>NC_091460.1:28295552-28918052 GCF_027789765.1 Dendropsophus ebraccatus | reverse complement strand
AGATGTAAAGCAGTAGTAGTGGTTGTGCTGGGGTTGATGAGAGTCCATGTTACAGAGTTTACATTGGGGCCTATAAGCTTTAGGTGCTGTCCACACTTTATTCAGTATTCTCCTAACACAGTACAACACAGGAGGACCATAGGTAGAGCTGTCAATCACACAAGTGTAACCCCGCCCACACCCAGCTGCTTGTACTGTAAGCATCAGACAGTTTTATATAGACTTGTAATTTACTTCTATTTAAAAATCTCAAGTCTTCCAGTACTTATCAGCTGTGGTATGTCCTGCAGGAAGTGGTGTATTCTTTCCAGTCTGACACAGTGCTCTCTGCTGCCACCTCTGTCCTTAAAAAGGAGTAGTAGTTCATCTCCATAGAAAACCTCTCCTGCTGTGGACAGTTCCTGACATGGACAGAGGTGGCAGCAACTTCCTGCAGGACATACAGCAGCTTATAAGTACTGGAAGACTGGAGATTTATTTTTTTTTATTTTTTTTTTTTTTTTTTATAGAAGTCAATTACAAATCTTTATAGCTTTTTGCCATCCTCTGATTTAAAAATAAATAAATAAAATTAAAAACCATTTTTCTGGAGTACCCCTTTTAAGACAAGATAGGAGTACAACAATAGGAGCTTCAGATAAGCCCCTGCCTCCGTGATCAGACCTGTGTGGTCGCCCGCTCACAAGCAGTAAACAATACACAATAACTTTATCCGTAATTTAAACTTGTGAAGATAATTGAAAATTTTAAGACACCTTATAAATAATTATTATTGAGCGCAATCGAAAAACGGAGAACTACGAGGAAGATATAACGACATTACTATTGATCCTGGAAGCCTGTCAGGGTTACCATTATATTACGCTGATCACTAGATGGACCTCAAAATAGAATTAGCTAAATTAGTGGCAAATGTTAATGCTTCCCATTAATATAAGATCTCTCTGCAGCAAGAGGCAAGGAGCTAAGGATATACCAGTGATTTCTTATTATTTAAGAAGAAGAGTGATTTAACGTTAGGTAGGTAGGTAGATAGATAGATAGATAGATAGATAGATAGATAGAAGATAGATAGATAGATAGATAGATAGATAGATAGATAGATAGATAGATAGAAGATAGATAGATAGATAGATAGATAGATAGATAGATAATGGATAGGAGATAGATAGATAGATAGATAGATAGATAGATAGATAGATAGATAGATAGATAGGAGATAGATAGATAGATAGATAGATAGATAGATAGATAGATAGATAGATAGAAGATAGATAGATGATAGATAGATAATGGATAGATGATAGATAGATAATAGATAGATAGATAGATAGATAGATAGATAGATAGATAGATAATGGATAGATAGGAGATAGATAGATAGGAGATAGATAGATAGGGGATAGATAGATAGGAGATAGATAGATAGATAGATAGATAGATACATAGATAGGAGATAGATAGATAGATAGGAGATAGATAGATAGATAGATAGATAGATAGATAGATAGATAGATAGATAGATAGAAAATGGATAGATGATAGATAGAAAATGGATAGATGATAGATAGATAATAGATAGATAGATAGATAATGGATAAATAGATAATAGATAGGAGATAGATAGATAGGAGATAGATAGATAGATAGATAGATAGATAATAGATAGGAGATAGATAGATAGATAGATAATAGATAGGAGATAGATAGATAGATAGATGATAGATAGATAGATAGATAGATAGATAGATAGATAGATAGATAGATAGATAGGAGATAGATAGATAGGAGATAGATAATAGATAGATAGATAGATAGATAGATAGATAGATAGATAGATAGAGAATAGATAGATAGATAGATAGGAGATAGATACTGTAGATAGATAGATAGAAAATATATTCAAGATTGTGATGTAAATACAGATAGAAGTGCTGCATAATGTACAGATGTAGCAGAGCTGAGATTATCATTACCCATAACTCATCATGACAGCATGACAGGACTACATCTCTGTTATACATATAATAGAGCGTGATCTCTAGTACAGGCTCCGCTGCAGTAATATCATGGTTTTTATTATTCCATCCTAGTAGTAATTTGCTCATTAGGAGTCAATACTTTTCTTTTCCTACAGACGTTCTTATTGCAGAGGTCAGAGCCCCTCCGTCTCAGCCATGTTATGTTCTGCTTCCGTGCTTCACAACTGTATCATTATGGAAAGTGAGAACAACACTCTTAGTCATGGGGCGACATGCAGAACAATAGAAAACACATGTTTCTAAGGGGAGACAGATGCTGGTTGTAGGTGATTATTACAACATGGTGTAAATACATGAGTCACTGCTCTTTAGGTTAATAGAGTAATTGGGACTTTAGTAAGCTGCAATACCAGGCACAACCACTGCTGAGAGATAGGCGCTATGCCTGGTCATCAGCTGATTAGTGGGGTGTGGGGAGCCTCATCCAAACACATCTGATATTGATGGCCTATCCTAAAGATAAGCTATCAATAACATAGTCTTGGAGTTATTTTCTTATATATAAGGTCATAAAGGAGATCACATGTGCTCGGCGGAGAAAACGTGATGGGTCATTCATTCATCTAATGATTCATTTAAAGACTCCATCTACTCATCACAGACACTTCTCTCCAGCGTCCATTTACACAGGCTGATTAGGATAATGATTTTCTGCCGGAAGCGGGAATCTATTATGTGTTCTCAGCCCTCAGTCACTATATATATAGCGTAATGTAAGGTTAGGCTGTGTGTTATTGTCAGGATGATGGGGGTATTACTGGTTCTAAATATAAGACAGTAAACTCTAAAGCTTCTTCTACAATTTCCTAGAACAGGTGTGAAATTGCTGTTCTGTTCTATCATGTAGGTCTGAAGGTGTCTTAATGCACTCCCACCACTAGATGGCGCCCAGTATGTTTATTATTGCTTGGCAAAGCTGAAGGTATTCAGGTAAGGGTTAACTGCCTATGTGACTTATATCATGCACTGTATGATGTTTTTGCACCAGCTGAGACTTGGCTGAGTTCCCATGTAGTTAGGCCTTCATACTGTATACCCCCCTCCCCCATACTATATACATCCCCCTTTGCAGTAAAGTCCCCCCATACTGTATACCTCCCTCTCCCTTCTGTAGTTATTATCCCATACTATATACACTCCACTCTGCAGGTAGTCCCCATACTATATACCCAGGGGCGGTCTTGGCATTTCTGGGGCCCCAAGCGAAGTTATGTCTGGGGCCCCCCTCGACACGCTTTCCAAAACAATAGACCACTGTGTGTTGCCCCCAGTAGTATATACCCCTTGTGCGCTACCGCAAGTAATATATACTCCTTGTGTGCTGCCCCCAATAGTATATACCCCTTGTGTCCTGCCCCCAGTAGTATATACCCCTTGTTTGCTTCCCCCAGTAGTATATAGACCCCTGTGTGTTCCCCCAGTTTTATATAGCCCCCCGTGTGCTCCCCCATAAGTATATAGACCTCCTGTGTGCTGCCCCAGTTGTATATAGACCCCCTGTGTGCTGCCCCCAGTTGAATATACCCCCTGTGTGCTCCCCCTCTTGTGTATAGCTGCCCTGTGTGCTCCCTCAGGGGTATTTAGCCCCCCTGTGTTCTCCCCCACTTGGATATAGACCTCCTGTGTACTCCCCCACTTGGATATAGACCCCTGTGTGCTCCTCCAGTAGTATATAAACCCCCTGTGTGGTTCCTTCAGTAGTATATAGACCCCCTGTATGTTCCCCCAGTAGTATATAGACCCCCTGTGTGCCCCACCAGTAGTATATAGACCCCTGTGTGCTCCCCCACTTGGATATAGACCTCCTGTATGCTCTCCAAGTTGTATATAGACCCCATTCTGCTGCCCAAAGTAGTATATAGACCCCCTGTGTGCTGCCCCCAGTAGTATATAGACCCCTCTGTGAAGCCCCAGTAGTCTATAGCCGCCCTGTGTGTTCCCCCTGTTATATAGCCCCCCTGTGTGCTCCCCCCATTTATATAGACCCCCGATGTGCGCCTCCCCAGTTACACAGGCCCCTGTGTGCTCCCCCTCCCATATAGTATATAACACAATAAAACAAACACTTATACTTACCTGGGTTCGGGCGTCTCCTCTTCTCTTCACTCTTGTGGCTGCAGGAAGGGTTTTCCCTGCGATCACAAGAGGCCGCACTCCCCTTGTCCTGGCGCCGATGCTCCAGTGATGTCGTTGTAGCACCGACACCACAAGGACAGAGCGGCCACTTGTGACCGCAGGGAAAGCACTTCCTGCGGCCACAAGAGTGACTGACAGGAAGGGAGCCAATGTCTCCCGCCCTGTCAGTGCTGCTGCATGTAACTATGAGCGCTCATTACGAGTGCTCATAGTTACAGTTCAGATGGCAGCAGCGAGCGGGGCAGCGGCCCTGTCCAGCGGTCTTGAGCACAAGAGCGGGGCGTGGGGGCCCCCCTGGATGTTGAGGTGCTTGGTGCCAAAGACCGCCGCTGTATATACCTCCCTCTCCTCCCTGTAGTTGTTCCACCATACTGTATACATCCCTCCTCTGCAGCTAGACCCCATACTTTATACCTCACCCCTCTGTAGTTGACCCATATACCCTCTGTCCCCCATATTCAATGCCCCCTACTGGGCATCATACCCCTCCTGGCTGCCCTGCAGCTTTTGTTGAGTAGAGGGGGGGGGGGGGGGTAGGCAAGCCAAGTCTGGCCCTGATTGGCTGATGCCCAGCACTCAGTGTCAGGGATCTGGTCAGCTGACTGTAACTAGGGCTTAATTTTGGGGTAGGGCTTATAGTTTAACCCTACTGCAAAAATCCTCCCAGAGACCCACTGCAGCACTGGTAGACTAGTGAGCGCTGACAGTCACTTTGGAGACAACCCAGCTGTTGTTGACCTGTTGTTATTTTACACAATAATTAGAAATTGTTTCACAAAATTTTTACTGCAACCTTTAAGCACGTTGTGCCGCCAGGTGTATTCTGCAATCATCAGGTGTGTCGTGCCAATGATAGAAAATAGAAGTTATTCATTCATCCTCAAGCAAAGTTCTTCATCCGGAGAGCTACACCCGCTTATGGGCCGTTCTTCCGCCTCCTTAACGTAGTGATCCAAAGGGAAGCAGACTGCGGAAAATATCATGGAGGGCATTGTCTCATGCTGAAATACCAAATCAATAAAGTCCTATAAGACTTCGACAAAGAGGGGATATAAATATGTCTATTCTTAAGAGGTCACGTGGCTTCATTGTACACAAGGATTAATGGCAAATCCCTCATTTCAATGTCTCAGTGCTTCAATGGAGGCTTTATAAGTCACACATAGGGGTAAATCTAATAATCCCCCCCTACAACTTAAATATAAAGTCATGAGAGCAATAAAAGAAAGACGGTGATTATACAATCAAATGTGACTCATTAACTGTTCTGTATACAGAACGCCTGGGAGGGGAGCAGAGGCGGGTGTAGGAGTTTACAGGGGGGTAGTTCATGGGTCTGGATATATCTAAACCATAAGAACTTAAAGGGAACCGGTCACCATGATAATGCTACCTAAGCTATTGGCATCATATTATAGAGCACAAGGAGCTGAGAAGATTGATATATATCTTTATGGGAAAGGATTTAATATAACTTGTAATTTATTACTGAAATCTCTGATGTTTCCAGGCTGAAGAGTCCAGTCCATTGAGTGGCACCGCCCACTGGACTCCTTACCACAGAATAAGCAGGGATTTCAATCAATATGTTAGAAGTTATACTGAATCTTTATTTAACAAAGATATATATATATATATATCAATCTGCTCAGTTCTTTCTGCTCTATAACATGATGGCGATAGATTAGATAGCATTATCTTGGTGGCAGGTTCCCTTTAAAATGAATAAATAATATATGTCTTGTTTTTAGTAGATAGATAGTGATGATACACTGTGCACATAAATAATAGTGCTAATCGAGAGTGGTATGGTTGAACTTCTAGACGTTTCTTCCATCTGAGAAACAGATCGCTGATCTCAGGGAGACCAGCCAAACGATAACACTGCCAACAATAAGACTGCCAGATATCCCTCCGGGAAGGACCCAGCCAAGAGGTGGCTTCTGTAAGGAAACCACCAAAACCACCATATTAAGTGGCCCTATAAGTCAATGTAATGACAAGGGAAAAACCAAAGCTAGGTATCCATCCACAGACAGCTGTTTTGGGGTGTTGCCCCTCATCAGTGTGGAGCAGGATTCTGGCTAGGTGAGAGCAATGCCTAGTAGAGCCATAAGAGAAACAGATTGCTGATCTCAGGGAGACCAGCCAAAAATAACACTGTCGGCTGCTAGTTAAAGCGCTCAATGCAGTGAAATCCTAGGTGCATTGCCCCCTGGAAAACATGAATATGCCAAAGAAAAGCCTGTGGAGCCTCATTGAAGAGTCTCGAAACACAGGACTAGCCAGATATCCCTCTGGGAAGGACCCAGCCAAGGGGTGGCTCCTGTTAGGAAACCACCAAAAAAGGGTTTCTCCCATCTGCACATAGGATCTCTGAAGCTCAACCATGGCCACCAATGGGTTTTTCATCACCTCTTTTACCAGGGCCATTTTCCCACTGATTTTAATGGAGCTGCGTCACAGAGGGGAGGGGGATTCGTCACACTGGGGGCCGGCAGGCTTGCCCCCAGTGCTTCATGCGGGGGCTGGTGCTCGGGAACCAAGTGGTTCTTCAAATAAAGGATTGCACCATCGGCCTCCCCGTGCCAGTCTGTTCATGTGAAAAAAAAACACAAAGCGATATACCTTGTGGTATAGGGAATCCCGCCTTCCTCGGTGTGTCAGTGGGAAGCAACTGACCTGTCGATTCTTTGAGCAGAGCATCCCAGTGACACACTGAGGCAGGCAGGATTCAGCTGAGGGGGCACTACCGAGGAATTCCGCTTTACTCAGTGTGAACATACCCTAATATAATATCTGAATACAATATCATTGATCATTCATATTACTGCGTATCTTCCTTTCTGGAGATTGGCAGCGGAAACCTGTCTGAGGGTCAGGCTGCTGATCGATCCTTGCGGTGGTCTTCCTCTTGCTATGCTGGTGGTGTATGCAGAACTTTGATCATCATCTCCCCAGGGCTCAAATATTTGACTAATCCAGCAGAGCTGAGAGCGGTTTCTGAAGGTTAAATCCATCATGGAGGGTGCAGGCCTGAATGCGGATCCAACCAAGGACCAAGGTAGCAGAAGTCATCCCCCCAGATAATCAGACTCGTATGGCAACAAATCATCTGCGGCAGGAACATCGACTAAAAACAAAGATGGTGGAAATGCCCATGTATATAGGTCCTTGTATATCACATGCCCACAGCTGTCACACGGAATAGTTTTTGATCTTGTTGGCCGATATGATGAAAGGATTCTTCATTCATTCATTACTGCAATTAATATTATCACACACTTATCCCACCTCAAGTATACAATATAGTAGAAGTTTCTATCCCCCACAGTCACCAGGAACCAGAGTCTGCACCAGCCCTCCCATAGGATCCACAGCAGATTCCACGCTGCTGATTTGCAGCGAAATCCGCTGCAGATCCAGTGCCATTCACCTCTATGAGAGCTAATATTCGCAGAAGGATTGGCATCCCACTGTGAGTATGTGAGTTAACCCCCTGCAGCCCGCCACCGAGAGCATACATTACCTGCTCAGCTCAGCGACCGCGGAAAACCATGTTAGTGCACACTAAGGAGCGAGCGGCTCCGCCCGCAAGCTCCATAGTGTGCTGTGGGGAGTTCTGATGCGGGCGTGCGCAGATGCACTTGCATCAGAACTCTGCGGCCCGAAAGATCATCCGGGATGATCTTTTCAGAGACCGGCCGTTCCATGACCTGGCCGGGTCACAGAACGCCCGGTCTCTTACTGTGTGTGCACATAGCCTTAGGGTGTGTGCACACTACGGAATTCTATGCATGGGCGGGGACCGCCCTCAGTCGTCGCGGTCGTCGGAATCCGCGCCTGCATACAATGGTGTCTATAAATCGGGCGGAGACGCGCGTGCCCGCATCAGTCCGCCGGCGGGTGCGAGCCGCGGAATGCGTGACGGGTTATCTGTCGCGCATTCTGTAGTGTGCACGCATCCTAAGGCTATGTGCACACACAGTAAGAGATCGGCCATCCAGTGACCCGGCTGGGTCACGGAATGGCTGGTCTCTGAAAAGATCTTCCCGGATGATCTATAGCGTATACTATGTGTATATGCTCCGGCCAGGATTCCTAGGCAGCAATGCACGTATATTTCCGTATAAATCACGGCCATTGATTTTACAAAAATATACGTTGTGTGAACATAGCCTAAGGCAGTGATGCAGTGGCTCAGAGACGGGTAAGTAGAGTTTCTTTATTAAGTTTCCGCACCCCCCTGCCTGCAACCGATTTTTCATCTCGGCCGGACTTCTCACCTATTGACCAAGTAAGTTTCTTAATTTTTTTCCTCCTCTTTCCAAGACAAGGTTTACTGTTTTACTGTTCAGTCTAGGTTGAAAATAATATTACAACTTTATCCTCTTGGTCAGTATAAGTACATCAAAACCAAATATATGAATGCTTGTTTTTTTTGCTATTTTGGCACATTACAAAAAATTATTATTATTATTTGAATAATTTATTTGTAGAGCCGTGTAAGGGCTTGTTTTTGTTGTAAGAGAATGTGACTTTTTATGGGAACCATTTTGGGATACTTACATTTTTTTTTAAAGTTTTTTCCAGTTTACAGCATTTATCTTGTAGGATAATTATGTCATTTTATAGTCATGTCATTACGGATGTAGAGATAGTAAACATGTTTGTTCCTTTATTATTATTTAGAAATGGAATCTTCTTGGCCCTGACAGACGCACGGCCACATAGGTACATGGCAGACCCCAGGGACCTCCATTAGGTCCTCGTCTGCTGTGGAAATCCATGGGCACCCTGTGATCATGTGACTGGGGGGGGGGCAGATGGGGTGGTACTTTTAAGAAATCATTGCCCTAAAACTAGGGAAGGAAGAAAGTGTTTGAATATATTGCATCAACACTTTATGGGCATGTAGAGACCAAGCAGCGCCACCCAGTGGCCACATGCTGTATCTTTAAATTATACCAAACTTATTTGATAAAATATTCCTGAGCTGCAATACCAGATACAGCCTGTGAACAGAAGGGAGAAAAAAAAATCATATTTTCTAATTCTGGACTTCCCCTTTAAGGCCAGGACGGCGACATTTCCCTGCAGCTATAATTCTATGTTGTTTTCTATGTTATGAGTAATGTAATAAGATTTTCCCGGCCAGGGTTATACTTTAGCACCAGTTATATAATTGACTTGTAATCAGACATTGTCTTATTCTTAGTTTATATCATAATCCATTTTTACACTTGCTGGTAAATTGGGCATCTGTGTAATTTATAGTCAGCGACCAAGCCGCGGTCTATCTTTCTAACCGGCGGTAATTGCAGCAGCCTGAGATTACTTCAGGTAACTTACAGGAATAATCGTCATCTTATAGAAGAGGCTGTAAGCTATTTCCAAGGTTTGTAATATTGGGTCTAAAAACTCCATATGGTGGCAGCACCTGAAGGAAGCAGGGAGGTAACGCTATGTACATATGAGTATTCTTTACTCTCTATATCAGGGGTCCCCAAACTTTTTACACAGGGGGCCAGTTCACTGTGCCTTAGAGCGGTGGAGGGCCTGAATATATATCTGGTCTGCAGGGAGGTGTTGCCGCTGGAGGATGACACTGTCTCTGCCCATGAGGAGTAGGTGGTGTGGAGGCTCTTACTGCTCATCTCTGGTCTCTGATCCAGGGGAGGAGCATTGGGGGTGGCTTAGGATTGTGGAGTTGTAGTTCTACCACAGCCACACAGGATCATGCTGGGAGTTGTAGTTCTACCACAGCCACACAGGATCATGCTGGGAGTAGTTGTAGTTCTACCACAGCCACACAGGAGCATTCTGGGAGTTGTTTGTCTACCACAGCCACACAGGATCATGGTGGGAGTAGTTCTAGTTCTACCACAGCCACACAGGAGCATGCTGGGAGTTGTAGTTCTACCACAGCCACACAGGAGCATGCTGAGAGTAGTTGTAGTTCTACCACAGCAAGACAGGATCATGCTGGGAGTAGTTGTAGTTCTACCACAGCCACACAGGAGCATTCTGGGAGTTGTATGTCTACCACAGCCACACAGGATCATGGTGGGAGTAGTTCTAGTTCTACCACAGCCACACAGGAGCATGCTGGGAGATGTAGTTCTACCACAGCCACACAGGAGCATGCTGAGAGTAGTTGTAGTTCTACCACAGCCACACAGGATCATGCTGGGAGTTGTAGTTCTACAACAGTCTCACAGGATCATGCTGGGAGTTGAAGTTCTACCACAGCCACACAGGATCATGCTGGGAGTTGTAGTTCTACCACAGCCACACAGGATCATGCTGGGAGCTGTAGTTCTACCAAAGCAACACAGGAGCATGCTGAGAGCTGTAGTTCTACCACAGCCACACAGGACCATGCTGGGAGTTTTAGTTCTACCACAGCCACACATAAGCACTAACACACACACACTCCATTAGCACACACACACAGATATATACATATTCTCACCCACACAGCAGTAGCAGTGGAGGATCATAATCCGTCTCCGTGGGAAGGGGGCGGGTGTTGGGGCATTTGTTGCCTAGGAGATGCTGTGGGGGGCGAGGGGTGGTGCCAGGCTGCAGTGTTTGGGGGAGATGCGGGGGCCAGATGAATGGCCTCAGGAGGCCACATGTAGCCTGCGGGCCATAGTTTGGGAACCCCTGCTCTATATACTACAGGATACTGGGGCATACAGTGCAATAAGAGACCATGTATATATGATAGGCTGTGTATATAGAGATGAACTGTTTACATCACATGGTGTTTCTGAAAATTTAGAAACAAATCACGTACATATCAACCTTTTAGCCTATTAACAGGTTAAATAAATCAAACCTGCTGATATGTCCCTAGTGCACAGGAGAGGCAGAGGAGGCAGGTATGTCTCTTACCTTCATCCTCTGAGCCATTTCGGTGCAGTTAGTCGTGTGCTCCATGGTCCGGTAAGACCGTTAGGAGCACTGGGGCACTGCCCTGATAGCGCCTATCTGCCCCCAGACGGACAGCTCCATCCATTATCATCAGAAAGGGGGTGGATCAACGCTATGGGGGCCCTAGCACCTAACAGTGCCCCAGTGCTCCTAACAGTCTCACAGGATGACTAACAAATGACTAACTGCACCGAAACGGCGCTGAGGATGAAGGTAAGAGACATACCTGCCTTCTCTGCATCTCCTGTGCAGTAGAGACATGTTCTTGGTGTGCTAGTTCTACCCCTCGTACTGATATATTCAATTGAATAGCGATTTTGATTATCTGCCATTTAATCATTTATACTTTACTGTTCTTCTAACGTGGAGCACAGGCAAGGAGGGTTAAAGGGTCCCCAGCCCTAGCGGAGTGCCCAGAGCAGGCTGATAATGCGATTAGCCTATGCAGCCCTATGCCCACTAGATGATCAATCTGTAACTAGCCCATAGATAGTAAAAGTCCTTTCCTCCAGTGGACCCAAGGTTATATTAGACTTTGTGTAGTGCTTTATATTCAGTAAGAGTGTAGTATTATTCAGTCTTTACATAGTGGTAATAGCAATGCTGATGATGTGGCGGTTATTTGGGCCTTGTATAGTGATATCATTGTTAAAGGGTTTATCCGGTGTTCATGAATTCAAACCAATAAATAAATGTGTTTTTATGTTCACATACCATTGCAGCTTATTTTTTTCCGCCCACCTGTACCCTGTTTTCTCCCCATGTTACTGCTTTAATTCCTTGCTCGAAAAATGTCCATTTCTGCTTATGCCAACGTCATTACCCATCATTTCTTGCGCAACAGATGTGTGAGTAGTGCCGCCCTGTACTAGAAAAGCCGCCCCACCTTGCCCACCCAGTTTCCACCTTATACCGCCCTGCTTCCAGTATATGATGCCCATATAACTAGCATCACTGTGATATTCAACCCCCCCACACACACTATAGAGATGAGCGAACCTGCCGAGGTTCAGGTTCGTATGAACCTGAACTCTCGACTTCTGACTGCCGCTGTCTGCCCGCTCCGTGGAGATGGTAGATACAGCCGGAGGACCACCTGCAAAACTGGGATACAGCCTATGGCTATGGCTGTATCCCAGTTTTCCAGGCGGTCCTCCGGCTGTATCCACCCTCTTAACGGAACGGGCAGACAGCGGCAGTCAGAAGCCGAGAGTTCAGGTTCATAGAAACTCGAACCTCGCCAGGTTCGCTCATCTTTACCCCCCACATACAGAACAAAAGAGGATTTTTAAACACAGGACTACTCCTTTAATATTGGTCATTGTATAGAACATTTTGCTCTGTTTCAATATGAAGGTCATTTCACTGTATGTTGGTAATATTTGTCCCTGGTATAGCGGTGGTATTTTGTGTATGTGTGGGGACTTCTGGAGAATGTGGCTTTGTTGGTTACATAACATTTCCGCATTTGGGCCCCCACTATTTATTATGTCCAGGGCCACATGTCTCCATCCGGCACTGTTTTCTCTGACTAGTAGACCCAGGTGCCATTGTGGCCACTTTATATGTTGTCTCTGCCCAGAATGGTTCTGTTTCCAGAGAACACCAATAAATATGTTCCGGCATCATGCAGGATTTGATTTTAACAGAACATATGCTTGTTCTTCATATGATTGTATTAGCCACTATTACAGAAGTGAGCCTTGTGGTCGGCTATTTAATTTAGGATTATGTGACTAGATTTCATTCTGGGAGAAAACAAAGGAGACATATTGTTACGGCCAGTCCATGGAAAAGGAAAGAATCACCCACACACAGATTGTGGAATTTGTGATTGATCTGGATGTTTTCTTCGCTATGATGATTCACTGAGTAAAGAAGAGTCACCTGTTATTTTAAGGAAAATAACGGATAATAAATAGGGATATTACCAGAGGGATTGCCTAATGAAAAGGACGGGCACAAAGCGGGGGCGCAGACCTAGCGGAGGCCCAGCATGACTAGGTTAGCTGGGAGTGTAGGTCTTAAGGGTTTAGGTAAAGAGTAAGTGGGGCAGTAAGGAGTTAAGTGTAGGGGGGGGGGGAGAGTGAGAGGAGCTGACAGGAAAAGTACGGGAGTTGCTAGATAAGTCACTTACCATCAGACGCTGATATATAAGAAGAGGTGGAGAAGAGGTGGAGCTTCATTCCTGCTGGACCAGATTCAGCCCGCCCGCCCTTATTGTAGGTTACTTGGTGTTCGGGTGTAGGCTTTTTGTTTCTTTCTTGTCATGACAGCCTCCGGAGGCCTAGGGAGGTCTAGCAGGGCACTTCAATGTGGAATTACTCAGAGGGGGACCAGTAAAAGGGATGGTACTCCCCAGCTTCGTTAGTGGTGATTGTGGAGAGAAGGTGGTGCGGTGCCAGGTGACAAATTTGTCGGCTCCCAAGTCAGCGAGGTGCGGCTGGGGGTATTTAATTACTGGCACTGATAGATGGTGCTCTGCCAGACCTCCCTAGACATGGTTATATATTACAGATTAATGTTACCGTTATTTATTGTTATTTAATTGTTAATTGAAGCACTTTAATAAAGAGGCCGTTATGGCCAATTTTTCCAACGCTACTGGAGTGTCTTCAGTTTCTGGGGAAAGGGGGTTGATGAAGGGTAGTGGGGGTAAGTTAGACAAAAGGAACTCAGCAATACCTTTAAGATGATATACCATCTGGTACATCCTCTTTAACCTAAACCCACTGATCGAACGGTGCCGTCACGGGGAAGCTGAAGCCGCGGTCCGTCTTTCGGACCAAGGCCCCGTTCCGGTGCATGGTGCCGTTCTATGCACCGGAACCGGCCGGTGCTCAAGCACTGGAGGCGGGCCGGGCCGCCCCCAGTGGGAGGGAATTCCCTCCCCTGTATGCCGCGCCTCCATTCATTCTAAGAGAGCCGCGTCATACAGGGGAGGGAATTCCCTCCCACAGGGGGCGGCCCGGCCCGCCTCCAGTGCTTGAGCACCGTCCGCTTCCGGTGCATAGAACGGCGCCGTGCACAGGAACGGGGCCTTGGTCCGAAAAACGGACCGCGGCATCGGCTTCCCCATGCCGTTCAATCAGTTGGTTTAAGTTAAAGAGGATGTACCAGGTGGTACTGTACATCCTCTTTAAGTCAAGTGGGTGGGAACTTTATTTAAAAAAGGTGTGACTGTGAGAGTATGAATACAAGGCTGAGGGGTGTGAGACTAAAGGGAAACTGTCAGTAAACCTGGGGAAAATGCTAACCTGGGGAGACAAAAAAAAAGGCTGGTGCTGCAAACATCAGGTACACAGCGGCAGGAAGATATCAGCAGGTTTGTTCGCACAAACGTGCTGTAAGTTCCCCTTTAGGGCTGTGTAGATATGAGACAGACGGGGTATGAATATGAGTCTGAGGGGGTGCGATAATGAGACTGAGGGGGTATGAATATGAAACTGAGGAGGAATGAATATGAGAATGAGGGAGTGTGAATCATGCTCAAGGGGTGTGGTACAAGGCTAAGGCGGTGTAAATATAAGACTGAGGGGGTGTTAATATGAGACTGAGGGGGTGTGAATATCAGACTGAGGGAGTGTTAATATGAGACTGGGGGTGTTAATATGAGACTAAGGGGGTGTGAATATCAGACTCAGGGGGTGTGAAATAGGGTTAAGGGGGTATGACTATGAGGCTGAAGGAGTGTGCTTATGAGACTGAGGGTGAGTGAATCAAACTTGGGGGGGGGGTATCAATATGAGGTTTCCAGAGCATGAATTAGGTTCAGGCGGAGTAAATCAGGCATAGGGGGCATAAGAATCGGGCTCAGGGGGTGTTAATATGAAGCAGGAGGGGGCATATATACGGCTTAGGGTATGTGTGAATATGAGGCTGAGGGGCGTGAATTTGGGTCAGAGGGGGTGAATATGAACTTAGGGGGCTCTGATAAATGTACATGGGGTGTGCGTATTAAGCTAAGAGGGCATAAATTAGAGGCTGAAGGGGAGTGAATTGGGCTCGAGGGATCGGGCTCATGGGATGTATGAAGCTGGGGGGTAGTGAATCAGGCTTACTGGATGTAAAACATCTATTGTTTTGTTTTGTTGTTTATTTTCTTCAGTTTCTCGTTCAGTATTTCCCATGGGGAAAAGTCGATATTTTCGTTTACATCCGTGGCCGTAATGTGGACTGTGACATTGAGGTTTCTTCACATAAGGTTCCCACCACCTCGCCGTTGTCCTCAGGATGTTCTATACCATGCTTAGCTATCTGACACAACCAAATATTATCCTTCCGCTACATCACAGCAACAAAATATTAACAAAAAGAAAAGCAAAAAGTAAAGCAAACACGGGTTCACGACTCACAGATTGGTGTACTCCTTCCACTATTATCTTAAGCGCTCAGCATTAGAATAAGAAAATCATTTCCTTACAAACATCTGGGCCGACATCTGTTGTGTCACTTTAAGGCCTGTTCCCAAGATGCTCATTTATTCCTACATTTTCCCATCACTTATAGGATTAGGGGCTCTTTACACTGAAGACGTCCTTTATGTTAGGAATGAAAGTTGGCAGGATCTGCATATACCTCTGAAGTACAACGTTACTTTACAGCGCTCTAGACTGCTTCACTTCAATGGCGATGATTGATCCTGGTCCCTAGTTTAGCACAATACTGTTTTCTGCTTCAAGGGTTTACGCTACTTGGACACCTTATCTTAAAGGGGTACTTTCAAATCATTGGTGTCAGAAAGTTATACAGATTCATAATTAACTTCTTAAAAATATACAGTCTTCCGGTACTTTTCAGTTATTGGTTATTGGTAAAGGTGAAGCATGGTTTAGCAGTCCAGCAACCTCTCAGCATCTTCTCAGTATGAAGGTACTATTAAAGGAGAAGTCCAGGGCTGCAGTTATTTTTGGAAAAGGCAGGAGTGGGAGGGGACATAATAACCCCCACTACTCACCGCTCTGGGACCCCCGATGGCCTCTGGAATCTTTTCAGCTGATGTCACGACCCGGCTGATTGACAACCTGCTCAGCCAGTCAGTGATAGGATTGGGACGCTGCTCCAGTCACTGATTGGCCGAGCGGGCTGTCCATCAGCTAAAAAAGGCAAAAGGCCTTCTGGCGGGGGTCCCGGACCTTCTGGCATAGCAATTGGCGGGCATGGGGTGAGGTAAGCAGTTGTTCCTTACTATTGTTTATACTATTTTGCACTATATTGAACTACGTATTGGTGGCATCGTAGTATAAACAGAAAACAATGTGTACAGTATGTATGAGTGGAAAGATAAGAGAGTATAAAAATGAAGGCCCCACATTTCATTTGGATGAAGTACAGGATTCTGATATTCTATAAAACTGGACATGTCTCAAGGTGGGGAAAAGCAATGCTGTATCTCCCCTCTACCACACATTTGAACAATATAAGACGCATAATAAGTCATTTTGTAGAAGGACACATGAGCCTCTGTATTGCACCATAAGAGTTCTGCCTGTATAGGGACTGAACTAAGGACATACAGCAAAAAGTGAGGAAGCCTGAGAGCTAACAGGGAATTAGCAGAATTATGAATACAGCTCTTGATAAGACTAAAGAAGACAAGCTGTAGCCGTCTGTTATTCAGTGCTAGATGAATACCTAAAGTGAAGCCATCAGGTGGAAGCCCAAAGTTTTTCACCAGTGGACACTGGAGGTTTTAAGAAACTGAATAAGACGTTGATTCTGTGCTAGCGGGAAGGAAATAAGAAACACATTACAATGGTTCTCGAGGTAATGAAGACAAAGAAAAATCAAGAACAATTGCTCAGAATTCTAAATCAGAAAGGAAATAATCAGAAGGAGCTGATGTACAATGACAATCTCAGACGCCCCATAGACCCCAGTTGGGCGGCGGATCAGGGTCGTCTTCACATGACACATATTGCTGGGAAGGAGCGGAAGGAACAATACCGAGTTAATGATCAGGCGTTCGGCTCCACACTTACTGTCATTCTGGATGAATTAACATGCAGACAAGTCTGAGGGAGTAGAGACCCAGAGAAAGAATGAAGAAAATATGTCATTCATCTAAGAAAGTAAGATGAATAGGAAATCAGTTTCCAAGAAAGTGGTGAAGAGAGATGGATATGCCTAACTATTAAAGGGTGGGCCTATCCTAACCAAGATGGGATCATGCAGTGTCCCAGAACATGCAGACTACTACTCCTATTATGCCCATTTCTCTTGCTGTGCCCATGCCTGTTCTGGTAAGTGTTTGCACTGCAACTGCTGCTGGTTTTCCCCTAGTATTCTCTGGTAATGTGCATTCTCATGTGTATTCTCATGTATTCCTGTGTATTATTGCATTGTACAGTGGTATGCAAGGCTGTTGATCACGTGACCTGTAACCATGGTTCCTCCAATGGCCGACTAGCTCTGGCCAGGAGCAACCATGTGACCTCCCACTTCCTCCTAACAAGTTAGTCTTCCCCCTGATTCCAAGCAAGGAGGATGTGTGTCGTCCCTCTCCTGCCTCAGAGGAGTTGGGCTTCTTCTCTGCAGTTCCCACTTCACCACTAGAAGTGTGGATTAGGTGCTCTGCTATATTCAAGTCTTCGGCTGTATCTGCCTGCTCAAGTGACCGGATTCTTTTCTCTCATCTGGGTGTCATTCCGTTATCTCTCATCATCGCTACAAGGATTCACAGCAAGTATCACTCTCAAGTTAATCCACCCAGCAACGCTATTTCTCTCATACTCCTACTCCCATCATCCGGCACGTATTCTCACAGCCTATGCAGCACCACTCCTGCTTTATTTGCCAAAGCCTGCTATATACCCGGTTGCATCCGGACAGAACTGTTGCTACTAGTTACCTCATCTATAATAAAACCGCTGTTACTGAACCCTGGCATTGGTGTCCACTAACTGGTGCCCTGACTAAGTGCAGCGAAGAATCGCATGCCCATCATCACCCGCAGATTCCACAGACCGGCCCTACAGCTGTGCCGCCCTCAGGCCTATACCGTGACAAGTATACACCCCTGCAGCTGCCCCGGTCATTGCCCGCTCATAACACCAGCACTGCGGAAGTGGCCCCCAGGGGCCAGGGCATCGCATTTTTGGCTTCACGAACAGGATACAGACTGTGTTGTGCCAACTGTCAGTGTCCCCAGAACTGTACTGCTACCCCCCCCCAGAGACTTTGCCGATTACTATGGGGGTGATTGAAGTGTTTCGGGCCCTAAACTGTACACAAGATGGCCGCCGTCTTCTTCAATTTCTGGCTGCGCCATACCCCGGTGAGGAGGGGGTTAACAGCCATGCTGCCAAAGTGCAGGAATTGTCCGGCGCCATAGACTTTCCATTGACTGCTCCTGGTTGGCTGCCTGGGCCGGATGACGTCACTGTTGCTGGGCAGATTCTGGAACCTGATCCTCCAGCCTGGTGCTCCTCCCCTTCCTGCTACAAGTTCCGGCCACAGCGTGACAAGATGGCGGCCCCCGAGAAACGTTTGCCTGCAGCCGCAGCACCAGTGATGCCGGAGCTGCCGGAGAGCAATCCTGCCTGCCTGCTAGCACCGCTCCCATCCTACAGCGACACCAGCTGGGCTGCTGCCCCGTCGGACGACGGAAGTCTTCGCCGGGCCTTCATTCCGGCCTCTGCTGATCAGAATGAGGGGCCCATACCTGAGACCAGCATTTCTCCGGGACCCGGTCACTCCAGCACCGCTGACCTCGCTTCTTGTACCGGAGGGTCCTCATCACCGGACAGCGAACAGATTGTAAGTGGACCGACTCTATTGTCCTCAGTCCCTGGCCCTAAAGGGGAGAACTCTGCTAAGGCCTTCATATCCCCGGGTCTGCGGCAACCTCCAGGGCGTGATTCGCCGCCCCTGCCGCAATGGATGCTCGGGCCGGGGCCTAAGATTATGCAGCTGATCGAGGACATTCAGCAGGCCCTCGCTGCCCTGTCGCCTGCCACTACAGCTGCCACCGCTATGCCTAGCGCTACTCCTGCAGCTTCCACTACAGCGGGCCGTCTACTACAGCAGCCCCCTCTACTGCCCCCACTGCTGTGGCTAAGGCTGCCTCTTCTACCACGACCGTCACCTATCATGTGGCCCCCATCATCTCTCCTATCACCATGGTGACGCCCAGCATTGTAGTCACTACGGCATCCAGTGATGCTTCTGCTCCAGGCCCTTCACGCTATTGCTATCCGTGGAAGAAGAAAAAGAAGAAGCCTACTCAGGGTCCTCCAGGACATTTCTGCTAAGTATCCTTACAGAGACCAGAGCCCTTAAACTGTTTTTGTTGTCTAACTGTTTTGTTCCAGTTCCTGCAACGTTTAAGGTTCGTGCCTGGTCCTCCTGACCAAGTTCCCTGTACTAACCAGCCATGAGCTGATGGACACTTACAATAACAAAAAGTTCTCTAGTGCCTGTCCCAGAGCCTTTTACATGGACGATGTCTAATTGCCTAAAAGAGACTCTACCTAACAGAGACACTTAACCCATTCCTTCCTAATGCACTTTCCTGTGATTGTGTGTTCCACACAGGGTATTATTGCACTTATTTCATTATTGCACTTTTTTCTACCATTGCATTCCAGTGTTATCGGAGTCTTTTGTATTTCCTCCTCTGAGTAAGCACAAGGTTATTTAGATTGCCTCAGAGTAGAGTGCCTCTTTTGTAAAACAGTATATTTTCCAGTGTCTAAGTCAGATAGCTCCTTCTCTGAGTAAGAGAAGTCAGTTTACATATACCTCAGAGAAAGTCCAGTTTATGTAGGAGTGTATTTTCTCATCCAGTCTCATTATTGTGTATTATTATCATATCTATAGCTGGAAAGATTTAGTTGAGCCAGTTCGTATGCAGATTTTCCTCAGATTTTCATTCAGATTTCTCTCAGGTTTCATTCAGATTCATGTGAGCCAGTTCTCCTCAAGACCTCGCAGTATTTGTTGTCTGTTGTGTTTCCCTTCCTTTTGTTTCCAGTATTTGTTTGCCTCTGTCTTGTCCCAACACAGTAGTTATCACACATAGCCATACCTAACCTTCACACTTGTCCATACATATCGCACCTTGGATATCTTTTCGTATGTTTGGCCTGTGGAGTGCTTGTGTGTGTGATTGACCGGTATGTAAGGGGCCCCCATGTATGTTTGCTTTTATTATTTTGTTCTTTTCTCTTCCAGGTATCCAAGACACTACTCAGACACGCCAAGGTAGTACACAGGTCTTCACAGTTCTCTTTTCCAGTAGGGTAACACATTTAACAGAAAACCTACTGTCTAACTGGCTGGAATATGGAGGGTCACCCGCCAGCAGTTAAGTTGTCCTGGCTTACACGTCAGATGGTTTACGCACTAGCTACCTGGTCGCCAGAGTACGTTAGGCACCCCTAGGTGAAGTCCTGCCACTAGGGTTTCTCATTCTCTCTCTCTTTTCACCTGTGCCTTGGGCGTGGGAAACACACACCTCCTCACACTCACTCTCATCATTCATTCCTGTTGTTTGATTGTCCAGTCTATTCATGTTTGCTGCCTTCTAGATTTGCCGAGGTCGGCTCAAATTTGCTAGGGAGGTATGCAGTGTCCCAGAACATGCAGACTACTACTCCTATTATGGCCATTTCTATTGCTGTGTCAATGCCTGTTCTGGTAAGTGTTTGCACTGCAACTGCTGCTGGTTTTCCCCTAGTATTCTCTGGTAATGTGCATTCTCATGTGTATTCTCATGTATTCCTGTGTATTATTGCATTGTACAGTGGTATGCAAGGCTGTTGATCACGTGACCTGTAACCATGGTTCCTCCAATGGCCGACTAGCTCTGGCCAGGAGCAACCATGTGACCTCCCACTTCCTCCTAACAAGTTAGTCTTCCCCCTGCTTCCAAGCAAGGAGGATGTGTGTCGTCCCTCTCCTGCCTCAGAGGAGTTGGGCTTCTTTTCTGCAGCTCCCACTTCACCACTAGAAGTGTGGATCAGGTGCTCTGCTATATTCAAGTCTTCGGCTGTATCTGCCTGCTCAAGTGTCCGGAGTTCCTTCTCTCATCTGGGTGTCATTCCGTTATCTCTCCTCATCGCTACAAGAATTCACAGCAAGTATCACTCTCAAGCTAATCCACCCAGCAACACTATTTCTCTCATACTCCTACTCCCATCATCCGGCACGTATTCTCACAGCCTATGCAGCACCACTCCTGCTTTATTTGTCAAAGCCTGCTATATACCCGGTTGCATCCGGAGAGACTGTTGCTACTAGTTACCTCATCTATAATAAAACCGCTGTTACTGAACCCTGGCATTGGTGTTCACTAACTGGTGCCCTGACTAAGTGCAGCGAAGAATCGCATGCCCATCATCACCCGCAGATTCCACAGACCGGCCCTACAGCTGTGCCGCCCACAGGCCTATACCGTGACAAGTATAACCCCTGCAGCTGCCCCGGTCATTGCCCGCTCATAACACCAGCACTGCGGAAGTGGCCCCCAGGGGCCAGGGCATCGCAATGACCCTAGGGCACTTACCATTGGATGATATACTGTGGCTCCACATTGGCTTGTGAGACTGTACACCAGGGAACAAATGCAAAAAGTCCATCAAAAGCCACATACTAATACCTTCTATCCTTACATATAACGGATGTGCCTGGTATGGCTCTGGTGTGTGGTGGTCTGCCTTATGGCAATTTATGTTACACAGTTGCTATTGTTTGAAATGTTGGCCTGATTTATAGAGATGAGACGTATTACAGGGTGGGATTTGTTACAATATATATTTATATATATTCTGAATATTCTCTGTACAATGTCCTCACCACAGGAGCCTTGGGGTCCTATTACACTGAGCGATTTTTAATAATTAACGACTAACGATAAACGATCGCAAACTAAATAGTTTATCGTTAACCTGAAATCGTTCACCATATTACACATAACAATGGTTGTAGATATGATCGTTATTGCGACCGTTGCTACGATCGTTTATTCCTACTGATCCCAGCAAAACAATGAACAATGTGCAATTACACTGAACAATTAGTGAACAAATGTGGAACTTGAGCAAACGAATGTGGAATTACAACAAACGATTAACAATGATTTTAGGTTCAGATCTAAATAAACGATCAATGACACATGAACAATTTTTCGATCGTTGCCTGCAATTACACAGAACAATTATTCTTTAAATTCAAACGATATAACGATTTTTGGAAGGATAATCGTTTCGTGTAATACCATTCTTACTGTGAGGGTGACAGAGAAAAGCAATTGCCCACACCAGTGATTTTAGATTAAATTTACTTATTTACTAGAGATGAGCGAACCTTGAGCATGCTCGAGTCGATCCGAACCCGAACTTTCGGCATTTGATTAGCGGTGGCTGCTGAAGTTGGATAAAGCCCTAAGGCTATGTGGAAAACATGGATATAGTCATTGGCTGTATTCATGTTTTCCAGACAATCTTAGAGTTTTATCCAAGTTCAGCAGCCCCAGCTAATCAAATGCTGAACGTTCGGGTTCGGATCGACTCGAACCCGAACCTGGTTCGCTCATCTCTATTATTTACGTAAATCTTTAATTTAGAGCAGACCAGAAAAGTACGGCAATTGCCAATGTTCAGACCCTAGAGCAGACCCCATAAGTTAGACCACATATGATCATACACCAGACCCCAGACCAGAGAAGGCTGGGGGCCCTTCATCTCAAAGTAGGCTCGGGTTCCAGAGGTGGAACCTGTATCCGTTGGACATTTCTGGCCTATTCTATGGATGCGCCATAAATGTTCAGAAGAGTATAAACCACTATGGAAGGTGGTAGGGTGGATGCATTCTGAAGCTTCTACCTTGAGTACCAAGACAACTTGTCCTGACCCTGAAGCCGCTGACCATGTTGAGAACTGTTCTTCCTTGGTTCTACATTCTGGATCACTGACAGAGGTCTGGAACCTACTTTTTTGACATCCATATTCCATAAAAAAGACATCAGAAAAAAAATAAATCATAGATTTTCTGAACAAAGTTTGGGGGCCACAGAAAGTGATGTATATTTCGGGTCATAGAGGGTGTCGGAGACAGTGCCCGGTAATCTTGTTGGCCGTGTTTGACTGGTTTCTTTGACATTTACTCTCTTTGTGCGGAAAACATCAGTCAATGAAGGATACAACACAACACCTGTGTCCTCATCAGTTTCACTTGGCTGCTCCGCGCTAATGTAGATGTCGTATTGCGTGGGTGGAACTAAATGGGTCAAGCAAGCAAGTTGTTGTTTTTCTTTTTTGCTTTTTGTATTCCAGGAATTAAACAATATTGGCCGTGTGTTCTGCGGATGATAACAAATATAAAAAGTAATGTATAATTACTGAGATCCGCTAGAAAAAAAAGCAACATTTCCATCATCGTTTGTCTTCCTAATTTCCATCGACATAAGAATCGGCATGATACGGTAATAGACAAAGTGCAGCTGATTATGTCCCAATTGTTATAATTACAATAGAAGATTAGTGATGTGATATCACCGATGTACGCTCGGCCGGGCTGGACGCCAGAATCCTGCGTTAATTGTTACAATTAAACCTAGAAAAGCACCGACATAAAAGGGATTATTTCTACATGTCTGAACCACAGAGCAGGATATTTTGAACTGTCCTCTTGTAGACTAAAATACGATTTCACGCACAATTTAAGCTACAAATATTGTTTATTAAGAATATAGGGAATTAGATTTAAAGGGACACTGCCACTATAAATCAAAGATAAAACAAAGCAGCGATTATGGGGCTACACCCACTCAGGGTCAGAATGGCCCATTAGAATACTAGGGAAACCATTGGTCCCAGATTCTGATATACTAAATGGGCTCATGGGGTTAGGTGGCAAATAAAGGATGTGAGCTGACTTTAGAACAAATCTGTTGCCATTGCCGTTCTTTTGTTAATTATTTGGCTATGAGACCTTAAAGGGGTCATCCAGGATTAGGATCCAGGATGTTCTTGCAAAGACAGCAACACCCCTGTTATCAGGTTGTGGGTAGCATTATGATTTAGCTCTATTCACTTTAATAGAACTGAGCTTCAAAACTCCACACCCAAACTGGGGACAAGAGTGGTGCGACAGGCTCGCCCCTATATTTACCCAGGCTGATTGCTTTCCTGCTTCGTTGCATTATACTGGTGCTCTAACACCTTACTGATCCTGCAGACACCCACATTCATCCGGCTGTACTGAATCTACCGGAGGCCTGAGGACACGGTCTTTGATGCTTCTCTATAACAGCACTCTAATAGAGATGCAAGGAAGACAGTAAGTTCCAGAACTGTAGAGGCCACGTGGATGTCGTTGGGATCTGGACAGCGTCGGAGCACCAGAATAAGGCAGTGCAACGGGAAAGCGATGCTTCTTTAAGGCCAGTTATCCCACCGGGTAAAGCCCATAATAATAAACAGTCCTGGAACTTCTCGTGCAAAAGGTCGATCACCGTTTCCTGCTCTACCATGTGGCTTATGTGGCTTTTCTATAAAAAAAAAAAAATCCAATTGTTGACCAATGTAATTCAAACAAAACAAATCGACATTACTTCATCACATAAAAAGATTTTGACGGTTTCTTGTCTTATTTGTGACCCAAAAAAATTGCGTTTTTATGTTAAACATTTTAAAAGACTTTTTGGTGATGTTTTGTCTAATTTTCCATTTTTCTATCTATATTATAGAATAATTCTCATATCTTGCAGTTTTCCTTCTCACCTCTGGGGAAAAAAAATAAGCTAAGACTTCCTGCTCTGCCTGTGATGATAAGAGGAAGCTGCTGTAAAGTGATCTCTACAGCATTACAGGAACATGTGACACCAGTAGGTAGAGGAGACAATAACAGCTCCTTGTGGAATGACTTCTTCACCAGTCACCCAGTCACAGAGCATGCACAATGATGTTTCACATTAATCTCAAGGAGACAGAGTCTGTCTATTGTTGTGTATGTCCATAAGTGTTGCTAAAAAGCATGTCACTAATGTTGTTAAAGGGCAACTCTGGCATTCCCCCCCCCCTTAACTAACACACATTACAAAGTTATATAACTAACTAACACCCTAACACCCCCCCCCCCCTGTCGACCAATGTCCTCTTCTCCCGCCGCCATTTTGTGACAATGTCGTCACAAGCAGGGGGCGGGCCTGGTCATCCTCTTCTTCCCAGTCTTCCATTAGAATGAATGGGAGCGAAAAGACTGCCAGTGTAAGCTGTAAGCCATGAGATGCGATCCAGCCAATGAAAAGGCTGCCAGTGCGCACGCGCATCGGCAGCTTTTTCAGTCTCATTCATGCCGTGGGACCCCATAAGTGAGGAAGGAGATGAAGACGCGGATGGGTTGAAGGGGATCGCGGCCGGCAGAGTTTTTGAATGGCGATCGACTTAGGGGGTATGGTATCTGTGTCTGTTAGTGTTTTTTTGCTGACGCTGGAGTTGTCCAGGCAATATGGGAGCCCCCATAACAATGAACTAAAAGTGAAAAAAATTAAAGTCACAAAATAGAAACTGCTGAGCGGTCTCTGTCTCTCTACTTCTGTCTCTTCTCTTCTTCTAACAGGAGGGGGGTTAATCTTGTTCCCATGGACCCCACTGCTATTCCTACTGATAAGTCTAACTTTTGTTTTGCCTGTCTTTATGAAGCCAGACACTCTGACTATGTCCTAATATGGACACTGTACCCCAGGATAGGATGGTTCCTAATTAGAGTTAGCAGCGGCAGTTCTGCTTACAACTTAAAATCACAGGCACAGACAGCTGATGTACGTTTCAGTAACATAAGTTGGGGAAGCGCCCCCTTTATTGTTTTGTGTTGACTTTTATAGACAAAATTTGGGGTGGTACTACTCATGTGCAGTGTATCCACATAAAATATATAAACTTTCAATACAGGCGGGGTTTCAAGTCACAAGACATATACATTTCACACTCTAATAGGTCAATCCATAGATGGTCAGCAGTTTCCTGTCCTGCACAGTCAGGCTGGTATATTGTGTTGTTTACCAAATATTGTTTAGTTAACAGTGTCTCTTTCTTGCGTCTGTATTGTGGCTGCTAAATAAGTTCAAGGTGCTGTGCTCATTGGCCTGCTGCCAGCATTCCTTTCCTTCTTCCACACCATCTTCCTGTCACGCTCTGATCACCCTCTGATCACGTTCTGATCATCTTTGATTCAGAGACCAATATATATGGGTATAGTCGCACAGGTACAGTGTAAGCAGGTAAAATCGCATCACCTAGCCTTATCACTACTATTTACCAGGCCTTGCCCACTGCTCTTTGGAGTGCCACAACCCAGCTTTTTGCCTATGCCAATACCTTCCCCTTCCTCTTTGTCAACCCAGAAGACTCCCGCTCTTGTTATCAGCTTCAGCAATCCAACATAGTTTCACCACCGCGGACCACAGCCCACTGTTCTGCAGGGACAACACATAAATAGCACACAGTCCCAATACATACTGTATGTGCAAAGCCGGAACAATGGAAACCAAACCAATACTCATCTACAGAGAAATAAAAATGGTGATGGATGAGTGTAATAAAGAAATACTGTTGACTTCAACTTACTACCCATCCAAAAGTCCTACACACAATGGGAATAGGAAGACAAGGATAATGCAGATGTAATAAACCATCGAAGGGAAAGGAAATTGTGGTGGGAAATGAAGAGATACCATCTAGTGTACACTCTCCATAAATCTGCTTTATTGACATTCCTCTGAAATGTGTCTACTAGATAAATGACAAAGAGAACCCACAAGGGACAAATCCTCACCGCTAGACGGGTTACAGAGTCTATAGGAGCCGGAGAGAATAGGAGGAGATACAGCCAGGAGATAAGCTGATGGAGATGGAATAACAACTGCAATTAATAAGGAGACACCGTGACTTTTATTAGGAACCAATATACAGTAAAGACAAGATGACATCAAACTTCACAGATATGAAAAGAGAAAAAGAGAAGACTCAGGCTATATATATATATATATATATACTGTGCTACTCCTGTGTATACTCCTGTGGCTTTGTATACAATAACTGCACTGAACAAACTCACATATAACATTAAGTATATACTGTATGTAAATTATATGTGTCTGAGTATTACATATGTTTTTAGATATTAAAGGTGAACTCCAGGTAAAGGTTAAAAAAATGAATCTTCTTCAGAAGCATATAGCATTACTTACCTGTCTATCCTAGTTTTGAAACTACCAAAAATCCATTTGTTTGGGGGTCTTTTATTCTGTTTTGTGTTTCAGTCCTCCCTGGTTGAGCAGTTCTCAGAATACAATGCTTTCCCTCAGCTGATCATCACAGTCCCCACCCATCACAATCAGTAAAATTAGTGCTGCACCTGCTTCTGGCCATTCAGAGATGGTGAATCACTCAGGGGATTGGGGGATCCGGCCAAGCCTCCTGTGACATCACGCCCTGCCCCCTGTCTGCATCATCAGCCTGTGCTCAGCAAACACACAGAATGTGAGAGAGAGGCATAGAAGATTTGTCTCCTAAGGTGGGAGAGCAGAGGAAGCAGTAGACAATGTGAATTGGCACAGAGGCCATTTTTCTTCACTTCCTGGATTTCTATCAGCTACCAGTGTGGCAGAACCGTACAGATATTGTGTTACATTGTATAGACACATCTATATAACTTTTAATGTACTTTTAATAGGAAACAAGTTTTTCTTATCCGGAGTGCCCCTTTAAACATTGTGTTGCTGTATGTAAAGGAATGACCTGAAATCATTGGGCGTTACACAGCAGCTTCAAGTGAAGGAGTCAAGCATTGTCATCTATCTCTCCCCCTGCTGAAGGCATGCCTCCTGATAATTGACAGCCCTGTCTGCTGTGAGTCATCAGGTGGGAGGCGTGCTTGCAGTACGGGGAGGGATGAATGTAGAAATGACTCCTTAACATGTATCTCAGGTAGTAAATAAGGTTTTAAGTGAACCGGTCACATCACTAGTGCTCTGTAAATCACACAGTACCATATAGCTGCCAAGTACAGTTCTCCAGTACTATGCCCGTTGATCTGTGGTAGCATTTTAAAAATCTCTGCTCTGAATAACTAGGCCGAGCAGCACATAGTTCTGATGCTTCCGGGCTCTTTCACACTTGATCGGCTGCCCGAGCTCACGATTTTGTATTAAGTTTAAAGCACGTAGGGTGCTAATCTAGTGTAAGTGGCTGGGAGGAGGGTAGAGACAATGGGGGAGATTTATCAAACATGGTGTAAAGTGAGACTGGCTCAGTTGCCCCTAGCAACCAATCAGATTCCACCTTTCATTTCTCACAGACTCTTTGGAAAATGAAAGGTGGAATCTGATTGGTTGCTAGGGGCAACTGAGCCAGTTTCACTTTACACAATGTTTGATAAATCTCCCCCATTGTGACTATATACCACTGTGGCTCCACCCCCATGACTACTTACTGGGTTTCAGGAGTGGGGATTAAAGGACAATATTTTGATGCTCTTCGGAGCCTCTGGTTGTTTATAGTGGCTTATGGTGGTGGGGGGCATCCTGCTATGACTGACTATGGTACCTCCAGAGTCTGGTGCTATGGGCATGGCCCATTGATTCTTTATTACATTACTATGAGGCTGATCTGAACCTGTGCATGTACTATGCTGAATATCCTCTGTTCCCATCGCTTCCAGATCTTCGGATTTCATTATTTTGATATAGCTGTCACTTGTTTTTACGTCTTGCCATGTATATTTAATGAGTGGATGTACCTGTAGATTTACCTCTTTCCCTTCCTCCTCTTCTTCCTTATTACTGTCATCTTCCTCCTGAGAAGTTTCCGGGGGCGCTCCGCGACTTGCTGTGATCTTCGGTTTCCATTTGCAGTTTGCAGTACAGTGTGAACAGTGAATCAATCACTGATAGAGATCTGTGAATTCCCCGATGACCCATCACAGGAAATCATTACTTCTGCGCACAGTAACGACAGCTCCGCACCGATCACAGGCTTTTCCCATAAGCTAAACCCTACACCCCAGATATGTAATGAGCCACAGCTCTGAGGTCCAGCATTCTGTGTAAACACTGTCACACTTCATTACATGAAGGCAAATAGTCACTGTACTCGATAAAGAGTCTTAGGGATCCCCCGGGGCTCTCACAGTGTCTGCCTGCTCCCACGCCTGCATACAACTATTCTGCAATCTGTGGGAAATGATGTCGCTTATAAAAGAGATTTTGTGTGAATAAAACTTATTTTTTTTGCAATTTCTTATATATTTTAGGACCGGATTGGGGGAGTTTGTGCCTTGGTTGTAAAGTGGGTGTTATGGATAGGACAAAAAAACACGTGGGCCACTATAATGAGGTGGCATGCCATTTGGGATGTTGGCATGTCCCCTCATGGCATGTTGGGGCACCACTTCCTGCAGGACATACAGTAGCTGATAAGTAATGGAAGACTTTTAAATAAAAGTAAATTACAAATCTATATAACTTTCTGACACCAGTTGATTTTAAAGAATTTAAAATAAAGTACCGCTTTAACTGTAAAGAAAAATCAAAGAGGAGGTGTGGCTCTGGGTTCCTGCCACACTCTGGCATGCCCCATCACTGCTTTCTTCTCCTTCTTATCTGTATACAATCATTGCTGCTTGGCCTCCTGTGCATGCAGGGCATCTTCCAAGTTTACGCATGTGGCACTGATGTCAAGGGCTGCACGCTTCCTGCCTTCTCAACCCACCCAAGTACCCTAATCCAAAGCAGCAGTGCCTGCACATTTGTGGTGTCCCACTACGGGTGTTGCTCCTATTTACACCCGTCGTAAAAGTGTGTACTTTTGTGTGGTCTTATTGCAGCTACAGTATTACTAGAGATGACCACTAGATGTTGCTGTATTGTGTAACTAAAGTATGGAAGCTGCACGGCTGAAGTATCTCAAGGGTTATTTGTATGTATATGTACCAGATTCTGTTAGCCAGTAGGATCTTTCCTTTCTTCTGTCTTATTGCCTCTCTTCTTTCCCCTCTTCTGTTGTACTCTTTTCACCCAACCACAGCGCACCTTACTCGCTGATAAGGAAGTTAGTCCCTTGGGTAAAGGAGGAGTCTCAGCTGAGCTAACCCATGGTTCTACCTGGGTTGCACCGCAACCTTGGGACATTTCCCCTATCTGTGGGTGGCGGGTCCTACCCCTATTCAGGAGGTTTACTATACTACTCTGGCCACCTGTGACTATACCATCCCAAGGGACCCTGCAGCAACCCGACAGGACACCGACCACAGGGGAAAAGGGTACAACCGGCCTTACACTCTAAAAGCAGGCGTGACAACACACCTGTGTGCCCACCAGGCACTGGTGTCACGTGCCAAAACCCTAAGGTCCAACTGTATCTCGGCCACCCACCACAAGTAGTGGCGTCACACTTCAACCTAGCAAGTGACCGGCCGTCCCACTGCTACAACATCATCTGGGAGCTCACCACACATTGAGTGTCCCAACTGAGTGAACTGGCTTCATCTGCTCAGTGTGCATGTGCCGCTACAGCCCCTGCACCGGTTGAGAAGGCAGGACACGTGTGGCCCTTGACATGAAGAGGCCAAGAAGCAATGATTATGCACAGAAGGCGGGGGAAGCAGTGGTGAGGTGTGCCAGAGTGTGACACGTACCCTGAGCCACAACTCCTCCATTACTCTTTACTAGTGATGAGCGAATAGTGAGATATTCGATATTCGTACGGATATCCCGCGAATATTCGATCGAAGATTCGATCCCATTAAAGTCTATGGGAACAAGTATTCGATTAGTATAAAACATCTATTTGACCATTTGGAGGGGGAAACCGGAAGCTGGGGGATTTGAACGCTTATCGAATATTTATCGAATATTTGCGGGATATTCGTACGAATATCGAATATTCTAATATCTCACTATTCGATCGAATATCTATTCGATCGAACAGTATTGGCTCATCACTACTCTTTACAGATAATAGGTTGAGATTGTAAGGAATCACCCACACGGACAGCTTACACAGAGGTGCCAAGATCACTGGGGCCCTGACAACTTCAAGACGTGTCAGCATCTCAGGTCAGGTCCGAGTGCTGACAGATTCCCTTGAAGGGATTATCCAGGATTAGTAAAAACACAGCTACTTACCTGCAAAAACAGCGCCACTCTTGTCCTGAGGTTGGGTGTGGTATTACAATTAATTTCCATTCACTTCAATGGAACTGAGCTGCAAAACCACAACCAAACAAGACAAGAGTGATGATGTTTCTGGAAGAAAGCGGCCATGTTTTAACTAAGCCTGGACAATCCCTTTACACACAGTAGTTGTAAGTGGTTATAAGTGGAAGTCTGGGTGCATAAACAGCTGGTTTAGCATAGGTGCCATTCAAACACCATCAACCGTCCGGGGGAGATATTTGAATTATTTTTTCCAGGCTATATCAACAGAATCTATATCATCTATATCAACACTGCCGCCCTCTAGTGCCTAGTGTCAGATACGGCCCTTGGTATGGGCACTGTATGGGGGTACCCAGCTCTGTATTATGTGGGCAAGTATGACAGCCATTATATGGGGACATTCTGATTTTGAGGAGGCCATAAGGCCCTTTCGTCACCTAAAAAGATACCAGTATTATAAGCAGCAGAGTTTTCATTGGAAACATCTATAAACCAGAGGGAATATATTTTTCTAATAATACAGGAACATTTCAAAGGGGTACTCCATTGATTTCTTTTTTTCTTTTCAGCTAGTTTCAGAAAGTTATATAGATTTGTAATTTAACTTTGCAATCTCCCAGTACTTATCAGCTGCTGTATGTCCTGTCGAAAGTAGTGTATTCTTTTCAGTCTGACACAGTGCTCTCTGCTGCCACTTCTGTCCATGTCAGGAACTGTCCATGTCATGGACAGAGGTGGCAGCAGAGAGCACTGTGTTAGACTGGACATAATTAGAGATGAGCGAACTAGGTTTGATTAGCGGTGGCTGCTGAACTTGGATAAAGCTCTAAGGTTGTCTGGAAAACATGGATACAGCCAATGATTATATCCATGATTTCCACATAGTCTTAGGGCTTTATCCAACTTCAGCAGCCACCACTAATCAAATGCCGAAAGTTCGGGTTCGGATGGACTCGAGCATGCTCCAGGTTTGCTCATCTCTAGACATTATACATCACAGCAGCAGCTGATAAGTACTGGAAGGCTGGTGATTTTTACATAAAAATACAAATCTATATAACTTTCTGAAACCAGTTGATGAATATACACCTACAATATCTCCGCAATTAAACATACACCTAATGCGCCGTTGTTCACAGAAATAAATCTTATTATAGAAACTATTCACATAAAAGCAACCTTTAAAAACAATACATAGAGGTATGGGGTCCCTCTTCAAGTGCCAGGATAAAGTGCAATATAGTAATAGCTAAGAATAATATATGGCCCACGTACCTCTGCTTGACATACCAACACTAAGCAGATGGCAAGGACCCTATCTCTGATCCAGATGTGTGTTTAGCCTCCTCAGCTTTCTTGGGAGATTCTTTGGGAAAGTAAAACGTATATTGGAGTCTGAGGTCGGGGTCCTGTCATCTTCAAAAAGATACTAAACATACACATGAGAACTGCTGGCAGATGTTGTCCTTGTTGGCATATGAACAAAAAAGAGTAGCAGCACACCCAGTGGTTAGGAGTGGAATTACAAGTAAAAATCTGTCAATTCTGAAACATTATAAATAGAATAGAATTATGTCACACATTACCTGTATACAAGCTTTATTAGCCAGGCTATATACCTTCAGTAAGATATCAATTTTTATCAACGTCTTTCCCTTTGTCAGTGAGTCACGTCTATTTAGCGGTTTAGCTCAGTATATTAAAATGGGATTGTGCCGATGTTCTCTGGTTAAAGGATTCTGACTTTTCAATGCATTGGAAAAACTGTGAATAGCATTAAACTAAAATAGGATTTATTGCTTTTTTATTTTTAGCCCGGTCTGTACGAGGGATGAATAATCAGCGCCATTGACTGAACATTTGACTAGATGATTTGAAAGTCAAAGAATGAGCAATGCGCGGGCTGAGGGACGCTGCACGACACTTTCATTAACTGGCCTGGCATTTTAGCAGGATAAGGCCATTCAGTAAGTCAGGAAAAGAGCGAGGTTACTGGAAATATTACATTCATGAAGGTTGCAGCTCTGCAGGATCAGTAATGCGAAATGTTAAGATCCATTAAAATAGATGTTTGATGCAGAAATAAAATCATACCCTGTTAGAGAATACTAAGCTAATAGAGCGGCTACAAAGAGTGCCACTCACTCGGGAGGTCTCAGGAGGACATAGCTATTAACTGTGCAGTTCTCCATTTTACCTCTGGGTGTGCTGTAGTAGATTCGAACGCTCGCTTGAGTAGGGCATTTCTTGGGCGGTAAATTCTTAAAGGAGAATTGCGCAAAATTTTTTGATAAAGTACTGTATTGCCCCCCAAAAGTTATACAAATCACCAACATACACTTATTACGGAAAATGCTTATAAAGTGCTTTTTTCCCTGCACTTACTATTGCATCAAGGCTTCACTTCCTGGATAACATTGTGATGTCACGACCCGACTCCCAGAGCTGTGCGGGCTGTGGCTGCTGGAGAGGATGATGGCAGAGGGACACTGAGGGACACAGGGCACTGGAGGGACACTGAGCATCCCTCTGCCATCATCCTCTCCAGCAGCCACAGCCCGCACAGCTGTGGGATTCGGGTCGTGACATCACCATGTTATCCAGGAAGTGACATCACCATGTTATCCAGGAAGTGAAGCCTTGATGCAGTAGAAAGTGCAGGGAAAAAAGCACTTTATAAGCATTTCCCGTAATAAGTGTATATTGGTGATTTGTATAACTTTTGGGGGGCAATACAATACTTTAATAAAAAATTTTGCTGAACTTCTCCTTTAAGGGAGACCTACTAGCAAACACAGATTGCCTACAGCAGTAAAATCTCTTTAAGTTACAGGGATTTATGGACATAACTAAGCACACTTACTGTTTAGGCATCTGGGAAGGCTGCCATACAACTGATAAACCTTCTATTATAGCTTATATAGCTTTTCCAAGATCCTAAATAGCAAATCTGCATACACAGTGTCCCAGGATAGTTGTCTTATGGTTGGATGAATCTGATGAGCAACTACTCTATTATATGTAAAACTTCTCTGTGGTGTTAAGTGAGATGGTACTATTACACAGGCCGACTACAGCCCGATCAGATTAGCACTCGTTTACTGGACCTATTAGACGGGACGATAATCGGGCAGTAAGGGCTGCATGGACATCGTTAGCGACAGGGCGCTCAGACGCTGCTGCCGCCAGGGCTGGGAAGCTGGGGAGCACAGGAGAGAAGACTGGGGGCGGGGAGAGGTAAGGTGTCTGGTGTTTGGGAAATTGTCAGCCGTTGGCTGTGCATAGCGTGCCATAGTGATCGTTGTCTCTATTACACGGAGCGAAAATCGGCCGAATAGTAATAGGGCCCTGATTGTAGTCTGCCACTGTGAAGAGATATGACAGATAAGTTGGAGACTTTCACATCACCCTCTGTCCTTTATGGATGGTGGGTCCCAGTGAAATGGGATCTTGTCCGCAAAATACTGGGTGGGTGAGTGGCAGGACAAAGCTGAAATGGGCATTTGTCTGCAGGTGAGGTACTGTAGTGCAGCCATGGTAAGTTACTCAAATATGCAAAAAGTTCAGCTGAGACACTTTTGAGTGTAGCCAGATAACAAAGGAGTAGCCAGATATCCCTCCAGGAAAGGGAAACCATGCAGAGGGGTAGCTCCTGTAAGGAGACCACCATATATTGTACATCAATGTGGCCCTTTAGGTCAATATCCAACTCAGTTATGAGTCTTAGAGATATCCACCGACAGCTGTTTCTGGGTGTTGCCCCTCATCAGCGTGGAGTAGGATTAAAGCAATACCTTGTAGACCACTCAGACAAAACCATCACTGATCTCAGAGATCAGATGCAAGACCAGCTAAAGAAAACACTGTAGTTAATTCGTTAAAGCCCTCAACACTTTAAAAACGTAGGTGCATTGCCCCCTGGGAAATTCAAATATGCAAAAAAAGTCAGGGGAGCATATTTTTGGCATATTTGAATTTCCCAGAGGACAAGCCATCCAAGTTCTTCCTGTGTTGAGTGCTTTAATGTGTGAACTACAGTGTTTTCTTTAGCTGGTCTCCCTGAGATCAGTGATCATTTTGTATGAGAATGTCATTGTTAGTGGGAGATCTCCCTTATGTGGGGAGGGTTGCCCTCACCCGTCCGCCTAACATGCTGGTCATCACTCTAGCATAGGGACATAACCAGGTGTTTGCTGGTGGCGCCTCGGGAGCAAGGTCAGTAGGGGCTGCCTGGCAGGTTCTGCTGGGGTCCTGTCCAGAGAACAGGGTTTGATTACCTCCTACCAAACAGACTTCAAATGTTAAAGTTGCATTGGTAAAATAAGGCGGGTGACCCTCGGCCCATGACCTAGTTTCTGCCACCTCATAGAACTGTTAGGCACTCACCAGCCTTGGGGTGGCTGATAGCAGCGATACCTCTGCTGGCTGCTTTTTGTTGAATGAACTGCCGAACTTGCCTATGGCTGTATCCATGTTTTCCAGAACTCTGTAGGGCGGCATCCAACTTCTTCAGATCACGGGACTCAAATGCCGAGCATTTGGGTTTGGAGAAAGTTGCTGAGCCCCAACAGTTCGTTAGTTCGTACATTTAAAGGGAACCTGTCACCCTCCGTGCCGGGGTGACAGGCTCCCGACCCCCCGCTACAGCCCCCTATACTCACCTGATCCCGCTGGGTCCCGCTTCTGGATCCGGTTGGGTCACGGAGATCTCAGCCGCTGCAGCCCGGCACGCGCGCTGATAGATGAGTCCAACGCTCACAGAGAATGACGGAGCGCTGGACTCGCTTGTCATTCTCTATGAGTGTTGGACTTATCTCTCAGTGCGCGCGCCGGGCTGCAGCGGCTGAGATCTTCGTGACCCGACCGGATCCAGAAGCGGGACCCAGCGGGATCAGGTGAGTATAGGGGGCTGTAGCGGGGGGTCGGGAGCCTGTCACCCCGGCATGGGGGGTGACAGGTTCCCTTTAAGGTCCTACTGTTAACCTTATGGGCCTACCATAGACTGCAGTAATGCTAAGGGTAATGGAGAGCCAGGGCCGGCCCTGGCCAACAAAGAAAGTGTTCTCTAAGGCCGTGTTCCCACCAAGTCCTGGTTTGTGATAACTGTGGAGTCCCCTAGGGGGCGCCCACCGTTTCTCCATGTCGCATTGCTGTGGAATGCCGGACTAATGGAATGTCAGTGGGTTGCTGGCTGCCCCCCTTGTGCAGAGAAGAGAACCACTATGAGATTGTGTTTCGCTGTCTCCAGTGGAGGCCACTCTAGGTCCTGTACACCAATGCTAACACCAATGCTTCCCAATTGCCTAACAGCACATAGTCATTCCTCAATATAGAAACAGAGACCCCTCATAACTAGAAATATTTACCATTCAGGGATCTACTGAAGATTATTATCAACTCACCCCCCACCCCACCCCCAACAAAAAAAAAAACATAAGTAACCCAGGACAGACAGCCTCATAAAATTTTCTCACTTTCGTTGTTCAAGATAACTATAGTAACACTGCGGCCAGTGAGACCCTTATATTAGGTTACAGCTTGTTCTTATCACATATTTATTCTTGCTTGTCGTCTTTGAATCCAGTTTGTGTCTTTATCTTGTTGCGGCACACACTGCGCCCCGCGGTTATATGGTTTATCAGCTCGGCTTCCGGTCTATTAGGCTCCTTCATCAATTCTACAGCACAATGGGCTCCTCCGGATGGTAACGTTTGGGGACCGGGAAGTGAAACGTGTGGACGCCCCTGGAGATCTGTCCCATATTTCCCTGCTACTTGTAGCTTCTCTTGTATTTCCATATAATAAAAGTTTCATATGAGGATGAAAGCTGCTTTATGTTTATTTTACTGCCGAGTAGTTACATTATTTCACGTCTAGGTGGGTAAAATACCAGAAATTCTACCACTTCTGTCCTCAGGTTGGGTGTGGGTTTTGCAGCTCAGTGCTATTGAAGTAAATGGAGATGAACTGCAATACCGCACACAACCTGGGGACAGGGGTGGTGCTGTTTTTGCAAGAAAGTAAGGGTTTAAATAGTAGAAGTGGTAGAAGTAAAGAAGTAGTAGTAGAAGTAATAGTACTAGTATTGATGGCAATAATAGCAGTGTAGCAATAGATGAAATACAGTAGTAGGGTAAATATAGCTGTGGTAGAAGCATTGACTATGGTACTTGTAGCATTAAGAGGGTTATTCTATTAGTAAACTTATAGTAGGACCATTGAGTATGATAATAGTAGCAGTTGTAGTTTAAGTCTAATAGTAATCTAACCTGTAGCTGTACTAGCATCAATGAGAATAGTAATAGTAGCAGTGATAGTGTACTGTAAGTCTAATAGCAATGTAAATCACATCAAACAACGTCCCTCTGTTTGATAGCTCATGTGATACCTAACATAATTGTAATTTGCTTTGTTAACCAAACAATCCACTCTCAATCGCTTAGTACAAGATGCTAGAAATGGTGGGTGACCTCCATCATACTGACTACAAGATACTGGGAAAGCTCAGTGACCTCCATTATACTGAGTGTAGGATGCTGGAAAAGCTGGGTGACCTCCATTATACTGACTACTATACAAGATGTTGGGAAAACTGAGTGACCTTTATTATACTGACTACTATACAAGATGCTAGGAAAGCTGGGTGACCTGCATCATACAGACTACTATAGAAGATGCTGGGAAAGCTGGGTGACCCCATTATACTGACTACAAGATGCTGGATAAGCTGGGTGACCCCCATCATAATGACTACAAGATACTGGGAAAGCAGGGTGACCTCCATTATACTGAGTGTAGGATGCTGGGAAAGCTGTTTGACCTACATCATACTGACTACAAGATCCTTGTAAAGGTGGGTGACCTTCATTATACTGACCACTATACACAATGCCTGGAAAGCTGAGGGACCTTCATTATAAAGCCTACTATACAATATGCTGGAAAAGCAGGGTGACCCCATTATACTAACTACTATACAAGATGCTAGGAAAGTTGGATGACTTTCATTATATTGAATACAAGATGCTGGGAAAGCGGAGTGACTTTCATCATACTAACTACTATACAAGATACTGGGACAGCTGGGTGACATCCATTATACTGTCTACTATACAAGATGCTGGGAAAGCTGGGTGACCTCCTTTATACTGCCTACTATACAATATGCTGGGAAAGCTGGGTGACCTCCATTATACTGATTACAAGATGCTGGGAAAGGTGAGCGACCTCCATTATACTTATTACTAAACAAGATGCTAGGAAAGCTGGGTGACCTCAAATATACAAGATGCTGGAAAAGATACAAGATGCTGGGTGGGTGGGGGGTATTGCGGACCACTCTGGGACAGTGAAGGGACTGCAGGTCGCTCTGCAGGCAGATCTCAGACAGTGTGTTGGGGAAGAGGGAAGGGGGTGGGGAGAACTGTCAGTGTTGTAGCACCATGGAGACCCGGGCCCTATAGCAGCTGCCTGGCCTGCCTCCATGGTAGCTATGCCACTGGCAAAGCATTTTTTCCACCACAAGATATAGTATTATATGGTATAGATATAGTATTAATAGAAGGTATAGCAATGCTATCAGTATGAATGACACAAATAGCAGTGCTAAAAGCAGTATAGGTATATCAAAAGCAAATAAATTACATCCTTTAACGGAGTATATAATACCGTAACATACAGATAAAGCCGCCATAATGCTGCTCCCTCAGGTGACAGATTCAACTCACTTTTTAGCAACCAACTAAATTAGATACAAATCCACAATCTGCATAGCAAACAGAGCGCCTAAGATGACAAAGTGACAAAAAACATCAAAATGCCGGCCTGGTAAATAAAACATCTCCATAATACATAAATAATGGGCTCTTTCTATGGAGGAACTATACATAATGGCTTTCGTCTTTGACTTTGCATACATAATGCTCCTATGTACGGTGTGTAACTTCCCCGGCAGGACAAATGAGCCGCTAATCTCCGGAGCCTACGGGGACGGCGTTCCCATGTAATCTCATTACCCTACTAATAAATAGCCCCCATTATAATGCATTTAACATGTTTTGCCTTTTTCCCATTTGTAATGTCTTTGTGTCTGGTGGAGATGTGTTATTATAGAACAATAACCGGCTCGGAGGGGCTCGCTATGTAAGGAAGAGATCATTTCATCACTAAGAGGTTTTTTTGTTAATAGGCAGGAAATTAGGTTTTTTACATCAAAGAACGTTAAGAATACCGTATTATGGTATCATATCGCTAGATAGATCCTCTTAAAGGGATAGTCCCATCTCAACTAACATAGTTATACTTGGATGTGTTTTGTAAAAACATTCATTTAGCAGCCTTTCCTCCTTTATTTAATATGTTGCTCTTTATCTCCCATTGGTTACAGCTCGTTGTCTAAGGGCCCTATTCCACCGGACGATTATCGTTTGCATAATCGTTAACGATTAACGATCTCAAACGACCGCTATTGCGAAAGACCTGAAAACGTTTACTCATTTCCATGGAACGATAATCGTTACTTATGATCGTATTTGCGATCGGTTTTTCTTTGCTATTGCGTTCGTATCTACTGCGAACGACCAAAGGACATCTTATTCAATGCGAACGATTTACGAACGTTTTGCGAACGAGCAACGATAAAAATAGGTCCAGGTCTTATAAAGCGATCAACGATTTCTCGTTCGGTCGTTAATCGTTAACTGCATTTCAAACCGAACGATTATCATTTAGATTCGAACGATTTAACGATAATCTGAACGATAATCGTCCAGTGGGATAGGGCCCTAAGTTGCTGACCACCACTCTGCTTAAGAAGCAGGCCTGGTTTTCTAAAAGGCGTACACCTCCTAGTAAATCTAGCTGAGAAAAAGCAGTGAGGCTTTAAGGTTAACCCCTTTAACCCTAAAAAACAGCTCTACAATTTTGTCCACCATGTGTCGCATTTCCCTATAATCTACTCTCCACTGATGGCTGTCAGGAAAATTCTGTCTCTAGTAACAGAGAGACCAGGACGGAACACAGAAAACGGTCAGTGCGGCAGCAAGCGGATGAGAGCCGGGGGGGGGGGGCTGCCCGGATGAACGCTAGATCGTCCAGGCAGCCCGTTGCAGATAGCAGCGGTCTGCTCCCACCACTCCTATTCCAGCAGATCGTTGCAATATAAATCGTTTGTCTTTCAACATGTTGAAAGACAAACGACTACAACGATCACCCAACATCGCTCATGTCAGCTGATCGTTGCAGTCTATTACTAAGGACGATTATCGTCCGAATACGGCCAATAATCGTTCTGTGTAATAGGGCCTTAATGCTGGATAACGACTCCGCTCTGGTCATGTCCTTTTAAACAGAGAGAATGAGAAATAGCTGTGAAGGGGAGGGGAGTCTCTGGGGCTCGATATCAACAGTGAGAGCACCACCATCACCTTATTACTACTCTGAAGGGTTAATTTAACTTTTTTTTAAGCTTCATGTTTGAAGTTTTCTAGGTGGCAAGTGGGCTGTGAGATGTAGCTTTTATATTTAACCTATTTCATGCATGAAGCATCTATTGACTTTCTGCCAGAGATAAATCTTTAGCTTCCAGGCTGTTTACATAGAGATTCAGAGAATATTTCTCTTTTAACTGTTTTTATTAAAAAAGTCTTCGGCAATACATGTACAAATAATGTAGTCAGGAGTACATTAGTCATATATAGGTACATTAGCATACTCAATTCCGATAAATTCTTAAGGATCTGTGGAAAAGACTCCACAGGAGGAAAGCTACCAGTCTCCAAATAGAACACAGCCTTTAGAACATAGGGGGAGATTTATCAAACATGGTGTAAAGTGAAACTGGCTCAGTTGCCCCTAGCAACCAATCAGATTCCACCTTTCATTCCTCACAGACTCTTTGGAAAACGAAAGATGGAATCTGGTTGGTTGCTAGGGGCAACTGAGCCAGTTTCACTTTACACCATGTTTGATAAATCTCCCCCATAGTCTCTAGATAGAATACAATTTTGTCGCACTGGAGCGTCTTCCTGCATGGAATGGAGGATCGGCAGATCAAAACACATGAAGATGACTTTATTATGAAACCCCATCAAGCGGTTTAGGAGGAAAACAAATGGGGAAAAAAGGGGGAAGGGATTGCCCGTTGGTCTCTGCATGCTCCTGGAGTTGCCCTAAAAGTTGGCTAGTTTCCTTTCGTATTCCCGCACCGCGTTGTTAGACCGACGGGTCACCTGCAAGTTGTTTTATAAGATACCATGTGGTGTATTAAAATGTTTGTTAATTTTGGCTTGGATTTGGAGTGTAGGGTTTCCCAAATGACAAAGAACTTCTCCACTCTACGTTCCTTAAAGGAGACCTGTCACCCCCCGTGCCGGGGTGACAGGCTCCCGACTCCCTGTTACAGCCCCCTATACTCACGTGATCCCGCCGGGTCACGGAGATATCAGCGCCCGAAGCCCGGAGCGCGCGCTGACAGGAGAGTCAGACGCCCATAGAGAATGAATGGGGAGTCCAATACTCCGTCATTCTCTATGGGCATCAGACTCTCCTGTCAGCACGCATGCCGGGCTTCGGGCGCTGATATCTCAGTGACCCGACCGGCTCAGGAAGCGGGACCCGGCGGGATCACGTGAGTATAGGGGGCTCTAACGGGGGATCGGGAGCCTGTCACCCCGGCACGGGAGGTGACAGGTCCTCTTTAAGGATATAAGCCTCCATCCACTCCATTTTGAACAAGAATAGCAATTTGTCTAGAAACAAATGAATAGGAGGGAGGATGCAGGGATTTTCACACTTGTAGAATGGATTTACGCACGCAACAGCCAGGAGATGTAAGAGTTTTCTTGCCCCCCAGTCACATTTATATTTAGTAGGGTATGTCCAGCCAAAAAATCCCCCACAGGGCCTCGTAAGGTACAAATGTCACGAAATGTGAGCTTGTGAATCTGTCCAAAAGGGTTGTATTACCGAGCAGTACCAAAGGCAATGGGCAATATTGGCACCTGGTTCCCCACATTTGAAACAAGCATCAGATTGAAAAATGCTCATTTTAAAACTCCTTGTTGGGGAGATATATGTTCTGTGGAAGACCCACAAGGTCATCTCCATGTATCTGGCAGAGTGCAGTGTTTTTACCAGGTAGTCTAAGATGGACAACAAGTCCGGTATATCTACATTCAGACCAGCTTGTGTCCAACTGGACAGGCTGGTTGTCTCAGTACTATAGACTATGGAAGGGGTAAAGTAGCGGTAGGATGTAGACATTTGGTTTCTGGAAGAGGTAGATAGATTTAAAGCTTTATGGAAAGTGGCATCCCATTCAGTGGGCAGTAGGGTGCGAATAAATTTGGTAACATAACTTTGAGCCTGCAAGTAAGCAAAGAAGGGAAACTGGATTGTAGGGTAGGTCTCCTTCAGGGTTTGCAGGGTCAATGGTTGTTTGGTGTTTAGGGAACATAAAGGTGTATTCCCATCTTGAAAAGTTATGCTCTATCCAAAGTATCCATGGGATAGGCCATAGCTGGGGCCACCCTGCAATCTCGACAACAGGGCCTCCATAATCCACACATGCCTGTCACTGCACCATTCATTGTCTACGGAGTAGCCCCCGACCATAGCCAAAAGGTCTTCCCTATAGCAGAAGGAGACCAATAGCAGGACAATTTGTTAAGTCACAAGGGTCTTGGGAACACGACAGTGAATTTCCTTGGTCTTCAAAGTCAAGAAATCTCAATCCTGCAGACATCTCTGGGATGTGCTAGAACAGGGTGTTCAGAACATGTCAGGACCTCCATCTAATGTGCGGCAACTACAAGAAGCGATCCTGTCTGCATGGGCTGTAGAACAGTTTCATCGCCTAGAAGGATCTATGCCGCGTGAATTGCTTTGGTTCTGAAGACCAAAGGAGGTCAAACTCGCTATTAGATGTAGGGTCCGTTTATTGTACGTCCCGCTGGATGTGCCATAATTGGCTGTTTTTCCATTCTTCTCTATTGTACTGTATTCATAAATCACTCTCTGTATTCTGTGTTTGCGATATTTATGGCCACCCTATTGTGATTTAAGTGGTGATTTTCCTTCCAGACAAAGGCCGTCCTTCAATGAATATCAATATCCCCCTGCACAATGACTCACCACAGATTTATAAACTCTTCTACAAAGAACGAGTCAAACTCACAGTAAATATTTGATGGCAATGACTGGCTCGCCGGAGGCTAGAATTAGACTTTCCACATTATGAATATTGTGAGAAAACCGGACGGCCCAAAAAAAGACAGAATAATTGGACGTTATTTTAAACGAAGCAAATTAGAGGATGAGGTTTCTAAATTGTTTCAAGATAATTTTCTCTGCAATATATAATCATTTAAACTGTACGGATAAATGGCGGAATAGGGAAAATACAATTAAATATGATACACTCAGGGGAACAAGGATACCAATTACATTGGGTTTTCGTACATGGTAGAGATGATTTGTCATCAATCTTAAAAACACGGAAATATCTAATTTTCCATAGAAGTACAGTAAAACTTTCTATATTATCGGGACCCTTAAATGCCTTAAAGTGGTATTGTCAGCCCCCCCCCCCTTACTCTATGTGCATTTTTCCGCACCATCCACAAGCTTAGATGCTGCACATTGGATATATACCTATATAACACTTGTCTGTGTCTTCTTTCTGCTGTAAAATTTCTTCATTTCATCAGCCTACAGTGTCACCTAGGCGGGGCTTTGTTAGGAGACAGGGCTCAACTGCCATGAAGCCCCGCCTAGGTGACCCTGTTCACCGACAAAATGGAGCAATTTTAGAGCAGAAAAAATATACTGACATATTTTATACAGGTATATATTGAATGTGCAGCATCTAAGCTTGTGGATGGTGGAAAGGACCCCACATACAGTAAGAGGGTGACAGTATCACTTTAAAGGGGCTCTGCACCGCTGCCGATCAGGTGATTGAGGTTACTGGTGCAACACTTGGTACAGCTGCTACTGAATACAGAGAGTTGTGCCTCACAGAAAGTGAAAAGGCTATGGCACTGTTTAAGTTCGGGTCACTATATCATAATGGGGTCAATTTTGTTAATATGTAAATAAGGCTTAAAAGTCCAGGGAGTTTCCCAGCACGACACAGTTCAGGTAAATCCAGTATATGTTCTCTTATTCAACACTTCTGTATCCGCTTCCAACCATATACAAAAATTGATTACAGACTTCTAGATGAAGCAAAAATGGTCTGCACTTGCCTGGGCTTTTATTATGCTGGGGAACGCCCCTTAAACTTTTTAAGGGAACCTGTCACCCCGGCTGCCGGGGCAGAGCGCGCCCGACCCCCTGGTGGAGTCCCAGATACTTCCCCCTTCCTGGAAGTCCCGCTCCTGGACAGGATCCCCCCCCCCCCCCGCAGAGAAATTGTCGCCTGAAGCTGTACGCACGTGTTATGCTAATCTCTAGATATGAGTCAGACGTCCATAGAAAATGACTGCTCCGGTCATTTTCTATGGACGTCGGACTCATCTCTAGTGATTTGCATAATGCGTGCACACAGCTTTGGGCGGCAATTTCTCTGGGGGGAGATCAAGTCCAGGAGCGGGACTTCCAGGAAGGGGTAAGTATCCAGAACTCCGGATAAGAAAAACTTGTTTTCTATTAAAAGTACATTAAAAGTTATATAGATGTGTCTATATACCTGTACGGTTCTACCACACTGGTAGCTGATAGAAATCCAAGAAGTGAAGAAAAATGGCCTCTGTGCCAATTCACATTGTCTACTGCTTCCTCTGCTCTCCCACCTTAGGAGACAAATCTTCTATGCCTCTCTCTCACATTCTGTGTTTGCTGAGCACAGGCTGATGATGCAGACAGGGGGCAGGGTGTGATGTCACAGGAGGCTTGGCTGGATCCTCCAATCCCCTGAGTGATTCACCATCTCTGACGGCCAGAAGCAGCCTCAGCACTAATTTTACTGATTGTAATGAGTGGGGACTGTGATGATCAGCTGAGGGAAAGCATTGCATTCTGGGAACTGCTCAACCAGGGAGGACTGAAACACAATACAGGACAACCCCCCCCCCCCCCCCCCAAACAAACAAATGGAGTTTTGGTAGTTTCAGAAATGGGATGGACAGGTAAGTAATGAGTTATGCGTCTTGCAAAGGTTTAATTTTTTTTAACTTCTACCTGGAGTTCCCCTTTGAGGTTGGGTTCACACTACGGAATTCTCGCGGATAATATCAGCGGAATTCCGTCGGCTGTCCGCGCGCCTTTCCGCCGGCTCCATAAACACCACACCAGAATGGTGTCTATGGAGCCGGCGTAAAGGCGCGTGGCTGTGCTCCATTAGAATCAATGCTTCAGCCCGGGCCTTCCCCCACCGGCGCCGTTCTATTCATGTGCCACCTTTTAGCTCTAAGCTGAGCCAAATTTTAAATGCAAAAAGATATTTATTTTTCTAATGGAACCCATTCAAATTAGCTCTACAGTTCCTGGCACACTCTTCCCAGAGACATGCTGTACCTCTGGCCTGGGGCAATTTTTCTTCTTAGCTATCAATATTCCTACCACTGGCTCTGTAGTCAGCTACCAACCATAGCAGCATGCATTGTGCTAACAATTAGGGGTTGCACTGCGCATGCTAAGAACCTGTGTGGGGAATCCCTAGGCTTTATGTACATGATGTCCATACAGTGCAGCGGCCGCAAGACTAAATAATCCAGTGAATAGAACCTGCTAAATAAAAGCTGGGCTGGATGAAGTGACATGCAATGCAATCTACCAAAGGAGATATTTTTGGCACAGTAGGACGTTTAGAAAGCGGCACATTTTGGTATTTGTGCATATGAATTAGGCTTAGTTTAGCCCAGAATTCCTCTTTAATTTATGTTTTTAGCATTGTTAGCATGCACAAAAAATACTATTGTGTACTTTTTTTTTTATAATGCATTGCTATAAATTACTGCCCACATACAGAAAGGTGTTGTGTTCGGTTGGTGACTGCCATGGCCAGAGCTGCCAATCAGGGAGTCCCCTTCTATAGTGAAGCCATCTCAAGGGTTAAAAGGTCTCATAAATGATGGGATTAAAATGCACTTCGCTCCCACTCACTTGAGTGATTGCACGGCTTAGGCACTGTGCCCACGCGTTTACACTGCTATAAATGTATGGCTCCGGAGCTGAGCCACAGGCTCCCAATGGCCGTATGTACATTTATAGTGCAAGAGGCCAAGGGGTTAAAAAGAGCCATCAGGATAGGGATATGCTTACTATTTCCAGATGGGAAATATGGGTTTTTCCATTATAATTGGTCAGCACATTCCAGACATGTACAGTATCTCTCTACATTCCCACATTACAGCTCCGATTCCCCAACATAATAATGGGATGAGGCTCCTGCTAGACTCCCGGAGAATGGATCCTACATCTGACTCTCTATCCCCCCTGCCCCCGTACATTGTTTGTTGCTTTGTTCACAGTGTGAATATAGAAGAAAGCAAGAGCTAATCCGATCATATGGTAAAGTGTGGAGTGAGGCTGTTTATTATTCATGAGACTTGGACTTGTTATGGATGATTCTGCGAAGAGTCTTGTCAGATTGAACTCTGTTCTTCTCGAGAGTCTATGACTCAGCCAGCTAATGTCTGGGATGCGTGTAATAACACACCACGCTCACCGACTCGCTGTATTTCTCCTCAGATACCGAGTTTCTAGATTATAACTAGAGACAATATTAATTCTCAGCACTCACCAATGTGTATAAACTCAGAGACAAGGAGCAGACGCTACACCAAACTGGTAGGAGGAAGAGATTTAAAGAAATATGAATCCTGAAAAAGAAGGGGAAAAAATCTTGTAGAAATCTTATAGAGAGCACATGGGTTTATCCCTAAGAGATGATTGAGAGGTAATCTTAAGGGGAGTGCCAGGATGCCTGGAAAGGCTGGATCCAATCCTGGGAAACTTCTCTCAGTTTCCCAGGATTGGATCCTGGCACATGGGGTGGAGCGGCAGGAAGCGGAGCAGCATCAAGCTGTGGGCTTGATGAGTAAAGCTCTGATCGAAAGAAGCACGTTGCCTCGTTTAGATGAGCGTTTCACTCATCACTACAAGAGAGGTTTTCTATGGGGATTGCTCCTGCTCTGGACAGTTCCTGACATGGACAGAGGTGGCAGCAGAGAGCACTGTGTCAGATTGGAAAAAAAATACACCACATCCTGCAGGACATACAGGAGCAGAAAAGAACTGGAAGACTTGTGATTTTTTAAATACATGTAACTTACAAATCTATATAACTTTCTGAAACCAGTGGATTTAAAAGAGAAAGATTTTCACCAGAGCACCCCTTTAAGGGAACAAACATTTTATAAGAAGACTGGGTGTATAAGACGACCACTGACTTTCAATAAGATTTTCAGGGGTTTGCCTTATGCGTCAGAAAATATTAACCCCTGCCTGACCACAGCAGGGTTTATTAGCTGGAGCCCTGTTGCGGCCAGGCAGGGCTTAACTACAGCTAAAGAAACTGCCTGCGTCGGAGGTCCCCGAAGCTCTCCCAGGCAGCTGAGCGTCTTATCGGAGAAGCTCAGAGACGCTCGGCTGCCAGGAGAGCTTTGGGAGAATGACATAGGCTTTGGGAACTTCCGGCTCCTCTGCCATTCTCCCGAAGCTCCCTGGCAGCCGAGCGTCTCCGAGCTTCTCCGATGAGACACTCGACTGCCCGGGAGAGATTTGGGGACCTCCGGAGCAGGCAGTGTATGTCACACTGCCTGCGCTGGGCCAAGAGACACACGGCTTCTGGGAACGGTTTATTGGTGAGTAGAAATATTTGTTTTTTTTATAGTGGTCGCCCCATACAGTGGGGATGTGGCCATTTTTTAGCTCCCCCACTGTATGGGGCGACTATACTCGGCGTATAAGACGACCCCAACTTCTAAGAACATTTTTACAGGGTTAAAAAGACGTCTTACACCCCGGAAAATACGATATATAACTTTCTGAAACCAGTTGATTTGAAAGAGAAAGATATTCTCTGGAGTACCCCTTTAACCCCTTAGCGACCCATGACGTACCACCGCACCGCTCCCGGCTGCAGATTGCAGTGCAGTGTCTCTATTAGCCGGCGCGGGCCCCGTTGCCGCGCCGGCTAATTAAGCACTTCAATGCAGCTGTCAAACCTGACAGTCAAACCTGACAGTGAAGTGCTTTATGCACAACATCCCTGGTGTCTAGTGGGACGGATCTCCCCCTGCGATGCCATCGCGGGGGGGAGATCTATTCTTCTGTCCGGCCCGGGCCTCAGTGTCGCACTGACGCTGATCCCGGCTCGGCTATAGATTGCTATGGCCTGCAGCAGGCCATAGCAATCTATCACCGATATGATGGATCATTGCTGTGTATATACACAGCATTGATCTCTATGAGAGATCAGTGCTGTGTATATACAAGTCCCCCAGGGGGGCTTCTAGTTTATGTAAAAAAAAAATTAAAAAAGTGTTTTTATTAATAAAAAATCCCCTCCCCTAATAAAAGTCCAAATCACCCCCCTTTTTCCCATTTTATAAATATAAATTATTAAATAAACAAATAAATAAACATATTTGGTATCGCCGCGCGCGTAATCGCCCGAACTATTAATTACATTTCTGATCTCACACGATAAACGTCGTCAGCATAAAAAAATTCCAAAGTGCAAAATTGTGCATTTTTGGTCGCATCAAATCCAGAAAAAATGTAATAAAAAGTGATCAAAAAGTCGAATATGCGCAATCAAGGTACCAATAGAAAGTTAACATCATGGCGCAAAAAATGACACCTCACACAGCCCCATAGACTAAAGGATAAAAGCGCTATAAGCCTGGGAATGGAGCGATTTTAAGGAACGTATATTTGTTAACAACGGTTTGAATTTTTTACAGGCCATCAGATAATATAAAAGTTATACATGTTACATATCGTTGTAATCGTAACGACTTGAGGAGCATGCATAACAAGACAGTTTTACCAAAGGGCGAACGGCGTAAATGCAAAACTCCCCGAAATCAAAACAATTTATTTTTTTTTTTTCAATTTGACAGCTCAAATGATTTTTTCCAGTTTCGCAGCATATTTTATGGAAAAATAATGCCTGTCATTGCAAAGTACAATTTGTTTCGCAAAAAATAAGCGCTCAAATAAGTCTCTAGGTGAAAAAATGCAAGCGCTATGGACTTTTAAACATAAAATGGAAAAAGCAAAAGCGCAAAAACGAAAATTGGCTTTGACCTTAAGGGGTTAAGCTTGTTTGTCAAGCTTCATGTCAGTGTATAGAAGAATTTTTCCCTGTTTAGTTCTTGTTCACACAGCTGTGTAGTGTAATACAGGAGCGTTTTGCTTATTTGCTGGTTGGGGCATTTGATTAAAAAATATGGTCTGGGTCACGTAAATTTTTGATGAAAAGACCAGTAATTATCATCCATAGCGAAACCAGTATAAATTGCTATGGGAACCCGTATGCAAAGGCTTTTTGCAAAGCTTCACCTTCCAGCACGTCCAGTTTTTCAAATCTGTTATATATAAAAATAAGAAAAAAAGAAAATAAATCGGCTTTATTATTAGAGTAGTCATTTTTTCCGGTTTCTTGTACAATGGTGGTTGCTAAAAGATGTGAGCTGTAAAATCAGCCCCAAACAAAGTGGCTGCATTTCCCAGATCAAATCAAGGCTCCTGGTAAACCAGCCCGGGCACTGAAGGGATGCAGAGAAACAGGTCTTATTCAATCAGATTCCCATCAGCGGTTAGGATATTACATCATGAAAGGTGTGGGCGTAAGAAACGTGAAATCAGGTGAGGAAGAAGCAGGTGAGTCATAACTCATGAGTGACCATACATATGAGTAACGCTATAGCTGCCAGGGGTCAGTGCGTATGTATTAAAGGCAATATGTAGTTCAATAATTTCAAAGGGGTTTTCTGTTCAATCGTAACTTTTCATATGTTGCTGCCCCCCATGGTGAGACTAACAATCCATTCCATACTTATTATCTATTATCTATTCAGTCTCCTTTCATCAGTTCTGAGCTGCTGCTTTTTGTATTTATTCACCTTCCCCCAGTTCTGAGCTGATGTTCTCTACTGAAAACACAAAAATCTGTGTGTGAGCTTTTCTCTCCGTCTACCCACCCCCCCTTCCCAGTCGGATGACATAAACAAGTCCCTGGCAGGCCTTATCTGCAACTTTGTAGCTTCGGGACTTGTTCACATCAACAGAAGGGGGGGGGGGGGGGGGGGGGGAAGGCGCAGAGAAAAGCTTTTTGTGTCTTCAGCAGAAAGCAGGGGGTAATTGTAAGTCTCACAGCAATGAGCAGCAACATATGAAAAATTATGTTTGATTGGAATACCCCTTTAACAAGAAGGATATTCAAAGCAGCTCTCTGATGCCACCCTTTAGATATAATCCTAAAAAAAAAGGGTATACAAATGGGTAAACTGTTCTGTGAAATGTTGTGCTTGGCTCATTAAATCCTTAGTCATGTCCTAAGGTTTTTAATGGAGTCAAACGCTACTTGTAGGAAACGTTATCACCAAAAGGTGGCGTCATAGCGCTGCTCTGCATATCCTGGTCTCTACACATCTTTATGGCGCTCTCCTCAAGGAGAAACATTATCTCTTTAGTCATTATAAATTTGATAATTTTTTTGTAGCTAAAGCTGAATCACCATATAAATTGCAATTTTCTAATATCATTTGTGTTTCAAGATTGCCGTTTTCTGTCAATAAATGAGAATAGGCTTGTTTACTGAAAACATGGATAGATATATATTTTTTTTTACAGATGAAGATGGCGCTGACTGACCATTTGGACAGGGCACTGCCTGAGGGTAAATAGCCAAAGAGCCAAAAGCTCCACAGTCATTAACAACACTCCTTTAAAGCGAAAGTACCATCAGGTATATTGCTTTAAGATTTTCACATCAATAGACTGGAGCCGGTATGGGGATGCCGATGCCTTTTGAACCATAGCCCGTTTCCCGCGCACAGCGCTGGTCTATTCCCGGGTGCCAGCCCGGCTTGAAGCAGTGGAGGCCGGCCCGTTTGCCCCCAGTGTGATGTTCTGCCCTCCCCTCTGTGACGCGGGTCCATTAAATCAATATAACCGTGTCACAGAAGGGGGGATTTTGTTACACTGGAGGCGGGCAGGCCAGACTCCAGTGCTCCAGGCCGAACTGTTGCTCGGGAATAGACCAGCGTTGTGCCCGGGAAACGCGCCATGGTTCAAAAGATGGACCACGGCATCAGCATTTACACCCTGCCGCCAGTCTATTGATGTCAAAATCTTAAAGCAATGTACCTGCTGGTACATTCACTTTAAGTTCAAATGGGTTCCCTGGGATAATATCATTGATGGCCTGCCAGACCATCAATGTATGGTAGGTGTCTGACCTCTGTGAACCATGGTTATCGGCACAATGAAGAGGTTGTGACTGTTAATCGGTTTGGCTGTAGAACCAGGTATAGCTTCAAGTACAGACAAAGGGATTCTGCTCCACACCTGTTGCCCATTACAGAGATAAATGGTCAACTATACACTACGCGACCTCTTTACCCATGGGTAAATTTTTCCTTTGCCCACTGAAGAATTGAGTATTAAGTGATTGGCTCTATAGTCACCTTCTGATGGGGTTGTTTTCTACTGGACATTTGGGATCCATTACTGTATTAGGGCCTGGGACCACCATAGGATCACCAGGTAGTGGTAGGCCAGTCTAATTGTATATGTACATGACCAAAAGGCAAAATGGCATCTGGATATCTCCTCTAGGCCACCGGTTATCTGTGGTATTCAAAACTTTTTTTTTGTATCAGTCTCCAAAAAATGTCCCGTAAAGAATGAAAAGATTTGGAGCTTTGTGGTGCTGCCCAAGTGACATTACACGGTCGCTTCCTTATTAGACTCCAAAGGTCAGGATTATAGAGTCTGATTTATAGACTGTTTTCTGTCCAGATAAATGCTTGTCCTTTACACGGCTGACATTTATTCCAGAATATACACGGATACTCTTCACTGCTCGGACAAACTTCTTGAGGATTAACGTAACATGCCCCACCGTCCTTCTAGACTTGCCAAGAAAATAATTAACGTGATAATCAGTCATTTGTAATGTGAGTTCAGATTCATCTGTTCTTTTATTGCACCAGGGACAACAATAGAATAAAAAAGTATAATACTAAGTGAGGAGAAACAAAGAACTATTACATTATTATATAGCAGCTAATGAAGAACGTCGTACTAATGTTATGCGGCCATTAGGATGTGCTACTTATGGGGAAAAACTTTTTTTTTGTCTATAAACAACGCCACTCAAAGCCATGGACTGTCTCTGCATTTGCAGCTTAATATGAATGGGGGTTGAAGGGAAACTATCACCATGTTAGACCAATCTAACCTGCTGATATGTCTCTTTTGTGCACAGGGAGCTGAGGATAAAAGTAAGTTTATTACCTTCATCCTCTGCTGCGTTTCCATGTAGTTTGTAGTGGCTCTGGGGGCGGTTGTCTCTTATGACATGTCAAAAGTTTCTTCAAATTAAAATTACACTTTAAAGTACCTGTCGTTATAGCTTTTAAAACTAAGGCCCCCTTCACACGTCTGTGTCAGTTTTAACTGTCAGGAAATCCTGATCAGAAGGCCTGATCAGAAACCATTAGGATTTCCCAAGCTCCCATAGACTTCTATCGGAGGCATCCGTTCAGGAAAATAGGAGAGGTTCTATAATTTTCTGACATATTTTCCTGAAGGGTGTAAGTGTTCAATGGACCCTATGGATCAAGAGATCCTGACGGGAATTCCTGATAAGAAAAACCAACCGATTTTCTTGAAGTGTGAAGAGGGCCTAGATCATTAGGGGATGCAAAATAAAGCATATTTGCAATTTACATTCATTTTTTTAAGTTACCATGCTGTAAAACAAAGCTGAACTTACCAGAAATCCAGGTCCAGTCTCTTGAAGCTTTTTAGACTTGTGCTGGTTAAAAAAAAAGACTAAACACAGGAATTCTGGCCAGTACAGAGAGTCACGGCTCAATGTGTCCATCAGTCACATGACTGCCTTCTCTCTGTGAGTGCTCAGATGGCCTGGGATACAGAGGACTTCCTGTGTTTAGACTTTGAAAAAAAAAGTCAGAAAACAGGAAGCGCAGTTTTCCATGATAACAACAAAATAATAATAATAATAATAATAATAATAATAATAATGATGAATGTAAATTGCAAACTTGCTTTATAACACAGGCACTGTTGATTTAGATTTTGTAAGTTTAAATGACAGTGATCCTTTAAGGAAAATGATCCAGTATGTGAACCTTGGCTTTCAGAATCTAATATCAGCCCCTTGTGCAGCAATAACTGCATCTAACTATTTAAGCAATTGTTGAGTAGATTTGCAATACAGCTTGGAGGAATTTTACCCCATTTCTCCATATAAAACAGCTTCTTCTCTGCTATGTTGGTGGTTTCTTCCTTGAGAATCCTGAGATGAGTCCAACGCTCATAGAGAATGACTGGTGAGTCTGGCGCTCCGTCATTCTCTATGAGCGTTGGACTCATCTCAGGAGCGGACACCTCCGTCACCGGACCGTCTCAAGAAGCCGGACCCGTCGGGATTAGGTACGTATAAGGTGCTCTAGCGGGGGGGTCGGGAGCCTGTCACCCCGGCACCAGGGGTGACAGGTTCCCTTTACACCAAATAGCTCTATTGTGGTCTCATCTGTCCACAAAACATTTTATAATAGCCGTCTGGCTTGTCTAGGTGATTGCAGATGGGCAGCAATGTTCTTTATAGATAGAAGCACACCATTGTTCAGTGTCCTCCTGATGGTGCAATCATGAACAGTAACATTTGTTAATATAAGAAAGGTTACTTTAGATGCTAAGAGGTTACCTTTATTCGAAGACTTTTATACACCTTGCTTTAGGCGTGGTCTTTGTTGGTCGGCCACTCCTGTGGAGGGTAATAATCGTCTCGAATTAATTCAGTTTGTGACTGACAAGGTGGAGTCCAAACCTCTTAGAGGTGGTTTTATAAACTTTTTTAGCCTGATAAGCATCAACAGCCCTTCTTTTGAGGTCCTCAGAAGTTTCCTTTAAAAGATTTCTGTTCTTTAATCCCTTAAAGAGGTTGTCCAAGAAAAATTTACTTTTCCCCTATTCATAGGATAAGGGGAAAGTAAGAGACTGCGGGGGGTCAAACCTCTGTACTTCCCTGCCAATCATCATATCTGGCCCCTCTGTTGTAAATTGAGCCACGGATATGGCACATGACCCAAGGATGCAGTTAGCAGTAACTGCTCAAGTACAATTATTCAATAAGGTGCCCTTACTATAAAATAACTGACTACAGTGCAGGTACATCTAGTTACTGTAATCGATGTATTCATTTCTATTGAGATGAGTAAGCCGAAAGAGTACTTACTCGTCCCTTTTCGGCGGCTCAATAGGAATGAATAGAGCCGCAGGTCACACGCCGTACCCGCGACTCTTTTCATAACAGAGAAGTTGGGGACCGAATACGGAGATCGGCGGGGGATCATCTCATACTTTTCCTCTATCCACAGGAAAACTTAATTTTTCTTGGACAACCTCTTTAAGGGCACTGGATTTCGGCCCTATTGGAGACACTGTTTAATGTTCTGCCATTGCATAGCACTGATCAGTGTCATCTGCAATCTTCCCATAGAGTCCGCCTGTGTTTATATTTTAAAGCCACCAAACAGCAGACAGTAAAGTAGGCCAGTCATAAAATATATTCATAGAAAATGATAGCTATTCCTGCTTCTATAGACCACTTTTGTGGCTGAGAGTCATTAGAGTCTGATGAGAATTACTAATTTAGAATTACGAGGTCTAACACAGTATTATCCTCTCAATTAGTATCCTGGTTACATAAATTACAGATGGACAGACAATGATTTTACAAAATTACAGCAAAGAGAGCTATAGATGGTAAATTGCTTCTAAATATTAGAAAATGCAAGGGGAGCGTTCTATAAAATGTTTATGAGGATGGTGACAGATATTGCAGATGTGTCATTATTATTGTGGTTTAGGGCAGATGTCTCTATGATCGGCCAGTTAGCTTTATGCGTTTTCTGCTCATTACTGATGATCATGTCTGGTGCTGGTGGGATCCTCTGACTCCTTTGACACCCACTGATGAGATTGTCTTGCTTTATAGACGATATATCTGATTACAGTGCAGGTACATCCAGTGACCGCAGGTGATGTCTGCTCTGCCTGGACTTATTCACTTTTTTTTTTATTTGCCATCTGGTCCAGATCACCATAGAGCTTTAGCCAGGAGAGCCAAAGGTTCCCCATCTCTGCCATAAAGACATCTTCCAGCCACAGCTTGTCTGCAGAATCTGGCGAACAAACATCTTTGGCTTCTCCTGCCCCCTCCCCCACCCATAATGACCCTAACAATAACACTGTAATGTCCAAGGTGGTTCCCTAAATAGTTATAGACTTTTTTTTATAGGGGGGGGGGGGTTCCAATAGTTACAGAACCTCCTTTAGACTTCACATAATGAGAGTGCTCAAATACTAAAAAATGGGACCCCTTTGCCATGAATCCCAAAATGGTGGCAATAAAAAGTAAACGTTGTCCTGCAAAAAACAAGCCCTCATATGGCTACATGGGCAAAAATAAATCAATAGTATGGCTCTCGGATGACCCCAATGAAAAAAAGAAAGAAAATTGCTTGGTCCATCACCATGAAAATGCTGTCTAAACTATCAGATTCATGTTACGCAGAAGAAGGAGCTGAGCGTATTGATATATAACTTTATGGGAAAAGATTCAGTATAACTTGTAATTTATTGATTGAATTCTCTGATGTATCCATGCTTAAGAGTCCAGTCCATTGAGTGGCACCGCCCACTGGACTCCTTAACACAGAATGATCAGAGATTTCAATCAACAAGTTACAGGTTATACTGAATCTTTTCCCACAAAGATATATATATATATATATATATATATATATATATATATATATATATATATACTGTATATCAATCAACTCAATTCTTCCTGCTCTATAACATAATGGTGAAAGATTAGATAGCATTGTCTTGGTGATTGGTTCCCTTTAAGGCCCAAAAGAGGCCGTTCACTAAAGGGTTAAAGTTGCCCCTGGGTAGAGGGTTACTACTTTTCTCCCTAACCACATAACTAGCAGAATTCCAATGAAGCGCTAGAGAAGTTTCTATTGGGATTCACATTTACTAATGTACAATGAATATTAGTAAGAAGAGTATTGCACCTGACATTTGTGGTCTGTTGTTTAGTCTTTACTCTGGATGCTGATTAGTCATGATAAGAAGCTAATACATTGCCTATGACATCAACATGTACACAAGTCATAACTCAGCCAGCCAGCCCCATGTCCGACACAATGAGGGGATGGCGGATGAGGAGAATAGATGGCTCCATTCCTCTACATTGTCTGACTTCTATTTTTGCCGGGCTGATCTAATTTATTGCCGGTTGTTTTCTTGGTTGCAGTCAAGTCTTAGTGAACAATGTTCATGAATGAATCACCGAACTGTGGAACGTCAGCATAGTACACAACACCTGGAGAGTGAACGTCCACAACATGGTACTCAAGAAGAAGCCAAATGTGTACATAATACCATTGATAATATACATATGTGTGCTACACATACTAGCATCTGTCTCTCGGACATCACCATTTCAGTACTGACATCACTATTTGTTGGCTGACATCAGCACTAATAGCACTTTTTCAGAGAAGCTGAAAAAGTGATATTCAGAAAAGCAGTGACAGAGAAGATGAACAGAATGATGTATCACTTACTGTACATTGTTCTGTGCAGCTGATCCAAAGATATCCTCCAGAATAACATAGACAATCAGTAGTCCTCTCCATTATGTGCATGAGCCCAGTAGTCCTGGATATTCATGAGAAGCAGAAAACTCCACCCACCGGCTGCTGATTGGTAGTTCTCTGTCAATCAGCTGGAGGGCGGTGGGAGGGGTGTGGTAAGATTCCTATTCTCCTACATATTAGAAGAACAGAATGAGGTCTGTAATACACTAATATGTTCAGAATTTCTGTCACTAGTTTATGCTGCCCTCATTTAAGGTGGAATAAACCTAGTGACAGATTCCCTTTAAAATAACTAAACTTTCACAAAGTTCTCCTTTATATACTACAACAGCGTACACTGTGAGGGGCCTGTATCTCCTTTCCTCAACTGTCTCTACTGTTCTGTGGTCATGGAAGAGAGTTGATAGCATAAGAAGTAATATACAAGTTGCTGTGTGGCATATGCCATTACAGTATATGCATCGGTATAACATTAAGTGCAGGGGATCATGGAGGAGTTACTGTTGTCTTCTGGTAGTGGCAGAGAGGGGCATTACTACCTACTGGCGGCACTATTAACTTGTGGGGGACACAGAAAGGGCACTGTAAAATGTTTCCTCTAACCATCCTTAGCACCTGTCCAGCAAAGTTGGATAGCCGAGGTAGAATACCCCTTTAAATCATTTTATGCTGCTATACAACCTCTTAAAGTGTTATTTCTCATAATAAATATTCAGTTTAAAGATACACATACTTCACCCCCTTCCCAGAAGAAAGAAGGAAGTCCTAGATATTTGGCTCCAACATCAAAGAAGAATACAAGAGATCAGGAAAAACAGATGCACCGAATCAGATGTGATTGTTTCTGCAGGACGGAGATCAGTACCACATAATGTCATCTTATATTAATTACTGGGCTCCTCAAGACACTGGGAGATGGAGTGAATCTGAGGTCAAACAGAAACAAGGCAGGGTTAAGGAAAAAAGAAAATAGTCAACACAAAAATTTCACCATGGGAGTTACTAGTTTCCAGAGGGGCCCCAGGATAAATTATGCATCTGGGCAACCAACCTTTCCCAGCATTGTTTGTCTCCATAACTCGACACTGCCCCTTAAATACTAGTTAGGTCCCCTTTTATGTCTGGTAAAAAAATTAAACTCACTTTCCACCACTTCCTTGCTGAGAAACTGGGCCTCTTAATGGTAGTTGATCGCTCGGCTGCTCCCAACCTCTTCTAGGCTGCTGTATAAGGAACCATGGGACAGGGTAGGGGCAACCTGTAGAACTGTTGTCTTGCCATCCCAGTAATCAGTATTTAAAACGGAAAGGGGATTGTTCAGGGTATAAAAAGATAAAAACAAAAACACCCTACTCATCCGCCACTGAAACTGGTGCTGGACATTTCCTATGTGTCAAGAGGAGAGATGGCACCGATGGCAGGGTATTGGTGGCAGATGACTATGTTTTATTCCCCCAATTCCCTTGAGTTCTTTTAAGGGTACAAACCCACACACCGTATACACAGCAGATACGCAACAAATACGCAGCAAATACGCAGCAGATTTGTTGGTACAGATTTGATGCTGTGTTCAGTTATTTAGATATAATCTGCTGCGTTTTTGCTGCGTATTTGCTGCGTGTTTGCTGCGTATTTGCTGCGTATCGCAGCAGTAAATACGCTGCTTATACGGTGTGTGGGTTTATACCCTAAATATAAAATTAATTTTTCAGACAACCTTAAAAATAACCTTGATACCAGCCTTCTGAGGACTGAACTCGGACGGGATCGGCAGCCACACTGAAAGTGAGATAAGTAGACATGACCATACCCCATTATACACAGAACATCCCCTAGAAACCAACGTATGCCGCATCTGTAGGTTCACTTTAAAACATATTTAGCCTCTGGCTGTATAACACTTTTCAAGAGGTCGATATCTTCAAAAAATTGTATTTATGCTCCCAAATATCAAAAATGAGGCATTTTGTAAGCGAGTAGCAGGTGAGGATTGAAGTCAATGCTTCAGCAGGTAGAAGCCTTATCTTTCTTCTATCCGTGCACAGAACATTCTGTTCCTCCGAATCTGGCAAATATGGCTTTTCTGTAATAGTCACACCTGTAGATTTCCTCTCCCTCAGTGTCATATTGTGAACGGGAAGTATTCACAGCACAAGCCATGGACCTCAATCAAACCTATACGAATGTAAGAACATTGATTTAATCGAGCCGGCATGGTCACTAGAACATTTCACAATGGGTCGGCGAGAGGGATTCACTGACTTTTCGCAAATGCCCGGTCGCATTGGCTGTGTTCTTTATTATTAAATCCAAAGCAAATAAATGAACATATAAAGTTTTTATTTGTAACATAATAAAACATTTATTTATAACTTCCCCATGGTTTTAGTATTAATGTATGCGCAGTCTTAAGATATTAAACCATCTGTACCAGCATTATTTACAAGTAGGGAAAGGGAGGCAGAACCATCTGTGCCTGGATAATGTACAGAGACAGCCAGGGAGGTAGTTCTATTTCTGCCTAGATTATTTTTTAGGAGAGACTGGGAGACAACACTAACTGTGCCTACATTAAGGGTGTGTTCAGACTACAGAATCCTAGTGGAGAACATCCCTCTGATTCCGCCGCATGCCTCGCCGTCAGTGCCATAGACTCCATTCTATGGTCAGGCGGATTCCGCCACCCACCCACAGAATGGACATCGCGGGGGGCGAGCAACTGAAACTTCTCTGTGCGGATTCCTTAGTGTGAACGCACAATAAAGGAGAAGTTGGGCAATTTATAAAACCGTACAGTTGGCAGGGGAGAATTTGATAAAAAGTAATAACACGTCACAACTTGGCTGATGGACTGGTCGCTAAGCCCGTAAGTGATTGCAGTCACTGACTGGCTGAGCGGCCAGTCCATCAGCCGAGACAGGCCTTTCCCCCCCCGAGTTTTAGGGGAAAATGCCTTTGGGTGGAAGAAACTGTGGGCACGGGGAAAGGTAAGTTCATACTTCTGGATGAACTGCTGGATTTAATAAATCGCCAGACTTCTCCTTTATGTACACGTTGACCAACCCCCCTCCCCCCCCCCCCAAACTGCTGGTACTGTTCAATAGATGAACCTAACTCCTTCCCGGATGTATTTTTTCAAAATGCCTTGGTGCCGTCTTTAGGGTGAAAAATCATCTTTTATTTTGCAGCAGCGGTGTCAATGAGGCCGGACCCAGAGAGGACCCTCTTCTCCGCCGTAGTGTACTAGATGGCACAGGCACAGTGATGTAGCCGGGACTCTTGTTTCAGGCTAGTGTGTCACTGAGTCTGCACCATCTGGGATCGCTACGGCGCATGCGCAAGTAAAAAGCATTGTACAGCAGAGATCTGGACTGTGACCAAAATAATAATATTAAGCATCTATAGAAGAGGTAATTTCAACTTGGCTTATTCAAGAGTAAGGAGCCAACGCCAAACCCTAATGGGGCAGAACTGCGTGAGGTGAAGTCTTTGTAAGCTGTGGTATTTGCTTAGTGTCCACACTGATCAGTCTGAACAGTTGCTCAGATGCAAGTAAGAATTTCAATCAGTAGAAAGAAAAAAACATCGGCACTCACTGCACTAGTGACTTTACTTAAGTTGCAGGGAAGGGAGCACAGGGCATACTCCTGGACAGAAGAAGGGCACGCGTTCGAAGTGGCTATGACCAAGAGCACGCTCGCATACCACCTGCCCTCGTGCTGAGTAGCGATAACTTTTTCTTTCTACTAATACCAGCTTTACTACAGTAACATGGAGGAACATACGGAATGGTCTGGAGGAAGGAGCGTGAACTGGTAAGTAAAAATCCAACTTCATTCAACTCTGTGTTTGGGCCCTTAACCATGGATAAGGGCTAAAAGGACCTGAAATGCGTCAATGTTTACTTATTCTATGTTTTGCTGTGAAAAAAATTAACATTTTATACTTACCTGGCCAAGCTAGAAACCTCCTTCCTTGCTATCAAACAATAGTGGGTACAAATATGCATTCTTGTTGAGTTTATTTTGCTATGAAATAAAAATAAAAAGGTTATATAAAATGAACATAGTATAAACCAAGTATTTATATAAGGGTTAAATTGGTCATGAACAAAAAAAATGCAAAAATCAAATATTTCAACCATCTAACCAACATAAGAAGAAAATCTCTTAAAACTGTCAATTAAGGCCAAAAGTGCAAAAAATTTAAAAAATAAAACTTAACTTAAACTGCTGCAACTTAAAATCAAATAAAGATGAAAAGCTCATTTTGTAAATTGCAGAAATGCTGTGTGTTTTCCTCCTCAGAAATGATGGATGGATGAGCTGCAAATCTCAGATGCCAGATGGAAAGAAAAACTCCATCCAATACATTACTTTAGTGTTTACACATTTACACATTTTTTTTTAGCTTGGCAAATCAAGCAGAAAATTACATAAGCAACAAAATAGAAAACTTATACAAGATGACCAAATAGATGGAGAAAACATGGGGGAAAAGTAATGGATTTAGAGAGCGGGCGATTACTAACCGGTTACTGAGTGACAGGCCATTACATGTATTTAATCTTTTTACACCCATCATTACTGTGGATGGAATATGATAACTGCAAACTAAGTCTATGGATTTTCATATGTCGGCACCTTCTACCTGTCGATAATTACCAATAATTACTTTAATAAATGCACAAGCCTGGAGGACAGAAATGGCTGCACATCGCACCCATGGTGGATACGAAAGCCTATCGGCTACATTAAAAACCAACATCAGAAGTTAGTAAATAATTTGCTTAAACCATATTGCCTCATGTACCACGTGCCGGTCTTTGATACACGAGTCCCAACGCTAAATGACACTGTGCCGGTCATCGACCGCCAACCCCGCAAAGCAAGCACAAGCAGGGAAGGGGGGGCACAGAATGGCCTTGCAACCCCAATGTCACAGGACTAAACCCCAAGGGCCCCCCCAAACCCTGCAGGTGCCGGCGGCGGAGAAAGTGGCCACCAAGCAACACAAGTGTGAATAAGGTGTTACTACTCAGCATTGCGGGGTTGGCGTTTGCTAACCGGCACAGTGTTGTTTGGTTAGGGACTCTGTGTATCAGAGACCTGCATGCGGTACATGAGGCAATATGGTTTAATCAAATTATATACTAACTTCTGATGTTGGTTTTTAATGTAGCTGAACAAGCTTTCATATCAACCATGGGTGTGATGTGCAGCCATTTCTGTCCTTTAGGCTTGTGCATTTTATGTATTCTGTCCCTTTTTTCATTGTGGCTAGCACTCCTTCCTTGTAAGACCCATGTGATCCAAATTAGCAGGAAGCACCTGTGTACATATGGTAAGTACCTCCTTTCTCCCATTCTATTTGCTGGTGCAATTGTGAGTAGTAAGACCTTATTCAAACTTGTGTTGCTTGGCGGCCGCCTTCTCGGCCCGCGGCAGGTGAGGGGGGGCCCTTGGGGTTTGGTCCTGTGACAGTGGCGTTGCAGGTCCATTCTGAGGTCCCCCTTCCCTACTTGCGCTTGCTTTGCGGGGTTGGCAGTCGCTGACTGGCACAGTGTTGTTTAACGTAGGGACTCATGTGTATCAGAAGACCTGCACACGGTACATAAGGCAATATGGTTTGAACAAATTTTATACCAATGTTGGTTTTTATTGTAGCTGATAGGCTTTTATATTAACTATGGATGCGATGTGCAGCCATGTCACCATTCTACGTTCTGTTGATAGTGAGAGTCTCGTGGGACTTATGGAGTTTACCAGAGCTACGGCATAGACATTGGATCCTCCTTTCCCGGTCACTGTGGTGATGTTCTTTTTTGTATTTTGAAGTTTGTATTGCATGAAAAAAGTAACAAAGAAAGAAACTTTCGAGAAGAATTTATCGTGTCCTAGTTATTTGTATACAGACAATCCGAGATGGCAACAGGAGAGGCACAAGATACAGATAGACTCCAGAAAGAGTTAACAGAATAGCAGAAATGCACCTTTGCTTGGAATGCAGAAATCCAAAAACACACAGGCAGGGTGGGGCTGCTGGAGCTAGTTTAAATGGCTGCAAGTGGCTCTTAGCAGACAGCAGTAGCAGGTAAAGACAAGCTGTCCCTACATATTCAGAGCAGTTGGCTGCCTGTGTGACCTAGTGGCCAGAGGTGTCAGTGCAGCAGAAGGAGGAAGAAGACATTGGGACACATCAGCAGCCCCAGGACTAGCATGGATCACAGCAGAGGCGGGTACAGGATGGTGCTGACGCTGGTCAGTCATGTCTGGAGGCATTGCACTGAGAAGTACTGGAAGACTTGAGATTTTTAAGTAGAAGCAATTTAGAAATCTGTATACATTTTCTAACACCAGTTGATTTGAAAACAATTAGTTTCTCTGGAGTACCCCTTTAAGGTTTTAGCTATTGTGCAAACAAGCAGACAGAAACAGACACATAAGAACATAAAGAATTAAAGATTCTAAACAGTGTCAAGAGCCCATAGGTGCATTGTTGTCTTAGGCCATACTTCTGTTCCAGGACTGTTTCCAATCACAAACAGAGCCATTTGTGTCCTCAGTTTGGATGTGGTATTCCAGTTCAGCTCTGTTGACGTGAATGGAACAGAGTAGTAATTTCACACAACCTTGGTGGTACCGTTTTTAGTAAATAACAGCTATGTTTTCCTTACTCTGCATAACTCCTCCAATTTACCAAGTAGTAAATCCGATCTCCCCAGTAATCACAGCAGGACCCTTACCTCTGTTTCTAGTCAACCCACATTATTTTCCTAATGGTTACTGCATGACGGCTACAGACCAAATCAGCATTCATCACTGAGCCAACTGACATCCTTTTCTGCATTTGGTCTCTTTTTTGCTGTTACTACAGAACAAAAATCCATTCTGCGCACTCACCATATTATGTTTCAAAAAAGTTTTATTACAGAAAAACATCAGAATACATATGACGGGACGTTTCGGCATCAAGCCTTCCTCAACTGACAGTTGAGGAAGGCTTGATGCCGAAACGTCCCGTCATATGTATTCTGATGATTTTTCTATAATAAAACTTTTTTGAAGCATAATATTGTGAGTGCCGAGAATGGACTTTTGAAATGTTATGAGAATTTTTTTCTTACTACGAGCACCACCCTCGACACAGACGTGCCGCCTAAAAATTTTGTTTTTTTACTACAGACCAAATGGCCTTAGTGATGGAGCCTGGACTGCAGTTTTCCGGTAAGAGAGACACCTAGTGACAGAATGTAAAGCACTATATGTCCTATAGAAAACGAGAAAAAAAAGAAATGAAGTAGTATGTAGTATATCACCTCCCCTGCTGATTTTTTTTTTTTTATTAGCAACAATGGTGCATATTAAAAACAGAATCTTATTGACTATATCTAGTAATAAGACATTCTCTTCTGTATTCTGTAATGGGCTCATACAGGCATCTTAAAGGGGTTTTCCAGGCCAGAAAATTGTGGCCACTTTCTTCCAGAAACCACGCCTCTCCTGTACCGAGTTTGGGTGTGGGTTTTCACCTCAGTTTCATTGACGTGAATGGAACAGGATAGGTGTGGTTTTTTAAAGAAAGTATGTGTTTTTCCCCCCAAAATACTTGATAACCCCTTTAAACATATACTTGCATTAGGTATTTTTAAGTAAAATTACAAATGCAACACTAGTTATGCAACTGTCTTTACCAGGTTCTAAAGGGCCTCATATTGGATTTAAAGGGGATATCCAGCGCTACAAAAACATGGCCACTTTCCCCCCTACTGTTGTCTCTAGTTCAGGTGCAGTGTGTAATTAAGCTCCATTTACTTCAATGGAACTGAGTTTCAAAACCCCACCCAAACTGGAGACAACAGTAGGGGGAAAGTGGCCATGTTTTTGCAGCGCTGGATAACCCCTTTAAGGGTAGCTATAAATCTCTTTTGGCCAAGTAAGGCATACTATGGAGTGCAAAGGACTGGCATATAAGCAGCCTAGAGAGGTAGTCACAGACCTCTCCAACTGGACAGAGATGTCTGCTACTGCAGGGGTCTTTGTTATCAGAGATTATTGTAGAAAGCTAATGTAGGCTCCAGGAGCCCAGCTGGCAGAAGTCATACAGATGGGGAAGAGAAAGTCTGACTACTGGTTATACAGTGGGCAGCCTTTCTATCGATAGTGGCAGGACTGGGCTGGGACCTAAAATCAGCCCTGGCACTTTATAGCCCACCGGCTGACCATCTGTCCACGCTTGCTGTCCTAAGCTGCCTGGGGTACACTGGGCTCACCATTTAGCTACAGAAGATTATTGCATGTTATTACAAATGGTCCCTTAAGCAAAGCTGTTGTATTACAGAGCTCAGATATATCCCATACAGATGCTAAATGGGAACAGCATGCGAGGAGCTGAATGTCCCCATCCCGGCTCTCATGCACGATCTGTCCCAATGTCTCATATGAAATGTCTGCATAACATAGAACTAAGGTTCTAGGAAGAGAATGAAGACATACTGGACAAAATTTGTATACAGTACATACATAGTAAATGAAAGCTAATTGGTGTATGAAATGTATTTTGGGTAGAAACCACTTAATGTCAGACCTAATTTTCATTTTTTCTTTCCCCTTCTCCTATTTTGAAAGCTATAACTCCATTCCGACAGCTGATCTCCTGCAATGTCAGTGCACGAGGGGCAGAAACATATTCTAGCCCTGCTGTAAAAAGCAGATGGGGTCAGAATAAGGCCCACTAGTGCCCGCCATAGAAAGCCATCTGGGCGGTCACTAAAAGGTTAAATGCTGTCAGAATTGACAGCAGCCTTTAAAGGGGTTATCTGGCGTTAGACAACGTTGCTGTTATACATAAGACAATTCTCCATTGGTCCCATAGACTCCATTGTATGGTCAGGTGGATTCCAATGGTCTACTCTTATCTCCACAATGTATGTATTTAGTGATATATGGCATGAGATTATCGGGTTTTCACAGTAACAGGTCATGACCTTCTCTCACTAAGTGTTACTATGAAAAGAGACGGAGATTATTATCTAAATGAGGCCTTTCAAGCCCTCTGATAACATTACAGGATATTAAGGTGAAAGGCTGTCATGATAAATGCTCTTATCTTGTTAACTTATCTAAGGGAAAGGGAAAGCTGGACACATCCGGGTACTGTACATTTAAACATCACCAATATTTTCCAAACACATAAATAATGCCCGTATACACACCGTGCAACACATACTGATATATATATATATATATATATATATATATATATATATATATATATATGTGTGTGTGTGTGTGTGTGTGTGTGTGTCCAGCTTTCCCTTTCCCTTAGTTGAGCAGATAGGGCATTTTTCATGACAGCCTTTCACCTTAATATCCTGAAATGTTATCAGATGGCTTGAAAGGCCTCATTTAGATAATAATCTCCGTCTCTTTTCATAGACTTACACTTAGCGAGAGAAGGTCATGACCTGAAGTTACTGTGAGAACCCGATAATCTCATGCCAGACTTGTAGCTTTAATATCGAAATTATTTTTATTTTCATGGGTTCCTATGATATCACAGTTTTGTAAAGCATGTAAAGCGCTCGGTCTGTATTAGGGTTTTTAGAGTAAGCTTGAAATAGAAGCCCTAGTCCAAAGATAAGCTCTAGTTAGTCTACGCCTTCAGCATTAGGAAAAACCAGCACCTGGACTTCCAGGCTACTGGTAAGAGGCAGGCAAATTGTTTTAGATTACTGAAGACAAAAATGGCTAACCATCCCTATGAAGACATCCATATCAATCTAGGGAGGCCATTGAACGATAAGAGTTTGCATATCCTCTGGATCTGAGATGCAACTAATGTTTCCTCTTATACCGAGACTTATAGACGTTCCTTTATACAAGAAGCTTTTTTCCATTTCAGATTAATATCGAACTTGTGACCTTTTTAGAGACCCGAGATAATTCCGTGCATATGGGATATGTCTGAGAGATTAGCAAAATTTGTAAAAGCAACAACCGATGGTTAAGACACAAATGTTTTGCATTGTTTACCCCAGCTGTCCGTCCAAAGAAAATGCTATGACTACAGAACCACATTACACAATTAGACATTTGGCAAGACTTTGCTGCTCAATTGCATTCGGCGGAAAGCTGTTATTTTGCTTTTTCATTTTTATTTTTGAAATCTGCTCCAGTACAAAAAAAATTGAATAGCATTTTCATATTTTTGTAATGTAAAAATGTAGGACACGGCAGATTTCTGGCAATTCACATGGTCTTTATGCCAGGATTTGGTGTAAAATGTGACTTTTTAAATGTGAAAGAAAAAAAAAAAATTCTGACTAGAAAAGTATCTATACTACCCCAGGAGAAATAGTTAAGACTAAACACATAAAGGGAATTAAGGGTAAATAGGTAGAGATCAGTGCAATTCAAGCATGTTCGAGTCTGTCTGAGCCCCAATGTTATGCATTTGATTATAGGCAGCTGAAGAAGTTGGATGCAGCCCTAGGGAGTTTCAAAAACATGGATATAGCCTATGGTGGTGACACCGCAAAGATTCTAGTGGTGCCAGCTATTCCTTATACTGATACCTGATTCCTGAGATATGCTATAAATATGCTATTTTGGTGCATTGGAGGTGCGTCCAGCACCCCCAGTGCACTGGTATCTCCTCCCCTTGGTGATGCGCCAGGTTGGGGACAGACTTCATTCTTTATTTGGTGTCACAGTTCACAATGTATATCTGAGCTAAAAACCATGATGAGGAAAGAACTGCCTGTAGAGAAAAGAGGATTACGTGGAAGCACAGATCTGGAAAAGAAGGACAAAAACAAAACTTCCCAAGAGCACAATGAACTCCATAATTCTTAAATGGAAGAAGTATGAAACAACCTGGGCTCTTTCTGAAACTGCACCTCAAACTAAGAAATCTAGGAGAAGGGCCTTGGTAAAAGAGGTGACCAAGAGCAGCATCCACAAATGTGAGCTTTACAGCAGAGTGGTCAGAAAGAAGGGTCTACTCAGTAAAAAAAAAAAAATAATTAAACAAAAATTCTTAAAGACTGTAAGAAACGAGATTCTGTGGTCTGATAAAACCAAGATTGAACTTTTAGGCCTAAGTATCATGTTTGGTGAAAACCAAACACTGGTCATCGCTCAATAGCATTCCTGCAGTGCAGCATGGTGGCGGCAGTGTCATGTTGTGGGGGTGTTTTTTAATAGTTGGGATGGACAGAGTTATGGGAAAGCTGCATGAAGCAAAGATAGGGAAAGTCCTAATGAAAGCATGATCCAGAGTGCTCTGGACCTCAGATTGGGCCAAAAATTCATCTTCGAACAACGCAATGACCTTTAGCACACAACCAAGGCAACACATGATCGCTTTGGGGACACTGATGGCCTCCTTCCAACCTGACAGAGCCGTAGTGGATCTGCAGAGGAAAGCGGCATAAGCTCCTCAAATCCAGGTGTGTAACCTTGTGGCATCATAGCCAAGAAGAATGGGAGCCAGAATTGCTGCAAAAAGGGTCTTAAAATGAATGTACCATCAGGTACATTTGCTTTAAGTATAGCATATCAATAGAATGGCGCCAAAGCGGGGAAGCTGGTGCCATGGTTCAAAAAAAGGATCGGCTTCCCCGCACTGGTGCTATTCTATGGATATGCTACACTTAAAGCAAATCTATCTGATGGTACATTCGCTTTGAGTGCTGAGTAATGGCTCTAAATACTTATACCAGTGCAAGATGCAAGAGTTTTTTTTTCTTTTAAATAATCAAAAATTTTATCATTCAGTTTTCACTTTGTCCTTAGGGGGATATTGAGTACAGAATGATGGGGAAAAAGTTAAATTTTTTGCACAAGGTCGCAAGATAGCAAAATGTAAATAAAATAAAGAAGGTCTGAGGGATTTCTGAATGCATTGTATTTGCCTTATTGTCTATGATAAATGTTCACAAAAAGTACACCTACAGCTTGAACATTCCGTCCTCCACAATGCAGCCTTCCCAAGCAATTGTCTTTTTGGATTTTTATTACCATCACAGGGCTCAATGTTTCATATGTGCCAACAATCATATGGCCAACCCACCAGCCAATAGCATATAACACCAATATTTAAAATTTTTAAAAATTGTTTAGTGGTTCTGACAGTTTTTTCACCCAAGAACCCATTTTTTGTCACATTAAGCCCCCACCCCCCTTTTTTTTTTAACCCAAGCCCTACCCCTTTTCCAATAAAACATGGCCACTTGGCAAGCATATTGCTAAAGGGCCAGAAAAAAATGTCAAAAACACCTTACAATTTTTTGAGGGGCACAAATTTCACTACAATATTGGTGCAGGCAGTTTCGTTTATTTCCCCCCATTGTGTATCTCCCCCATCTATGTGTATATCTCAAACATCATCAGTAATAAACATACGGTATAGTACAAATACCACAACAACCTAACCTAGCTATACACAAAAAATATAAATATATTTTTAGGCTGGGCTCTTCCACAACCAACATCACATCTATAGCTGGCCATATACCTATTGTAGCTGTCAGCAAACATAGCCGTCCCTACCAATTCCCCTAGACAAATGCATAGTTGGCTTTTCATAGGGAGGGAGGGCATCATTGGTGGGAATTGAGAAGTCCGGACATTTGGAATCTGACATTCTTCATCCTCCTTTCCCACATCTGATGTTGGTGGCAAGTCAGGATTACCCACTCACACCATGTTTTTCGGGAACATTTATCGGGGAACACCCTCCTCTGTGTAGTTATGACGAATGCTGCATAGACTCCCAAGTACAATAATAAAAAAAAAAAGGATCCCACATGGTATATTTTTTTAGGCAGTATCCTGCCCTATGGAATAATGTAGAGGTCTTTGCTCATCCATCCAGCATAAAAAGTAAACCCCTTAGGTAACCACCAGAGCAACCTTTTGGGGGTGAACTCCATCATCACATTTAACACAGTAATTACATCACTCATTCATAGAAGTAGATGGAGAAGAAGTAGAAGAGTGAAAAACAGATATTTTTGGACACTTTTTTATCATAGATATTTTTGTTAAAATAACATTAAGATTTGTGGGTAAAGGGAAAAGACACAAAAATTACTTGGCTATCCTAGAAAAAAACAAAAAAAACCAAACACTAAAACTGGAAATTATCCAGGTAATGAAGTGGTTAAGTATCTGCGGCTATAGAATCAGATGTCTTTAACACGAAGGACGAATCTGTCAGCAAACACTTATGAATTATGCATGTTCGGGTCCCGATGTGATTGTTGTGTGACCTGACAGTATCATTTAGACGAGGGTCATGAGTAACTTGCTAACATAGAACAAGGTCACGGGGTTAGAGCAGCAAATGTGACACATAACATATGGAGCTCATTACAAAATCCCTTATTTTTCCTGTCAGGTACGAGAACGACTTTGCCAGTAATGAGAACTCTTATGGTTTACAGTTATGGTTACAGTTGTATTGTACAGCTCCATCTCCTGAAAGGACAAAATATAAAATAAAATTCAAAGTAAAAGTAAAAAAAATCTATATTGAAATATATTCTTTTAAAATATCCGACTACAGAAAATTAAAGTGTAAAATACATATTTTACATGCTCACAGTTGTTTCAAACAACTTTCTTTCATCCTAACATTTTTGTACACCACTTAATTTACTAAAAATAACTTTTTACCCCAGAAAAAAACTGCTCTTAAAGGACAACTCCGGCCAAAAGTATTTTTTGATATGTTATTACTTATGGAAAGTTACAAATTTCTAATGTACATTAATTATGGGAAATGCACATTTACTGCTATTTCCCTTAATTTAGTAGATCATGGAGACTTCAATTTCTCAGAAATTCGGTGATGTCACAAATCAGGGTGTAATTACAATGGAGTGTCCAGCAGGGGGCGCACTACATATAGAAGTCAATGAGTACCATTGACTTCTATATATAGTGCGCCACTGCTGGACACTCCATTGGAATTACAATGGATGTGTATGTAAATGTAATGTACAGTATGTTTTCGATTGAATACATTCATAAAATACTTTGGGGAGCAAGTATCCTTGCTCCCCAGAGTAATCCATAAATGTATTCAATCAGTACATTTGGAGGGCACCGAGCAGGGAGGGAGAGAGGTGCCTATGCATCTACCTCCCCTCTCCCTCCCTGCTCGGTGCTGGACACATATACACAGTACTACTCCTCCATAGTATGAGCAGAGGATGGGGGAGTAGTAATTGTGCTATCCCCAGCACCCCCTGACGCCGCCCGCACTGCTTCTCACACAAGGGCTTCAGCATGCCCCCTCCGCCGCTCCCCCTCCTCCTAGCTATTCCGCCGACGACTCATTGCCCGGCCACACTGACCCACTCACCGCCCGGCCGCCACTCTCTGCTTACATGCATGCTGGCCAGGGACACCGAGAAGCATCAGGAGAGTCAGCCCTCCCCCACCCCGCAGGGAACAGGGCGCTCCCGATGCTTTCCGGTGTCCCCGGCCGGCATGCATGTAAGCAGAGAGAAGTGGCCGGGCAGTGAGTGGGTCAGTGTGGCCGGGCAACGAGTTGGCGGAGGGATAGCTGGGAGGAGGAGGGGGAGCGGCGGAGGGGGCATTCTGAAGCCTTGTGTGAGTAGCGGTGCGGCCAGCGGTGCTGGGGATAGCACAGGTACTACTCCCCCATCCTCTGCTCATACTATGAGCAGGGGATGGGAGGAGTAGTACTGTGTATATGTGTCCAGCACCGAGCAGGGAGGGGGGAGTAGATGCATAGGTACCTCTCTTCCTCCCTGCACGGTGTCCTCCAAATGTACTGATTGAATACATTTATGGATTACTCTGGGGAGCAAGGACACTTCCTCCCCAAAGTATTCCATAAATGTATTCAATCAAAATACACATCCATACACATCCATTGTAATTCCAATGGAGTGTCCAGCAGGGGAGCACTATATATAGAAGTCAATGAGTACCATTGACTTCTATATATAGTGCGCCCCCTGCTGGACACTCCATTGTAATTACACCCTGATTCGTGACGTCACCGAATTTCTGAGAAATTGAAGTCTCTATGATGTACTAAATTAAGGAAAATAGCTGTAAATGTGCATTTCCCATAATTAATGTACATTAGAAATTTGTCTAACTTTCCATAAGTAATAACATATCAAAAAATACTTTTGCCCGGACTTCTCCTTTAAGTCTTGTCCGCTAGGTGTCTCCCTTCTCTGCAGTCTGCTGTCCACTCCCTGTTGTGAGGGGAATTCTGTCTCTAGTAAGGGACACAGCAAGGAGTTAAGTGGGAGGGGCTTAGCATGCGTTATGTGAAGAAGAGGGAGAGAGAAAACCTAGGCTTTTTACTTGTAGGCCGATATATTGTAATAGGATTGCACTCTGGTGAGTAGCACCATGGACAGGTACATACAATATACTTCAATATCCTCCTAAAAAGAAAGAAGTCTTCTGGCCCTCTTTTGCAGGTAGTTTCATGCTTATTTATTTTAAGACAAGTAGATGTATCACAGGCGTATAGTTACCCACTATAACTATACACCCGTGATTTACTTGTCTATGCATAAATATGCACAAAACCACTTTCAAGCACCAAAACAAGACTCTGGGTATTCCTTTTTGGCTATTTAAGTGGATATTAACATATATCTGCAGGCTGAGCGGGTTTGCCTGCTGAAGATGATCCAAACTGTTCCTGAAAGGTAAATGAAGGCTTCTCTCTCATCTCCCGCCAACCATAATGCTCTTGACAGCTGACACCTTCTGACACAGTCTGGCCTGCTGCACTTTCTTATGGTGTATTTACTGCTACACCCTTCACACCCTTTCTCAGCAGAATCTCAGTGCTTAGTGTAACCTATTGCTGGCTGCTGCTTGTTGTTGTACATCTGCTCACATTGCACTTTAAAAATCCAGTGCATCAGTAACCCCTTCTCCCTCCACATGCCATCTATAGGATACAAGCACAAAGCCTGAGCTTGCTCTACACACATTTATATCTGTGTTGAAAATCAGACATGTATCCTAAAAGCATGAAATAGTTACTTAGCAAATGAACAATGTATTTTGTTTTACATAGGGCTGCTAGTAACTCTTATCAGTAGTATATGACAAAGTGAAAAATATGCAGGTTTGTAGAGTTAAACATTCAGTTCTGCTGCATCTGTACATACTGTAACTCCTGTTGACCTCGCTGTGGTGACAGATGGCAGGAATAAACAAGTTCTCAGCTGTTTTTTAATCATTTTGAAGTTTTTATTCCAAGTTACGTGATTTTTATATCTATAAAATGGCTGGCACACAATGTTCTGTAATGGAGCGGTGCTGTGGACACTTCTTGTAGTTATTACTCTATGTTACCTGATCTTCTATTAGATCCCAGCACACAACAAGCCCATCACCCTACAGACCCCGTAGCCTTTACATTGAATCACCCCTCAGATCCTGTAGCCTTCAGGTTGCATCACCCCTCAGATCCAAAAACCCTTCAGACCCCATAGACTTTAAGTCCCAGAGCCCTTCAGCTCCCAGGAACCATCACATTTAGGCCACTTGAGATTTAAGTATTAGACCCCAGTACTCATCAGATCTCTTTACATTTAAATACCCTTGACATCTAAGCACCACCGGCCAAAGCCCAACACCATGAACACGTTCTTCAGCACGGAGAGAGGAGGCGCGTGAGCCTCCCATAGACTGTCATTATGACAGGGAGGCTGGTGGTATTTAGAGATGAGCGAACCTGCCGAGGTTCGGGTTCGTATGAACCGGAACTCTCGGCGTCTGATTCCCGCTGTCTGCAGCCTGCGTGAAGAGGGTGGATACAGCCGGAGGACCACCTGGAAAACTGGGATACAGCCATAGCCTTGGCTATGAACCCGACCCTCGGCAGGTTAGCTCATCTTTAGCGGTATTCCGTGGTGGAGAATTCTGCCGCGGAATTCCGCCACTTTTGCTCGTAGCACGTGCACGTAGCCTAAGGGTATGTTGACATAGTTTTACACATATTCTTCTTGAAATCCTGCCAGAAAAATATGTCCAGAGTAATGTCCCATTGTGTTCAATAGAATTTCCTCTGTTGTTCACACGGCGGAATTTATGAGCGTAATGTTCTGCTACTGATCCGCTTTCCATCCAAAAAATTGACATGTTGGGCAGATTCCATTAGAGAAATCCCACTGACATCACTGGGGCTTTGAATTTCCACTCGCATTCCGCTTAAATTCCGCCCCTATTCCACCAGAGCTGAAAAAGAGGAAATTTCAAGCAGAAAACTTTGCTCTTCAGTTCCTTGCTTATTCCTCAGTGTGAACACACCCTAGAGTAAAGGCATTGTACAAAAGATATTCTCACCGTAAGGCTGCGTTCACACTACGTATATTTCAGTCAGTATATTTCAGTCAGTATTGCAACCAAAACCCGGAGTGGATTAAAAACACAGAAAGGATCTGTTCACACAATGTTGAAATTGAGTGGATGGCCGCCATATAACTAAATAACAGCCATTATTTCAATATAACAGCCGTTGTTTTAAAATAACAGAAAATATTTGCCATTAAATGGCGGCCATCCACTCAATTTCAACATTGTGTGAACAGATCCTTTCTGTGTTTTTAATCCACTCCTGGTTTTGGTTGCAATACTGACTGAAATATACTGACTGAAATATACATATACTGACTGAAATATACGTAGTGTGAACGCAGCCTAAACCAGGACATATAACTCTTACTTCAATCCATCACTCCAGAGCTGTGATATAAGCTTTACAGGCTTTATGCAAATCAGGAAATAGAGCCCAGGGGTGTTCCTACACTTCTTTCCTAGCAGTGTTCAGACACTTTTTTCGGTATGTAACTGGCTACTCTGTTTAGACTGCGGGGCCAAATAATGTTATATAAGATAGTCAGCAGAAAAAGACCACTGGGTCCATCTAATTTGCCCTTTCAGTATTTCCCTTCTTATTATCTGTCTTGGATCATATCAACAGTATTGTCCATATGAACAGTGTGCATAGTACTATCACTGAGTACATCATCTATGTAGCGCTTAGTATAACTCATCAGTCTGAACAAAGGATCCATTGCTTCACTGACAGCAGATCAATTACAAACTATCAAATAAATGTGGAATCATGAAAGCCACTGAAATTAATAGCTGTCCATTGATTTCTAAGGGCTGCTGAAATTCATCAAGGTTATGAGTTACTCTGGAGAAGGGTTTCAGCCTTAACTAATAGTGGCGGGTTTCCTTTTAAGTGAAAACCTCTGTTTATTAGCTTAGCCACCCTTCTTATCCCCTACTGCTAAAGCAGTAGTATTGTGGTACTGCAGCATTTTTACTAAAGTTATGCAGTACCACAACAACACTGCTATGTAACTGTAATGTGTGACCACAGCCTAAGAGTTGCATTCAAACTGGAATGTTTTCTCCCAAAAATGTCTCTTTTGTTATTGTAGATTATATATTTATCTTAAGTACATGTTTAATAAAGTCTAATAACTAATAATTTTCTCTCTCTGATGTGTACCCAAGCACTCCCCCTCCCTTCTCCTTCCTTACCCTCCATAGAGAAGATATACAGTTTGGTAAGGGGAAGGGAATGCTTGATAACAAGGGGTGGAATGCTTGATAACAGGCAAGCATTTTTTGTCTGATAAGATATATTACAGAAGTACTTTTGATTTATGCAAAGTTTGTTGAAACCTCCGTGCTTATTTAAAAACACTGTCAGTAGGTTTATGCTGCCCTATTTAAGGATAGTATAAGCTAGTGACAGAGAAGCTAAACTGAATGATGGATCACTTAATGTATTTTTCTGCATATAGGACTAATTTTTAATCCTGGAAAATCTTCTCAATAGTCAGGGGTCGTCTTAAACACTAACACTATAGGTCGGGTGCCGAAAAACTTTGAAATCAGACTGGAGAATCTGCAGTCGCTGCATACGGTGGGGGAGCTCAAAAACGGCCTCATCCCGAATGAATCGTATCAAGGGCAGAGCAAGCTGCATGCGTCCGGGGTATGGAAAAAAGAGATATGGTGGAGTGGTACTGTGCCCAGAAAAATACACCTCTTTCACCTGTCTGGCCGTCCCTTATATCCTACCGGTATTACTGTACCACCTTCTCTGCCTCTCAGATCTCCCTGCTGTCTGATTTTTTTTTATTCATTTTTATTTGGTAAGCATTGGAAGAGGGGTAGTCTTATACGGTGAGTGTATCCTAAACGCTATATTTTAACTGGAAAAGTTTGGGGTCGTCTTACATGCCCAGTGGTCTTATACGCCGTACATTGTTCTGTGCAGCTGATTTGGAGATATCTTCCTGAATAATATCGACAATAAGTAGTCTTCTTCATTTTGTATGTGAGCTTAGTAATCCTGGATATTCATGATCCACAGCAAACTCCGCCCATCAGCTGCTGATTGGCAGTTTGTCTATGAATGTTGTGTATAGGCAGTCACTGTCAATCAGCAGCTGGAGGGCGGGGGAGTGTTGCAGTAGGAATCCCACTCTCCTGCATATTAGGAGAATGACTGAACCAGGGGCGCAGCTAGGGGTTTAGCCTAGGGGGGGCGAGTGAGTCTCAGTGGGCCCCCAACTGATTATGTTTCCCATAGGGAACCTCAGTAGATGACAATGCTTTCTGAATAATAAAGGGTATTTTCTACTCTATTACTCATAGTGAACAGGGACTGAGAACAGTGGAAAAGACTTTCTACATTTCACATATATAACCATGTAAAAATTAAAGGGGTTATCGAGCACTGCAAATACAAAGATGTTTTTTTCCAGAAACAGCGCCACTTTCCTCCAAAGCTTGGATGTGGTAGTGCAGCTCAGTTCCACTAAAAGAGAATGGAACCAAGTTGTAATACCACAAACAACATAGAGGAAGCTATGGCGCTGTTTCTGTTTTCTAATTACTCATCCATCCATCCATCCATCCTTCTATCTCTTTATCTCATATCTATCTGTCTGATATCTATTGGGCAGCATGAGGACTACACCATAGCTGATGGTCAATGACGAAACAGGCAACACCTAAAGGGTATACCCGCAGTACCAATAGAGTAACTGTATAGTACAAATGCTGGGTAATAATAAATAGTCCCATGCAGTCTAAGGCAACTATACTAAATAACCTACTGTATATACAAAAAAGCCAGACTACTGCAACATAACTGGAATAATTCATAGAAACAATACATGAAATATGTAGGAGAAATCAGCCCGGATAATCATGGTGTACAGGGCATATGAGAGCAGCAAATTTATGCCTCCATGTAGTATTCAGACCCAATTTTAGCCCTCATATAGTTCGCAGGGTCCCTCTGTGCTCTCATATAGTAAAAAGGCCACCATCTATACCCTAACATAGATTATCCCCCCCGGTATGTATTCCCCATGCAGCCACCCCCTTCCTCAGCAGTAATCTCCTTGGTAATCCTCCAGGTGGTTAGACACCACCACCACTGTGATCAGACTGTACCTCTAAGTTAAGTACCCACTTTTCAGTTAGCCATCACATCCCATACCCCAACCCTCATAGATAACATCCTTCCCAGGAGTTAGCACCACCCACCCACCCACTTAGGTTTGCTCCTCTATAACTAAGAAAAAAAAAGCCATACTTACCTGCTGTGTGGTTGCAGTACTGTAGTCTTCTGATGTCAACTATCTCCCTGCTCTGTGAGCACACAAATTACATCAATCATGTCCCACAGTGAGGGAACAGCCTCTTGTGGCCACAACAGTGATTGGCAGGGTGGAGAGCCAATGCTCTCCTCGCCTTGTCATCCTGCTGCATTCAAATGTATGTTCACCTCGCATACAATCGCATACAGCTAAATGGTCAGAAACAACATTCGGTAGCCGTGTGGGCCCCCGGGAGCACCTACAACCAATAGACATTTGTTAAGTCTGTCTGCAAAAGCAGTGGCTTTTGCGGACAGCATTAACTGGCAAAATCTTCAGTGGGCCCCCTGTCTGTGTGGGCCCAGGAGCGGCCGCCCCCTCGGACCCCACCAAATTACACTACAAGACTGAACAGAATGATGTCAGAAATACAACATTCTGTTCAGCATTTCTTCAACAATGATACCAATTGTCAAGTTTTATTTTCATATTTTGGCAAAAGAAAACTTGTTTTATTTAACCCTTTCCCTGACTGAAAGAGGTCTAATACTTACCTCCGTGCAGTCTTCTAATACATTCTGCCTCGGGCAGGCTCTATGAGAACATCGCTGATAACACTGATCAATGCTATTCTATGGCATAGCAGTGACCAGTGTTAGCAGTCTAATGAATGCATGTGATGGGCCCCTAGGGGGACTTAATAGGTGTATAAAAAAAAGGAAGTATAAAAAAAGGCATGGCCCCTCCTCAAATAAAAGTTTAAATCACCCCCTTTCCCATTTCACAGTTAAAGAGGACCTGTCTGCCAGGCTAAGGTGGCAGAGCCCACCTATACCCCCCCCCCCCCCCGTGGATCCTGGCATACTTAACCCTCCGTGCAAGTCCTGTACCCGGACCCGGGGTGAACCCAAAGCTGAGCGCTCACGTTATGCTAGTCCGAAGTCCATAGAAAATGACTTAAAAAGATATATTTTACATAAGAACATTATTTAAACAACAACTGATTTACTGATGACACAATCCATTTAAGGCAAGGGGTTAAAAAGCATACATTTTTGTGTTACTTATATCCTAGAGCCATACATATTTTCAATCAATGTAGCTGTTCATCTTTTTTTTTTTTTTTTTTTTTGCAAGATGTGTTGTAGTTTTTATTGGTACTATTTAGCAGAACAAACAACTTATTGATTTCGGGAAGGGAGTAGAAAAAAACCCAATGATGCAATGTCAATCAAAGTTTTTTTTTTGCTTGGGTTGTGATAACAGATATGCTTTTTTTCCTTACTGTGCATTTTCCCCCTTTAATAAATATATTTATCTTTATTATTTAGTCCAGCTCGGACACATCTGATCACTCATATAATGCCTTTGTATACTCAGAATATCAAAGTATTACTACTGCCTGTTAGGGTTACATTAATGAATTAGCAAATAGCCATGACATGAGGGTTCCTTTCAAGTTCCTAGCTGCAAGAGCAACCACTGACATATGCGATCGTACAGTGACAGAGGAAGCTTTTACTATGATCATATCTATTGCATGTTGCAGCCACTACTGACAGTGGTATCAAAGTGCTTTGGTCAGCTTCATCGGTGATCCCGGCAGTGGCAGCAGGGTCCTGGCTGTGTATTACTCCTACTCCTACAGTAACCAATCAACCAACCAGGAGCTCTAGCAACCCTTTTAAAGGGGTTTTCCAATTTAAACTTACTTCTGTCCCCTTTGGGATCTCTAACCCAGCACCATGGCTCCTTTGTAAAGAATGGAGCTACAAGTCGGCGCGTGACCCGCAGCTCCATTCATTATCTTTGGAGCTGATGGAAAGAGTCATGTGCTGTTCTTTACTCTCTACAGTGGCTCCATAGAGAATGAATGGATCTAGAGATCTTAGGAGGCACAGAGTTTGGACCCCCGCAATCTCATACTTGTCCCCTATTATTATCTCATTATGCTTCTTATAGGGCACAAGGAGACATGGTGTTAAATTTTTACTTCATTTTCCTTGGTATCTCTATTTTTTCTACAGTTCCCCTACACTGTTATGTAACGTGTCACTACTCTTATAACACCTGCTGTATGGAACTGCTCTTTTTTCTATCACACTTCCATCTCCGATGACTAAGCCTGGCAGCGGCTGTTATGAGAGGCTTAGAATGAAGAGGAACTAAGAAGATCGCTTGCTGGAGTGTGCCTTGTGGTTAGTACTTTCAAGACAATGGGATATTCGGTATAAACAAACTGTGATGTGCGCACAATGAAGAAACAGATTCCATAGAACCCATAACATTGGGCAATATCCTTTACCCTACATTGCCATCTAGTGGTCAAATGATAGAATACACTTGTTAATCTTACATTGGCTCTTACATTGTAACTACTGGGAGGTATATAAACACTTGTCCATAAAGGGGGCTATGGAAATGGATAAAAAAAAAATTAGGGTAATTTGAAGGCCTGTGCATTTTGATCAGCAAGGGTTTAATAACAGAACTATACTGAGATAAATTGACTAGAAGAGTCCAGAAGAGAGAAGTTAGAGGAGAATGGAGGTGACATAGGTGTCTGGAGTTGTTCAAACAATGCAAAAAAACAAACAAACAAACAAAAAACACTTACAGGCCAGACAAAAGAACTGCTATTGTTTTCTCCTGACTCAAACGGTCCCTATATGACATGAACAGCTATTTCTCTGAGTGACTTCTACAGCTGCCGCAGGTAAGATGTCTGGCTTCAGCACCACCAGGCAAAATAGGCCGATTGACAGGGATGCCAGAATTGGCACTAACAGCTGCATTCTATCATTCTATCTCCAATAGGACAACACTTTTAACCCCTTAAGGACAGAGCCAATTTGCATTTTTGCACTATTGTTTTTTTCCTCCTTGTGCTTAAAAGGCCATAGCACTTGGATTTTTTCACCTAGAAACCCACATGAGCCCTTATTTTTTGCACCACTAATTGTACTTTGCAATGACAGGCTGAATTTTTTCATGAAGTACACTGCAAAACAAAAACAAAAAAAATCACAAAAAAAAAGTGTAGTGAAATTGAAAAAAAAAAAAAAAAAAAACCCCTGGGGTAAAACTGACTTGTTATATATGTCCGACAAGTCGTTACGATTACAACGATATGTAACATGTATAACTTTTATTTTATGATCATGGCCTGTAAAAAATTCAGACCATTGTTAACAAATATATGTTCCTTAAAATCTCTCCATTCCCAGGCTTATAGCACTTTTATCCTTTGGTCTATGGGTCTGTGTGAGGTGTCATTTTTTGCACCATGATGTGTTCTTTCTATCGATACCTTGATTATGCATATGCGACTTTTATAGCTTTTGTATTGCAATTTTTCTGGATTTGATGCAACTAAAAATGCGCAATTTTGCACTTTGGGATTTTTTGGCGCTTACACGTGTGAGATCAGGAATGTGATAAATTTATATTTTGGGCGATTACGCACGCGGCGATAACAAACATGTTTATTTATTTTTATTTATAACAAGGGGAAAGGGGGGTGATTCAAACTTTTATGAGGGGAGGGGGATTTTTATTAATAATAACACTTTTTTTTAACACGCATACTAGAAGCCCCCCAGGGGGAATGCATATTGATCTTTCATTTAGATCTATTCTGTATAGTTATACAGCACAGATCAATGAGAACAGCACTGGACTGCTCATTATCATGAAATCTCGACTCTTTTACATCAGTTGGATCCTGTCTGTTCTATGGAGAGGGGAGGGGGGGAGAAGGGAGATTAGTCGCCAGCAGAGAACAAAGGATTACACAGCAGGGAGCTGCTGAAAGCTGGTATTCAGAGGTCAGAGGGGTCAGTGCTGACATCAGAGGAGAGAGCCTGGGGATGAAGCTGTAAATTAACTCTTTGTTGTCCTGTTTTGGTGCCTCATGTCCCTCCACCCCTCCCCTCTCCATAAGAGAACCATGAAGACAGGGGGGAAAGCTTCAAACAGCGGGGGTGGCGATCGGGGCGGCAGGGGTGCTGATCGGCCGGCGGGGGGGGCCAACCGAGCCGGCGCAGGGGGCTGTAGGATGCGGGGGCCCGGCTGCGGGCGGGCGGGGGTCGGGCTGCGGGTGGGAAAACGAATTTCCGTACGATATATCGTACCGTCTAAACGCTGATCGTTATGAAAAAAAATCCGTTACTCCGACATCGTTAATCGTACGATCGGGCGAATTATCGTTCTGTGTAAACGTAACATTAGTGATACCTATTTCATAATTGTAAATAAATTTATTAACCAAAAGTGACACCTTAACCCAATAATACAGCTTCAAGGTCTTGACCACTAGGCACCTCACTTCTCTGCAATCTGCTGTCCACTGTCAGTGACCCCTTCCCAGTTCCCGTGCACGGTGCCGGCCTATTCCCAGTCACCGACCCGGTCTGAAGCACAGGAGGTGGGCCCACCGGACCCCAGTGTGAAGTTCTGCTCTCCCCTCTGTGACAGGGCTCCATTAGAATCAATGGAGCTGTGTCACAGAGGGGTATGGTCACACTGGGGGCAGGCCTGCCTCCAGTGCTTCAGGCCGGGAATAGACCAGCGCAGTATGCAGGAAATGGGCTGTGATTAAAAAAAAGGACCGCGGCATGGGCATCCCTGTGCCAGCCTATTCATGTAAAAATCTTAACGCAATGTACCTGCTTGTACATTTGCTTTAAAGGAGATGTCCAGGTGCAAAATTTTCTAACAGCAGGGGCAGGGGGAGAACACTACACCAACTCTCTCCCTGTGACTCTCGAAGCGCTGGATTGCCGCTCTGGGACCCCTGCAGGGCTCTGGTATCTCCAGAGACGTCACTGATTGGCTGAGCCAGGACAGGTTGTGACGTCATCACAACTCTGGGGAAAATGGCTTCTGGGAGGGGTCCCGGGCCAGTCGCGCTGTTCATTGCAGTCACAAGGAGAGGTAGCCAAAGGTTGCTTGTTATTTTCTCCCCCGCTGCCTGTCAGAATTTTGACAGGGCTGGACTTCTCCTACACTATGTCATGGTATAGCAGAGAGGAGTATGTGGACAGAGAAAGGAAGTCCATGTATGTGTACTACTGAGAAATATCCTAGCTCTGGACCCATCCTGCACATCATGGAGGGGATTCTACTGGGCTTAAAGAGAACCAATCATGGACGAAAGTTAAAAAATTTTTTTTCCCTAATTAGATGTAAATCATCATTTTATTAACATTTGTAAATATAATTAATTATTTTTATTATCACGTTTTTTAATTATTCACTTTTTATTTTCCTGTCTCGAGCCGGCTCTTTTCAAAAGAGCCGGCGCGAGACAGGAAACTCCCGTCATGCAGAGCGGCAGGAAAGGTTCCCATGATCCTTTGCCCGCCGCTCCGTTAATACACAGTGATCTCGCGCTATACAGCGCAAGATCGCTGTGTATTTTCTAGTCCCTTTCCTCTAATCTATTTATGAAGATACAGACTGCCTCTGCAGTCTGTATCTTTATACTTTACCTATCCTCTTCTTCGGTGCAGCAAGGCCGGCGCCGCCATCTTGATTACGTCACTTGCGTTCCAGCGGTGGAACGCAAGGCCCGTAATCAAGATGGCGGCGCCCGGCCGTGCGGCACTGAAGCAGAGGATAGGTAAAGTATAAAGATACAGACTGCAAATACAGTCTGTATCTTCATGAAGTCTATCTATGAAGATACAGACTGCCTTTGCAGTCTGTATCTTTATACTTTACCCGATTCTCTGTTCCCTGGCTGTTCCGGCGGCGGCGCCATCTTGATGACGTCACGCTGGAACGCACCGCTGGAACGCAAGTGACGTCATCAAGATGGCGGCGCCCACCGGAACAGCCAGGGAACAGAGGATCAGGTAAAGTATAAAGATACAGACTGCAAATGCAGTCTGTATCTTCATGAATAGAGTTAGGGAGAGATATACTTTCATAATAGGGACAGTTACATTTAGGTGATTGGTCCTCTTTAAGTGCTACCAATAAAGTCACCTTGTCACTACTTTGAAGGGTTAATCTGACAAAACTACACTATGTAGTTTATATAAATCTTTTCAAATGACAGGTACACATTACCATTAAGTACATCCCAAAGCACAAATCAGCTGTAAGGCTGGGTATACATATTTTCAAATTGATGGGTGGGGGAATCCTGCCAGTGCATTCTCTCAACAAACTAATAAGATATTGCAATCTGGTTACTGACCGTAGTTTTGCGGTGTGTAACATAGCCTTATGTGCAATGGGATCCCAGCCGGAGTGTACACACATCGTATACGCTCCGGCCGGGATCCCATACGGCGCCGGAAAAAACTGACAGGTCAGTTTTCTGCGGCCGGAATTCAGTGAATTCGGGCCGCAGAAAGCACTGTCAGTTCACACAGTGAAGCAAGCGGCTCCGGACGCTTGCTTCACTGTGGGCTATGGGAAGCTCTGATGCGGGCGCGCGGCCGGACGGATTATCCGTCCGGTACTTAAGTACCGGCCGCGATGATCCGGGCACAGACCGGCCGTTCCGTGACCCGGCCGGGGTCACGGAACGGCCGGTCTGATACGCCATGTGAACATAGCCTAATGATAATCAAAGCAAAATAAAGGGTGCCATCTGCTGTTCCATGACGAGAATGCAACCTCAGTGCAAGAAAGATTTTCTGTAAGAGGAGGAATGTAGTATTGTATTTTCCTGCATATACTTTTTAACCCAGGAAAATCTTCTCGAAAGTCAGGGGTCATCTTATACGCATGTGCGAGATCTGAGAGGCAGAGAAGGTGGTACAGTAATACTGGTAGGATACAAGGGCGGGTTAGACGGGTGATAGAGGCGTGTTTTTCTGGGCTCAGCCCCACTCTACTGTATCTTTTTTCCACACCCCGGACTGCCCTTCATAGAATTACTGTTTACAAAGGGGAGCTCCCTTGTATCCTATTACTGTACCTCTTTCTCTGCCCCTCAGGTCTCACTGCAGTCTGGTGTTCTTTATTAATTATAATGCTTGAAAAACACTATATTGTAATCCGTATTCTTCTTCTTCCAGCCATTCTTCTGCGATTAATACAGTTCGAACCGCTTTGCGCACAGACTCCATTCAAACTGCGTTTCGAAGCCCTCGGCGGTGTGAGGTGTGCTATCTATTTTTGATTCCAATCCGATTTGTTGTTTTTTAAGAAATTTTCATTTAACCCTTTGAGGACCCAGGCCCAAAATGACCCCTTGGACAGCGCAAATTTTAATCTTTGCACATCTTTTTTCTCCGTCCCTTCTAAGAGCTCTAGCACTTTCAGTTTTCTATCTACAGGCCATGTAAGAGCTTGTTTGTTACCGGAATAGTTGTACTGTGTAATGGCGTCTTTCATTTTCCCATAACATATATGATGGAAGCCCAAATATATTATTTATGAAGATATAAATAAGTGAAATTGTAAAAAAAGAATGCAACATGGTAACTTTTGGGGGGGTTCCTGTGTCTACGTAATGCACTATATGGTAAAAGCGGCATGGTACTATTACTCTATAGGTCAGCCCGAACACAACCATATGCAGGTTTACACAGATTCTCTAATGATATATATATTTTTTTTATTAAATCCTTTTTTTTTTGGCAATTAGTTAATAATAAAATGGACCTATTGTGACGCTTATAACGGTTTTATTTTTTCACCTACGGGGCTGTATGGGGTGTAATTTTTTCCCATGATCTCTAGTTTTTATTCATACCATATTTGTGAAGATCGGACATTTTGATCACTTTTTATTAATTTTTATATATATATATAATGTAACATAAAATCGTTAATCCGCGCACTTTTTTCCCTCTTTTTGTGTTCGCCGCTCACAATGACACTTGTTATATTTTATTAGATTGGACAATTTTGCACGCTACGGTATATTATATGTTTATTTATTTTATTTATATAATGGGAAAGGGGAGTGATTTAAACTTTTATTGGGGCATGGGTTTTGGGGTAGTGTAATAGTGAATTTAACTTTTGGGGACTTCTACATACAGTACTTTCATTTTCATCACTGATCACTGCTATGCCATAGGCATAGCATTGATCAGTGTTATCGGCGCTCTGCTCATTCAGAGAACAGATCGTCGATGGGACCGCACAGAGGCAGGTGAGAGACCTCCGGTGGTCCGTGACATTGCGGGGGTCCTGATCGGTAAGTGACAGGGGACACCCCCTGTCACTTACACGTAAACGTCGCGGCCGTGCCGCGATTGCGGCGTTTAAGGGGTTACTGTCACGCTGCAGCGTGTCATTAACGGTGAGGTGCCGGCCCCCACCTGCTATGAGGCGCGCTCCACTCTGGAGCGCGCTTCATAGCTCAGGACATACCGATACGTCCAGGGTCGTCTGGGCACAGACTTCCAGGACGTACTGGTACGTCCTAGGTCGTCTAGGGGTTAAAGACCCCTAATTTCCCATAGAAAATAATGGCCACACTGTAAACGATAACAGCCAATCACAGCATATGCAAATAGATGAAATATAGCAGCCAATAGGAACTCTAAGGTCTTGTCAGGCAATGTATCACAACATTCACACAGTCACATGTCCACTTTTGGCCAATAGAAGATGGATGTAGAAGATGGAAGGTCCTTAACGATTTTGTCTCACTGACATGAGCAAGATTGTCATTGTAACCGAGCAATGATCTTTACCATTATAAGTAGTAGAGTTAAGTCAGTAAAATAGCAGAGCTGAGGCAGCCATGTAGCAGGGACGGGACCCAAGCCGCTCTTAAAGGGACGGTACCCAAGTCATTATTAAAGGGACAATACTTAAGCTGGTCTTAAAGGGTACCAAAGTTGCTCTTAAAGGGACTGTACCAAAGTCGCTCTTAACCCTTAGAGGACCCGGCCAATTTAAATTTTTGCATTTTCGTTTTTTTCCTCCTTGTTCTTCAAAAGGCCATAGCACTTGCATTTTTTCACCTAGAAACCCAAATGAGCACTTATTTTTTGCGCCACTAATTGTACTTTGGAATGACAGGCTGAATTTTTTCATAAAGTACACTGCGAAATCAGAAAAAATTCACAGTGTGGTGAAGTTGAAAACCCCCCCGCATTTTGTTTATTTTGGGGGTATTTGTTTTTACGCCATTCGCCCTGGGGTAAAACTGACTTGTTATGCATGTTCCTCAAGTCGTTACGATTACAGCGATATGTAACATGTCTAACTTTTATTGTGTCTGATTGCCTGTAAAAAATTCAAACCATTGTTAACAAATATATGTTCCTAAAAACATTTAGGAGCGCTTTTATCCTTTGGTCTATGGGGCTGTGTGAGGTGTAATTTTTTTGCACCATGATGTGTTCTTTCTATCGGTACCTTGACTGCGCATATGCGACTTTTTGATCGCTTTTTATTACAATTTTTCTGGATTTGATGCAACCAAAAATGCGCAATTTTGCACTTTGGGATTTTTTTGCGCTTATGCCATTTACTGTGCGAGATCGGGAATGGGATAAATGAATAGTTCGGGCGATTATGCACGCGGCGATACCAAACATGTTTGTTTATTTATTTATTTTTATTAATAACATGGGGAAAGGGGGGTGATTCTGACTTTTATTAGGGGAGGGGGCTTTTTATTATTAATAACACTTTTATTTGTACTTTTACACTTATACTAGAAGCCCCCCTGGGGTTAGGGTTATTCCCCCTGGGGTTAGGGTTATTCCCCCTGGGGGTCTTCTAGTATAAGCGCACTGATCTCTCATTGAGATCTGTGCTGCATAGATATGCAGCACAGATCCATGAGATAGCCACATTGATTGCTTCCGGCTTCTGCAGCCGGAAGCAATCGAGTGCCGAGCCGGAATCAGCGCCATTACGGCGCTGACCCCGGACGGGGTAAGATGTGTGGATGTTGTCCCGGAGGAGCGATCCTCCCCACTAGACACCAGGGAACGGCTGCATCAAGTAATTGGATGCAGCTGTCAACTTTGACAGCTGCATCCGATTACTCTATTAGCGGGCGATTGGACCGTGCCCACTAATAGCCGCGGCTACGAGCGGCACCTAGGACCGCGGCGGTTAAGAGTGCGGCCACAGCGCGGCCTCGCTCTGAACGCGTGGAGGCAGCCCTGGACGTACGGGTACGTCCAGGGTCGCCTAGGGGTTAAAGGAAGGGTATCAAGGGTTAAAGTTTTTCTTAAAGGGAAGCCACTGTTAAAGGGGCGCTCTTTTCAAGCACTATGTCTTTTCCTGGAAATGCAAATTTAGTTATTTTGGTGTGTGTTAAAAGAGGGGAAGTCTTATACAGTGAGTATATCCCAAACTCTATGGGGGAGATTTATCAACCATGGTGTAAAGTGAAACTGGCTCAGTTGCCCCTAGCAACCAATCAGATTCCACCTTTCATTTTTCAAAGAGTCTGTGAGGAATGAAAGGTGGAATCTGATTGGTTGCTAGGGGCAACTGAGACAGTTTCACTTTACACCATGTTTGATAAATCTCCCCCTATATTTTAACTGGTAAAGTTGGGGGTCGTCTTATACGCCCCAGTAGTCTTAAATGCTGGAAAATATGTAGTTTCGAATCTATCAAAAAATTCCAGAAAATCCCATTGTATGATTTATAAATATTTATTTTGCATTTAATTGCATGAATTAAGTATTTGATCACCTACCAACCAGTGAGAATTTTGGCTGTCACAGACCTGTTAGTTTTTCTGTAAGAATCTCCTCTTACTCTGCACTTATTACCTGTATTTATTGCACCTGTTTGAAATATAAAATGAAAAATAAACATCTGTCAATCACACTTTAACCTCACCACCATGGTCAAGACCAAAGAGCTGTCTTATGATACCAGGGACAAAATTGTAGACCTTCACAAGGCTAGGAAGGGCTACAGGACAATAAGGAAGCAGCTTAGTTTGAAGGCAACAACTGTTGGCGCAATTATTAGAAAGCGGAAGAAGACTGTTAGTCTCCCTTGGTCTAGGGATCTATGCAAGATCTCGCCTCGTGGGGTAAGGATGATTCAGGAAAGGGTCATGAATCAGCCCAGTACGACACTGTGCAGCTCACTGTGCAGCATTAAAATGCATCATATTGAAAGTGGAGCATGATTACAGCAGCTGACCTTTATGGAGTTAACTTTCGAAAAAAATCTTAAGTTTGGCCTCTTCCTTCACACTCAAGACTTTTATAGCGTACTGTGTTGTAGGTCGCTCATAACTTCAGAGCAGTCTGTAGTCAGACAATACAAGCAGTCAGCGATGAGGCCTATACCTATTACTAAACAAAGATACATTCATTTCTTATTAGATTATTTTTAGAGATGAGCGAACCTGGAGCATGCTCGAGTCGATCCGAACCCGAACTTTCGGCATTTGATTAGCGGTGGCTGCTGAAGTTGGATAAAGCCCTAAGGCTATGTGGAAAACATGGATATAGTCATTGGCTGTATCCATGTTTTCCAGACAACCTTAGAGCTTTATCCAAGTTCAGCAGCCACCGCTAATCAAATACCGAACGTTCGGGTTCGGATGGACTCGAACCCGAACCCGGTTCGCTCATCTCGAATTATTTTATATTATCTATAATTATTACTATTGTTATTTTTTATAAGACACGTGTGAATATCCTAACAACCTAGTGATACCACATTTAATAATACAATACATATACTATAGGACGTCTTGGGCTGAAAGTGATAGAACCCGTTGGTGAACAATGGCGAGTGATGTTGTATATTATGAACTTCAACTGATCGCCCAATGTTACCTGGATTGGATGTTTTAATCCATAGTGAAAAGCCTCAGAAAAGAATTATGAGTAGAAAGAATTTACTACTTTCTTACCCCATGGTCCTGTTGTGATTCTTAACCAATGATCCTAAAAGGTTTAAAGGGAACCAATCCACCCAATTGGGCTGATTTGGTTCCCTAAACCACTGTAAAGAGTTTCTGAGCAGCCCACGGGACGTACCGGCCGCTGCTGCAGCAGGAGCTGTATACCCGGGAAAAAGAGGTTTAATACCCCGGGACGCAGGGCAGTTTCTAGGTAATTTTGACTAAAGGGCGAATCTTGATAAAAAAAAATCCCCCCCCCCCCCCCCCAAGAGATTTATGTGGGCTGTTGCAGTGTGTGTATTATGGAATAGTTACCCAACCTTTCAAAAGTCATTCAGTGACTCACAGGTGACGTCTTCTTTGATCTGAAGCGTCACTTTCCTTTTCCTCTTCATCTGGCCCAGACCACTATGATGATTTCTTGCAGCTACAATATAGTAACAAGGCCCTTCTGTGCCTCCATATAGTAAAATGCCCATGCTGTGCCCCATATAGTAATAATGCCCCCAGTGTGCCCTCCCTATAGTAATAATGCCTCCTGCTGTTCCCCCATATAGTAATAATGTCTCCTGCTATGCCCTCCATATAGTAATAATGCCTCCTGCTATGCCCTCCATATAGTAATAATGCCTCCTGCTGTGTCCTCTATATAGTATTAATGCCCCTGTGTGCCCTCCATATAGTAATGTCTCCTGCTGTACCCCCATCTAGTAATAATGTCTCCTGCTGTGTCCCCCATATAGTAATAATGCCCCATGCTGTACCACCATATAGTAGTAATGCCTCCAGCTGTGCCCTCATATAGTAACAATGCCCCTGCTGTGCCCCCATATAGTAATAATGCCCCTTGTGGTGCCCCCATATAGTAATAATGCCCCCTGCTGTGCCCCCATATAGTAATAAAGCCTCCTGCTGTGTCCTCCATATAGTAATAATGCCCCAGTGTGCCCTCCATATAGTAATGTCTCCTGCTGTGCACCCATATAGTAATGTCTCCTGCTGTACACCCATATAGTAATAAAGCCCCATGCTGTGCCCCCATATAGTAATAATGCCTCCTGCTGTTCCCTCATATAGTAACAATGTCTCCTGCTGCGCCCTCATATAGTAACAATGCCCCTGCTATGCCCCCATATAGTAATAATGCCCCCAGTGTACACCCATATAGTAATAATGTCTCCTGCTGTGCCCCCATATCGTAATAATGCGCCTGCTGTACCCACCATAGTAATAAAGTTCTCCTCCTGCCTGCAATTATCCTGACCGCCATCCCCACCTGACCCCCCCCCCCCCCCACACACACACACACACTGCCCCATCTGTCCCTCATGGGTCAGGGTGACGGTGACGGACAGTACTTTTTTAAGCACATTAACTAATGATAGACTTCAGTGATGCAACAGCCAGCAGGTTAGGGGATACAGGATCACCTTTTATTGGATGCAGCATTATAATATTACTTCTTACGTTCTAAAGGAGAAAATTCTCCAAAGAGCTGTGCGTGGGCTTGTTTTTTGCGGGACCAATTGTACTTCGTGATGTCACCTTTCAATTTACCAGAAAATATACAGTGACACTGAAAAACAAATATTTGTGTGGTGAAATTTATGTCATATTATAGTATTGGGGGTGACCCGAGCACAGTGACATCCTACCTCTTCAGGGGGCCATCATGTCTCCTATGCAGCTGAGCACGCTGGCCGCCTGAAGAGAGAGGACATCACTGTGCATGGAGGTCCGGGTCACCAGAAATGCCAGAAAAGCCACTCTCTGGCTGCCGCCCACCAGCTTGGAGCAGGGATTCTTGTCAATATGACGGCAATCCCTGCTCCTGTAGCCTTTGTAATCCTTCCTGGAGCCACAGTTGCGTGTAAGTCGCAACATGACCCTATTCCCTTGAATAATGGATAGAGCCAGGAATAGCCAATGCAAATTCTGTACATAGGTGGTATTCACCAGGTACAATACATTTTAAAATGTATGGCCATCTATGTAATGCAGTGACCGCCAATCTGTGGCAGTAAAACTACAACTCCCAGCATGCCGACAGCCTTGTCTGTGACGGTAATTATAGCTTTGTAAGAATTTTAGAGCCAAATGTTGTGGATGTCTGGTGTAGTTTATAACTGGTCCAGGTCCACCAGAGGGGGAGCTATTGTGGGGTCCTGCAGCTATAACATGAATGAAAGGTCAAATGACAGGACCCTATTCTCTCTTCTGTCCTCCCCACCAGAATTTAATTTAGAATGACGTCATAAAGCTATACATCTAGCTAGCCCAGTGACTTAATGACGTCACTGGCTCCCACTGAACGTTTTTCCTCACTATGACGTGCACACATAATGGACAGTAGGAGGGTGAGTGCTATTCTCCCCCCTGTGGCCGCTTGCGGTATTGCGCGGCTGCCTCACTCAGCATTCACCTGGGTTCTCTGGTTGCTAGGAGACCAGCAACAGCCAAACGTGACGTCCTCAGGCCGCGTCTGCGTGCTGATTGGTGAGGCGCCGGATGGAAGGCGGAGCTGGGCTCCCTCGTGGGCTCACGCTGAGCTCTGCGTCTACGCGATGGTCATGTGATCGTGGCGTTCATAGATGATTGGAGCGCCTGAAGGGAGGAGATGGCGGAGGCTATATAAGGGCGCTGTGACGAGCGCGGCGCGTAGTGTGTTCCCGCGCTGTATGCTGTAGAAGCTGTGTAGTTAGCTGAAGTGGAGAGATGGGGAGTTATTTCAGTCAGCGTTAGGCCGCCATTATGAGGAAGCTACCGAGCTCATACAGCGCTATGTAGACCAGTGTGACCAGATATAGTGAAGAGCAAACTGCATAATAGAGAATGGCTCCGTGCCTCAGCTGTCACAGGGCAATAATAACTCATCACTGAGCTGCTGCCTCATAGGAAGCCATAGTCTAATTCCCATGAGGTTTAGGCAGAAACACAGAGTACTCCGTATAACAGAGACCACGTGGTATCTAAACTGCACAATGATAAAATGACAATGTAAAAGGGATAGACATAAATGAAATGTACACACTGCTAACTGTCTAAGGAAATTAGCGGAGTTATTTAGGTCCGGCCTTTGTTTATGTTGGTGCATATTTTTAACCTCAGTTTTTGCTAAAAAATTTTTTTTTTAAACTACTGGGTAAAAGTCATAGATTAGAAGACTATAATGGTAGTAGTGAAGTCCTACAGTATAGAATGTGGAGTAATCACGTATAGTGCAGGGCGTATATCAATATACAGTGGTCTTTCAACATTCAATATTGGTTTTGGGAGGACCATCGTATGTTGTGTCCATACATTTACAGGAAACTGGTTCTAAAGCCCCCAGAATGTCATCCCAAAACAGGAATAAATAATAAGCGGATATCTAATATGGATAAAGTCCTTAACCCCTTAAAGACAGGACCAATTTCAGTTTTGGCGCTTTAGTGTTTTCCTTCTTGTGCTTAAAAGGCCATAGCGGTTGCATTTTTCCACCCAGAGACCCACATGAGCACTTATTCTTTGCGCCACTAATTGTACTTTGTAATGGCAGGCTGAATTTTTGCATAAAGTATGCTGCGATACCAGAAAAAAATTCAATGTGTGGTGAAATTGAAAAAAGACATTTTCATTTTGGGAGGTTTCGTGTTTCGCCGGTTGTCCTAGGGTAAAATTGACTTGTTAAATATGTTCCTCAAGTTTTTGCGATTACAACGATATGTAACTTTTATTTAATTTGATGGCTTTTAAAAAATTAAAACTTTTTTTAAAAAATATGTTCCTTAAAATCGCTCTATTCCCAGGCTTATAGCGCTTTTATCCTTTGGTCTATGGGGCTGTGTGAGGGGTAATTTTTTGCGCCATGATGTTCTTTCTATCGGTACCTTGATTGCGCATATGCGACTTTTTCATCGCTTTTTATTACAATTTTTCTGCATTTGATGGGACCAAAAATGCCCAACTTTTGGATTTTTTTGCTCTTACGCCATTTACTGTGCAATATCAGGAATTAGATAAATTAATAGTTTTTTAAATTATACAATGGGGAAAGGGGGTGATTCTAACTTGTACTAGGGGAGGGGATTTTTTTTTTCTTTTTACACATACTAGAAGTCAACCTGGGGGACTTCTAGTATCACTGCTCTGATCTCTCATTGAGATTTATGCAGTATAGATCCATGAGATCTGCAACTGAAAGCAAAAGAATGCAGTGTTGGGATCAGCACTATTGGTCGTTAAGGGGTTAAAGAGGACTTGTCACCCCACCTGCCGGGGCAGAACCCGCCCGAGCACCATATACTTACCCTTCCACAAAGTCCCGCTCCTGTGCCTGGTCCCGTCGTCGGCAGCCTTGTGCGTGTTATGCTAATTACCAGTGATTAGTCCGTTGTACATAGAGAATGACTGCTCTTGTCATATTGTAATCTGATGCCACTATATAGACCACTATATATTTTCTCACAAATAGATGGGAATCTTTGTGCGCTAAATTAAAAATGAGCTCATATATACTGTAATGAAATTACATTTATTATACATTGCTGGTGTCTAGAGGTAGTAAAGAATTGTCATCCCAAAAATAAGCAATTTTGGCAATCAAAGTGAATCAGTGTAAATGAAATGATGTAGAATAAAAATAATGTGTGAAATTAATATTACATGAGGAATATAGTATTGGATAAGTGATCTAATCATGGCATAATAGTGGTAAAAGTAAAGAAAAAACATGAAAATGTGAAAAATGCTAAAAAAATGAACTCAAGACCTCACAGTGTAAATGTGTGTGAGAATATTCCATTCAAGAAATAAAATGACAGTGATTAAATAATGAAAAACCACTCATGTATTACGTTATATGTGAACTATTATAAAAAAAAACTATTGTAGAATGTTCTATGTGCATTTGTACAGCTGAAGAAAATTAGGCAAATTATCAATCAGCAGCAGGATGTAGACAGCATTCCAACTATTCCATCCCAAGTACAGTGGTACCTTGGTTTAAAAGTAACTTGGTTGAAGAGCGTTTTGCAAGAAGAGCTCACAGTTTTTCAAAATTGTATCTTAGTTTAAGAGCATTGCTTTGGTTTAAAAGCTCCCTGTACTGGGTGGGAGGGGGAGTGGGGGAGAGGGGTACAGTCTGCGTAGTCTACAGCACTATACTCTGACCCAGGAAGTCTCCCTCACCTCCCAAATCATAGCAGCTTCACTTCAGGCTGGGGCTTACATCAGGGGACAGGACAGTGGAGCTAATCTCTTCATAGCTGTAACCCCTCTCTCCCTGGACAGAGTGTGCTGCTATACTGTGCCCGCATATGTCCTGCTCATTCCTCCCATGTTCCCTACAGTCTGTCAGCCATAGTTTCTCATCCTCTCCATTCCTGCTATGTTTCTGCACTTGCTCTCAGCTATACACACTGCTGCTATACTGTGCCTGCACTTACACTCAGCCATTCACACTGCTGTATAGAAAAGTTTCTGTCAGTCCTCCTGCACAGCTCTGTGAACCCTACCCCCATTGCTGTCATGTGACCACACAGACCTCTGACAGCAGCCCTACTTCTCTAGTCTAGCTTGTTGTACTACACTACTGCATTATGGGGATCTGCATATCCATCCTGTATCTACAAACTGCTGCTGTTTTTCAGCTTTATGCACTTCAGTGGTCCCTCAACATATCTGGGTCCATGACGACCATTTTATGTTGAAATCATTGTATATTGAGACCACAATTCTATGGAAAACTGGCCCAGGTAAAGAGCAGCACAGGACATGTAGTATCACACTTTACTCAGAGAATCACTACCAGACAGCCAACCAGTACAGGCACTTCACGAATACTGATGTTTTATCAATAAAAGGGCCAGTTTCATTGGTTGATCATCTAGTTATTTACATGTCATGCAGACCCTGACTCTCTATAGCATTGTATATTGTATATTGAGTCTGGTCTCAAGTTGTGATGGTCCACAAAGGACCATAGTATGTTGAAAATATTATATCTTGAGACCATTATAAATTGAGGGATCACTCTACATTATACACCACATACTGATTGCTATACTGTACAGTAACTTATAATATAACATATTCAGCTGTTTCTCACTGTTTAATCTGTTCTACATGTTCAGAAAAAAAGCATCATTTTTGGGGTGTGGAACCAATTTGTCTGCATTTCAGTGATTTCTTAATGGAAAATTTTGCTTTAGTTTAAGAGTGGATTTGGATTACAAGCACGGGCCCGAAACGAATTATACTCCTAATCCAAGGCACCACTGTAATTGTTTAGTTGAAGGCAGGGACATAACTGCAGAATTAAATCTAAATAAAAAAAAAAATAAATAAAAATATATATGTATGTATGTGTGTGTATTATTTTTTTTAAAGTGAAGCTCCCTTGTCTTGAAATTATTGGTCTTCCTGATGGTTAAGATGGCTGCCTGAAAGCTTCTGTTCCTTACAATTTGGCCAAATGACTTTATTACCCCCTTTGACTGCTTGTTTATATCCTAGGCCTCTAGTTTTAAGTTTGCGGATACTCTGGCGCTTGGCCTTAGTGAGATTATCATTCCTTATCGGACAGATCTCGTTAACCCTTTGAGGACCAGGCCCAAAATGACCCAGTGGACCGCCCAAATTTTGATCTTAGTGCTTTCGTTTTTCCCTCCTCCCCTTCTAAGAGCTCTAGCACTCTCAGTTTTCTATCTACAAGCCATGTAAGTGCTTGTTTTTTTCAGGAATAGTTGTACTGTGTAATCGCGTCATTCATTTTACCATAACACGTATGATGGAATTCCAAATATATTATTTATGAAGATATAAATAGGTGAAATCGTAAATAAGAATGCAATATGGTATCGTTTGGGGGGTTCCTGTGTCTACGTAATGCACTATATGGTAACAGCGACATGACACTATTATTCTATAGGTCAGTCCGAACACAACCATATGCAGGTTACACAGATTCTCTAATGTTATATATATATATTTTTATGAAATCCTTTTTTTTGGCAATTAAATATTAATAAAATGGGCCTATTGTGACGCTTATAACGGTTTTATTTTTTCACCTACGGGGCTGTATGGGGTGTCATTTTTTCCGCCATGATCTCTAGTTTTTATTAATACCATATTTGTGAAGATCGGACGTTTTGATCACTTTTTATTGATTTTTTTTAATATATAATGTAACATAAAATCGGTAATCTGCGCACTTTTTCCCCTCTTTTCGTGTACGCAGTTTACCGGTCACAATGACGCTTGTTATATTTTAATAGATCGGACAATTACGCACGCTACGGTATATTATATGTTTATCTATTTATTCATTTTTATATGTTTTATTTATATAATGGGAAAGGGGGGTGATTTAGACTTTTATTGGGGGAGGGGCTTTGGGGTAGTGTAATAGTGTTTTGAACTTTTTTTTTTTTACACTTTTGAAGTCCCTTTGGGGGACTTTTACATACAGTACTTTGATTTCTACACTGATGAATGCTATGCCATAGGCATAGCATTGATCAGTGTTATCGGCGCTCTGCTCATTGAGCCTGCCTGTGCAGGCTCAGTGTAGCAGATCGCCGATCGGACCGCACGGAGGCAGGTGAGAGACCTCCGGCGGTCCGTTTCAACGATCGGGACCCCCGCAGTCACACTGCGGGGGTCCCGATCAGTAAGTGACAGGGGACTCCGGCGATCGCGGCGTTTAAGGGGTTAATGACACGCGGCAGCGTGATCGCTGCAGCGTGTCATTACCGGTGAGGTCCCGGCTGCTGTTTGCAGCCGGCCCCCACCTGCTATGAAGCGCGCTCCGCTCCGGAGCGCGCTTCATAGCGGGAAAACCACCCAGGACGTAAGGTTACGTCATGGGTCGTCTGGGGACAGACTTCCATGACGTAACCCTACGTCCAGGGTCGTCTAAGGGTTAAACCATAAACTGCTGTACAAAGTTGGAAATCTTAGATTTTTTTTTAAAATACTGTACATGAAGATACCTTCAAATGTGCAGATCTTCTTTTACTGTAAAAACATCAATAGGGGCACATGTTAAAAAAAGTCAGCGTTTTTTTAATAAATACAAGTCAACGTTGGTTAATGTGTAGAAATGGTAATCACCTTGAAATTGTTCTCTACTGTTTCAACTTTTTTTAAAATGTATTTTTAGATTTTTTTTCGTTTCCTTGGTTATTTTTAGGTTGCAGTTATTGATTGTTTTCCTTTTTTTAAGAGATCCCTGTAAATTTGTCCATAAGTAAAAATCTGCTACTTGACCCTATGGAGAGATTGATCTTTATTATACGATTGATGCAGAGCCTTATGCCCTCTGACACATTTCCTCTTTGAGGTATGAATATTATTTTAGTGTTTTGTGTGCATGGACAGGTAATTTTTACAGATTGGTATGTGATGAAAAAATATTTGATTTTCCTTTCTATTGAATTCTAGTATAATCTTTCTAAATTGGTGAGTCGATAATGCCACCTGGTGGACAGTTGTGTGAATGGACTGTTCCATATTATCATGTTTTATTCATCACCCTTACAACGTAGAGATATTTGCATATGAGTATCATATATCATGGCCTATTAGTACTGTCTTGTATATATTTAGAGATATATTTATGTTTGAAACTGTTGTGAGTCAAGCATGCAAACAAGCATGTGTGTTAAGATATGAGAAATGTGAAAGCTTTCTTTTCAGTGGGATTCCACCAGGCTTGTGCACAAAGAGATCGCGACTGCCCAGGACAAGTGGTGGTTGTAGATGAGGCAGAGGACTAGGTGGGAGAATGCAGGGGTGACAGTAGTAACTTAGTATGGGTAGCTGCAGGCATGTCTGGTAGCATTGAGAGAAACTAGGACTAACGGGACTGTACTGGTAGTAGTGGAGATGACCCGTAGAGTTGATCAGGGATTGACCATACAGTGGACAGTAGGATGGATGGTGGGAGTGGAATATAAAGACCAAAATGTTGGCGTGGGATACTAGGAACTGAAGCAATGTGTGTACTTATGTGGGTCAACAGAATGACAAGATGGAAGAGACAATGAATATGTAACATAATATAATAACATACATAAAGAACATACTCAAGGTAGTCATGTAGACCTTGTGGATTGACTGTTTTAAGTTTGTAGATGCAATAGTTTTCTCTTATGCAGAGTCTGAAATCCCTGGCCTCCATTGGGTAATCTGTTCTATAGGTGTAATGCGGAGTGGAGTAAACCTGGAGTTAGTACACTCAATTGTGTGGTGTAATGTGCTATGTAGTAGACAACCTTTTCACAATGGCCCTGTGTGTGTTCCTGCTTCACAGAGCTTGGATGGTCCTGCCAACATATTGTACTCCACGTTAGCATGTAGACCATAAATGAGGAAGTACAGTTTAAATTTACTCAGAAGTTTGTCAGGGTCTTGCTGTGTTTTGTAATAGCGGATCCTAACAATTGCAGCTGATAAGTCAAGTGTCCAAGGGCCTGTTAGTTTTTTTTTATAGTGTGCACCCCTTGGTTTTAAGGTCTTACTCAACTGCCTAAATAAGCACTTGTTTCGGAAAAATTTGGACAGATCAACAGTACACATGAATATAAAAAACTAACATTTTGGCAGACAAAAATGCTTCCTTCTCCTGCAATGATACATCTTCCTGATAAACTGTCATTCACTCTTAACCCCTTCAGGACCAGGCTAATTTTCGTTTTTGCGTTTTCATTTTTCCTCCTTGTGCTTTAAAGGTCATAGCACTTGCATTTTTCCACCTAGAGACCCACATGAGCCCTTATTTTTTGCGTCACTAATTGTACTTTGCAATGACAGGCTGAATTTTTGCATAAAGTACACTGCGAAACCAGAAAAAAAAATTCAAAGTGTGGTGAGATTGAAAAAAAAAACGCATTTCTTTTATTGGGGGGGAATGTGTTTTTACGCAATTCACCCTGGGGTAAAACTGACTTTTTTATGCATGTTCCTCAAGGCGTTACGATTAAAATGATATATAACATGCATAACTTATATTGTATCTGATGGCCTGTAAAAAATTCAAACCATTGTTAACAAATACGTTCCTTAAAATCGCTCCATTCCCAGGCTTATAGCGCTTTTATCCTTTGGTCTATGGGGCTGTGTCAGGTGTCAGTTTTTGCGCCATGATTACTTTCTATCGATACCTTGATTGCGCATATACGACTTTTTGATCGCTTTTTATTACATTTTTTCTGGATTTGATGCGACCAAAAATGCCCAATTTTGCACTTTGTGATTTTTTTTGTGCTGACGCAGTTTACCGTACGAGATCAGTAATGTGATCAATAGTTCCGGCGATTATGCACGCGGCGATAGCAAACATGTTTGTTTATTTACTTTAAAACCTGGGAAAAGGGGGGTGATTCAGACTTTTATTAGGGGAGGGGGCTTTTTACTAATGACTGCTTTTTTTTTTTTTTTTTTTTTTTTACACTTATATTAGAAGCCCCCCTGGGGTTAGGGTTATTCCCCCCTGGGGTTAGGGTTATTCCCCCCTGGGGTTAGGGTTATTCCCCCTGGGGGACTTCTAGTATCTACACTTTGATCTCTCATTGAGATCTTTGCTGTATAGTTAAACAGCAAAGATCAATGAGATCGGCACTTGTTTGCTTACTGCTGCTGCAGCCGGAAACAGTGCCGAGTCGGGGACGGCGCCATCTTGGAGCGGTCCCCGGCCGGCTTCAGTAACGGAGATTGCTCCTCCGGGACAACGTCCCGGAGGAGCGATCTCCGCCACTAGACACCAGGGAAATGCTGTTTCCGGTAATCGGATGAAGCTGTCATGTTTGAAAGCTGCATCTGATTACTGTATTAGCGGGCTACAAGCGGCACTCGGGGCCGCCGTGGGTCAGAGCGGGGTCGCCACGCGGCCCCGCTCTGAACGCCCGCACGAGGACGTACAGTTACGTCCTCGTGCAGGAAAGGGTTAATCAGCTTAGCAACGTCCTTTGATAACTGTTTACGACTTGCAAATATCAAAGTAACAGCAACAGAAATTTGTGTGACAGGTTTTGGAAGCCAAGGCCAGGAACAGATTTAGAAAGAGAAATCTTAATCTTGTATGACCTGGCTGGATCACAACCCCTTCTTCTTACGGTATGACAGAGGCGTGGGAGACTCAGGCACCTCTATTTCTGGTTTGAGATCAATTGGTGCATTGTCTGGAGGCATGTCAATGTAGACCTGCTCAGTCCTGGCCACGGCAGAAGCTCCTACCTCGTGCTGCTGCTGGCTTGCCATGCTGCTGACTGAACCACCTCTTCTGTGTGGGGCGGAGCTCACCTAAAATGGCAGAACACTGGCATAGAGAGTTCATAAAACAGAAACGTAATCACTTGCAGATAAAACAGTAAAATGTAATAAATCACTTGCTCTGGTATACTACATATATGACCTGGAGATAGTGATGTAGGGTCTGGTCAGAGGTGGTCACATGACTCATAGGGTGGGACAAGATCCAGAAAGAACAACTGAAACATCAGATGTGTTGTCTCTAGATTGAGGGAGGAGCCAGGGTTTTTTTGAACGATCTACGACGATTTAAGAATATGTTGAAAGATCAAAATGAATGATTTTTTGCTCGTTGCTTGATCGTTCGCAGTGTTTACACGGAACGATTATCTCTCAAATGCGATTGTTATCGCGCAAATTCGAACGATAATCGTTCCGTCTAAAAGGACCATTAGGGAGTGATCAGAAGAGTAGGATTTTTAGGCACTCTTTACTACAGAGTAAGTCTCTGTCTCAATGTGTTTTTAATGGTGCCTTATTTTTCCACACATTTCTGTGCAGTATGTAATACTGTGATTGCTATAATGGGTGAGTAGATGACAGTGTTATCTAATGCTGTAAGCAAACTATTCTGAAGTATCTATGCATTGGAAGTGTAATGGTTGTGTAACGTAACGCTTCCTTTGCCTGCCAGGAATGCTGGTACAGTAAATAAAATACATAGCACAAAAAGAATTCTTCATATAAATATAGAAAATACCACAATTGTACTCAAGCAAACAAGAACCATTCAGCCGCTTTATCGAGCTTTGCGCCACTGCAGTTCTAACTAACCTTATTTATGTAAGTAAAGGGGAAAAATAAAAATTAGATCTTTACATAAGGTGTATTACTGAGCCAACTCCTCTCCATATGTTCTGTTAGGACATATGGATGTCATAGTGGGGGTGCTGCTCACAACCTTTCTATGAGTCTTTAATGTGTGAAATGGTGTGGAATAATGGCAGCCAGACATCATGAGTCCCAGTGCCGCAGAACTTTAATTATTCCGCACACTCAGACACAATCAAGCAACACTCTTACATGAATGAGTAACATATTTACAGAGTTAGGCATATGGGTGCAGTCTCTCACTGTGAGGGCCCATTACTCGTCGCATCTTCACAATACAGTACACAGAAACGTAATGGTTCTCAGTGGGAGGCGCAGTTCTTGCTTACACAGTTGAGTAGGCTGGTGTGTGCTTGTGGTAATAAATCACGTGAACAGCCTGTTTTAACCTTGTTTTTCATGCTGTCTTTTATGCATGTTTTGACCTCACACTTGCATAGTGGGTGGACTCCCCTGAATGGTCAGTGCCCGACCGTCTCTGCTACGGCCCTTGCTCGCATAGTCTTCTGTACTGGGATACGTATTGTGCTCTATTTGCAGTCAAGGCCCAATAGGAAAGTCCTTAGAGAGCAAGTGTACAACATCAGCTCTAAGCAGCACATCAGCTTGGCAAACTTAAGTTGAACTGTCTTTAGGTGTAGTATGCACAACAGAATTTTCTACATTACAGGTATTATTGATTCCACCATGGTGCAGGGTAGATATCAGTTGCAGAGCAGTATTCAATCTCAAATATTCATCCAGATAATCGGATTTCTTGATGCTCGGGCACAGTCACTCCACTTCCATCCAGAGGCAGAGATTCCCGGTATCATTACTAACCAGATGTATTGTGTATGTGGTCAGCTCTTGGACATTATGTTTTAATGCATATTTATTAAGTCTGGAGTGCCGGGATCTACCTTTCCTCTTTCATTTTGACCTCTGTATTCTGTATTGTAGTGCTATGCGTTTCAAGGGTTACCCACCCTCCTCATCAGACATACTTTTTTTTTTTTTTTCCTTGTGCAATCTCAAATATTCATGGCAAATCTATAAAATCCACCTCTGGGACCAGAAAATATCTAGAAACTTACGCTAGTTAAGTAACCTTAGAAGTTACCATAGAAGTAAACAACATTGCAGAAATAACGTATTGCCATGTGGGGGATGTGGGGGAACACGGGGAAGGGGGCCATTCACATGCATAACATACATTACAAAGTTGTATAACTTTGTAATGTGTGTTATTTTGTGAATAATTTCTTAGCGCCGCACTTAACGCCCTTTAAGCCACCTTAGAAACTGGGTCTAAATAAAGGCTCTTTAGACAGACTACTATCTATATCCATAAAGGACAAGTAACACTGTGGCACTCACAACTTCCATGGTCACAATGATAGAACATGACATGGATGTACCTTTTTTGGAAGTTTTTTCACAAATTATAGAGCCTGGATTCACATGTTGAGTACCACTAAAAGTCAAGTCGCGGGTGTTCTAGTTGAACTGGAATAGTGGTAGTCTGTTTCTGATCTACAGAAGTTTAATAGAAAGATGTCTCTTTATACAGCAGGATCTCCTATAAATCCATGTGGTTTCTACCACATTGTTCTTCGTGGTTCCAGCCCTTTTGTATGTCTGACAACAGTTGGAACTGTGGTCAACTGAACATCTGGCTACTTAATTTCATGGAGCAGCTGTCATGGTGGGATGACCCTTTTTCCTGAAAATTTTGGACCTTTTGGCAGCAGGACGTTACTCATACTAATAAAACCTAAAAAAAATGAAAAATAGTGTTTTATGTCTACATAAAACGAAACTTTAATGACCCAAAATCTTATATTAAAAATTAAGATTTTATTAAAGAGGGATTACACACTAGCTGTTAGTGACATAATCCAGAGCTTTACTTTAAGGGCTAGAATGTTAACTTTATCATCCAAAAGATCCCTGATTTAAATTTTTAATTTTGCATGACAAATCTAATGTCCACAAAATGAAATGCCTTTTTTACACAGGATAAAAACTGATTTTTTTTTAACATTTTTGTTGAAAATTGAAAGCGTTCATTGCCCACCATTAAAATTTATATGTCTAATATTGTATAACTTAACCTGTAAAAATAAAATTGCAGTTTAAGAGAATGATTCTTATCCGGACAGAATAAATTGATAGTGGCATTAGTGGGTTATATGCCATGGTCGTAAATTACATAGGAAAAACCTGCAGTTGTCAGGACTGACTGGCCACCTAATGACTTATGTAAGTTGATAATGAGTTCTCAGTTTTCTTGGTTCCCTTTACAGTCGCTGGTATTGCGCCGGTAATGAGGTCACATGAAGTTAGAGCTGGTTTTACAAAGTGAGGAATAAAAGGAGGGTAATTACTCAAAATGCCCTCGAAGGGCGGTGATGGCCGAATGATTGGGAATGTCACTTAGAATCCTGTATAATCTAGAGTCAGGTCCATATTGGGGTTGTCGAACAGACAGTTGAATGGCAGTGATTATTTGGGCATCACTGAGACCGCTTTACCAAAAAATGGAATCTCTAAGCCAGAATATATTATACTGTAAGATTCCATAAGACTTAAGGGAATCTGTCAGGTGCCTACTAAGTAGAGCTGCAGACAGGTGTGGCATTTCAACTTCTGTAATTTTATAACTTTGTAAATAGCCATCAGCAAAGACAAAAGCATCACTTGTTTCATCCTCCTACCATCTATTATTTGCCCATATCTGCATCTGGTACGGACCTGACAGATTTCCTTTAACAGTGACATTTTGCACTCCCCTGGGAGTATGTAAGGTCAGCTTGATACAGTTTTACACAGATACTGTATGCTTTTTCCACATGGGCATAAGGAGGCTAAGGCTTCGTTCCCTCTGAGCCGTTAGCCTCCCTCTCATTATTGGAGTCTATGGGAGGTGCGCGCTCCTGCTCTGTACGTGCTGAAAAATGAACATGTTCATTCTTTAGCGCGGACAAAGCAGGAGCGCGCGCCTCCCTTAGACTCCCATTATGAGAGGCAGGCTAACGGCATTCCGCCGCGGAATTCCGCTAGTTTTGCTCAGTGGGAACGAAGCCTTAGGGAAAGATGAAAGAGGTTGACCCATGTGACGCTCTCAATACACCCTAGGTAGATAGACCCCTTTTATTAGCAGGGCCCTGCCAGCCTGATAGTACTGCCACCAGATCTGTTAACTGGGAATATATCGCACCAGAAACTTGCCCTGGAGCTTGTAGGGTTCAACTGAGGACCAAAGAAGGAAAGGTTGTGTCATAAATAGCAATGGCACTCAGACAATAAAGGGTATACTTTATTCAAAATAAATCTAAGGACAAAAGAACATGTTCCTTAGCTCTATTAAAACCACTTAAAAACATCCCAAACACATGGGGTGCAAACTGGTAAATATGGCCCCAATACATGCAACCTGTAAATCGCCTTTAAATCCCCCCTTACATGGGGGACAATAATGGTTCCCGTAACACAGGAAACAATAAATGCAATACACCAAATAATTTATGATCAAGTGCTTATTTGCTAAGGTGCAGTATACAGAATAACAATATCCACAATGATAAAGAGCAAACAGTAGGAAAAAAAGTAGGAAAAAAAGTAACAGGGCTCAGAGATTATCAACAGGTATCACCGTGTAGACAAGGAATACTGTGTTGTGGTCAAAGATTCCCTGCGTTTTCTATCCCTATACTAGCTTTGTGTCAGAGGTACCCCAACTGAGCGGGAGTGGAAGAGGTACTGTGTGAAGACTCCAAGTAGTTAGTAGTTGGGGGTGGTTTAGCACTTGCAGACCCTTTGTGCCAGGATTCTTGGGATGCTGTTGAGATGGTAGTGATGGTAGTACCCTCTAAGTCGTTGGAGGGTGTAGTCCTCCGCAGAGGGGGTTGAGAGTAAGAGGGTTGGTAGCTCTTTCTCTTTTAGGAAAAGAAGCCTAGCGTTGTATTGAGTCTAGAACCAGCCCTGCTACCACTTAAGTGCGAAGGTAGGGCGACCTGTTAGGAGGTTTTGTGATGCTGGAATACCATTATGATGTAGCACTCACCTTTTTTACACCTGAGCCATTCTATCTTAACCAGTCAGCATTTTGGCGTGCAGTTGTGTCTGCAAAAGTGTGTGGTGTCCTCATCCGTGTCAACGGTATTCCTATCCCATGGGTGGTGGGTGCCCACTCTGGTAAACCACTTGTGACCGTTGCAAATATCTGTCAGGGTATTTTTTTTATTTTTTTATTCGTACACCAATTAAGCGGTCATGTTGAAGTGAGAAAGGTGTACCATGTGAGATTTTTTGTGTCCAAGCAGTGAGGGGTGATTCAGTACACTTGAAGACCTTTCGTGCCAGAGTTCTTTGGATGGTCTTGAGATGGTAATGGTGGTGATATCTCCTGCAAGTTGTTTGCATATCCTCCATGATACTGGACATGTGTTTGCAGCAGCGGTTGAGACTGTGGCTTTCTATGGGCAGGTTGGTAGCAGCATCTGGAAGACCAGAAACCTGCACATGGTCTGTTTGGTCAGCATCTGGTCGCAAAGACTTGTAAAATTGTGCATCCTTTGTCTTTTACCCACCTGATGGCAGAGGTTGTGGGGACCATGTAGTAGAGAAAGCGGGCTACATTCTCCAACTGGTAGATGCCTCTCCTAAGAATGGCGAGCATCTGGAACTATGCTGGACCCTGTGGGCCCAGCTCACAACCACCAGGACTGTAATGTTGGGCAGGAACTTCAACTGCCCCATAGAAGTGGATGGACGCAGTTCTGGGACATCGGCCAAGTTAGATGTCCCCTCCTAACTACGTTGTTGGGTCCACCGCAATCGGCTGTGTTAACTATATGCGAAGACATCCCGATGGCACACTCCGTTCTCGGATTGACTTCGTGTTTCCCTTTTGAGCAGTCAGGCAGACTAGGCACTCTATGTTCCCCTGCTTGTTTTCTGACCACAAGGCCATTCTCTTTCAAGGGTTTCTGGGCCATGGTTTTCCATCTGGCCCAGGCTTCTGGAAACTGAATTGTGCTCTGCTGATGCAGGAGAAACTTAAAAAGGCTTACATCATATGGCGTAATGAGAAATGCATGTTTGACTGTATTAGTGACTGGTGGGTGTTTGCTAAAGTTGAATTTCACAGTTTCTTTCAGGCTAAGAGCAGACAACAGGCGTGTGGAAGAAAGAGGGAGGCTACAGCGCGAGCTGCGGTCGCTGCAAGACCTCCGGTGCGGCTGGGACGTGTGAGAGATGCTGGAGGAGACCAAAAAGAGCCTGCAAAGGCACTTTGAGGCAGAATCCAAGCAAATCGTCTTCCGTTCCAAGGTGAAGAACCTTGAGAAGGGTGAAAAATTTAACTTATTCTTTTTCATGAAACTCCACGCCGGCCACACGCCCCTGACTGAACTGGGGGAGGAGACTGGAAACATGCAGAAGGGAAAAGAGGCTGTGATGGGGGTCATTGCCGACTTCTATCGCAACCTCTACTCCCCAAAGACCACCATCCCTGAAGCTGCCGATAAGTTCCTGTCAGGTATCACTAACGTTGTTTAACCAATGGGCCATGGACGCCTCCTTGACGGGGCTGCTGTATGAGGAGGTGGTGGAGGGCAGAATGCGTCCGTCGTTGAGGGAGGGCATGTTAACGATCTTGTATAAGCGGAAGGAGGAAAGATGTGACTTGAAAAATTGGCGTCCCATCTCCCTTGAACGTGGACTACAAGATCCTTGCCAAGGTACTAGCCAACCGGCTCAAGGCTGTCATCGGACAGGTTGTCCACCCGGAACAGACCTGCGGCATTTCTGGCCGAAGGATTGCAGATACCCTTAACCTAATGAGGCACACAGTCCATTACAATCTAAGCAGCCGTGCGCATGTGGCAGTGGTCAGCCTTGATCAGGAGAAGGCTTTTGACCGAGTCTCTCATGAGTTAATTGGTTGGGCTTTGTGCAAACTGGGTATGGGACAGATGTTCTGTTTGTATGTTAACTTGATGGATGTTATTTGCAGCACGGTATTGGTGAACAGCTAGAAGACTGACCCCTTTCCGGGCTTTCTTGGGTCACATAAGGCTGCCCTCTTTCACCTCTCCTTTTTGTTTGTGTTATACAATCCTTCACGGAGGCTAGAAGACAGAATGGGGAGATCAGAGGGATCACTGTACCTGGACCTGATTGACACGAGGTCAAATGATCGCTGTACATGGACGGCGTGACAGTCTTTTGCGTTGACCAGCGTTCGCAGACTGCACTTGTCCAGACCTACGAGCAGTTCGGCAAGACTTCAGGGGCAAAGGTCAACTGCGGGAAGTCTGAGGCGGGAAGTGGCACCTGGCTTCTTCCGCCCCCTTCCCGTTTATCATCGAACCGGACTTCATCAAGATCCTGGGAGTCTGGTTTGGGAAGGAAGGCGCAACCCTCAAGTCATGAGTAGAACCAATTGGCCAAGGTCAATACCAAGATTGGACTGTGGAGCCTCATTACACCGCACATTCATGGCCCCTTCTTGCCACAGTCTGCAGGGCCATCACCAGGACTGTGTTTCGTTTCATCTGGACAGAGTAAATAGACAGAGTAAAATGTGCCTTGATGCACAAGGAGCCCCGCAAGGGTGGAAAAGGTGTCCTGGATATTCCCACCTTGCTGCTGGCTGCCTTGGTATGTCTGTGTGCGGAGGACTCTGATACTCCTTTTGCCTCTCTGGAAGGGTTTGATCTTGGACAAGTGGGACAGCTCCATCTCTTACAACTGGCACAGCTCCATCTCTTACAACTGGCACACTCCCTGATTCTACATAGATGTCATCAGGTTCATGAGGAAGTATCGACTGGAGGGACTCAAGCCCAACTTGTGGAAGCCCAAGACTATTCACAAGTTAATCAGGGCTCACTGCGGGCACCGCAGACACTATTTGGACTAATGTGGCTTCAGCCACAGTTGACCAACAGGATTTGTCTTGGATGGCCATTTGGAGAGGGGCTCTGCTTTTGAGGTAATTCATGCACACCCGCAGCCTGAGTAACATGAGGTACTGCCCCTCGTGCCCCTTCACGGAGGAAACCTCTTTGCACCTCTTTTGGCAGTTTACCTTTGCTCAGGGCCTGTTGGACGCCCTGGACTCAGAGACAGTGTGCCCAGGAACAGGCTGTGAACCAGTTGGTGCTGTAAGGTCTGTTCCCTGGGAATTATGGCAATGAGACAACCCGGGAGGCCTGGCGCCTCATGAACTGTTTTTAAGGACGCTATATGGCTGGCCAGGAACCACCGGCTGCTCAGACTATTCCACCATGGACAGATCGGACCAGGAAGAAGAGGACTGATACCCCTCTCCTTCCCCCTCTCCCCTCGTGTGGTGATGGTTTGCAATAAAGCTTTGGGCCTGTGATTTCCCCTCCCTACCCCCTCCTTTCCACCCCTTTTACCCCATCAATTGTATGTAATGCTTTGTTGTTTAGGGTAAGATGTGCAGGAATGTTAGTGTAGCGTTAGGTATGATGTTTAGCATAGGGAACCTGTGCTGTATGTTGTACTATCACGTTGCGGGTTAGTCGTCTCCTGGGTAGACTGGCACACTTTAACAGGCACACACGGAACTACTGGAGTTTGTACAACTGACCTCAGCCAGTTTTATTTAGAGAATGTTGTACAGAAATACACAGAATAAACAAAATCCTATGCCTGTTCTGCACTAACTAAACAACAGGATACCTCACTAACAAGGTGCCGGCCTAATACAGGGCACCAAACATAACAGACATTATACGTACCACTTGTATGGCTCTTACAGGTTCTTAGCAGATGACCTGTTCCCAGGCTGAGAGCCAAGGTGTGTGTGCACTCCTGGCCTTTTATAAGGCTCACACACCTGAGGACTGACTGATTAAAGGGGTTATCCAGTGCTACAAAAAATGGCCACTTTCCCCCTACTGTTGTCTCCAGTTTTCCAGTTTTGAAACTCAAATCCATTAAAGTAAATACAGCTTAATTGTATTACAACAGTAGGGGGAACAGTGGCCATGTTTTTGTAGTGCTGGATAACCCCTTTAAATCAGACAGCCCAAGACCTGGACTGTCTGGATGGAGTGGGGCCCACCCTCCCTTCCCACTCCAGCAACACAGGCCCTGATAATTGGTTTTGTCCAACCTAATCTGCAGAAACCACAGATCTCTGGACACTATTTTCCTGGTTGCTTTTTTTTTATATCACAGAAATGATAAACCTTGGGCATACATACACCCCATCTACTATTTCTCCCGACACTCTGTCACAGTATGTACATTGTCTTATTTATTTGGTGCTGCTTCACAGTACACGTATGTAGATTTTAAGGACGCCAATGCATCCAGCGCTTCTACATAAGTGCTCTGTAATGAAAAAGTAATGTGAAACTTAATACTTGCAGTAGCGTTGGTTCCAGTGCATCTATTGGTTTCCAATGTGGGAACTGTCTGCCATTTGTACCGGGACCACGCCCCGACCGGCGGCACAGCTACAACCAGTTACGGCTTTCCGAGATAGATCTGACACGTCACAAGGTATCTCTATGGAGTCTCAAGAGGCTTAAAAGTCCATCCTACGCATTTCAGCGAAATCCTGTTTTGATGACGATAAATCCTTCCAAGGCTCAGCTAATAACAGATACAGACTTTTGACGGAAGTTGCAAATACACAGGCAATTCTGGATCCTTTGCGCTCGGTACTTGTATTATGGAGTATAAACTTGAAACAATCTGTTTCTCACTGGTGGATATAGGAATGCAAGGTGCGCTGGACTTGTAGTTAAGACTTGGAGCTGAGGAAAGGGGGCTACCATGGGGCCTTGCCTATCTAGTGAACTCTGCCTGGGTGTTCCTGACTGAAGAGGACATGGAAGAAAAATTTAACCTGTACTCAAGGTTGGGCGAGATACCGCCTAATGCTAGAAGAGGTCATAGAGTGCCATGACTGGGAACATGGGCCCCGAGCCTTTACAACCGGGGAACAGCTAACCCCGCAAGATTACCCAAGTAGGCCAAGCGAAGATCAATGTCCGGGATCTTTATAGCATTTTGCTCCACTGGGGATAGTCCAGACAGTATAAGGACTTCCTGAATAGCACAGCTGAAGAAATGGTTGTCCTGTGGCAAAGGCAAGGTACATCCCTTTTTAGGTAGTTGCCCCTTGTTAGGTTTTAGCACTGCATACTGCTTGTGACAGGAACAGAGCACTAATAAGGACTAGAGATGAGCGAACCGGGTTCGAGTCGATCCGAACACGTGTTTGATTAGCGGTGGCTGCTGAACTTGGATAAAGCTCTAAGGTTGTCTGGAAAACATGGATACAGCCAATGACTATATCCATGATTTCCACATAGCCTTAGGGCTTTATCCAACTTCAGCAGCCACCGCCAATCAAATGCCGAACGTTCGGGTTCGGATCAACTCGAGCATGCTCCAGGTTCACTCATCTCTAATAAGGACTCCTTACTAATAGCTCTTCTGGACTAGACTACCTAGCAACAACTGTCTACAACTGTTTTTTTACCTCAGTAAATATCCTGTTCTGTGATTGGGCACAACTACAGTGGACGGCCCTGTATCCTAGCCTGTGATAGGTGGGCGAGGTACCCAGCTCAAGGATTGGTTGCAGCAAAATTACATGACAGGTAGAAATAGAAGATGCAGATACCCTTCACCCAGAGGGTCCTATACAAAGGAACCTTACTACAAGAAAATAGCAGGGGCCACATCCACTCTGGGAATGACTCAGCACCAAAAGGTCACTGTAAGGAAAATTCTTCTCTATCAAGTAGGACCAAACACCAAGGTTATAGCAAGATTCTTTATTCCAGCTAGCCGGGAGAGCCCACACAGACAGCGTCCAGAGTGAGGTCTAAGGAAGACACAATGTGCGAAGCTTTTATAACAACTGAGACAACAAGGAGCTGACTTTTTTACAACATATGGTACAATACAGAGATAGAATTTGCTTATTCAGGAGTCAACTAAGCAGACCTTCAATCTTTATTTAGCCAAGAAGACCCCTTCACATTCCTTAACTGTGTCCTTCTCCCTGGCACACTACTATTCTTAAACTGTACATAAATATATCAATAATACATAATAAATCAACCCTTAAATTAACCCTTTATGATATATATGTTAAATATTTTCCTAACAGTCACAGATCTTTTTACCTCGTCTGTAGGTTACACTGGGTGTTTATGTGATCACGTCCTTCAGGTCTTTGGTTTGGTGTGCCATTTTTGGGTCTGGTCCTGTGGCATGGGGGTCGCAGGGCTGTCCCATGGCCTCCCTTCCCTGGCTGTGCACGCCTGCGGGGTTGGTGGCCACTGACTGGCACGGTGTGGACTTAGTGTAGGGACCCATGTGTATCAGATACCTGCACGAGGTACATGGGGCAGTGTGGCTTGATCAATTCACATACAGAATTCTGATGTTTTTTCTGCAGCCGAGAGGTACTAGTATCAGCCATAGGTGTGAGGTACAGCACTCTTTTTCTTCCCTGAAACGTCCTTCAGGTCTGGTTCCACAATTAAGATGGGCCAGAATTAAAAAATTCTATGTATTGTCCAGAGGTCCAGAAAATTTACTTTTTTTTTTGCGTATTTTAAGCCTAATTGTGGTTTTCCAAAGTTGTGAAAAGTGTCCATATCTCTGTTCCATGAAGTTAGGACATCATCGATATATCTGCCCCAAAATAAGATGTGTTCAGTGTAAGGACTGTGTGTGAAAATGTGTTCTGACTCCCACCACCCCAAAAATAAATTCTCATAAGTAGGTGCGCAGATGGTCCCCATTACTGTGCCAGCGGTTTGAAGATAGAATGTGTTCAAAGACAAAGAAACTTTGTCTTCAAGAAAGTGAGTAACTTAGCCATGAAGGTGTTGTACTGTACAAATGTGGTGCCTTTTGTGCCAAGGAGGTATTATGTGGCTTGTATACCCAGTTTGTGCAGTATACTAGTACAGTGGTACCTTGGTTTAAGAGTAACTTTGTTTAAGGGTACAAACCCACACCGTATACGCAGCAGATACGCAACAAATACGCAGCAGATTTGATGGTGCAGATTTGATGCTGTGTTCAGTTATTTAGATCTAATCTGCTGCGTATTTGCTGCGTATCGCAGCAGTGAATACGCTGCGTATACGGTGTAAGAGCGTTTTGGTTTAAGAGCTGTACTCTGACCCAGGAAGTCTCCCTCACCTTTAAATCATAGCAGACCCACTTCAGGCTGGGGCTCACATCAGGGGACAGGACTGTGGAGGTAATCTCTCCATAGCTGTAACCCCTCTCTCCCCGGACAGAGTACTGCATGTATGTGCCCACATCTGTCCTGCTCATTCCTTCATGCTCCCTGCAGTCTCTGTCAGCCCTTGTGTTTCCCATCCTCTCCATCACTGTACAGTAACTTATAATATCACATATTCTGCTGTTTCTGAATGATTGTTTAATTTGTTTTACATGTTGTTCAGAATAATCATTACTTTTAGGCTGTGGAACCAATTGTCTGCATTTCTATGATTTCTTAAGGGAAAATTTGCTTTGGTTTAAGAGTGGATTTGGATTACAAGCACGGTCCTGGAATGAATTATGCTGGTAATCCAAGGCACCACTGTATATAATGCTTCCACATCTAAGCTTGCAGCTTGTTTGTTGTTTAGGATAAAATGTACAGGAATGGTTAGTGTAGCATTAGGTACGATGTTTAGCATAGGGAACCTGTGCTGTATGTTGTACTATCACGTTAAGTATGTACATTATCGTATTTATTTGGTGCTGCGTCACAGTACACGTATGTATATTTTATCGACGCCAATATCTAGTAATGCATTCAGCTCTGCTACATAAGTGCTCTGTAATAAAACTTACTACTTGCAGTAGCGTTGGTTCCAGTGCATCTATTGGTTTCCAATGTGGGAACTGTCTGCCATTTGTACTGGGAGTGCGCCCCGGCTGGCGGCACAGCTTAAACCAGTTACGGCTTTCCAAGATAGATCTGTGACATCACAAGGTACCTCTATGGAGTCTCAAGACGCTTAAAAGTCCATCCTATGCATTTCAGCGTAATCCTGTTTTGATGACGACTGATATGTAATAGTTATTTTCAATTAAAAAGTGAGGACAACAGAACCAGTAGCGTTGGTTCCAGTGCATCTATTGGTTTCCAATGTGGGAACTGTCTGCCATTTGTACTGGGAGCGCGCCGCGGATAATGCTCGTAATCCAAGGCACCACTGTAAATAATGCTTGCAGCTTTACTCCTGATGTGACTGTGATCTCCTGAAGTTTGGTGACAGTTGCCTTGGTGTCCTTTAGGTATGAAGGTAATGATTTGACAAAGGAGCCCAGTATTTCATCAACATACTGGCTTTATCCCTTCTGTTAAGTTGAGAAAGTTGGCCTCTCGGGTGTCATGATCTTCTCTTTGTGCAACTTCAGCAAGGTGTAAAATGTTGCCATAGTAGTTCTGGGGTTGTACATAACTGAATTCATCTTCTGTGTATTAATTCAGTTTTTGCTTCGGACAACAATGTTTTCAACTCTAAAAATTTTTTGGGGTGTGTGCTTTTAGGGGTTTGTAGGTTTTTTTTTTTTTAATCCCTCCGTAGATTCAGGGCCAGTTGTCTGTAGTCCTCAGTATTTTGTATGACTAGATTGCCCCCTTATCTGATGGTTTAATTATCCTTAGAAAACTAGCAATTGTACGATAGTCCCCAGCACAAGCAAACTGGAATAGGCAAATCGGGGAGTGCTTAAAACATAAGGTTTATTATGCATCTAAAATACACCAACATTATGTGAACTAACACACATGGTCTATGTGCACACAACTTCTGTAATCTGTCACGTTCTTATAAGTCACAATTGCTTGACTAATGCTCAAAACTGTTTCTGCAAATCCACGATCATATTTAAATACATGAAAAGATATGTTGTGCCTTGGATTACGAGCATAATTCGTTCCGGGACCAAATCCACTCTTATACTAAAGCAAATTTTCCCATAAGAAATCATGGAAATGTAGACAATTGGTTCCACACCCCAAAAATCATTTTATAATCATTATAGCAGCAGTGTGTATAGCTGAGTGTGAGTGCAAGAACATTATAGCAGCAGTGTGTATAGCTGAGTGTGAGTGAAAGCACATTATAGCAGCAGTGTGTATAGCTGAGTGTGAGTGCAAGCACATTATAGCAGGAATGGAGAGGTTGGGAAACACAAGGACTGATAGAGACTGCAGGGAGCATGAAGGAATGAGCAGGGCAGATGTGGACACAGTATAGTAGCACTCTCTGTCCGGGGAGAGAGGGGTTAAAGCTATAAAGAGATTACCCCCACAGTCATGTCCCCTGATGCAAGCCCCAGCCTGAAGTGGATCTGATATAAATTGGAAGGTGAGAGAGACTTCCTGGGTCAGAGTACTGTGCTGCAGACCCCGCTATGCAGGCCATGCCCCTCCCCCACTCACGCTCCCACCCAATACCAGGAGCTCTTAAACCAAAGCAATGCTCTTAAACCAAGTCACAATTTTGAAAAACTGTGAGCTCTTCTTGCAAAACGCTCTTAAACCAAGTTACTCTTAAACCAAGGTACCACTGTACAAGGAAAAACTGATAACGCATATGTATGACTAGTAATGTTGAGAAGGCCTCTGGTCATAGAACATAACGCCTCATCCTACGCGTTTGTCACAAGTGGTCGTGGTGGCATCCGGGGCGATGAAGCCAGTATGTTAATATGAATGTGTGTTCAGAGAGTGTGTAGTCGTCATTGTCGTAATAAAGCATTTCAGGTGTGATGGACTATGCAGCCAGAATGCCTGTGCTGGTGGTGCTTCCAGTAATAGTGAAGGAATCAAACAATAGTGATGTCAAAGACCACAGGGCACTCAATGAATCTGCAGGCTTAGGGTACGTTCACACTTACCGGATCACAGCATCAAATCTGCACCAACAAATCTGCTGCGGATCCTGTAGGTGTAAACACACCCTTAGGGTATAAACCCACACACCGTATACGCAGCAGATACGCAACAAATACGCAGCAGATTTGTTGGTACAGATTTGATGCTGTATTCAGTTATTTAGATCTAATCTGCTGCGAGTTTGCTGCGTATCGCAGCAGTAAATACGCTGCATATACGGTGTGTGGGTTTATACCCTTTAGGCTTTTTTTTTTTATTTAGGCATGTACATCAGAGAGAGAGGACAGGTGGACTTGCGGGCGCGTACAGCCTCGGGACAGCCGTTTCACGCCCACTGGCGCTTCTTCCTGCCGAGGAGTCATAGGATGTTTATATAGATATTAAGTAGGTTAAGTCCCCAGTCAGGATGAACTTTAATATCCCATATACGTACACATGTGCACAACTAGTTATGTATCTGTCAGTGCACTAACATTGCAGGCTACAATCGTCTGTCCTGGATTTACATCTAGCTGCTATATTTGTACCATGTATTGTATGTGCCACTAAGCGACTGCTTAAAACATCAGGGATACTTTTTAAGTTATGGAGTCATCATCCTATCAATGTGTTTGCACTCTGGTGAGGGTAAAGTAGCTAAGAGGCCAGTAGATGCAGCATATAGTATTGTCTAAGTAGTGTGTAATCCCCTGGAACTCCATGGGTATAGATTGGGTTAATAGGTGGAGGTAGCGCTAACCACGGAATTTGGCACTGGTAGAGTTAAGCTATAGTAAGCGTAATAGCTTCTCTTCACATCTGCTTTGGCAGAATGCCGAGTGCCTGCGCCATGTAGAATACAAATTAAACTTCCTAGAGATGTACACTAGTATAAACAACATCCTATTTAATCAATACAAATAACATGACACACAGACCTGAAGTAGTGGTAGAAATTATTGCCACGGCCTTTACAGAAACCTTTTGAGTTATAATTTATAAAATCTTCAGAATAACTGGTTATAGAACCAGCCGGTCAATCAGTAAAACCATCTTATAACAAGAAGTGTCCCCTCCACTAGAGAGCTGACTACTCTTGACAGGTACTCTTCTTCTTTTCCAGCTTCACAAAGAGTGAAGCTGGACCCATACCAACGGACCCATACTAAATAGCCCCAAAAGGGTCACCTGACCTACAGTAAAACAAAACTCCAAATGCTGGGAAGATTTCTTTAGCTTCATCCCAGAGGCACCCCTTATTGCAGAATTACTGAGCAATGACAGGTGCCCCACAGAGAGAAAATCAAAAATTCCCTCATCCCCCCTCTCATCAGGTACAGGTCAACCATGGGTCAGTTGTATACCTATGCCGCTCCCTCCTTATGGTCTTGGCCTGTACATTACAGGCAGCGCATGGCTTGACCTCACTGAATCAGTCTGGGGCACGCTCTCTCAAGGCTCCCACGGTGACACAACGTGGACGGGTGCTACCCCCCATACACTGACCGGGCTTGGTGCTGAGAGGAGCACAATGGACTCTGGATCCCAGAAAAAAAGTGAAGCTTTTAGAGCGATCTGGAATAGCCTGATCACTCAGAATAAAGAGCCATTTGTTTTAGTTGTGTATACTGGGATAATACAGCAATTATGATTTGATGCAAATAAAAACAGACCGACTATGAAATGAAGCTGCTCGTGTCTATTGTTTCAGCAAGGGAGGAGGATTGTTACAGCAAGGAAGGGGGTGGTTATTGTAATATAGTATACATGTTGGAATTAGGGTGTTGGTTAAACTGTCAGTAGTGAGGCTACAGGTACAAAAGGGACCTAGTTCTCACTAATACTTCCAACCACTAGTCCCTAAAGCTATGTGGATGATAGTCCTTAGAAAAACAGCCCCACTCTGGATCCTAACCTACTGTCCCTTAAAGGGGCTAGCCAGTGAGGCTTGCTCCAGTAGGTCCAGTAAGATCCTCCCTACCGCTGGTGTTTGTACTATCCCTATAAGCCCTTTGTATGACCACATATGCAAATTTAAGGTAGATACAGGAATCATGAAGCTACAGATTTCTTGTTTGTTCTCAGTGATGTTTTTTTTTAAACATTTTATTCAACATTTTTTGCTGTAAAATGACATACAGTATAGGCTGGATACAGCCAATAAAGACTTGGTTACAGAGGAACAAAATAGAAGCCAAGTCCCCATACAGTCCTCCAGGAGTCCGAAGCAGGTGGTGTTAAAGCAGATGGTCCGTTATACGAAGAAAGTCAAGGACAAGCACACTGATGTTCCAGTAATATGGGGATGTCTGGCCCAGCCGATACACACACACAGCAGTTCACATCAAATAAAACAAATACATCAAAACAAGGCACAAGTAAATCCTATGAACAGGACACCAAGGAAGAGGCGGTGAATGACTAGGAAAATTCCCCTTTTAGATGGTTGCCATCAGGGCCAAGGCTATGGATAACAAACTGTCATACTTGCAAGGAGGCTATTTTATAGAGCATGGGTGTAAAATACCTCAGGCCCTCCAGATGATACAAAACTACAATTCCCATCATGCCTGGACAGCTAAAGCTTTGGCTGTCCAGGCCTGATGGGAATTGTAGTTTGATAAAGAGGATCCACTGAAGGGGGGGAGCTCAAGTTTGAGGGGAACTCAGCGTCCTGGTTGGATTTTTATAGAGCTTATTTTAAGGTCATGTAGGGCTTGTAAATGACCCTAGGATAAGAGTTGTGGTCCTTTTACACGGGACGATTGATCTTTCGTTTTTACACAATAACGGTCAAATTCGAACGATAATCGTACGTGTAAACGCAGCGAACGATCAAACGACGAGCAAATCGTTCATTTTGATCTTTCAATATGTTCTCAAATCATCGTTGATCGTGCGCAAAAAAATCGCAGATCGTTCCGTGTAAACAGTCTTTCAGCGATTTCACCTATGTGTGAGGCTTAAACGATCGCATAGCGAATTTTCCGTACGATGTATCGTTCCGTCTAAACGCTGATAGTTATAAAAAAAACATTGTTCATTCAAAATCGTTAATCGTGCGATCGGGCGAATTATCGCACCGTGTAAAAGTACCATTAGGGGGCCTTCACATGTTCCATACATGGTTTGTAATTACTGATAATGTGTAACAGAACAGACTCCAGGGTTATCTGCATCATCATTTATTATGATGCCAAGAGCTCCAAAACTGTTTAAGGGTAGCTTCACACGTACCCGTATCGCAGCTGATTTTCTGTTGCGGATCCGCAGCAGATTTGACTAAATGAGTGAACACAACATTAAATCTGCACTGTAAAATCCACAGTGCACTTACATACCGCAATTACAGTGCGGATTTAATGCTGTGTTTATTCATTTAGTCAAATCTGCTGCGATACGGTACGTGTGAAGCTACCCTGACACTTCCTTAAAAAACATAATCGTGTAGCACGACAACCTTGATGCATCGTTTCTGCTGTTACCACCGTTTTCAAGCATGGCTGTGGATAACAGATGCAAACTTTATATACGTATGATAGGTCATAGGGATGTGAATCCAATAAGTTCATTATACATATCCTGTATCTGGTTACATAGCATTAACCCTTTCCTATCCACTGTTAGTCCAGTGTTGTAAAGTGCACAAGTGGCAATCAACTGTGTCAATCATAAAGATGTCCTTAACAAATCTATCCAATATCGTCCATCCGTATATATTACAATAGGGCATTACAATATTTGCACAGGTGGTTGCAACATTCGCACCTATCGCTGCGCCAATTTTCTGTAAACCTCATTAAGGTTATGTTCCCACCACATACTGAGAAGGCAGAGACTCTTTAAGTGCCAATAACCCTATTGTTTGATCTGTATATGTGACATTTAACAGAGTAAGCTTATATACAAGTAAAGCATCTTGGGGTACTATTAACTGTTTAAAAAAGATAAAGATGTGACTAGTCACAGACTCCCTACCTGAAACAATGGGTTGTCCCGGTGGGTTGAGAATATACACATTTATTTTAGGGAGAAAATATTATTCAGGCACATGTGGATATGTAACAATCAAATCTCCCATCTTCTCATCAGTAATATTGTGTGAGTCCCTCCTGAACAATCACTATTTTTTATAAAAGAATATGTATGGTAATTTTGTAGTCGTACGTACTGTAAGCATTGCCGTCATACAGTTGTCTAAATGCCTCTACAAGATATTTTTCTCCAAGTTATAGAAAAAGAATTCCAGCGCTGCCTATCAGAACCCTAGGAAAGTGAAGCTGCGTACTAGGAAATACGGCAATCTGCACGCCGTGGATAATAACAATATGTGGTTATAAATAATTACCTTTCCGCGCTATGCTAGTGTAGTTACATGCAATAGATATAGTAGCAGTGTATTATATTACCCACTCTGGAAGTGGACCACCGTGCTCAAATCGCTAACTAACCTGTTGCTTAATGTGAGCGGTGATCATTCGCGTCGGGATGGTGAAACTGGCGATGCTGTATCCAATGAGGGTCCTGTGCGTGTACTATCTACGGCATCCGCGTCGGAGTCCAACAGTTTGGAGAGTAAGTTGGTAACAAGCACTTGATTCTACTTGTTCCGTAATAGAACAAGATGAGAAGGTTTTTCTTTGACAGATGGCGCGCTCCGGCCGGTAGCATGCACACTCTCTGTGGTAGGATTCAGTCACTGACGTCACAGCAGTTGCAATGGATCCTGTCGAGGTCCAGAAGGCTACTGCACTTCTAGGCGTTTCAAGAGTCACGGCTCTCTTTGTCAAGAAGGGATACAGTCTTCAGTGCTATTCCTTATATAGGCGAGTTCTCATTGTTCTATAAAAAAGCAAACAGTTCTATTTCGGAATTTAATCCATTCGGTTGCAATGTATCAAAGTTGAAGATATGTTCACTTTCTTTTTTTGACATCTGATATATATAATTTCCACCCCGCCAGTTATTTGACACTTTTTCTATTTCACCAAATGTAGTTCCGTCTATTTTATTGTGTTTTTCCTTGTATTGTCGAGAGAGTGGATGATCAGTGTTGCCTTTCTTTGTTATATAGATGTTCCCCTATTCTAGTTTTTAGGGCTCTTTTTGTACATCCTATGTACATTTTATTGCAGGGACACCGTAGGTAGTATATGATGCCCCTTGTGCGACATGTTATGTGTCCCTTTACTTTAATTGTATGTGTTTTTATCCATATTATGGACTGTTTTTTGACTAGCGTTATTTTTCATTTGTCTACAAGCTCGACACTGCTTGCATGGAAAAAAAAACGTCGGTGGAAGTGAGAAGCCCAATTTCATCATTTTTCTTTTTCAGTTTTTGTTGCTGTCCTGTAGGGGCTATAATGTTACCTATATTTTTGGTTTTTCTAAATATGAGCTTCGGTTGTACTGATAATTTGTCTCTGGCGTAGGATTTCCCAATGTTTTTTTTATGATACGTTTGAATTTGTTTGCTTGTGTAGAATAAGTAGTGATAATAGGTATTTCCATGATGTCTATATTGTCTTTCATATCATTCTTTTTAGTAATAATTTCTGTTCCCCTGGTCGTTTCTTCTTGTTTATTCTGTATGATTAGTTTGTCTCTGCTTGTATCCCTGACTTCTGTTATTATTTGTGTCAGTTTTTCTTCATCATATCCCTTCTCTTCAAATTTTTTCTTCATTTTTTTCTGCCTCTATATGGTAGTTGGCCTTATTAGAGCAATTTCTGCAAAGTCGCAGAAATTGGCTCTTAGGGACATTAAGTAACCAGGACGGTAGATGACAACTTTGTAAGGAAATAAAACTGTGTAGAATCTGTGGGTTTCTGATAAGTTTTGGTACGTATTTTATTGTCTTCTATATATATGGTCAAGTCTAAAAAGTTTATACTTTCTCTACTAAACGTTGGTGTAAACTCTAAATAAAAATCATTTTTATTGACATCCTTTAAAAATTCATGTAACGATAATTCATCCCCTTCCCAAATAAAAAACACCTTGTCTATGAATCTTTTCCAGAGGACGAGGCCCGCACCAAGTCTCCCCTCGAGGTATATGTGCCTCTCCTCCCAGCACCCCACATAGAGGTTAGAATAACTTGGTGCAAACCTCGTCCCCATCGCCGTACCCCACTTCTGCAAATAAAAACTTGTATCATATAAAAAGTAATTATGTGTTAAGATAAAATGAATGCATTGACCTATAAAATTAATTTGTTCTTTGAAGTACTTTTGCATTTTTTTCTAAAAAATGTTCTGATGCAGCTTGTCCTTTTTTATTCTCAATGACCGTGTATAAGGCTAGGTTCACACTGCGTTTTCAGCATCCGTTTAACGGATCCGTTTTTTTTAACGTCCAGAAAAATAGGGTCAGCAACGTTTTTTGGTCTGTTTTGGTCCGCCAAAAAAAACGGATCCGTTTTTTTTATAATGGAAGTCAATGGAAAAACGGATGCACACAAATGAATCCGTTTTTTGCAATCCGTTTTTCATGCGTTTTTTGCAAAAAACGGATGCGTTAAACGGATGCTGAAAACGCAGTGTGAACCTAGCCTAACGATGTGACATCCACAAGTACCCAATATATAATTGGGTTTCCATTCTATATCCTTAAGAAGTTGTAGAACGTGGCAACTATCTTTGAGATAAGCTGGCAATTGGCTTACACAATCCTGAAGTTGTAAATCAATGTACCGGGATAGGTTGGCAGTCAAACAATCTATTCCCGCTACCATCGGTCTTCCCGGAGGGGCAGATGTACTTTTATGGATTTTTGGTATATGGTACATAATAGGGATCTTTGGATGTAGATTTAGATTTTGTATTCATCTTCAGATAATATTCCTTGTTCGGTACCCCTTTTTAGTAAAGTCTGTAGTTCTTGTAGGTACTCTTTAGTCGGATTTTTAGTTAATTTTTCATAAGTTGTTTGATCATTGAGGATTCTTTCTGCCTCCTTTTGGTAGTATTCATTACTCATAACTACTATCACCCCCCCCCCCCCCTTTGTCCGCTGGTTGGATTGTTAATTGTTCATTGTGTTGTAAGTTTTTTAAGGCCATGACTTCTTGATGAGTAAGATTGTTATTACAATTTTTTAATGTTCATTTTTCGTAAATCCCTAGTTACTAATTTTTCAAAAGTGATGAAAGCTTCAGAGTATTAATTGATAGGGGGAAAAAATGATTTCACTTTCAAGTTGGTATGTATAAATCGATTATTAATTTCCTCTTCGGGTCTCTCAGGGCAGTGATCTATAGTATATTTTTTGTAAAAATATTTTTTCAGTGATAAATTGCGCATGAATTTTTTGAGGCCTATGTAAGTATCAAATTTATTGAGGGATTTACTAGGGGCAAATTTCAGACCTTTCTGTAGTAGAATTTCCTCATCTGGAGTTAAAATATGGTTACTGATATTGAAAATTTTTTGTGTGAATGCTGAATTGTTGCCCTCATCCTCTTTAGTTTTTATTTTTATCTTTTTGGTCGATTTCCCTCCTCTGCAGCCTCTTTCACGTTCCCTTTTTTTCGTACCTGAAAAAAATCCCTTTTAACTGTTTTTGCATTTCTGGGAAGAGTAATTCTTTTTTTATAGTTAGACGTAGTTTTTTTCGGTTGTTTCACTTGTATTGTTCTAGATGAAGGGATTTTGCCTTATGTTCATGTGTATGTTCATCTTCATCACTTTCCTCAATGATTTCTTCTAATATTGAATATTTATTGTAGGTACCTATACAGTCCGTCTTATCTATATGATTGTAAATTTGTTGTGTCGTTTTATTGTTTGAATGAGTTGTGATGAAGTATGATCTCCCTCTTCGTCAACTGGATGAATACTAATTTGACTTAATGAGGGGGAGCTGTTGATTAATTCCGTGTGTGAATGTATCTCATCTAATGTGTACAGTTGTTCATTTTCATTATCATTTTCCTCTACACCCCAAGATGTATTATTGTTTGAGTCAAGATCCTGTTTCACATTCGCATTCCTCCCAGGTTTAATGCGGTACTTCATCTCTATTAAACTTCCTCTTTTTCTTTTCTACTAATTCTTCCTCCTTAGTTCTGATTCTATGTCTAATATTCCGAACAAGGCTTTGGATTTCTTCATGGTCCTTCCATGGTCTGATGTTTTCAAATTTTTGTATTTCTTTTGTTTGTGTGAGATAAGTTCTGTTTCCTTTTCTTAATAATAAATTGCACTGCTTGTTTGGAGAATTCGTGCATGAGGTCGTCCCATTCTGTTAATGTGTTGGGATCCCCTATGTCCCCTGATAGTGTCTTACATATAATAAGCCCTTTAGGTATTTTATCCCAATCTAAATATTTAGTAAGGGATACTATTTCCCACATATCGGGCATCTCTGATAGCATAAGTCTTTCTAACGTTTTTAGGGTATAAACCCACACACCGTATATGCAGCAGATATGCAACAAATACGCAGCAGATTTGTTGGTACAGATTTGATGCTGTGTTCAGTTATTTAAATCTAATCTGCTGCGATTTTGCTGCGAGTTTGCTGCGTATCGCAGCAGTAAATACGCTGCATATATGGTGTGTGGGTTTATACCCTTAATGTAGTTTTCACTTTAGAGATAATATCTGAGTTAGTAGGTAGTGTTTTATATTTTTCTCAGTCCATGACCACAATGGCTCCACCCTTGTCAGCTGGCTTAATCACCAACTTGTGGCCACGGACAAGGGCATCAAGTGCAGTTACTTGTTTTTTATCTTACGAGTCGAATACCTTTTTTTTTTTTTTTTTATTACTAAATTATAGAATGTTTCTGTGGCATTAGACAGATGTGGGGGTACAAACTCTGTTCTAATTGCCAAGTCTCTAATGTCAAATTGTATCCTAGTGTCACTAGAGCTCATAGGGGATAGGGGGGTTGTATCAAACCAAACCTAAGATTTAGGGTGCCTTCACACCTACTGACTCCCCGTGGAGTGAGGACAGGTAATGTATACAGAGCTGGAGCAGGACGCGGCCGGCATCAGAAGGGGTTAAGCGGCCGGCAAATTTACATACACGCAGCAGTCGTTCAGACCGCTGCGTGTATGAAATGACAGCGATCTGCCAGGACCTAGCCGACTCGCAGCGTTATTAACGCTGCGAGTCGGTAAGTGTGAAGGCACCCTTAAACACCTAATAAAGTACATCAAGGTCCAGCTCTAACCAGTCTATTGTGACAAGGGCAAAAATTCTGCCCTATTTGACAATACCCTTAATTGTTATGACATAAGCAAAATGGAAGAAATGTTTACCGCTTTTTGCCTTCATCTTCGGTGTATTGGTTCTGCGGTTTCTCAGCTGTTTGCCTTTTTTTTGCCTCTCCTTTTTCTACCTCCCCTCTGTGTTTTACAATCTTTGATCTTCATTGTTATAATAAACAATCCCCCATTTCCTCACCGTTTGTCCATAGATATATGCGACCTGACGCACAGTCCTGAAAGTCCCGATAACACTTATTTTCATCCTGTAGTTCCATTTTGAATTTTTCCAAAAAGTTATTCTGTTTTGTCATAAATTTGGAATATTCCTCTACTGGCAGTTTCCCTTCAAGAACACCTTCCAGTTTCACTGTTTTCATGTGTTTGGTTCCTGAAAATTTTGCATACACTCATTATGTAGCAATATAATGTCCAGAGTATATTTGTTGAGATTAAATCAAACTGCTTCCTGAATTCAGTACCCTCCATTAGCATATTTTGGTTTTAAACACATCCCCATAGGTATACAGTACAATTTATGGTATTCCCAGAGTGTGTAGATATGATGTTGGAAAGTAGCAGATTGTGAATGTAATATAGCCTGCACTTCAGTAGTAGTCCGTGTCGCAGTGCTCGTGGCAATGATTGAGCAATATAGGAAGAAAATCCCGGCACTTACTGCTTAATGGTGGTTTTACACGGAGCGATAAGTCGCCCGATCGCTCGATTAACGATTTTGAATGAACGATTTTTTTATTATAACGATCGGCGTTTAGACGTAACGATACATCGTACGGAATATTCGTTTTGCGATCGCTTAAACCTATCACACAAAGGGAAAATCGTTGAAAGAATGTTTACACTGAATGATCTGCGAATTTTTTGCGAACGATCAACAACGATTTGAGAACATGTTGAAAGATCAAAATGAACGATTTCTCGCTCGTCGCTTGATCGTTCGCTGCGTTTACACGTACGATTATCGTTCAAATGCAAATTCGAACGACACATCGTTCCGTGTAAAACCACCATAAGAAATTTATTTAATGACACTGCACACGTCCCGACCTATATGGTCTTTCTCAACCCTAAACTGGGTGATTCCTGTAACGGACCAATAACCAATTGTAGTTTGACAGAAAAGAACAGAGGTATGTTATAAAAAGGAGCACTCCAACTAAATAATTGCAAAACAATGAAATTATTTATTACAAGTTCCTGAAAGCAAAAAATCAATACAATGGCATAGGAACAAAACAGAATTCCTATACACTATTTACAAACACTTAAAATATCCACATATATATATATAAAATGCCATGTGCTGCATAAGTGTGACCACTATATCAATCAATGAAGCACAGTGTGTACCATATTATACAACATACCATATGAAAAAATAGAATATATAAGTAAATAAACAAAATAAGCTACTGCAAAAAAATTTATCTTTCACACAAGCACAGAAAAAAGCAATTATATCACCATTTCAAGAGGTAGAGGAGCATGCACATGGCAACCCATGATACCCATGATCAATGTATTTTTTGATGAGTGCTCCTTTTTATAACATACCTCTGTTCTTTTTTGTTGAATCCGGAAAAGTCACGCAACACAGCAACTGTGATGCAACATTTCTCACAGCCATATGTAAGCATGGTTGTGGGTAAGAGATGTAAATTTTATATACACGTGATAGTTAGTGCAAGCAAGTGATCACAAAATTGACAGTCCATTGAGAGTTCATTATACACATTATATGCATACATGTTATTAGTTGTATAATACACCGTAAAATGTGTACAAATTTAGAATTACATGGCTGCTTTTCTTAAACAAAAAAAAAGCCAACTGTGTCCACGGGTTGTGTGTGGTATTGCTCTTAGTCCCTGTCTATATAAATGAAAGACAAACCAACCCATGGGCAGAAATAAGTTTTTATTTTTTTGTTCAGCCTTGTAAAGTCTAAAACCGGTTTGATCATTTAAAATTTAAAGCTACTGATGCATTGAACTGGTTTACTACTATGTGGCCACTAGATGGCAGTGTACTTTCTGTTTCCATGATTTATATATAAAAAAAACAACAACTTTGATAACATTTTATAGGAAATCTCAACTCCCCGTTTTGAGCATTGAAACCTAAGACATTCTGTAATTACTTAAAAGATACAAACACAGATCAAATCGCATTTATACACTGAATAACTTTGTGCAAGCGTCTATTATTCTAATACTCATCCGCTGTATCGTAGCATTACCTTTCATTGCACGCTATTCAGCGAGCGGCTCTCAAATATTCTTTCCAGTGCTTGTATACAATTTCCCTAATGCTTGCCTTCCTTTATTCTGTAATAGACAGTGCTGTTAAGTAAAATACAGTTTTGAAGATTATTGTTCAGAAATTCAAAGAGATTATCTTCAACATGTGCACAGAGTATTCCTGCTGATTCTGAATGAGTTTCAACAATGTCCTTTCTAGAAGCAAAGCCGCTTTCTTGGGTTTTCATAAACTAATGCTGTATGACTTAACAAAGGTTGAAAAAGTTGACTTTAAAAATAAAAGTGAAAAAACTGGGATATTTCTCTCCTTTTTTGACACCCCAGAAATGCCTGCTTACCAATCATTGTGCAGTGGCCCAGAGCAGGTGTGCAACTGCTGTATAGCTTGTATGTAGATTGGTACTGTTAAATCTATATAATCGGGGCTGAAGGTTGCTTTCTGTACCACTAGGTGTCTCTGTTCTAGGCACGGCTGAGAGGTTTACAAAGAGGTTAACTGTATATGGGACTTTTTGCATGTATTCTATGTTATGCCACTAGTTGTATGCTGACTGAGGACCAATCTCTGACCTGGGTACCTCACAGTTGTCCCTCCTCTTTTCTTCTACCCTATTAGAGGTTAGACAGTCTCCTGGTGTCCTTTTTCTCTATTTAGCTGCCAGCTCCCTGAGGCCATATATAGCGGGGAAACCGGCCTTGTTAGCAGAGTCTAGACTGGTATAGTGAGTGGAGAGTAGTCTAGAGAGGTTCCTGTGAGTTAGTATTTCTTTAAAAGAGTTCTAGTGTAAGCTATGCCTGGTAAGTTACACCTGCAATGAGGCTACTAGAGACGGGGGAGTAAACCTTACCCATGCTGAAGGGCTGTTCTCTACTTCAAGCATCCTGATAACTAAAACAGGATCCAAACGGACAGCAGTCAGAAAAGTGCAAGTCAAGCCGAAAACTCGTGTCTTGACCAGGAAAAGGTGGATCTTTATAGCCGTGGACACGGGCACTATTTTATAGCCACTGACTCAAGGTGGTTAGAGCCCCTCCAGCTGAGAACCACTGTCTACCTAGTCAAGGTTTTATCTTCGGTAAAACAATGTAACCTTTAAAATAAAAAAAAATATTTATTTTAGTATACCTGCGTTAAGCAGTAATTCAAAAAGTTTCAATTATAAATTATTTCAAGCACCTATCGTATTACAAGGGATCTCAGTCAGCAATTCTCAAACTACTATATTCTTGCACATAGATTGGAAGAACTGTCATTTACTGTGTACTGTGCCTTTAAGAGGTTTTCTACAGTAAAAGTTCCAACTGGTTAGGTTTAAGCTGTAGTTTTACTGCACTACACCCGCCTATGTGTTTGAGACTGGGTGAGGGAATGTACCACTCAGGCCTCGTGACAAGAGCTGAAGAGGTACAACACCTGCCCTAGCGAACACCACCTGGCTACCCTGGGTGTTACTGCAGTCGACTTTGACAGTAATCTGAGTAATTTTCTAAGTGGGCATTTCCCTAGTGCATGATGTGCTGATTGAATTCGGGCATGGCTGGAATGGCATCAGCGCGGGCTTAGGCTGCTAAATATCCAAAAGTAACTGTAAACAAAGGTGGCGGTAGTTAGCTGTCAATGGCAGGACACATAATGCATGCAGAAACTTTCATGTGCAAAGTTCCTGGAAATGGTCCAGGTCCCTCAGGTTGCTGCTGTTGCGGTATGAGAGTATAAACACCGTAGCAAGTCATCAGGCAGGAGTGTAGTTTGTGGGCAGAGGTTGAGGCAGGCTATGTAAGCAGACACAAGGTCAAAATGGGCAGAAAAAGAAACATCAAGCTGCATTAGTAAAGGGTTTTACCTTTATTCTCCCATTCCTATTCAACTGATGTCATCATGCTCTGCAGAATCTAGCTACAGTACATTGCTGTTATGGTCACTGCTAGTTCCAGAATTTTTTTTTAAAAAATAAAGGAAATATCCCTTGCTGTTTTGATCATTTAGGCTATGTTCACACGCTGTATGAACGGACGTTATTTGGCATTCAAAACAACGGAACATAGCCTTAGGGTGTAACATGGCTGTAATACCTGGGATTGATGTGTTTTTTTTAATAATTTGTTTACATATAAACATCAAATTACTTGAGAATTACAAACATTTGATTTGACCGAAACACTGAAAATGCCTAAACTACAGGAGAACTCCATAAAAGGAAAATATGAAAAAAAAAATAAAAATAAACGTGTTCCCCCAAAACACCCACCCATCCCAAACAAAATTAAAATGTTCAACCATTTATTAAGATATTTAGGGTTTCCTGAGTAATATTTCCAAGGACTTGGCTCAGCAGCCTGGAGAGTTTGTGAGCAAAAGTAACAGGAGGGGGCAGAAAGGGCAGGTGCTGGAGGATGCTGATAAAGTCTACCCCACATCCGGGTCCAACAGGTGGCCATTGTCAACCTCACTGTACGCTGCTACAAAACCCCTAAACAGTCTCTCATCGTCCTTCCAAGTTCTTTCAGGCATTTGGTGGCAATGGGATTCCAGAGTGGAGTAATCTTGGGATGTTGGGCTGGGTGTCATCCCTCTAGCCAATGGACTCTTTTTTGCTCACCTATCCATTTGCCTGACGGACCCAAAGGGGGACAGGAAAGGGGAGGGGGGTGGTTCTTGAGGAGTAGTTGAAAGGATTTGGCTCTGCAGCCTGGAGAGTTCTTGGACGAAAGCGATAGAAGGGCAGAGAGGGCAGGTGCTGGAGGGCCTTGATGAAGTTCACCCCACATCTGGGGTCTGGCAGGAGGCCACAGTCAGTAGGCTGCCACCACACCCTTAGTAAGTCTCTCAACATCTTTAAAAGCTCTTTCAGGCATCTGGTGGCAGTGGGATGCTAGAAAATGTCCTAAGTTGAGGGGATCCTCTGACCGATCCGTTCATCCGAGGGACCCTCAATCTGGTAGAACTGGGAAGAGAGGTCAGAACTTTAAAAGGGGATGTTGACTAATCGTAAAGCAGCCACGCCGATGGTCCCAACAGGTGTTCTTCAACCTTTCTTGGCTTATCAGGGGCAACTTCGGCTCTTGTCCTTCGAGGAGTGGCTCCAGCAGCTGTTTCATGACTTTGAGGGGGCGACGACTCTGTTACTTCCTGGGCAGCCTCCCCAGGTCTGTGTAGAAAGGGATATGTTTAAAGAATTTACATCAGTGAGAAGACATTTTCTATCTTTACCCACCACACTCTCCATCCAATGCTGTAGCTTCAGGCCGTGAGTATGCACTGCCTGTGATCGGTAATGGTAAACTGCCACCACAAATATAAGCATATCCATGCTGGCTGTTTTCCTTTAAAAAGAGTACCTGTCTAAAAAACCTATTTGGAAAATGTCAGACATGTTCAAAGTTAACACCCGCCAGGTTGACCGTGTGTTCAGACCACAACTGATCAGGTGAATGAGCGGGCAGATAAGTGTGCTAGTGCAGCTTCGAATGTGAACACTCAAGCTTGGAGCAGTCACCTATGTAATTTACTCACAGTGCCTCTTTGAATGCCTAGAGCGTAACTTACACACTTCATGTCTGCAGCAAATGTACATGCCAAAGCCGAATTCTTGAAATTAAAATCCCAATGTCTGGTGAAGACGAAAGCCGCTTTATGGATCCAGCCTTTTCCTAGCAGCCTTAGGGCGACATCACATGTCTCCAGACGATGTCTCCAGACGCCGGTTCCTGATGCAGAACCCAAACAAGGTGTCCCTTTGGTCTTTTGGTTTACATTCTTTTTTTTTTTTTTAATCATGGAAAACATGGCACTTCTATTTTTTATTTTTCCAAAGAGTCTAAACACAGGAAGACCCATGTTTCCCAGGTCTTCTGCGTTAAGAGAAGGCAGTCATTTGATTGACAGACTGATTGATTGAGCCATGACTCATGGTCAGACTGTGTTCTGTCTTTTTTTCTTCCAACCAGCACAAGACTAAAAAGCTTCAGAAGACTGGACCTGGATTTCTGATAAGTTTAACTTTTGTTTCACAGCATGATAACTAAGAAAATATATACATATATATATATATATATATATATATATATAATATGGAAATTGCAAATGTGCATTGTCGCATCTACTATTGGTTTGGATTTTGAAAGTTATAATGACAGTGACACTTTAAGCCATAATGCTATCCTCAGGGGTCACAGTTCATACCTCCCCACATAATTCACACTTTATTTGCAAAGTTATACTCTTTTTTTTTTCTCCCCTCTTTGAGATATATATATATATATATATATATATATATATATATATATATATATATATAAATAAATCGGTGTGTGTATATAATTTATTTTTTAAAAAGCTTTCCATTCCACAGTGATATGTCAATGTTTTCTGTTTTGCTTTCAACACATGAGTTTAATTACATAATCGCCTTGGGAAGTCAATTTGGCTCCCGGGGGTAGGCTGATTGAAAATGCGTCACTTCTAAAGGTTAGCACATAATTACATTTTTTGATTTTCAACATGTTGTTAAAACACGCAATAAAAATAATTACAGAAGAATGCATCGTATAATTTACTACATGGAAGCAAAACTGCCAAATATCTCCTTCAGCTTCTATAGGGATAATTCCCTTAATGAACCCAAATTAATAAAGGTAGTATAGCTAATGGCCAGACCCCCTGCCCCCTAGATGCCATTTAGATAGTTTTTTTCCCATATATATGGATAAGGTTAGAGTTGTCTCAGATACTTTAACTTTATGTAAAGACATGCATAATTGGCTGTTGGTCAAATACTCCTCCCATCATGTTGAAGTCACCCACTGACATGATAGTGGTATTGGTTCCAGCAGTTAAGCCCCAGCTTTGTACAGTCTGCGGGTGTGCTGGTGTTTAGCAACTAACTAGGCCACAGGTGTCAAACTCAGGAAAATTATCCAAGTTTTATATTAATGCATCCAGCTTTTCACAGCACGCAGAGCGGCAGTAAGTGAAAAGCCAAGGCGAGTGTTGAGATTTTTAAAGAGAATGAAGCGTTTTACTGGAAATGGCCTCATTGATCATCCAAGAAAATAAATATTACACAAATTTTACTTGCAATAATATAAAAGATTTGCCAAAAAATATATACCCAAACACCCAACCCACACAAACTGGTAACATAGGGGAAAGAACGTTTTGGAACTTATTTTGGGGGAGTGGATAGAGTGGATGGGGATTGAGTCAGCAGCCTGGAGACTTCTTGAGCCAAAGTGAAAAGATGGAACAGAGAGGGCAGATGCAGGAGGGCTCTGATGATGTCCACTCAACTTCTTGGGTCCGGTGGTGGCCACTGTCAGCCTCACTGTAAGCTGCTGCCACATGCCTGAAGGGCCTCAACATCCTCCTAAGCTCTTTCCGGCATCCGGTGGCAGTGCAATGCTTGACATTATAGTAAACTTGGGGGAATGTTGGACTGAGTGCCATCCCTTGGGCGATTGGACTCCTCTGACCCGTCAGTTTGCTGAGGGACCCACAGAATGTGAGACAAGGGAAGGTGGTGAGGGGGAGGGCAAGATGCAAGGAAGTCATTCCTAATGGTCCTGCCAGCTAATCTGCTACTTCGTCCGGCACCTCTTCATCTCTTGACGTGTGAGGAGCAGGGCCTTCCTCCAGCAGCTAAGGTTTCTCACTTTAAGGGGACGAGGGCTCTGTTTCTTGCTGGGCACCTTCCCCAGGTCTGGTGGTAAAGGAACATGGTCAAATCATTCACGACACTCCCACTGGGAGTTAAAGCATAGGTGAGGAAAAATGTATAACTTAATTTAATCGTTAGCTATCGTCCATGCATCGCTATTACACGGAGCAATGCGCGGGCAGCCGCTGATAATGGTTGGTCTGGCCATAAAGACGATCAGGTGATGATCGTTCTCATTGGCCAATTCTTGATTCTGTTACACATAGGGATAATCAGACAATTCAGTATGATTTGCCAGATTATCGCTCACTATAATAGGGCCCCTAGTTACTATCCTGACTATTGTGAGCCACCAGGAAAATGACATGGGTAAAAATGCCGAAAACAAATTAACTACCGCCCACGTTTGCTGCTGGGCGTAGGTAATGCTGTTTGTGAGCCCGAGGCGTCACTCACTGAAACCGGTCCCTCACACCTTGTCTCCCACATACCAAACTAAAAAAAAGGGAAAATACATAAATTTCAACAATGGGATTGATTTGTGACCAGGCCATTAGAGTTTGCCTCTTGGCATTGCTAGCAAATAACTCTGTAAACTAATCTAGCTTGCTTTCCATACACAATTCGTGGAAAATTTATAGATGACAATTTTGCAGTCTTCTTAAGGAGACAAGTTAGGCTACAAAGCGCTGTAATTTAGCTTAGCTGTCCATAAAAATTGTTTCTGAAACAGAACTAAAAGCTAGTTAGAAAAGTTTGCCTGCGTTCACTGTGAGAAGTCGGAGGCTATGCTCAAGTCCTGGGAAGAATGATTGGACTGTGGAGCCTCATACACCTCACCATTGAGGGAAAAACACTGGTCCTGTGTAATGAAGTTCTGTCTTTGCTCCAGTACACTGCACAGTTATGGCTCCTCCTTGCCACCATCTGCAGGGCCATCACCAGAACCATGTTTTGTTTCATCTGAGGCTTCAAAATGGACATTGTGCAGCAGGGTGGAAAAGGTGTCCCGGACATTACCCCACCTTGCTGCGGCCAGCCTTTGTATGTGACTGTGTGCGGAGAACTATGATTCAGAAGAAAAACTATAGAGATGTCAGGTTTCTGAGGGAGAACAATATGCACATCAGATCAAAGAATTTTTGTGTTTGCAAAATATTAGTGTCACAAACTCAGATTTGAAGGAGATGACTTACTCCTGGTGACTCCTGGAAGCCAGAAGGAACGTCAGCAGAGTACCAGAGGCACCACCCCACTCTTGTTGCCTTAGTTCCCTGGTGTTTTGGTCCCCGACACTGTTCCACCTCCTCTCCACAGCCTGGACTGAAAAAGAGCCAAATGTAAAACATTAATACAAAAAGGGTCATCAAGACGAGGGCATTGTTAGATATTGATGTCCTACCGACCTATTCGCAGCTGGTCCTCGTCAGTATCTGCCACATTGTGGTACCACCAGCACCACAATCTCTTCCCACGTTTGTCTCCTGATGTGGCGATCATGGAAACCTGGATCTGTGAGGTCCCACATGTTGGGACGAGCCTGCACCTGAAACACATAAGAACGTTCATGTTCAAAAACTACACCAACATCTTGATCAAGATCTAGATGTGAAAATTTATGTTGGAAATTGAACACAGTGTAGTAACTCTATGCCAGTGCTGGGAGGTATAGATCTGCTAAGATTGTTTCTAAGTTCCTAGATTATATACCCGATTCCCCAGTGGCTTTAAACATAACTTTTATTATTTTAGACAAAATGTATACAAAAAAAATCACCCGTAGTGTAGTGCAAATTAAAATACCTATGAGAGTGGGAATGATATCGGATTAATTTGTAATCGGTCCCTGTCAGTGTTGCATTACTTCATGCTAGCACTGATATCCGTAATAAGAAAAAACAGGGTATCGCTAATCCAGATTTCATAGTTTGCGGCTGCAATTGCTGTCGCAGAAAGAGTTCTGGCTATGGTAATGCAACGAGTGTATAATGCAACGAGTGTAGCGGCAGACTTGTTGCTGTTACCGGAGACTAAGGCTGCATTCCCGCGTTCCGTGATCCTAACGGATCACGGACGTGGAATGCATGAACCGGAGTCCCCCCGCACCTGGACAGCATCTGTAATTAGATGCTGGGAGCGGGGGAGTCTGTATTCATAAGTGCCGCTTAGGGTGCGTTTACACAGATTTATCTGACAGATTTTGGAAGCCAAAGCCAGGAATGGATTTGAAAAAGAGGATAGATCCCAGTCTTTCCTTTATAACCTGATCCCTGTTTATAGTCTGTTCCTGATTTTGGCTTCAAAGATCTGTCAGATAAATCTGTCTGTGTAAACGAACCATTATAAATAGTCTCCCCCGCTCCCAGCATCTAATTACAGATGCAGTGCGGGCGCTGGGGGACTCCGGTACATGCATTCTACATCCGTGATCCGTTAGGATCACGCAACGTGGGAATGCAGCCTAAGAGTGAATAGCCGTTATGGAGTGCGGTAAGAACGCTAGACTATCTTGCTGACTCTTGGTAAGGCTGACAGTACAGGAGGTGAGCTAGTACTCTGGCTGCAATTACTGTCGCTGAACGAGTTCTGGCAAATGGTGTGTTTACACAGATTTATTTGGCAGACTTTTGAAGCCAAAACCAGGAACAGACTGTAAACAGGGAACAGGTCATAAAGGAAAGTCTGAGATAAGACCCTGTGGTTTTTCCAGACAACCAGTTAGTATTGGACATAGGTGCTGAAGTTGGAGTGTAGTGACTATGTACTAAGCAGTCGTGTAAGTTTCTTCCCCTTCGGTAGGGGATGCTAGGGGTGGGGGTTATGACATCCTTGAAATCCGAGTCTGCTGTCAATAGGGGCCAGTATTTTTTTATAATGTTTTTAATCTGATGGTGGGCCATGCCAAAGGTACCAATACATTGTATTGTTGAGTTTGTGCCAGCAGGTGGCCGGTTTGGATTTAGAAGCTCTGTTCTATCTGTACTCATGGCTTTATGGTATGCCTTATGTAAGGCCTTCTTAGGATAACCTTTTTCTCGGAATCTTATGTAGAGGTTTCTGCATTCGGCTTGGAAGGTATCTTCGGTTGAGCAGTTGCGTTTAGCTCTAAGATATTGGCCAATTGGTATACCCTTTTTCAGCGTTGCTTGGTGGTGACTTTTTTCCACTGAAGAAAACTATTGGTTGAGGTCTTTTTTCGGTATATATGTTGGTATTCAGGAGACCGTTTCGATCCCGAGAGATCGTGAGGTCTAGAAAGTGTATGGGATTGCTGTGGATTTCACTGGTGAGTCTTAACCCTATTGTGTTGCTGTTTAAGGTCTTGACGAATTGTTGAAAGAGTGTTTCATCTTTGTTCCAGAGGAGCAGGACGTCATTGATGTACCTACCCCAGAAAATAATGTGCTGTGTGAATTCGGTGAGTGTCCGTGAATAATTGATCAGCTTCCCACCACCCTAGATAAAGGTTAGCATATGTAGGTGCACAACTAGTGCCCATAGCCGTACCGGTGATCTGTAGGTAGAATTGGTGATCGAAGGTGAAGAAGTTGTGTGTGAGGAGAAATTCCAAGATTGTCAGGACAAATTTGTTGTGCTGTGAGAAAGTGTTGTCTTTTGTTTGGAGGAAATATTGTACGGTGAGGAGGCCGTTTTGATGAATGGTACTTGTATATAGTGTTTCAACGTTGAGGTTGGCTAGTTTCACCCCTGGGATTACTGCAATGTCTTGTAATTTAGTGACCGTGGCTGTAGTATCCTTCAGAAACGATGGAAGAGTTTCCACAAAAGAGGCTTGAATCTCATTTACATAGAGGCTGATGCCTTTTGTCAGATTTTGATTGCCAGAGACAATGGGCCTCCCTGGAATGGGGATTCTCTCCTTGTGCACCTTTGGGAGGGCATAAAAAGTTGCAAGAGTGGGTGATGGATTATACATGGCTTTGAACTCTTGTTCAGTGATAAGTTTATTGCCGTTTGCTTCCAATAAAATGCTCTTAAGTTCAGCTAGATAGGTTTTTGTAGGGTCTGATTTAAGTCGTTTGTAGGTGGATGTGTCATTGAGTCTCAGGACCATGTCTTTGTAATATTTTTTCTCAATGATGACTAAGTTCCTGCCTTTATCAGCGGGTTTTATGATAATGTCAGTTTTCCCTGTCAATTCTTTTAGGGCTTTGTATTCCTAGGTGGAGATGTCAGAATTTAGTTGTGACACTCGATTTCATTACAAGTGTGACTGACGAATTTGTTATGGTATTGAGCGATTGACAGGGTGATTTCTGATTTTGGTCTTAAAAGATGTCTGTGGTGCACTGGATGCACTAATTGATTTTGACATTACTGCTGTAGTTGCCGTTGTACCCCCATTTCGCTTGGTCGCGTAGTTTTGTGCCTGTGGGTCCTAGTAATGGTTGCATTTAAAGGGGGTTTGGCATGTTGGGGTGGCTTAAAAAAAATGATTTGATTGTGAAGTCATAGAAGAAGGGTGAACTGAAGTCTGAGGGGGAGATTTATCAAAGGGTGTAAAATTTAGACTGGTGCAAACTGCCCACAGCAACCAATCAAGCTGAGCTGTTTTGTAGATTGGAGAACGCTGAGGTAGGGGCAGTTGTCGTCATAGCAATTGGTGCTGGAAGTAAGGGTGCCAATTGAGTAACAGAAGAATAGGTAGTAGATGGACACCCCCCTTTTCTATTTTATAAATAAAAAAATAAACATTTTGTATCGCCACGTACGTAATTGCCCGAACTATTAAATGATTACATTCCTGATCTCGCGCGGTAAACTGGGTAAGCACAAAAACCCGCCAAAGTGCAAAATGGCGCATTTTTGTTTACATTAAATTCAGAAAAAATGTAATAAGTGACCAAAAAGTCGCATATATGCAAACAAAGTACCAAAAGAAAGAACAGATCGTGGCGCAAAAAAATTACACCTCACACAACCCAATAGACCAAACAATAAAAGCGTTATAAGGATGGGAACAGAGCGATTTTGAACACATTTAGTTTTTTTTTTTTTTAAAGGTTTACATTTTTTAAAAGACATCAAATGATATAAAAGTTATATAAATTATATATCATTGTAATCGTACTGACTTGAGGAAAATAGATAACATGTCAGTTTTACCATAGGGCGAACAGCGTAAATGCGAAACCCCTCGAAATAAAAGAAATTGCACCTTTTTTTCAAATTTCACTGCACAAGGACTGGCTTCGTCCTTAAGGGGTTTGGTAGTGTTATCCTATCCGTTCGAGCCAGTGACAGATGGGCTTGATAGGAGTTGATAGACATTGATATGTGGATAGTAGGTGTCATTGTTATCTTTTATTTGCGTTATATGCCTCAGTTTGATTTATGTCAGACTTTGTTTTGGATCTGTATTTTCCCGGGCAATTTTTTGAAAAGGTGCGCATCGCATTGAGCTTGGTTGAGCTAGTGCACAAACTCAGGAACTTAGTCGTAGGGGCGGTCCTAGACAATCATTGCGCATGTCCTTGTACTTAGCCTCCAGCGGACTAGCCTTGTCCGTGATTTCTGACTTGTAATTTTCAGTTGCGTATGTAGTGCTTGTGCGCATGACTCTGCACTTAGTTACTTGTGATTCCGAAGTAGTAGTGATGCGCATGAACGGGCACTTAGTTTTTTGAACACAGCCTACTGAATTGAACACAGGACATGAGCAATGTAAGGAAAACTGCTTTACCTCTGAGCCAAGAAGCTGAACTTGAAGGCCTCTCTTTACACATACAATGCTCACTGCATTTCTAGTTGCCCCAAACATTTGCCCAGTAGTTGGGGCTTAACTATCATGAAAAGTGTGTGAGTCTATAGAAGATACATTTCTCTATAAACATTCAAAAATGAGTTATTTGAACTCAATTTGCCTAAAGTGCATGCAAAATTATTACACACCCTTTTCACTATAGAGTAAATATTACAACAATATATTTGGGGGATTTGAACCCACAGTTTGCAAAGCAGTAAAGCTAACACAAAAGCCAATAAGCTGCACTCATACTCTGGGGTTGTGTTGCCTTGAAACTGCTAGGGCAAAAAAATGCATGCTTGACAAATTGGGATCACGTTGGATTTCAGGCTATGTTCACACACAGTATTTTAAACAGTATTTTCAGACACTAATTGTGGGCACAATTGGGAGTGTAACCAAGTGACAACAAAGGGCAAACATCTGCCTGGTCTGTGTGTTTTGTAATCCACTCCTGCAAATGCATTCATGCCTAGATACTAGGTGTGAATAAAAAACAAATTACAACCTACTCACAAGCTATTTGGGGGAAATTACAACACCAGCTATGTAGGAGGTACACATACTGCAATACTAAAAAAAATATGGAGCCCAAGAGATTGTGGGGGAGATTTATCAAACATGGTGTAAAGTGAAGCTGGCTCAGTTGCCCCTAGCAACCAATCAGATTCCACCTTTCATTCCTCACAGACTCTTTGGAAAATGAAAGGTGGAATCTGATTGGTTGCTAGGGGCAACTGAGCCAGTTTCACTTTACACCATGTTTGATAAATCTCCCTGTGTGTCCAAAAAAGAACATAAAAAATTGGCGTGTGCTTGATAACTTAGAAAATACAATTGTCACATCCTCTTTCCGCAGCTATAAGAGCGGTATATCAATGATTTAACAGCATTAGTGTAAGATTACTATGGAGCTGTAGTTAGATCATTGGATGTTATTTGAACACTGGCGGTATATACTTTTAGCATTGTGTGGCACTGCTGAATAGACATTTTATATATTTTTTGCAGTGTTAACTGGAGTTAAAGTTATACAACATTGTATAAGAAAATTTGAAAGAAAATGTTTAAAAAAAGTAAAAATTATTTTTGTATTGACTAGCTGCAGTAAAGTGGCAACGTGCCCTCTGCTGCCATCAGTGGCTGAGGTGGGAACTGCAGTGCTGCACATTAACCCCTTAGCGTCCCATGACGTATCTGGTACGTCATGGTGACGCTGGGGGAGTTCAGAGAGGGGTCTGTGATCTAATAGTCGGGGAGCGTCTCTATTGGCCGTTGCGGGTCGCATTGCCGTGCCAGCTAATTAAGCACTTCAATGCAGCTGTCAAACATGACAGCTGCATTGAAGTGCTTTAAACATAATCTCCCTGGTGTCTAGTGGGGGGGGGGGGGGGGGGGGGGGGGAGATCCATTCTTCTGCCCTGCCCCCAGGGTGAACGACGTTTTTTTTTTTTCAATTTGACAGCGCAAATGATTTTTTTCTGGTTTCGCAGCATATTTTATGGGAAAATAAAGTCATTGCAAAAAATTAGGGCTCATGTGGGTCTCTAGGGGAAAAAATGCAAGTGCTATGGCCTTTTAAACATAAAGTGGAAAAAGCAAAAGCGCAAAAACGAAAATTGGCTTTGACCTTAAGGGGTTAATTTAGATGTCTGAGGTCTGGAGTGGCATATATTTCATTAAGAGGCTTTATTCCATTAAAATGAGGGGGGGCTACTCTGCTCATAGCATAGTAAAGAAATCCATACTACTTTTATAAGGACAATACCATAGAAAGTGATAGGTGTCTACAACGTTGTACAATTGACAGAATACATGATACGGTGAATATTTGTACAGAGCTAGTAGACAAGAGAGAAGATTACTGCGTGAACCCAATTACACATCTCATACCTGCAACACAAGTAACCTTCTCCACACGCGCCTTTTTCATTAAAATGAAATTCCCGGCCGACCCTGACAAACTGTCTTCATATAAGGCAGCTAAAGCCAGGATGTACTTGTTCTAGGCTGTAATGATATTCATTGTGAGGTGACTACAAGATCTGGGTAACAAGATAGTGTTTTCTGAAAATTCTGAATTCAACTTTTTTTCAATTTTTTTGTTGCTTTATTCTTTTCTCCTCTTTTCTCCTCTTTTGTATATAAAGTTGTATTTGGCCAAGACTCATCAAAAGACTTAGCGTGCATTAGATATTCTTCAGACATCCTTCACGGAGCCTTAGAGCGGATCTTCAGTTTTTATTCTCATCTTGCTTTTAGGACCAACATTTTTAGCGTAATACCTTTTTTTTTTTCTTTTCTTTGTAGTGGTTGGAGCTTTGTTTTTTCTTTTACAGAGCTGTAAAACCTCTTCATAGGAAGAGATGGATGACAAAGTTGTAGCTGCCTGCAGACATCTTTAAAGGGAGATTACTGTAAAGTGTTAATAAACGGGATACAGTCACCTAGGCCACGCCTGGTGGTGACGGCATGTTTACTATATACTACATAGAATTCCCCCCCCCCCATTTTAGAACTTATGCACAAACATGTACTGTATGTATAATAACTTGGTATTTTTAACTTTAAATGGATACTATATAAAAAAAAAATGTAACACATCGGCTGATCGTTTCTTAAGACCCTAACCTAAAATCACCGGCCGCCGACCGCATCGCTACATTTAAAAGCAATGCGCGGCTGACAATTTAACAGTTCACATTACCTATGTACATTCAGTGTTCTTCTGTGCTCTGCTTCCTCCCCAGACCCATGTGCCGCAGCTACAGAGCGGCCTACCTGAGCTGCCAGGTTACTCAGCCAATCACTGAGCGGAACACAGGAGGAGACTGGGAACGTGGATAGGTAATGTAAACTGGGCAAGGGCTGTACGGACATCGCTAACGATGTCCGTGCAGCCCTTGCTAAATGATTATCGAGCTGTGTAATAAGTCTAATCTATCTCGTTTACAGTATTGATCGAGCTGTCATCGGCTGGTGTAATAGGGACCCCAAGTTTAAAGGAGTCCGCACTTAGCATGTTTCTTCTCACTCTGTTGTAACCTGGTTGCAATCATAATGTAGGTTTATGGGAGTATCCAGGGGGAAAGAGATGTCAAAAGTTTTTATTGGTCAAGTTCTCGGCCCCTCCCATCAATTTGAAGGGTGAATGAAAAGCATGCTTTTCCCCGATGTCACTCATCTCTAGCGGCCCCATAAATTTGTGTAACTGCCTGGGCTAAGAAGTGCACCAGAGCGAGAAAAAAAAAATCTCGCTCTTCTTCCCACTCATTCCCCAGATCGGTAGAAGAATAATGGTAAGCGTTTGGAAAAATTGTGAACCACTCAGAACAAAAGTAATATGACAATGTAACACATATAGTCGATATACACGGTGTCATACAAATAACATGGATACAATAGCTGAAAGTATCATAATAACATTAGACAAGTTATGATGCTAAGTGGATATGTAAATGCCAAATGCCTGTCAGTACAAGTAAACAAAACCGCACCGTCAGTGTTAGTCACATTATACAATAGATATAAACATACAGTATATTAGATGGAAAACATCTCACTTGATAAAGCTCCATACAACAGGATTTCTTTCAGTGCTGCTGGGTCTGAAAAAGAAATAGTATAGTAATTGGGCACTAAAGGACACTAGTAACATAAATAGCGTCATTTAGGGACTGTTAGGCACCTCATAGCTATATTAGAGTACCTCCCGACTCTGTTTAGGGTCTGCTATTAAAGGGGTGATCTAGAGAGCAGTATAGGTCCTACCTCTTCTGCTCTCCAGCACTCCTTTACCTCCTTCTGCCCATGTGTGCCAACATCTTCCACAGACTAGAGGGGGTCAGAGCATGTTGCGGGCATTGTGTGTGGACGAAACTACACCCGCATGCAATATCCAATAGCATAGGTAACATCATGCAGCCATTGATCATTGCCAACATGTTCCTTACTCCCCTCTCGTCTGCCGAAGTTATCACCAGAGATGGTCAGAGGGAGGAGGTGGAGCGCCGAAGAGCAAAAGAGGTAGAACCTTTTTTTAGGCCATGTCCACACATCTATTTTGTTACTGCCATTATTTTAGACTCAAAATAACGTCCGTTGTTCAGTATACTTAGGTGGCTATCATTCCAATGAAGGCCGTAGGTTCATTATTCAAGTTAAGGTTTAATAATGGCCACTTCTAAAGCCTTTTTAGGTGTGGCTGTTTAAAAAGTTACATTTCATTAATGTGAAAAACAGTGGAATCTATTGGTCCATTTACACGGAGCAACAATTCGCCCAATCGATCGTTTTAACGATATTAAAGCAAGAATTTGGTTTTTGTAACGATCAGCATTTAGACGAAGAAATAAATTGTTAGAAAAATAGTTTTTGCGATCGTTTTAAGATCGCTTAAGCCCATCTCACACACAGTGTGAATCTTCGAAAGATTATTTACACGAAGCGATGTGCGAATTTTTAGCAAACGACCAACGACGATTTGAGAACATGTTGAAAGATGAACGATTTCTCGATAGTCGCTTGATTGTTCGCTGTGTTTACACTAGCTGATTATCGCTCAAATTCGAAATTCGAACGATAATCGTTCCGTGTAAATGCATCATAAGTGGGAACAACTGTAAATAACAGGCGCTAATAAATGTCCTGCACAAAATTTGATGGCCGCTGTGCATTACAAAAACAATGACCATTGTTTGCATTAACTTTATATGGGAAATAATGAAAATAATGTCTTTTATTTTAGATTAGCCTTAAAGGGGATCTGTCACTAACTTAAATGAAGATGGCATAAATTAGTGACAGATGCTGAACAGGTCACTGTATTACTTCTGTGTTTAATTCTGTTCAGCCGTTCTCCTAATATGCAGGAGAATAGGATTCTTGTTGCACCCCTCCCCCCGCCCTCCAGTATGAGGAGTATATACACAGTTTTCCCAGGAGATGATGACTCTGTTCCGTATCCTATATCACACCTGGGACAGTAAAGCTGTGCAGTATGTTCCCTCAATGTCTGTTCCCATGTTTCTTCTGAGACTAGAATACCGGGTATGGTTTCTTGGAGCAGACAACTGGAAAAACACTTTAAATATCACAATAAAGCTGTGCATGGGCTCTCTATACACCTCAGATATGAATATTTAATTGTAGGTCTTTTAACCTAAGGAATAACCCAGACTTCATGGTAAATGTCAGAACATTTGCTGGTATCATGGCTGGATTTATAGAACATGATTCACATTCCTCCTGCTCACAAGCCGCTCACAAAGAGTTACTTGGACTAGGTGGGATGTAGACATGGAATATTTATAGGGAGCAGCTATGAATAATACATCTTTTAGTTAAGCAATTACCTGCGTTTGTCGGAGCCCGGTACCTAACACATATGAATGCCCTCTGGCTGTGAGCAGCATATACAAAGAACTGTCCATAGGACTCAACATACAGGGACACTAGTGGAAATGGCAGCACTCTGTACTTCAGTGTAGTGGAAGTGCAGGGGGCATTTCCAAAAGTAGTATATAGAAGATATTCCCAACAAGCACCAAGGTTGTATTAGTGCAATGATTTCTTCATATCTAAATAGGCACAATAAGTGGGATGTTTTGATCGGGTCATACAGTACATGATCTTTGAAAGGACCGCCCTTCTTAAAGATATCTGGTTGACCACCATGGATTTATGGAAATTGCTAAAACTTGGATGATTCTTCTTTCTGTGTCCAAAGTATTTGGCTGAATCTTCATACTCTTAGGTTCTTTGATTTAGGGGCACTATGTTGGGGGGGGGGGGGATATAGGGTCAAAATAAAGGGGCAGCCACATGGTTACATTTTAGGCTGTCTGTGAGAAGAGGTTGGGTTAATAGTTAATAGTGTGTTACATGCCTGCTTGTAAGTTATTTGTGTGGAACCAAAATGACTGAGGTTCTGTTCATCCCTTATCTGCAAAACACCAGCACCTTGGTTGGGGGGGGGGGGGGGAGTGAAAGGTTTTGTCTTTAAAGGGAATCTGTCAGCACCAGGGTCCAACCCCCAGGGAGCATTTTGGTAGCTTTTGGTAATTTGTTTGTGAAGTAGACTATGCAGTATCTCAGGTCTCCTACTGTAATGAAGAGTTAAAGAGGAGTTGTGGCTCATCATTTGTGTGGTACTCTGGCACACTTCACCATTGCTTCCTCCTCCCTCTACTTCATACTGTAAATAATCAATGCTGCCCAGTCTCCTACTCACTTACCTATCAGGCATTTTCAGTTAGGTAAAGTTGAATAAGCTTGTGTAGGAGCTGTGGTCTAGGGGTAAACCACCGGTCTAGAGATTAACAGTTCTTTCTTTGGTTCGATTCTCCTGATTGAACAGACTATAAACACAGAACAGCTCATTAAGGAAAAACTGAGATTTCTCCTCTTTTCAAATCTATTCTTGGCTTTGGCTTAAAAAATGTCAGATAAATCTCTGTGTAAATGCACTATAAGAGATTCAATTTTATCTGAGGGAGGACGACGGAGTGAAGAGGTGTGCCAGAGTGTGGCACAAACACTGAGCCACAACTCCTCCTTGACTCTTCATTAAAGCAGGAGATGTGAGATTGTGCATATTGCACTCTACGGACAAATTACCAAAAGACAACATGCTCACTAGGGGGCTGCCAACTACAGCACACCTTTAGCACCCCAGGTATGGGCCCAGGTGCTGACAGATTACCTTTAAGGGCTTATCCCTAGATTTTTGTGAAACTCTTTAGTGTGTGTGTGTCAGTTACATCTTTGTAACTCTTGACTGCTATGACCCCTACAGATTGTGTGAGTTAAGGTCAGATGTCAGCTGAGTAAAAAGTATGGCAGGGCATGTTTGGCCACCACTCCATTCACACTCTATGGTATTTTTCTTAACATTACAGAGTACTCAGAAAAGTGAAACTTACAATCATGGCATCTCCCCTTTTGGGGGAATTAGAATGTGATCTGTACTGATCTTGTCAGGAGGATCCATACCATCTCCCTATCTAACATGTAGCCACAGAACAAAAAATCTCCCATATTGATTGTCATTTGTTTTCTTTATGTTTTGGCTAATATTTCAGTTCCCATTTTTTACTTTCTGCAATGTAGGACAACGGCCGTTGCTGGAGGGAATCTTTTAACAAGCTGCTACATTGAGTACATAATAACATTTAGCTGTGAATGGATTGGGATGTGACTGATAACCAATGACCTGACTTAGTAGCACATCAATACCAATTGCTAAAAGAAATATCTAGATATAGAAGACATCCACAGCAAGTGGCCTCGGCTTTTTCACTGTTTCTCTTACACTTAAAACCTTACAAATTGCCAAAAATAACAAAAACAAGTTGGAGAAATTTAAAGGGCTACTTTGAAATGTTATATTTTTTAATGAACTGGTGTCATAAAGTTATACTCATAAGCTGTTTATGTCCTGCATGAAGTGGTGTACTCTCTCCAGTCTGACACAGTGCTCTCTGCTGCCACCTCTGTCCATGTCAGGAACTGTCCAGAGCAATACATTCAATAGAATATTGTCATCCTAACAAAATCCTCTACAGTCCTAAAATCACATTACAGTGGCCATTTATAGACAAACGTAGCATAGACATCTACTAATACCCAAATAATGTTTTTTTTTTGTTCTTTTCTTCTTATTCTATATTCTTTTGATATGCCTCTAAATTTTATCAAAAGTTTCTTGAAAGCTAGTTCACAAATTTTTATATCAATTGGTTTCAGAAAGTGCCAACGATTTGTAATTTACTTCTATTAAAACATCTTCAGTCTTCCAGTACTTATCAGCTGCTGTATGTCCTGCAGGAAGTGGTGTATTTCCAGTTTAGAGTGCAGGAGAGGATTTCTATGGGGATTTTCTACTGCTCTGGACTCTTCCTGACATGGACAGAGGTGGCAGCAGAGAGCACTGTGTCAGACTTAAAAGAATACATCCCTTCCTGCAGGTCTATACAGCAGCTGATAAGTACTGGAAGACTGGATATTTCGTAATAGAACTTAATCTCTGCCACTTGCCGAGTGCCAGAGATTAAATACCCCTTTAATGTATCCTACAATATAGGCTTTTTTGTCTGAATTTAGACAATTGCTCTAATATCGTACTACACAGTATCGCTCAGAACAATTACTAGAATCAATATTTCCTTAATGCTACATTCTCTTCAATATCATCATGAAGAAGAATCAGCAACAGGAGTCCACTTACCCTAACAATAGAGGTAATTACCCAGCTGCATAATGATTGTCAGGGGAGTCTCAATAGTAAATATTAAAGCCTCTTTTAATATAATTCATCTACACAAGTTTCTAAAGTAGCTAGTCTTTTCTTCACCTTGGATAAAGCATCAGGTCTCTGAATTAAAGGGGCTATCCAGCGAAAATCTTTTTCTTGCACCTCAACTGGTGTCAAAGTTATATGGATTTGTAATTTACTTCTATTTGAGTCTTCCATTACTTATCAGCTGCTGTATGTCCTGCAGGACGTGGTGTGTTCTCTCCAGTCTGACACAGTGCTCTTTGCTGCCACCTCTGTCCATGTCAGGAACTGTGCCGAGCAATAGCAAATCCAACAGAAAAGAGAAGTAGAAGTCCTCCCTTTATATTTTCCATCCCATTTGAAACCACTTCTGGTTTTGGCACAAATACTGCCTGCAGTTCTGTGTGGATAAAGGAATAAAGTATGCTCTATGCTTGTTTTTCACCTGGTTCTAGGTCATTTGTGTAAATCTTGTCCCTATATATTGTCATTGCTTCCTATTTTTGATTTTGTTATACTGGTCAAAGTTTAGTGCTTTTGTGTCTGTGGCTGAGCTCTAGTACCTACTTCTACTATGGTAAGTGCAGAGACAGCGTAGCATTGTGGTGCCTGGAGTTAGGTTAGTACGCAGGGAAAGATTAGGAATAGCTAGCTGTGAACAGTTATGGTTCTTATTCCTCATTTTTTGGTAAAGTGTACCTGTCATTATAACTTTCCTAATCTAAATCAACATTAGATGTGATTTGAAGTGACACTGCCCCCTTTTTTGCATTATGACTTCTCTGCACAGGTGTAAAGGGAAAAAATCTTCAGTTTTCATATTTTATTTTATATCATACGTCATGGTGCTTGTTCCAGTAAAAAATTATCTTTTATCATCTGTTAATTGTGCTCCCTGGGCGGGGCTTCACGGCTGAAGCGCAACTTAACCCTGCCCATATCGCCACGTAGGCCTCATCGGTGCATAGGTCCCACCCCCTCGACAGCCATTGGAACAGATTAGCATAAATGTCTAGACCCTACCCCCTCTAGGTCAGCCCTTACCAATGGCTGTGGAGGGGATGGGACCATGCGCCAATGACATTAATTAGGCGGGGCCTAGGATGGTGATGTGGGCGTGGCTAAGTGGCCCTTTGGCCGTGAAGGCCGCCTAGGTAGCATAATCCACAGATAATAAAAGATCACTTTTTACTGGAACAAGCACCATGACGTATGATATAGAATAAGATATGAAAACTGCTGAATTTTTCCCTTTACACCTGTGTAGAGAAGTCATAATGCAAAAAGGGAGAGACAGTGTCCCTCCCTTAATTTACATTCATTCCTTTTTTTTTTTTCATGCTTTATGACAAAGCTGTACTTACCAGACATCCAGGTCCAGTCTCCTGTAGCTTTTTAGTCTTTTGCTGGTTGAAAAAAAAAAAAAAAAAAAAGACTAAACACATGAAGTCCCAGCCAGTACAGTGTGTCAGTCACATGACTACCTTCTTTGTGAGTGCTCAGGTGGCCTGGGAAACATGAGACTTCATGTTTTTACACTGTTTATAAAAAATAAAATAAAAATAAGGCATAACACGTAGTGCTGAATTTTCCTTGATAATTAAAAAAAAACCCACAATGAATGTAAGGTGCAAACTTGCTTTATATCACATCTACTGTCGATTTAAGTTTTGAAAGTTATAACTGCAATGACTTAAATCTCAAATATCCTAATTTTTTTTTTCATTTTATTATTTCACAGTAAGTGATTTTCTATGTATGTTTGCACTATTTATACGTAGTTTTATGTTGTTCTTGTGACTGCTTGTTTGTCCCTTCTGTTAGTCATCAGTTTACCGCACCGTGTAATGTGTTGGTGATAAGATGATGAAAAACTTGAATACATTTTTAGAAAGTGAGTAAAAGTAAATTAATTGGTGTAAAAATAGTGTACTGATTCAATCTGTTTTGACAGCCACCTGCTCTTTACCACGTCTAGCTGAAGCACTGTACGTGTAGGGGTTAAATATACACTTCTCCGCTCCTTTATATTCTGAATATTTTCTTCACTCTTTGGAGCCGAGGATTTCGGATAGTAGATTTAGTTGGCTTATGGAATACAGAATATAACAGATTCACTAGTAACCTACCCACAAAGCTTTGCTTCCTATGTCGACATGTAATTTAAATGGTCCCAAATAGAAATTCTGTAACACTGCACACCCAGCATCTGCTATTATCATCCATTGTGACTAAGGGGTCTGCGGTTTCCATCAGGCATAAAGAAACTGGTGTGACATCTAAACCTCTCCTGAAAGCCTAACTTTGAAACACAAAAACAAATAAACTTGCAGGCACCTATGATGGGCCTAAAAGGGTTCATAATCATTTTTCCATTTTTTTCTAGCAGGGCCATAAATAAAGAGTGGTCACATGATCTTAATACACAATGGTGCTGGGCCTCCACACAACACCCTCAAAGGGGTTATCCAGTGTTAGATAAATATGGCCTCTTTCTTTCAGAGACAGCACCAGTCTTGTCTTAGGGTATATTCACACGGGCGGGCTCGCAGCAAGATTCTCGCTGCGAGCCCGGCAGGTCCTGGCAGTTCCCATACACTACATACTTGCTGCGGTCTAAACGACCGCAGCGAGTATGTAATTGTACCGCCCTTAACCCCTTCTGCTCCCCCGCTGTAAGCATACTTTACCTGTCCTCGCTGCACGGGTCCGGCGTCCTGCTCTCCTGTCCGGCCAATCAGTGTGTTGCCCAGCCGCAGCCACTGATTGGCCGGGCTGGAGAGCAGGACGCCGGACCCGTGCAGCAAGGACAGGTAAAGTATGCTTACAACGGGGGAGCAGAGGGGGTTAAGGGCGGTATAATTACATACTCGCTGCGGTCGTTTAGACCGCAGCAAGTATGTAGTGTATGGGAACTGCCAGGACCTGCCGGGCTCGCAGCGAGCCCGCCCGTGTGAATATACCCTTAATGGAGTTGAAAAACCTGCACCCAAACTGGAGACAAGAGTGGTGCTGTCTCTGAAAGAAAGAGGCCTTGTGAGAGTTTGGTCCGCCCACCCCATTGATTATCAAGCAGCCATCTTGTCTGAGCTGTTTTAACAGCATTTAGAGAGAAGCTTTGTAGCAGGCCCTGTGGAGAGATGTTTCTGGGTATTTTCACTGACCTTTTATAGAGGTCATTCTACAGGGAAGGCACCGGATACTGTGTGTACTTCTGTTAACTATATACCGGTGTCACCTGTCACTGTACTCCTGTATTTGATAAGGAGGACACTGCTGGGAAATGATCTATACAGAACAGGGAATCTCAGTGTCAATCTGGCACCCAGGGACAGAGAAGCCCTACTTCTGGCACCCGCCCCGCTGTCCTTTTTTGAGTGATGGGGTCCTTAGCCGGCCGGACTCAACCAGAAGACTTAACCCTGTGCTACTATAAGTGAAACACTAGACAAAGACAAGACAAAACGAACACAATAATCGCAGGGTTAGCTAGCCAGGTCGGTAACTATCAGTCATCGGAAGTCAGGGGGAATAGTCAAAAGCCAAGCCAAAATCTGGAAACCAGGGAATGTACAATCAGGATATTGGGTGCTTAGTCACACTCTAAAGAGGCTCTATCGCAGGCAATGAGAAATGATAGGAGTGGTAGTTTTATTGGAGGCTGGGTGTGATTTGAACAGAGACTCCAGCTTCGAACAATACACAGAGCTGACTGGCGGTGCCGACTGCCAGTCAGCATAAGATTATACTTGACAACTGTGTGAGGCTGCAGCAAGAACAAAGGACACCTTCGCCAGCGCAACCTGTCTGGGCCGGTCATCAAGGGATGTTGTCTGCACCTGCGGGAGGCTGGCACCACTGCCGTCTCCTGACACTCAGCTTTGTTCAAGGCCTAGTGGCCAGAATAAAAACTCCAGGATTTTAACATTACAGTATTTAAAAATAAAGTAATTAAAACAATGTCATTTTCCGATGATACATTACCTTTAAGGCAGAGAGAACTTAGCCTAACAAATGACATAGTAGGTGGGGGCCCTTATACGAATGTTGTACTGGGGTCCAGGAAATTAAAGCTAGGCCTATTTATGCATGTGGCTGTGATCAGTGCAGGGAATGAAGTGGTTGATGGGAAACCTGAAGTCACGCTATAGAGTGGATGGAAGATGTAAAAGAGGAGCAGAGAGGTTCTGGCGTGCTTCTAAATAAAGGATACACAGTGTGACCTTAGTTTGCCAGCTCATTATCATCACATCATAACAACCAGATAGCTGCACAGTTTGGGCTGTGAATTATTTATACTAAACCATTAATATGTATTCATAGTGACATTAATTTTCACTTTTATAATAGCGACACCAGCGAGAATAATGTACCCGAGTGTTATATCAGTCAAAACCTGCAGTAGGTGATTACATGAGGGCTATATTATGTACAAGAGAAATAACAATGTCAGGCTAAACATCTAAACTGAACAGGGTGCTCCTCTCTCCTATATCTAACCCTGTAGTGACCAGAGACATTTTAAGCATTAAAGGGGGAGCACAGTGTGTAGAATTAGATTGTGCGACATACAGATATGTAATGGAGTACTAATGGGGTGTTTCCTAAGTAGCTTACATCCCTGTACCGTTTTTCTCCCATGGATCTAATCACTTCCTGTTGACCCTGCTGATCTCCTATCTATCTATCTATCTATCTATCTATTATCTATCTATATGTGTGTCCTTTTCTGATACACACTTATCCTATATTGAGTATCGGGTAATCTCTCCGCTCACCTGTAATGGCCGCGCTTATGTACAAAACGTTATCTGCAAATTGTTGTCCAGAAGGGTTTTCTGGATGAAAGGTTTACTCATTATTACAAGACATGTAATGGACAAGCAATGGTAATTTTCCAAAAATTTGGCCAGAACTGTTTTCTGCAATTCATGTATTTACTTTTGTTACAATGGTCTGTGTTCGCTAATCTATTAGAGATTACAAAAGGAAACAAGTGGTGCAATACAAGACTATAATGTATATACTATACTATATTATCAGGATACTGTTATAGATGGTTAAGCCTATACAACCGCATACAATATGAATGCAGCTGTTCTTGAGGTAAAATGTACTTTGTGTGAACATAGTCTAAAAGTATTTATCCAGGTTTAGAAAAAACACCTACTTTGAAAAAGAGCGCCACCCCTCACTTAGTGTGGTATTACAATTGAGCTCTATTCACTTCATTGGAGCTGAGAAGCAAACAGTGTTGGACTGGGGTATCTGGGGCCCACCAGAGAAAGTGATCCTGGGGGCCCACCAATAAAGAACCACAGTGTTGTGGATCCACGTACTAGTAGCAGTGGTGCCGGTAAAGGGTCAAGCCCAAAGAAGCATGGAAATAGGTACTCCGCACTGAGTTGTTATTAAATTAGTTTTTATTTGCATAGGTGGTGAAGCAGATATAAAACAACGTTACGGTCTATACGACCTTCATCAGACTCATCATGAATTGGATATAAACAGTGAGAAATGACATGTCAGTCAGTGTTAGTGCAGGTTCTAAAGCTGGGGGCCCACCGGAGGATTCTCCGGTCCTCTGGTGGGCCAGTCCAATACTGTCAGCAAACCATACCCAAACTGAGAACAAGAGTAGTATACTGTAGTTTCTGGATGAAAGCAGCCATGTATTTATAAGCCTGGAAACACCTGTAACACATTGGTATTGTTACATCATGGGAGAGGGGGGGGGGGGGGGGGGGGGGGGGTCTTTTTTTTTTTTTGCATTGTTACCACAGAGCTTCAAGTTATCTGTCAATACTGTTATTTACCTGGAATGTAGACTAAAGAAGTCTGGGCCACTGTACATTTTGCCACGGTAACCATAGTAAACCATAGTCCCAGGAATAGATCTGGTGTGACAGTAGACAGCTAGGTCTTTCTGCACTAGAGACTAGAACAGGAGCAGAAAGTTTCATGCAACTATTTTGCTCTTCTCATAAAACCTCCTACAAGTAACTGGAACGGTTATGGGAACAAGGACTATACCTGGAGCTCTGTGGCTGTCGTTGTTTGTGGCCCTTATAGTGGCACTGTGAAAAGTGACATGTCAGATATCAATGAAGCATGAAATAAGATTACGATTTTAAACTTTTGAAAAGAAAAAAATTTAAGTGAAGCTCCTGTAGGCATAGGTTGAAGTCATCCTATGCCTATAGTGACATTGTATATAGATTCCTATGATAATTTTACAAATTCTACTGTATTAAAGTGTAATCAACTACACTTTTCTATAGAGAAAAGAAATACCCAACAATTAGTATGAGTGAGGGGATGTGGTGAAAAGAATTCCTCTGGACAGATTGGTAATTAGAAGTGTGATGTGCCCCTGGATGATGATGTAGTGGTGGGACGCTGCATGGTCCCTTGGGATTATGTCACAGGTGGCCAGAGTGGTGTAGTAACCCTCCCGAAAATTGGTAGGACCACCTCCCACAGAAAGGGGAAATGTCCCAAGGTTGCAGTGTAAATGCTGTGCAGGTGGTAGCCAGTAATCACAGACTCAGGTGGTAACGTTGACTTAGCTTACTAGTTGTTAAGGTGCAGCAGGAAATACAACAAATCTTGAAATATACTTTATACAGTTCCAATAAATACACCAACATAGAACCACCAGATCTGTTTGAGAAGTGCTGAGTAGGATGTAGTAGAGTTGATAACGTTGTACTGAGGTAGTAGTAATGTGCTCTGCCGGGAGGTTGGAGTGCATAGAAGAATACTTGTAGAAGAAGAAACAACATGTGCCTGTATTTTGACCTTTTCTATAGTCTTCACACCACTTGATGCCCATTAGCTTTGACGGAATTGTACTGATAGGTAAAACAGGCCCCAGACCCTGTTTCCTGGGTTGAGCGGAATGGTTAGGATTTCCTAAGTAAACCTGCACTACGAGATGGAGTTCATCGACTTTACGTAACTTTGCTCCACCGGATCAGTTCCTAGTGGTTATCTTTGGTAATACTACAGCTATAATAAGAGCACAACAAGGGTGACGTTACCCTTACTGAATGTATGTCTACCTAAACAACAGACGTAACCTGTAAATGTTAAAAAATTAAAATGTGTCCCCACCCAGATAGGGAAGGAAATTTGTTTAATAGAAAACACACACAATCGGATATTTTCCCATTTCTCAGAACACAACGTTTGCCACTTAAACAATACTAATTTTATAAAAGCAGTTCAAGATTTTTCTGAACAAGGTGAACCTGTCCTTCCAGAGAAGCAATTTTCTGATGTTTATGCCTCAAATACTGCAATTGAGTTTGACAGTATAAAAGAGATTGTCATACAGACATTTAATGTATTTTTTTTTCCTTTTTTTTTTCTTCTCCATAATATTGTAAAAGAAGTTTTTATCAGCTGTCATTCTGGGAGATCAAACTGAAAACATAAAGTGTTTATAAATAGCTCTGCACCAAGCAAAATCACTCACAGTTTCTATTAAAGCTTTAGATTCAGACAATAAATATACAGAATAAATGTTTGTTCTCCTCAGAGACTTTTATGGAAAAGAGTAAGTCATCATGCCACTCCATGTTCTAAAATGGGGTTCGCTTAGGGGTTTTTTTCTGTCCTGCGCCACCATCTGAGTTACCTTTACCAATTTTTTTCTGCTAGCTTAAGGGGACTCGCCACTTACTGAATTTAAACAACTACTTCGGGCAAGGGACATTTTTTAACATAAGCCTAGGAATGGGTTGTTTTAAAAAAATAAATCACACTTACCTCCCTGGCTCCAGCACCGCCACTATCCTTTCGATTTATCTTGCTGTTTGGCTGCTTCTGGTTACTGAAGTCGTGATGCTGCAGGACCATGCAGACAATCAGTAACTGCAGCAGTGTCCTGCCTCAGTCACTGATTATTAGCTGGGTGGGCCTGGAACTGGCAGAATAGCAGCGTCACAGGAGCCAGGGAGGTAAGTGTTATTTTTATTAGAGGGTCTGTGGCAAACCCTTTAAAGTGTTTGGTCAGAGGATGTGTAGGGTACTGAAACAATCTTTACTTGAGCAAATGGGAGGTACAGTCTCTTTGAAGACAGTCACCAGCTTACGCCTTAGCTGAGATTAAAAACTGGGGTCCCAAGAACTCCTAGGACTTTGCTCAAGCCTACACTGTTCCACATTTTCCTCCCTGAGAGGTATACTACAATTTGTTTATTACCAGTAAATTCAAAACAGGGGGGGAATTTATCAAGCACTTGGTGGCAATTTTTAGGTTAATAACTGGAATTTTCGCCCATTTTTTAAAATCTAAGTTCTATTTATGAACCAGTACTCGATGGGCGAATAATTTTTAGATGCAACTATAATTCACAAATTGATGAATAGTTTGACTGAGCGAGACTTGACTTGAAGGGACATCTCTTTGCTTAAGAGGTGTGAGAGCTACTTTGCATATCCTTTCTTCCCAGAATTCCTAGTGGAGCAGCAATGGTCTGTAAGTCTCCACACATCCTTGAAACGGGCTCTCCTTAAGGAGAGTCATTACCCCTTTGAATAGTTTGTTAAAATAGGCTGTAGAAAAATTGCATGTTTTAGACTGAATTTTTACTCTAAACATAAGTCCAGAATACCATAACCTCCACCGCAGACCCCAAACGTACATTTTACCTTCATCAGATGGTCAACAGACACTCACTTATTTTTGAGCTCCAACGCATGCTGAAAGGTACAAGCTTCCTAAAGAAATGTAGGGGTGCCTCTTAGTTCCTAGGCCCAGCATGAAGCCGTGATGTGTCCTAGGCCCGGCCTTAAGCCCTTCTGTGTCCTAGGCCCGGCTTGAAGCCCTTCTGTGTCCTAGGCCCGGCCTTAAGCCCTTCTGTGTCCTAGGCCCGGCTTGAAGCCCTTCTGTGTCCTAGGCCCGGCCTGAAGCCCTTCCGTGTCCTAGGATAGCATTAGGAAATGTGTCTAAATTCTCACACATTCTAAAGTGTTAACTTTGTCAGGCAATAACTGATGAAGCACTCTAAAATGTTCAGACATGCCATAGAATATAGCTGTATGACTGCAGTCTTATGACCCCTGAATCCCTAATGTCCTTCATTACGATTGGTCCTTTATATCCATAATTTGCAGATTCTTTGGTTTTGGCGCCATGTTCTTTGCAGTCCCATGCTCTTATTATGGAAATGTGACAGTAAAGCAATTTAAATCCTCCAAATGGTTCATCAGACTTGAAATAAAGACATTTTTATCTGTAAATATTGCCTGTGGAATAAGCTACATGTACAGCAGGGAGAGCGGCATTTCTTTTATGATGACTGGCCATGTACCATTAATCTCTGCTGGGAGCTGCAGAACAAGTTATCAATTATACACACCAACATGCAAGCTTTCCCAGATAACAGCTTCAAAAAGATTCATATATTAAGAGTAGGCCTAGGGACGGTGATATATCATAAGCCTGAGCTGACTGTACAGTATTGCTCCTTCTACATAAGAAAAGATGCCTGTAACCAACGCCAGTCAGTTGTTTTCTTTCACCTGTCAATTATCGGGAGAGGTTTGTGAGAACTATTCTTACAATGGTTTGTTCAAGCCGTGATGCTCATAGGCATACGTTTTCTGTGCTCAGGATGGGGATTTCCTACTGCTCTGGACAGTTCCCGTCATGGACAGAGGTGGCAGCAGAGAGAGGCAAAAAAATCACACACTAGTTCATATGCCGTATGACCTGTGCGGAAAGAATCACACCTGATATGTTTATTTGAAGGTGTGTAGAACTTGCTCACCAGACGATCAAGAGGTCCTTAGGTGTTCCTGGGGCTCAGTATTAGGGGGACTTATGCAATGATCAGAGGGCACTGTCACCCAAGTTTATGGTAGAGCAGATTTGGGGGTAAAGGGATACGGTAATGCATGACTCATGACGTCTGCTGGTTCATACTAGAGGACTTTTTAAAAATGTCAGCATAGGGGGTGACGCTTATTCCCCTTTCTAATGCCGGCCGTATGTTTGGCTATTCTCACTTTGAGCGCTCTTTTAGTTCTTCCATCATATATTGTTCCTGGCATAAGGCTTTTTATAAATGGCCCTGGAGATGTCGTAATCTCGCTCATCCATGAGTTTTACAAAAATCTCAGTCTCCACATGACCAAGCAAACTGAAAACTCAACCTCTTCCTCCTCTTTTCCCGGGTGTCAACTGTAATGACGCAGTTAGTAATTAAACAATGGAAGGCGATGTCTATCCTTTTGGAGTAAATCTGCATTTCTAATTGCATCAACCATAACAAACTCATAGTTGGCATTTACCAATGCCATCGAAATTATACTGAATTACCCCTTATAGTTGTAAAAAAAACTGAGGCTGCATAAGCACACATGCTTTCAATCAATAGCTCTTTCACAATTGGAAAATTGCCACATTCGCCCAAAATTTGCAGCAATCCTCTGCTAATCCTTTAGTCACTATGAAAAATAAATATAAAAAAAGTCACTGGCCAATACTTTGGATTTTTGTCGTAAGGACAGCAGCAACTTCCATTATGGCATTTTCAATGGGACATCATGACCATTACTAGAGCAATTTAAAAAAAAAAAAGGAAATCAAACAGGACAGTTTGGGGACTCATCGCACAGTAAATTTTTGGCTTACATTATTGTTAATGTAATAGCCTTTGTTTTAAGTGAATAATTGCATTGAAGTCTATGTCATTAACAGTGAGGACTCGGCTGCTAAGAGCAAACGGTCCTCATCCTCTATAAGGGTAGCTTCACACGTACCGTACCGTTTTTATCGCTGTGTGTTTGGTGCGATTTTTAGCTGAGTGATTTATAAGTGGTGACAAAGTTGTCTAAAACTTTACTCTGTTCTCTATAATCATGTATGTTTGAACAGTTTCTTCTCAACCTCCTAAATTGGCCATATGGCCCATTAACTTTCCACTTTTTGTAATGAGAGCTTTTTAAGTCAAGAAGACTATTGCAGTCCACCTTTTTAAAAAAAGGTTTTGGTGATGATATTATGATCTCTATCACTCGATAATAAATCTAAATATTCTAAACTGCTATAAGAATGGGAGGAAGTAAAACTAAGACCCAACTGGTTAGTGATGAAATATTGCACAAACCCGGATATGCTAGCCTCATCCCTATTCCAAATAAATATGAGGTCATTAATAAATCTTTTGTATAAGATGATCCTATCTGACCATGGATGCACAGAATCTATGAGTAAATATTCAAAATCACCCATATCAATATTTGCGAAACTCGGCGCGAAACGCGTCCCCATCGCGGTCCCGTGTCGCTGAATAAAAACCTGATTTTGAAACATGAAAACATTTGTTTTAAAATGAATTTAATACTATCTATAATAAAATCTTTTTGTTTATTAGGCATAGCGGAATCTGCATCAATCTTAAAACAAACTACCTCAAGGCCTTTTTCATGTGGAATATTACTGTATAATGCTGCAACATCTAATGTTACCCACTGATAGGTGGACTTCTATGTGACATTTTTGAGTATACTTATAAGACTGTCTGAGTCACATAAATAAGATTTGAGTTCTAAAACCTATTTCTGTAATATATCAACATACTGTGATAAGTTACTAGTCAGTCAAAGAATTAACCCCAGCAATAATTGGACGTCCTGGGGGTTAACACAATCCTTATGTAATTTGGGTAGGTGATAAGAAACCGGGGTGGTGGGATGAATAATTTTAATATAGTCCTTTTCTTTTTTGGACATAACACCTTCCATGTAGGCATCATCTATTAACCTATAAAATTTTGTAATGTATTCAGGAGTCGGGTCATAAGTGCAAGAATAGTGAAACAAAAGAAAATTGAGGAGGAGAAGGCGGCAACACTTGATTGCATCCAGGCCAGTATTGTTGAGAAGAAGAAAAGCTGTATGTTAATGGTCAGCACTCTCTTGATTGCCTGAATGGTTGAGCACGGAGGGACTTCCCCTGGACTCCGGAGCAAACATACTCACATATGTATAGAAGAAGAAAAGATCCCCTCCAGCTCATGTGGTTTTCAATGCTTTATTAAATATACATGGTGTCACATGTATATTTAATAAAGCATTGAAAACCACATGAGCTGGAGGGGATCTTTTCTTGTATTAATTGTTGAGAAGAGACAAGTTGAGGAGGAGGAGGAGGCGGCAGCACTTGATTGCACCCAGGCAAGTAATGTTGAGAAGAGACACGAGGAGGAGGAGGCGGCAGCAGCACTTGATTGCACCCAGGCAAGTATTGAGAAGAGACAAGTTGAGGAGCAGGAGGCGGCAGCACTTGATTGCACCCACGCAAGTATTTTTGAAAAGAGACAAGTTAAGGAGGAGGAGGCAGCAGCAGCACTTGATTGCACCCAGGTCAGTATTGTTGAAAAGAAACAAGTTGAGGAGGTAGCTTCAGCAACTCTTGATTGCACCCAGTATGTTTCCAAATAGACAATTGACAGTGGGGGCATTAGTAGGAGCCTCTTTTACACACAGGAGGGCCTAGTACAGAGAAATGAAGTTGGAAGCTAAGAATATTCACGCTTGTAAAAATCAGTTTTTATACATGACAAAATGTTGATGTAGAGTTCAGCACAGGACAGTCAACGTTAAAAAAAATCCTCTAACATTACAGCTAGTCTAGTAGGATACGGTTAAATAGACAGACAACCTCACCCACAGAATCCACGAGGTGAAGAAAGGACATTTAATGTTTCAATAAATTTTTATTAGTAAATTTTTTGTTCACATAAGGAAATCCAACATATTTAGAGGGAAAAGGGAGGTGTAAGGGGGGGGGGGGGGAGGGGGAAGATGTCATAGAGGGAAGCGTATATACCACATATAGTATAAGTGGAACTGGGGAGGGAGGATGGGAGGGAGGGGAGGGTACGGGTAATGGAGTTACACAATAAGAAAGTTTACATTAATGCCACCATACAATTAGCAAATATGAGCAGTGTAGTTTGCCACATTTTGTCACCCAGGATTGGGTCAAAGTCCATTAACCATGAGGTTACAGCAAACCACACTCTGGGTAGTCACATCGTCGCAGGTTCATCCATGACTTAGAATGGTGGTAGGCATCCCAGGGGAGAAAAAGACGTTAAGGGATGGGGAAACACAATAAACCAGGCCAAATCAACGAGCCAAACATAAACCAGCAAAATGAAATTTTTGTATGTTCAAGTTGTTGAAAATATCAAATAAAGGGCATAGGACCAAGCATGGAACCAGCAGTTGTATAGAGAACTGGATTGGTCGCAAGGAGAAGGAGTGAAGAAATGAGAGGAAGTGAAGGGGTACAATCAATCTCTAGAATGCGCACAGGTCTCCCAAAACGTCCAGTTAGCCTGAAACGTTTTTGTAGTATTCCTAGTAAACGATATGAGGCGTTCCAAGATATAAGAGTCGTATCTCTACTATTACTTCCCCTATAGACGGGGCAACAGGATTTTTCCAGTGACGGGTGAGCACTACTCTGGCAATAGTCAGAATCTTGGTAACAATAGGTCTAATCGGTGGGGGAATGTGGTCTAGTTCTAAATATAATAGAGCCTGGGCTGGATTCAATGGGATGTTCAACCCTGTTACCTCCGACAGGAGCTTGGAGACTTCAGACCAATATGAGGTGAGGTGTATGCATCCCCATAAGATATGCAACAGAGAGCCCGTCTGTCCACAACCACGCCAGCAAAGTGGGGAGCATGTAGGGAAAAGCATCTGCAGCCTCTGTGGGGTATAGTACCAGTTCAAACATACTTTAATTATGTTTTCCCGGTGGGCAGCAGAGATAACAGACTTTAATGACCATTTATAGGCTGAGAGCCATTCTGCAGCCGTGTATTGTTTTGCCAATAATGTTTCCCATGTTTGCAGGGCGGTGGGTTTTTTAAATTCAGAGAAGTTACCCAGGAAGTCATACAAGGGACGCAGACCCTTAAGCCTCCCAGTCAGACGAGCAATCAAGGAGCTGTCCCAGAGGGTGATAGGCAGAGGGGCCTCCGCAACACAGTGTCTAATCTGAAGATATAGCAAGGAGGAGGAGGGTAGGTTATAAATGTCAGCTAGTTGCTTAAATTCGAGAAGGCGATCATTGTGGAATAATGCAGATATTAAACGTATTCCCTTCTCTTGCCAAAGAGAGAGTGCAGGTGTGGAGGAGGGGGGAAGCGTAGCTGTTAGGGCTAAGATGGGAATAGGAAGGTTGTGAAGTGTATAAGGTTTGCCACTGGTAGCATGGGCTTGAAGCCAGCATTTAAGACCTACAACCATAGGAGGAGAATATTTATGAAATGAAGTCGTGGGTGACCAAATGTGAGAATATAATAAAGCGCTTAAGGGAGGTCTTGAATAAAAGTCTTCTATTAATTGCCATGGTTTATAGTCCTTTGGGTCTGCAAGCCATTCTTTGAGTTGTGTCATCAATGTGGCACGATAATAGTTATATATATTAGGGACTCCCATGCCACCTAGAAGAGGAGGTCTGATCAATGTGTTACAGGCAATACGGGATGGCTTACCACCCCAAATGAATCTAAAAACCATGGTTCTGACTTTCCTAAAAAATTGCAAGGGAATGTGGATGGGCAGGACTCTGAACATGTATAATAGACGGGGGAGTAGTAGCATGTTGAAGGCCGTTATTCTACCTGACCAAGAGATCTCCAGCTTTGATATATTGGTGGCCGATTGTTGAAGTTCTAAAAGGAGAGGTGTATAGGTTTTTGAGAATAATTGACGCAAGTTGGCCGTCATGTGCGTCCCTAAATATTTAATAGATTCAGTTTGCCAATCCAGTGCACAAGTAGACTTCATACTCTCCAAAACTGATTGGGAAACATTTAAGGGCAAGGCCTCGGATTTGGATGTATTAAGTTTATAGTAAGAAATCTTGCCAAAGGTGGACAGGTGAGAGAGTGCACGGGGTAGTGAGAGGGAGGGGCGGGTTAGAATTACATCATCCGCATAAAGGGACAGTTTATGGGTGGTTTTTCCAATTTGAACACCGGCTACTAGGGGGTCACTCCTTAATAATTGTGCTAGGGGCTCCATGGACATGATAAACAATAGTGGGGAAAGCGGACATCCCTGCCTGGTGCCGTTGGTGATGTGGAACGGATCCGACAGGGTACCATTTATGAACACTCTGGCTGAGGGGGCAGAATACAGGGCTTGAATGCATTTGAGCATGGTGTCATTAATACCAAATTTGGAGAGGACTGAGAAGGCGAACGACCAAGAAATCCGGTCTAACGCCTTCTCGGCGTCAAGGGAAACCGCAGAGGAGTTAAGGAAGTGGAATATGTTGATTATTCTGCGGGTATTATCTTGTGCTTGTCTGTATTTGAGGAATCCCGTTTGGTCTGTGTTGATTAGTAGTGGGAGAAGTTCTGATAGGCGGGTGATCGCAATTAAGCAATGAGATAGGGCGAAAATTAGCAGGCCTATCTGGCAGTTTGGGCAATGCCACTATGATGGCTGCTTGATTTTCAGCGGTCATGTTCCCTGTCTCTTGGGCTGTTTTAAAAAATCTAGTCATAATTGGGGCTAGGATAGGGGAAAATATTTTGTAATAGTGGTTAGTGAGCCCGTCAGGGCCGGAAGATTTCCCCAGTGGGGAACTGTTTATAGCTTGGGTAACCTCTAAAGAGGTTATTGGGGTATTTAGAGATTTCTGTTGGGCTTCGGATAGGGAGGGTAGATTAATGTTATGGAGAAAGGCATCAATTTCAGGCTGGGTTGGCTGAGGAGTGAGGGGATCATCCTTCAGGTTGTATAATTGCATGTAGTAGTCCTTAAAGTTTCAGGCGATATCCCGAGGGTCAATTAGTTTACTGCCAGTAGAGGGGTTTACTAAGAAAGGTATGCAGGTTTTAACATGTTGTGCATTAATCTTCCTGGCTAAGGCTATTTCCCTCAGCATAGTAAATAGACTTCGCCTTCCGGAGGGACCTCTCATAGTCCGTCAGTAGCAAGGCTCGAAGATCATCTCGCGCCTTCCTCAGTTCTGATAGAAGTGGGGGTGTGGGAGTGGTTTTATGAAGGGACTCCAACCTCCTAATGTTGGAAAGAAGATCATTCATATTTTTGAGCCGCTCCTTCTTAACCCAGGATCCCAATTGGGTGAGTTTGCCACGTATAACTGCCTTATGGGCATTCCACAGTGTGGTATCTGAGACCTCCCCATTATCCTTTTCCTGGAAATACTGGGTCAAAGAGGTACGAATTGCAGATTGGTAGTTTGGATGAGAGATAAGGAAAGAATTGCACCTCCAGAGGTAAGTGGGTGGGGTGTCTACAACCTCCTTCATGGAGAACAAGAGTGGACTATGGTCTGACCATGTCTTGGTCTCAATGGAGGACGAGTGAAGGAGAAAGAGAGACTCCCTGTCCAGTAAGGCCAAATCTATTCTAGCGTGGGAATAGTGAGTGTAGTCGCACTCGTTTCCATGTTGGGCCCTCCAAGCGTCATATAATTCAGAGCGCCAGAGAAAGTCATCTAAGGGTAGGCGGGTGCGGACTGCCCTGTATGTGGTATCTCTTACTAGGTCTGGGATCGCGTTAAAGTCCCCGCAAATGACTAAGTGTCCTTTTTTGTGCTCTTGTGCTAGCCTGTAAATTTTGCGGGCAAAATTGATCTGTCCTACATTGGGGGCGTAAACTGAAATTATAGTGTAATCTTGATTATTAATAGTACACACTAAAATCAAGTATCTTCCCTCGGAGTCAGAGATCCCCTTATGCATTTGGACAGCCAATGTATTTTTAAATGCTATGAACGTTCCTCTCCTTTTAGTTGTGAATGTGGAATGGTAAATTGCAGGGAATAGAGGGTGTTTAATCCTGTGTATATCTGAGGTGAGTAGATGTGTCTCTTGCGCACAGACGATGTCGCCTTGGAGGGATTTAACCTCTCTCCAGAAGTGAGACCGTCTCTGTGGCGAGTTTAGACCATGAACATTATAAGATATAAATTTTATAACCATTTTACCTGTGTGGGATGCATTGAGATGAGTACGCATTCATTGGTAAGAGGAGGGAAGGAAAAAGATATAGGTTCCTTGCGACCCGAAGAAAGAGAAGGTGCTGGTGAAAGGTTCCATGCCTGTAAGAGGGAAGAAAGCATACAAACAAGTAAACAAAAACAACAGAGAAAAACAAACGTCCAATAAGGACAACAGTTTCACACAAAAACATTGTGTTAACACTTGGTTAATAGAAGGTGGGTAGAGCACGACAGTTCGGCATCCAGCCTCAGTAATAGAAGGCACCGGGGAAACTCTCATGGGACATTAAAAACGTCCCACCAACGTAGCTTCAACGACGACGCCTCTTGTTGGATCTGGCTGGCAACCATTCGGGAGTGAGGCGGGAAGGTCTGGTGGATGGTGCCGGAGCCATAGTTTTTGGGTTCAAGTTCCATGGTAGTTCCTTCTTCCAAATTGAAGATCACTTGGGTTCTACCTCCTTTTGTCACCAGCAATTTAGCAGGGTAGCCCCATTTATACATAATGTTGGCAGATCGGAGTGCAGAAGTGACTGGGGCTAAAGACCGGCGCCATTGTAAGGTCGCAGCAGATAAATCACTGTACACAGAAACTGATGAGTATTTGTCAGGGATATCTTCTTTGTTACGTATAGCTTGCAAGAAAGCTTCTTTAATGTGGTAATAATGAACCCTTGCCAAGGTATCCCGTGGAGTGTCATCAGGGAGATGTTTAGGTCTGGGGACTCTGTGAGCCCTATCTATGATCAAGTCTCTATTAGTGCTATCAGGCAGCACATCTTTAATGAATTTTTGTATATAGCGTGTAAGCTCAGACGGCGAAATGGACTCTGGTATGCCACGTAGTTTGACATTGCTCTTTAATCTCTGTACTTCGTCATGTAGCTCTTGGTGTCCATCAGCCAGTTCATTGTGTGAGGACACTAGTTCGCCCATTTTATTTTCAAGATGATCAGTGCGATTTGCAATCTGCGTAAGCTCCCCACGGATCGGGCGCATGGCTCTATCTATTCTGCAGTCCATAGATTCTCTAAATGCAGCCAACATTCTCTTCATGTCAGAGTCAGTCATAGGAGTACCTTTTGTAGGCAGATCATCAAAGCAGTCGTGGGAGGGAGAAGAATTAGTGCCGCGTAGTGTAGCTGCAGCTGCTGCTATGTCTTCTCCTCTCTGATGTGCGTGTTCGCTGCTGCGCTCCATTAGTGAGGCAGAAGAGGAGGAAGGGGAGGGGGGAACAACGTCGCCATCGCGGCCGGCTTGGGAATCTGTGATACAGTCCTCGTTTTCATGTGCCAAATCCTCTCTCTGTTCCCCCTCTAACCCCTCCGATAAAGGGGTATATCTTGATCCCGTATTAAAGTTCTTACCCCCTGTGTTTTGAGCCGTGGAAGTGTCTCCCTGCTCGTCCTCTCCTCCATGAGAGCGGGAGTCGGCGCCATCTTGGGATCCAGTGTACGGGAAAAAAGCAGTCAGTTTCCCCGAATGTGAGCCGTTTTTGCTGCTTTTGGAGGGTCCCGACATGGTCCTGGGGATCTCACACACCCGATCGGGGTGTTCAAGTAGCGGTGCGGGGTGTCAGGTCGCTGTATAAGTCGCAGTAAGCAGGAGCTGCAGCCCGGTGCGTCTACTCCATAAGGCAGCTAGCCACGCCCCCGAAAGTACATTTAAAAAAGCACAGATGCAAGAAGGCTTTACCCCTGTTCCATTATCCAAAAATGTGTTCAATTTTCATGAAATGGACACCTCACTGGCACTTGCTTTACAAATTGACGCAGCTACTCTGGTGTCAAACCTGTTGAATCTGGGCCTATGGCTGTTGGCGGGACATATATATACATACAGTTAGGGCCAGAAATATTTGGACAGTGACACAATTTTCGCGAGTTTGGCTCTGCATGCCACCGCATTGGATTTGAAATGAAACCTCTACAACAATTCAAGTGCAGATTGTTACGTTTAATTTGAAGGGTTGAACAAAAATATCTGATAGAAAATGTAGGAATTGTACACATTTCTTTACAAACACGACACATTTTAGGAGCTCAAAAGTAATTGGACAAATAAACAACCCAAACAAAATATTTTTTTTCAATATTTTGTTGCAAATCCTTTGGAGGCAATCACTGCCTTAAGTCTGGAACCCATGGACATCACCAAACGCTGGGTTTCCTCCTTCTTAATGCTTTGCCAGGCCTTTACAGCCGCAGCCTTCAGGTCTTGCTTGTTAGTGGGTCTTTCCGTCTTAAGTCTGGATTTGAGCAAGTGAAATGCATGCTCAATTGGGTTAAGATCTGGTGATTGACTTGGCCTCCACCATGTTTTACAGAGGATGTGGTGTGCCTTGGATCATGTGCCCTTCACTTTCTTCTCCAAACTTTTTTCTTCCCATCATTCTGGTACAGGTTGATCTTTGTCTCATCTGTCCATAGAATACTTTTCCAGAACTGAGCTGGCTTCTTGAGGTGTTTTTCGGAAAATTTAACTCTGGCCTGTCTATTTTTGAAATTGATGAATGGTTTGCATCTAGATGTGAACCCTTTGTATTTACTTTCATGGAGTCTTCTCTTTACTGTTGACTTAGAGACAGATACACCTACTTCCCTGAAAGTGTTCTGGACTTCAGTTGATGTTGTGAACGGGTTCTTCTTCACCAAAGAAAGTATGCGGCGATCATCCACCACTGTTGTCTTCCGTGGACGCCCAGCCCTTTTTGAGTTCCCAAGCTCACCAGTCAATTCCTTTTTTCTCAGAATGTACCCGACTGTTGATTTTGGTACTCCAAGCATGTCTGCTATCTCTCTAATGAATTTTTTCTTTTTTTTTCAGCCTCAGGATGTTCTTCTTCACCTCAATTGAGAGTTCCTTTGACCGCATGTTGTCTGGTCACAGCAACAGCTTCCAAATGCAAAACCACACACCTGGAATCAACCCCAGACCTTTTAACTACTTCATTGATTAAAGGTTAACGAGGGAGACGCCTTCAGAGTTAATTGCAGCCCTTAGAGTCCATTGTCCAATTACTTTTGGTCCCTTGAAAAAGAGGAGGCTATGCATTACAGAGCTATGATTCCTAAACCCTTTCTCCGATTTGGATGTGGAAACTCTCATATTGCAGCTGGGAGTGTGCACTTCCAGACCATATTTTATATATATAATTGTATTTCTGAACATATTTTTGTAAACAGATAAAATAACAAAACTTGTGTCACTGTCCAAATATTTCTGGCCCTAACTGTATGTATGTATGTGTATAAATATATATATATATATATATATATATATATAGAGAGAGAGAGAGGAGAGATGAGCCGCACTTCTTCACAGGTGTAGCGGGTGCAGTTGTTGGATGCAAATCCCTTGGCAAAGGGGATCCCCAAGTATCACACAAAAATCCAAAGCACTCCAGCATAAGGTAAAAAAAAGGGGATGGTTTATTACAAAAATGTGCAAAAACACAGGATGCAACGTTTCAGTTCTCTCACAGAACCATTTTCAAGCATATACACTCACCGGCCACTATTAGGTACACCATGCTAGTAACGGGTTGGACCCCCTTTTGCCTTCAGAACTGCCTCAATTCTTCGTGGCATAGATACAACAAGGTGCTGGAAGCTTCCTCAGAGATTTTGGTCCATATTGACATGATGGCATCACACAGTTGCCTCAGATTTGTCGGCTGCACATCCATGATGCCAATCTCCCGTTCCCCCACATCCCAAAGATGCTCTATTGGATTGAGATCTGGTGACTGTGGAGGCCATTTGAGTACAGTGAACTCATTGTCATGTTCAAGAAACCAGTCTGAGATGATTCTAGCTTTATGACATAGCGCATTATCCTGCTGAAAGTAGCCATCAGATGTTGTGTACATTGTGGTCATAAAGGGATGGACATGGTCAGCAACAATACTCAGGTAGGCTGTGGCGTTGCAACGATGCTCAATTGGTACCAAGGGGCCCAAAGAGTGCCAAGAAAATATTCCCCACACCATGACACCACCACCACCCGCCTGAACCGTTGATACAATGCAGGATGGATCCATGCTTTCATGTTGTTGACGCCAAATTCTGACCCTACCATCCGAATGTCGCAGCAGAAATCGAGACTCATCAGACCAGGCAACGTTTTTCCAATCTTCTACTGTCCAATTTCGATGAGCTTGTGCAAATTGTAGCCTCAGTTTCCTTTTCTTAGCTGAAGCAGTGGCACCCGGTGTGGTCTTCTGCTGCTGTAGCCCATCTGCCTCAAAGTTGGACGTACTGTGCGTTCAGAAATGCTCTTCTGCCTACCTTGGTTGTAACGGTTGGCTATTTGAGTCACTGTTGCCTTTCTATCAGCTGGAACCAGTCTGCCCATTCTCCTCTGACCTCTGGCATCAACAAGGCATTTCCGCCCACAGAACTGCCGCTCACTGGATGTTTTTTCTTTTTCGGACCATTCTCTGTAAACCCTAGAGATGGTTGTGCGTGAAAATCCCAGTAGATCAGCAGTTTCTGAAATACTCAGACCAGCCCTTCTGGCACCAACAACCATGCCACGTTCAAAGGCACTCAAATCACCTTTCTTCCCCATACTGATGCTCGGTTTGAACTGCAGGAGATTGTCTTGACCATGTCTACATGCCTAAATTCACTGAGTTGCCGCCATGTGATTGGCTGATTAAAGTGGTAACGTGCAGTTGGACAGGTGTACCTAATAAAGTGGCCGGTGAGTGTACATTACAAAGTTGTATAAGGGCGGGTTCACACTACGGAATTCTCGCGGACAATGTCCGCAGAATTCCGTCAGCTGTCCGCCCGCACATCTGGGCGCCTTTCCGCCGGCCCCATAGACACCATTCAATGGGCCGGCGTATTCCACTATACGCTGAAAGAAGTGTCATGTCACTTCTTTAAGCGGATCGCGGAATACGCCGGCCCATAGAATGGTGTCTATGGAGCCGGCGGAAAAGCGCGTGCCCGTGCGGGCGGACAGCTGACGGAATTCCGTGGACATTGTCCGCGAGAATTCCGTAGTGTGAACCCGCCCTAACTTTGTAATGTGTGTTATTCTCTGAATATTTTTTTAGCGCTGCACTACCTCTTTAAATGATGGATCTGCAAGTAAGCAGAACGCTCAGAAGTTGCACGGTCTTTCCTGTCCACCAGTGTCTCAAAGGGGAGTAATGTACGGGAAAGAGGGTCTACAAAATCGGCAAACTGAAACAGTTTCCGTGTAGACCAGGCCCGGACCATAGAAGACTCAAGACCCGGTAAGAAGCCTGGGAATAACAGGAAGGAATTCAGCGGGGAAACTGGAGAAAAAAGCCTAAATTTAGAAGCACAAGTGTTCCGGACCAATAGAGTTAAGCGCATAGGACCCAGAAGGGAAAGATGGGAAAAGGAAGGAGGAGAAGCATGCCATAAAAAGGAGCTAGGCTGGTATGGCACAATAAGCAGCTCTTTAAGCTTTAAAGAAAGAGGGATATCTTGATATGCGGCATAGGTTTCTTCATACCAGATTTCTTTCCAACACCTGTATGTCTCGACTGAATCTCGGGAATATGTCAGCCCGTTTCCTAAAGTAGAGCTCACTTCACAGGGCATTGGTATCTGCTCTCCTCCAAATGCTATTGTTTAGTCTGGAGACATCACCTTAGGTATGATAGCCGCTCCTTTATCTATGAAAACCAACCAGAGTTGTAACACGGATGCCTCTCTGGACATGATGGAAGGAGAGAATGCTCTGTAATCAGACAGCCGGCAGAGCATGAGGGCAGGTGGTGAATCTGGTGCAGGTGGCAGCCGCGACTCAAGCTCAGCATACTCAGTGTGATAGGATTTCAGTAGTAGCTAATTTCAAGAATATTATTCATTTGAGAATATGTGGGCTTTACAATGTATTTTATAGCTGTATAGCAACCCAGTTGTTCCTGACTTAATCTGAAATTTTACATGAGAAAATAATAAATCCCCTTTAAATTTGAAGCAATTTCTAAACTATTTTAGCCCTATAATAAGTAAAATGCATGGGAAGAGTTCCATGATGAGGTAGTGGCCTACGCACAATGTCCATTGCTCATATGCAATTTACAGAAATAGCTTAAGGCAAAGCTTCTACTTAATATATGAATGGTTCGTCTTGTTCTTTTAAATGGCAATACATACTACTCATACACCTCAAGCAAAAAAGGCAATCTATTCATAGCTACTAATTCTTCTATGAAATTGAGCAAGATAAAGTAGTCTATTATACTGTGACTCAGGCACAACATGGCTATTTATAAGGTAATATTGCCCATTTTATGTTGTTTTTCCTGATAAATTAGTATTTCAGCAGTGCTCAAGAATAGAAAGACTTGCTGGGTGGGTGCAAGACTCAAAACAGTCCTTGGCTATCTAATATAAGTTTAAATGGGAAAGGGCCTTATAGATGGGGGGTGGAGGGAGTTTTCTATATGAGGTCAGTTCAACAGTTAGCTAAGGCTAGGTTCACACTGCGTTTTCAGCATCCGTTTAACGCATCCGTTTTTTGCAAAAAACGCATGAAAAACGGATTGCAAAAAACGGATTCATTTGTGTGCATCCGTTTTTCCATTGACTTCCATTATAAAAAAAACGGATCCGTTTTTTTTTTGGCGGACCAAAACGGACCAAAAAACGTTGCTGACCCTATTTTTCTGGACGTTAAAAAAAACGGATCCGTTAAACGGATGCTGAAAACGCAGTGTGAACCTAGCCTAAGTAGCTGAATGAGATTCTGTATCCATAGCAGGACGTAAGCTATAGAGGAGATCATAGACATTTGAAATTTTTGTGTTGTGCTCTCTAGCCTGCAGATCCAATAACACTCCATCTGCAACTGTTTGCGTCATATCGTGGTGTCTGTGCCTGTCCCTTCGATTGCTTTAAACACTTGCCATCTTAATTCATGTACCTGATGTCCTGCCTCTTTAAAGTGTCTGGCGACTGTTTTGCCATATTTTTTTGTCTGACTTTGTCTGTTTTTGCAGTATATTTCCTGATCATTGCTCTGTGTTCATTAACTCATATGTATCTGCCTGGTGGTCTGCCCCACATACATCTTACCATGTGGGTATTTTAGGGCATGTATTACATGAGCTCAGGGAGACCAGCAACAAAAAAATCGAATGGGAGTGCTCACTGAAGAGTTTCCATTGATACATTGCCCCCCTATAAATTTAAATATGCAAAAGAGGGGTTGTTGGAGCCTCAGTTACGAGTCTCAAAACACAGGAATAGCCAGATATCCCTCCAGGGGAGGAAAGCCTATTGCCAAGGGGGGGGGGGGGACTCCCAGTGGGGACATCACCAAATACATTAACTATTAAGTAGTAATACACCTCTGAAGTCCATACCTTTTGTAATTTACCAATTTCAAATATCCTGTTGGTAAGTCAGGTCTCCATCAGTATGCGGGAGATTTGGGTGTTCACTTAAAGAAACTCTGTGCCCACAATCTGACCCCCCCCCCCCCCAAACCACTTGTTCCTTCAAATAGCTGCTTTTAATCCAAGATCTGTCCTGCGGTCCATTCGCCAGGTGATGCAGTTATTGTCATAAAAACAACTTTTAATCCAGCAGCGCTGTGTCTAATGGCCGGGGCTTACATTTGTATATGCATTAGGCTGGCACACCCTCTATGTCCTTCCTCCCCACCCTCCTCATCGGTAAATGTTCCTGGATCATTCCTAATGCTGAGGAGGGTGGTGAGGAAGGACGGAGAGGTGGTGCCAGCCTAATGCATATACAAATATAAGCTCCAGCCGTTAGAGAAAGTGCTGAAGGATTAAAAGTTGTTTTTATGACAACTGCATCCCCTGCCGAACAGATCCCAGGACAGATCTTGGATTAAAAGCAGCTATCTGAAGGTACAAGCGGTTTGGGGGGGGACAGATTGTGGGTACAGAGTCAGTTTAACATGCACACAGGAACTAAAGTATCAAGCGCTCCGTTGCACTACTCACAACTCTTTAACGTACGTAAGTATCTGCATAGTACTACCAAAAGGTAGGTAGAGATAAGACTTAAACGAAAATCTAGCGAGTGAAAGTGTAGTACCACACCACTAATCACACATCACAGATTGAGCGAAGTATACAGATGCATGGCGCCAGCAACCCCGATGGAGCCTGCCAACCAAACTCTACAAATTGCACACAGGCGGCAAGAGCAAATGCAAAATGACTAAGAGCGACCAGATATACTCATGCTAAGGGCCTCAGTAATTTGTATGAAAAAACAGTTGTTGAGATAGAGACAGAGGTAGGTTTCCTCATTATCTACGGGAATCGCAACGACTTTGTTGCAAACTTGCAGAGTGAAATCCACGGTGGTTCTGTTCTCCAACAATTTCCTCACCAGAACCCCTGCTTGATCTTTAAAATCCTTTACCTATGTACAGTTTTTTTCTATTTCTATAAAATTGCCTGTACGGTTTTTAATCCATTTTTTGTAGTTTACTATTAAAAATTCAAAAAGCTTTTGGAATTAACTAATTTAAAATTAGTTTTAGTACACATTTGATTGTTCTCTTGACTAATAAATGTAAAAAGACATTACTAGTGGAATCAATTTAAATGTGCAATAAAATTGTTCATTGATACTTGATCACCCCTCCATATAATAAAAAGATTGTCTATGTACCGTTTATAATAAATATGTTCTGTCAACCAGGTGCATCCCGCAATGTAAAGGAACTTGAACTACCCCATAAATTTAGCGTAGCTGGGTGCGGCCTGAGTCCCCATCGCAGTACCCCTCGTCTGTTGGTACAATTTTTCATAAAATTTAAAAGCATTCAGTAAGAATGAGCTTCATAATGGGAACTAAAAATTCTGTTTGGGGGGTTCCATAACATTGACTAGTCTTTAGAGCATGTAGCATTGATTCTAAGCCCCACTTATGTGTAATATTGGAATACAACGAGGTGACATTAAGACTTCAAAACAAATTAATGTTAATCCTTAGGGATATCTAAAAGGTCTAAAATCAGTGTGCTGGAGTCTTTTTTTTAAATAGGAAGGTAATTGTACTACAATATCTTGTAAACAAATATATATATCTCTATGGGATAGATTCACAGTGAGACTGCCTATCCCTGAAATAATCAGTCTCCCAGGGGATATTTCAGATTTTTGTGAACTTTTTTGGAAGATGATAAAAGAAGGGGGTTATATGATGTTTTAGGGTGCGTTCACACCTACCGCATCCGCAGCTTATTTTTCCGCGGAAATCCGCAGGTCTGGTAGTGCAGATTTCAACCTGCGAGAAATCCGCGTATGTGTGCGTTTTGCGGTTTTTCCGCAGCAAGTTTATCGCAACTGAAATGTCAGTTTAGAATGAGAGACATTTTAAACTGACATTTCAGTTGCGATAAACTTGCTGCGGAAAAACCGCAAAACGCACACATACGCGGATTTCTCGCAGGTTGAAATCTGCACTACCAGACCTGCGGATTTCCGCGGAAAAATAAGCTGCGGATGCGGTAGGTGTGAACGCACCCTTAAAGTAATAATAATAGCCCTCATAGTTCACATTTATCAATTTCATATATTCTTTGGGGATCTTCCAGTATAATCTCATAATAATTCTAACATCATTAAGGATTCTGTATGATTTTGCTAAATCCATTCTATTTTGTACCACGATACTGCCCCCCTTATCTGCCTCTCTGATAATTATATTATCATTCTTACGAAGGTCATTTTAATGCTATTTTTTCTAATTTGCAATTTTTTTTTTATTTAAATCATCCTGCGCTGTCAAAAAAGGTCTGAAGGTGGTGTCCTCTATGGTGTGGGGGATAGAAGGTATATTTTCCCCTAACTACTTGGTGAATAATGTTATCCTTGGGTTCCATATCTACTTTTATTGGAGTCTAGTCATGTTTGAACAGATTAAAATCATCTGCTGTATGAGATGGACAAAAAGATAAATCCTTGCTCAAGATCAAGATTAGATATTTCTTAAGTCTGTGAGAGGGTGTGATGAAAGATTAAACATTTTTATATCATGTCACATTCTATAGCAAGTCACAAAATTCACCGCAATTCTATGGTAAAACAAATTTAGGCAAGGCTCAAATTTAAACAATCCAACAAAACAAACACCATCTTGGATATATCTGAGACTAAGAAAAAGTGTTCCGCCATTTTAAAAAGTGATTGACAAGACTAGATTGTACGGTGGAAATGTAGCATTGATGACAGCTGCCACTTTTGAAACTTTGAGATGTTGGTCATTGAACATGATAATGCCTCATTCTAGAAATATGGTCACTGTTTCAAGAGCCTCAACATTCGAGATGACAGAGAAAGTAGTAGTACGGGAGAATTCACCACTTGTAGATCTATGGACGCTCTGTAATGGTTGTGAATAGTACCATACGTATCTCCATGGGTCCATGTACTCATGATGTCCACTGAATGAATCTGAACTTGAATACTGGCTGATATTTGAATCTATGCACTAACATTATTGTAATCTGAAATAAGATCTGTGATTCCCAGATTAACATTTATTTATTTTATGTCTAACATAAGTCCTGGGAATGAAGCAGACCTTTTTTTTTAGCCTTAACTTGCTGTTTATCCTGTAGAAGAATAACTTTATGCAACACACCATGAAACCAAGGCCGATCGAAAGAAGTGCAGATTTCACTCAATAAACACATTATGGATTGTTCATGCTTCCTGTCACATTTATTTATTGTTCTTAGAAAAGAAACTACCAGCAGCCTGCAGCCACCGTCTGAGCTCCCCTCTACTCTTGATTCATAGGGAAAATACAGTTACAAATTTCGAGATGATATACGCCCTTCAGGACATCATCATTTCTGATCCAAATAACTCTTCAGCTGCGATTCACAATTTACCGTGCATGGAGACACTATTTTTATATCATTACAGTGGCGAGAGCATGGCCGTTTGTCGTCAAGAAAAGTTCATGAAGATCGACTTTTAACCTATGACTTTTCAGCCACAATCTTTTTTTTTTTTTTTTATGTGCTGTTACTCTAATGATCATTGTATTGTTTCTAAGCAAAAACAAGTTCCAATTCTCTTATCACTGAAACCTTTGTTGCTTTTAGCAAGGGTATCGCTTCTTGGCCTTTTGGCTTAAATCAAGTGTAGTATCTGTACTTATCAGTTTAATATCTGATACGTCCCCTATCTGGGGACCATATATTAAATGGATTTTTAGAACAGGGAGATGGACAAGGAGCTTGCTCTGTCCTCTCAAGGTATTGACCTGGTAGTGAATGTAACAAGTGTGGAATTACGCTGTCACTGCTGGAGGTTCTTTGCCGATCTGTCTGCTGTCCTACAGAATGCTGATCTCCGATATAGCTGTCCTTTAGGTGTATTTGTCATTGTATTAGAAAAAGGTAGAACTGTAGGATTTTTCATACACTGAGTCCGGGCCCTGGATAGTGGTGACAAAGCCTAACTTAAATGTACTACAATAACTACTGACATCCTGAGTGATGTCACTCCACTTGACTACAGGTCCTCATTTTCAAAAAGAGGTTCCTATGCGTTTCAGTGCACACGGGCACCTTCATCAGGAACATATTAGGAAGAGGTTGTGTATGTACCTCCCGTACCATGAAGTATACTGTTGAAACGGGTTATGGACACTGTACAAGACGTCCTTCTCCCAATATGCAGTAAAAAGGTTAGCCAGGGACGGAGAGAACTTATAGGGCAGACAACAAGCTGAATTAAAATTGGTCTCCAAACTCAAAATAATTAAGAAAGTATAAATTCAAAGCAGGACAAAGTCTGCTCGTTTTCTTTATAGTAGATACTGTATTCACATAGAAAACAGGTCCAACATAATACAAACCATATCACTACAGTGCAATCGTTTATCTGGATGCGGTCTTCACGCCACAGCACTCCTTAATTCCACAGTCCTCAGACTCTCAATCTCCAAGAGAGGCAGGTAGATGACATCAATACGCTACGTTTCGGGGCATTACCCTTTGTCAAGACCTACCGATTAGTGATTAGTGCACGCTCTGCCATAGGCACCAGTATGCTTGAAATACTAATGAACAGAAATTCAATAACAAGAAGCATGTAATCTTAAAGGACCTGTCCATAATTGATATATTTACATAAGTGGTAACCCAAGGCTTAAAGTGCCATATCAAGGTGGGATACAACGCAGTCACATTGCATGAGAGGGAAGAGCTACTGAAGGTGCAGGGTATGTTGTCAATGATTTTAAGCAGGCTCTTGCTATCTCTAATGTACCCCATAGCTTTAGAGCCCTAAACACTCCAGGAGGGAACCCACTCCCGAAACCATTGGGCGCAAGAATTGGGGGAAAGCATTCTCATGTGTTTTAGGTGAGGTGTGAAAAATAGGAATCGTCAGACACTTGACCAATAGATATTCACATTGTTTCTGATCAATAACACCCAATTCTACACCCGTATCTAAGATATCTTTCAATTTGTTAAATAGGTATTGTGGAATCGGTAGGAAGGGTCCTGTATGTGGTTGTATCCTCCAGAATAGTTAAAACTTCCCTGACATTAAGGATTTTAGCCAAAACCACAACAGAACCCCCCTTATCCGATTGACAGATCATCAAATTAAGTTGGTGGCTAAGACCCTACGAGACGTTCTTTCATGTTTAGATAAATTACTTTTATGATTGCATAAAGAAGCCACCAGCTCCCACTTTCTTCTAAGTTCATTCTCCACTTTTTGTTGGAAACCATCCATTGCAGACACATGGGTAATTGAATCAAAATGAGGGTTAGGGATGGTAAATCTATTAAAGGTATTCTCTACTGTCTTTATAGTACTCTGTTCAGGGAAAGACATTCCAAAAGGAGGCCCAGCATCATTTAGGTTAAACCCAACATTAGCAGGAAATAAGAACTTATTCAATAGTAAGTAGCCTTACAAATTTAATTTAAGTCCTGTATAGCCTGGTAGAGGTCAAAAGAGCAATTCAGCACAAAAGACAAACCGCTTCACCAGATTAATTTGGGCTTGGGATATTACACATGTCGATAAATTGTATACGTCAAACAAAACAGGTGCAGATATTTTCTTTGATGTTACCTTCTTACTCTACTTGGCCGTTTTTTGGCAGATTTAGTATGGTCGGTGCATTGCATTCTGATAAGAACGAGTATGGGGGCGGTAAAATTTTCTTCTTAGATTTTTGGAAACAGTCAGTATAGACACAGCTTTGATCATCAGTTTCTTAGTATTCAGTTTGTGTCTCCATGATATTTCCTTTAGCAGTCTTTTGCCCAGTATAACAGTCTTTTTGCCCTCTCTTTGAATTTTTGAAACACTGAGTGTAGACACTAGTCTTTTAAATCCCATTAAAACTTTTTGCAGATCTGCAAGTTTTTTCCTCATCTCTTGCAATTATAATGTACATCAATTTGAGCAAACATTAAGGGCTTTATTCTATTCTTGGTTTGGGGCTGCCCGTAGCCCACAGTTTTTTTTTTTTTTTTAAACACAAAAATGCAATGGCTCACCCCAATGGCAAGATAACCCTACAGACATGAAAATAGTTAAAAACAGCCCCCCCCCCTCACGTGCTAAAAAAATTTCCCACAAAATAATGAGGCTCTTGGTTAATTGCAAACAGTGTAAACCACGTCACCACGATAAGGTAGCCTCATGTCTGGGCAGACCCTACACTGTACTTATGGCCTCTCCATGGCATATAATATGCCTATGCTCTGGGCATGCCAGATCAGTCTTATGCCTGCAAAAATAATTGCACCACCTGGTTGTGATGGGTAAAGTGCACGACCAAGTAGGGTTGTTTTTTTGTAGTGCTTTTTTGGTGTCAAGAGTAATGACTGTACGAGCCTGTCCTTTAAAGCACCTCCCCCGACAGTAAGTAACACTGCATCGGAGCCAAAAGCATAGGGGATCGTCATTATGGAGTCACTTTGGTTGTTAAAGGTACCTATAAATTGTGATTATATTACTACTTAGTGTCAATAATTCCTTATGATCTCAATTCCTAGCAAACTGAAATGCTTTTGCCAGTGTAGGTTGAGGGTCTTTTGCAGATGTTAATCCTGCCAGTAAAATCCATGAGTTTGTGTGCAGTTCCGATGGACCCTCATATATTGTCCTTTAGGTATGCCTCTACAAAGGGCTGCCAGATGATGGCTTTCCCAATGTACTGTAGGTGATTATTGGTGGCAGTGTATTTACTGTGTTAGGCTAGATACCAGTTTACCATCAACCTCAGTATTGGGAAGATCAAAAAACAGTGTAATGAACCTGCTGATTCTGCACTCTGTAATGTTAGGAGGAGTAATCACAGTGAGGTCATCAGCAACTTGACTGGAATTGTACATCCAAATAACAAAAAATAGAGGGATACTTTTGGCTGGGTGATGAAAGGGGGGGGGTGCACCCAACGCGATCCCTGTTAGGAACCGAGAAACTGTGACCACCAAGTTGACTTATAAGTAGATTGAGCACCAAAACCAATAGCACTGATTAGTGAATGAGGCCTGAATAAAAAAAATTGTCCAAACCCATGCAGCAGTAGCCTCACATGAATGAGGACAAGAACAAATGTGCACAAAATTGTAATGTTATGAGAAAAGTAGTCATGGTCTCCAAAGAAGCTGTAGCTTACAGTACATTAGTGGTGGATAAGGGCATGTAAACGTGTCAGATTTATTAGGAGGCATGCACCTTTTAATAGATTTTGATGCAAATTACTCAAACTCTTCTAGTGACTGTACTTTTAGTATCTGTGTGCTTCTGTGTATAAGAAATAGGTAGGGACTTGTGTTATTCTCGAAAAAGGAATGTTTACAGCAATTCTAACGTATAAAGTTGCCAAGAATTGAGCAACGGGAGCAAGAAATCAAATAAAGATAAGATATAACCGGAGTCAAGGTCCGACACAGCTTGAGTGCATCTATCATTTTGTACTTATTTCCCATCAACACTTTGCTTCCAGAGTCCTGCCAGGTCAGAGAATTTACACTTAGTATAGATGTCATCACAAGGTGATCTATAGACTGTACATCTAGTGTCCTGTACGACTGGGGAATATTCTGTTACAGTTTTCTTGGTTTTATCAGAAAACAAAATTAACAATAAAATCCTTTCACTCTGGTCCCTGGAATCCAAAGTAATGGAGCAATAATTTTTAGTTTACAAAAAGAATTCAAATTTGCCAATTGGTTTAAATTTGTTAAGTGAAATTGTCGTGAGAATTTTGCATAAATCAACAATATAAAAGAAATGAATAATTATTCTTAGTTGCAAAAATGCTTTTGTTTCCAGTTATCAGGCTTCTTACCTCCCCCTACCTTATCTGTTCATCACTAAGGTAAACCCTTAGGGATGCCGTAAGGAGCTAATGGCATTTTCAAGAAAACAAACATCTAACGGCAACAGCCCGTCGCCCTCTAGACAAGAGTGCCAGGCTGTCCAGCGAATCACTTCCTGCAGCGTGCAACCTGGCCATGGCAGCCGCTGACTGTCACTGGTTGAAAAAAAATAAAATTTACAGTACAAATCGAAACTTTTTTATATAGTTTATAAAAAGATTTTAAGTGCATGTATTTAAACTGTAAACTGCAACAACAACAACAACAAAATTAACAAAATAGGGACCAGGATAGTATGACAAAGTTTACGCAGTGATTATTAAAACAAAATAAACAATTTAGTATGTAATGCAAATAACATTTACAAATTGTTTTTAAAGGTCTTTTATTCAAGTTAATTTATGTGAAGAAATAAAAAAAAATTCAATCCCCCCCCCCAACCAAAACAGCCCCCAAACATTTACCTTTAACAAAAGAGAAAAGTGCATGCAAATTGGAATTTCATAATGAAGTAAAAAAATAAATATAAATTAGTATAGGAAAAGTCCTAGCTAGAGGTAGTGGGCGTTTGATAAAAAGGTTGCTGGATAGGTGGATAATAGTTCATATCCGTTTGTGGAAAATAGGGCTGTGGCTGTGGGCTTGCCATCGTGGGAAGGAGGAAGAGGAACGGGAGCACACTGGCTCAGTACAGTATTTTTGTCCAGTTTATTACTCATACCTTTCAGGAGAAGTTCTGACAGTAGTTTTTCAAAGTGTATTTTTTGTGTTTCCTATATGCGACGCATTTTGGAATCGACATTTCCTCCTATATATTCATCAATCCCTCATTAGCTTTCTGGAGTATTTGACTTGTTTGTTTTTTGAATTTCACTTTTTTCTTGATCATCGTAAACGGCTGTTTTGACGTTGTATTTTCAGCATCTGATTGAGGGAGACTGAACATTACAGGTGGGGAAATTTCCATTGGAGAGTTGCTGCAACTTTCAATTGTTTCAGAACTACTCTCCAAAGATATTTTGATTGATGGCTATAGAAAAAATATATAACAAAATCTAAAATTTATAGGGCAGTACAATGTCATTTGATCCACAATTTAAAACACAATGGGGGAGATTTATCAAACTGGTGTAAAGTAGAATTGTCTCAGTTACCCCTAGCAACCAATCAGGTTCCACCTTTCATTTTTCAAAGAATGTGGAAAGAAAAGTGGAGTTTGGTTGCTAGGGGCAACTAAGACAGTTCTACTTTCCACCAGTTTGATAAATCTCCCCCAATGTGATTGATCATGTGATCCACATAACACATTGGGTAAACCAAGGGTTAAAAAGCGCAAAGAAGTTATTGGTGATCATACCTTGAGATATTGACAGATTGTTGGTCACTTTCAATCTAGAAGCTGAGAGGAAGTAGCATCTCTTGATTTTTCCCAAATCAGATGTGGTTGAGCGCAGAGCAGACTCTTCAGCTTTAACTGCACCTAATTCTTGTCCCCATGTATGTTTTAGGTCTTTTGCCAATTGTTCCATGGCTCTTTTTAGAAGGTAGGAGAGTTAGTAATGCCTGAAGTTCTGGGTGGTCTTGTAGAGCTCACGTGGCTGCTTTGTGGGATGGTAAGTTATGCTGTGACCATTGGGACTCCCTGAAGGTTGAGAAGATGGGTGCTTATGTATAACAGTCCATTGGGGAGGAAGAAAGTTCAGAGTCTTCAGATGAGGAATAATTAGGATCTGGAAGAGCTTTATTGAGAGGGAGTTTACTGGGGGGTTTGAGAAGCTTCCTCTTAGGAGGACGGCAGTGCTCATCCGAGTCCCTAGGGGAATATTTATGAATCAGGATCTTATAGTAATGGAGGCGCTTGACGTAGCCAAGGTAGGCTGAGTAGTAAGTGGCTGAGTTTCTAGCACAGTATGTTGACTGTGCAAAGGTGGTTGTGAGGGCTTGTCTGCTGTGACCTGTAGGAAGGCCAGCTCATGTGGTTAGGCCAAGGATGGTAGAGCTGTGGATCAGTGTGAGGTGGCTGGAGTAGCTGGGTTTGCGGGCAGGAGCCACGTCAAGACTCAGGCTGCGAAGCAGCTTGTTCCGAGGTGATCGGTTCCATCTTGTGAGGCAGGGCCCTGTCAGTTCCGAGGCCGTCGTCCCTGGGAATAGGCATAAAATAGCTGGAAATCTGTTGCAAAGTGGAGAGGAAAGGTTCAGCGCTTTTTCCCCTCTTCTGTCTTTATTTCCCTATTTCCATATTATTTGGCAAATTCCCCTAAAAAAAGCTTGGGCCTAAGATGAAGCAGTATTTAGAAGTGTCAGGCTAGAATAGGGAGAGGAAGAAGACACTGGAGGACTGAAACACTGAATCTATGTGAATAGCTGTTTTTTTTTTCTATATATAAGATGGGGGATGGAGGGGGGGATTCAGTGACTGAAGATGCTATACATGGAAATGTTGCTTGGGGAAGGGGGTTTTACACATTATGGTATAAAATAACATAACAATAACCCGTCTAAACAGACCGGGATCAAGCTGCGCTACACTCTCCAAGATGGTGCTGCTAGAAGTGAAGGACAGAGCCTGACAGAATCCACACACTTGAAATGTAAAAATATAGCTGGTGGAACAGACACATGCAACAATGTGCTGCTCACAGCCGCAACTCACCCTCCACTCAAGGTCAAGGCAGATACATATGAAGATTCTTGTATCCTCTGTTTATCTGAATGCTGTGGGTTCTATGGTATAATATGGTACATGGTATAATACATACTGGAGGACTGGGCAGTATCATCTATTACATTGAGGGATATTACCTAGGGGGCGGTGTGATTTTTGTGATCATTGATCTAATAGGACCCTTAGAATAGAGTGAATCATGTTATATGGAATATGAAAGGAGATGCGGTGCTAAAAGAAAGGTAGAAATACAGATAGATTAGACTGCTCAAGTACTGCTCTGTCTTCCATGCTGCTGCTATTTCTGAGGGAATTTACAGTATAATGGGCAGAAGTAATCTTAAGTACACACAGAACAACTTATTCTGAAGATTTACATAATATAACATTTTAATTATGAAAACCAAATATTTAGCTGTACAAGTAGTCTTAGTCCTATTAAATAAGCTGTTCCTACCCACACCTTTTTCTTTAACAGGCTAATAGCATGCTGTAAAGCCAGTCATTGGCATGCTTGGTTTGGCATTGCATGCTCCTGTAGTATCGGCAGTCACACCGACAGCCTGATGACATGCTGTTACAGGGACCTGAAATGATCTTAATATATAAGAAATGGCCGCCGCACTTTGGAGACTGACACCATAAAAATCAAGGAGAAGCAAACCTCTTACCTTGTACTCTCAGCCAGTATGACTGAGCAAGCTAGTCTTTGACCCTATATATTTACTAATTACAGTCACCTGGGTGTGGGAGGAGGGCTGGACCAAGAAAAAAAAAAGGGGGGGGGGGGAGGGACAAAATCTACAATGTACTCAATGGAGAGAAAAAATAGACATTGCCTCATATCCAAACTGCTTATGACTGACCATCTGCTTCTCAGCACAATTAAAGGGTTTATTCAGCACTACAAAAACATGGCGACTTTCCCTCCTCTCTTGTCCCCAGATTGGGTGGGGTTTCAAACTTTGTTCCTTTGAAGTAAATGGAGCTTAAGGAGTAGTGTGGCGTTTAACATTTCTTCACTAAATAACACACATTACAAAGTTATACAACTTTGTAAGGTGTATTATTGAAGTGAATGGCCCCCTTCCCCGTGTTCCCCCCACCCCAGAAGTGTTGTTGCATTATACTTACGTGTTCACTGTTGACCCCGGCCGCCATCTTGTGTCGACCGTCATCTTCGGGAGGCCGGCCGAACCGCTCCATCCATCCCTCATGCCAGCCGCCCTCTGCAGTGTCATCAGCTGCTCAGCCACGATTGGCTGAGCAGTTATGCTCAACCAATCGCAGCTGATGACGCGGCAGAGGGGGGCCGGCATGAGTGATGGATGGAGCTGTTCGGCTGTAATGCTAAATGTCATCTGATACAGTGGACTTTTGCCCCCATAAGAATCAGAGCCTGTGCGCAAACAATGGTATCTGGGGCCCATCAGAGGAAATGATCCTGGGGGCCCGCCAATGAAGAACCAGTGAGAAATGACATGTCAGTCAGTGTTTGTGCAGGTTCTAAAGCTGGGGGCCCACCGGAGGATCCTCTGGTGGGCCAGTCTCACACTGTGCTCAACCTTTTCATGACCCGTCTCTAAAACTGCAATCAGATGTCCAAAAACTTACCAATATATTGGGGAGGGAGGGGATTTATCAAACATGGTGTAAAGTAAAATTGGCTCAGTTGCCCCTAGCAACCAATCAGATTCCACATTTCATTCCTCACAGACTCTTTGGGAAATTAAAAGTGGCATCTGATTGGTTGCTAGGGGCAACTGAGCCAGTTTCACTTTACACCATGTTTGATAAATCTCCCCATAGGTGTTAGCTTTAAGATTTTGATATGTGAAAAAATTAGATCTCACATCGTACCTGCATAAATAACAGAAATATGAATAAACATAAGAAAAATTAAATGCCTTGGATCATGATTATTTTATAAAAAACCTTGGCACATATTTCATTGTAAGTGCTGAAAGCTTTCACTACCATTAGACATTGAGTGGTGAATGATTCTACCTTTAGGTGTTTAATGAGGACGAGTAATGGAATTAATAAATTACGGGAGAGTGAGTTATGAGCACCCAGGTCCATTTAGATGATGGATTTAGGGTTAGATGGCTGCTTGTTGTCTGGAATCTAATTGTTTACAATGGTATAAAGATACCAGTCGATATAGAGGGCAAGAGAAATGAGTGACTTTGGTAATGAGAATGTAAGGAAAATACCATAAAGGCTTCAAGTCCCCATCACTAGGTTGTAATGGTGTGGAGCAGCCCCCTTTTAACACCTTAATGACCAAGGCCGTACCTTAATGCAGGAGGACGTAAATGTACGCCCTGCTAGGGTCCCGGACTATGGAGTGGGCTCAGGAGCAGGTGAGGATTGGCTGCTATCTGCAGCCAGGCCCTCACCCTCAATAGCGGGACGCCGCGATCGTGCGGTTGCTTACCGTTAATCCCTTAAACGCTGTGCTTGCGCCGCTGCATTTAAGTGTGACACTGCGGGGGTCCTGCTTGAATGGCCTGACTGCCAGAGGTCTCTTACCTTCCTCCGTGCAGTCAGGTCTTCAGTCTGCTTATCAGAAGATCATAGATAACACTGATCCCTGAAAGCTATGGCATAGCAGTGTTTGTAATCAAATGTATTAATGTTAAAGGACTTAAAGTGTAAAAAAAAAAATAAATAAAAGTTTTAAAAAAATGTCCCGAAGCCCCTCCGCCAATAAAAGTCACCTCCTCTTACCATTTTATACATAAAACACATAAAAATAATAACGTTAACATATACCGTAGCGTGCGTAATCGTCCAATCTAATAAAATAAAACAATATTCCCGCACGGTGAACTGCATGAACAAAAAGCGGTAAAAAAAGACGCAGAGATTGCTTTTTTTTTTTTTTTTTTTTTTTTTTTAAATTTCATTTTATGTATAAAAAAAAATTAATAAACTATCAATACATTTGATCTAGAAAAAAAATGTTACTAATAAAAATTAGAGATCATGGAGCAAAAAATGATGCCCAATGCGACCCTGTAGGTGAAAATATAAAAGCACTATAGGAGTCACAATAGGGCCATTTTAAAAACAAACGTTTTACTGCTAATAAGAATAGTAAAACGTTAGAAAACCCAGTAAACCTGCATATCGCTGTGTTCAGACCGACCTATAGAATAATGAAAAAATTTCAGTTTTAGCGTAAAGTGCATTACGTAAACATGGAAGCCCCCCAAAATTTGCCGGAATCGCATTTTTTGACCCAAATTCACCCCATAAATGATATATTGGGCATTCCTTGATTCATTTTATGGCAGATTGAAAAGATGCCATTACAAAGCACACCTGGTCCTGAAAAAAAAGCACTCACATGGCCCAGTAGGTGGAAAAATAAGTGTTATGGGTCATAGAAGGCGAGGAGGAAAAAACAAAAAAGGGTTATTCAGTGCTACATAAACATGGCCACTTTCTTTCAGAGACAGCGCCCCTTTTTCCCTCTCTTGTCTCCAGGTCAGGTGTGGTTTGCAGTTAAGCTCCATTTACTTCAATGGAACTGAGTTTGAAACCCCACCCAAACTGGAGACGAGAGGGGGAAAAGTGGCCATGGTTTTGTAGTGCTGGATAACCCCTCTAAACCCCTAGCAAATTAGTTTTTTTTTTTAAGGAAGGGGTGTGGGGGACATATTTTACTTTAGGTTCCTGGTAAATTTTGTCCAATATCAGTACATTTTTCTTGCAAAAATGGCCACTTTTTTTGAAAAATTAACATTTTCCAACCTTGAATTTTCTTCAATCGGCTCATCAGCCGGCTGCTATTTAACTCACTGACACTCTGTCACTCCTTCCTGGGTGCTGGGAGAAGTTTCCCAAAACTGGATTCAGCTTTTCCCAGGCACCCCCGGGGAGGAGCGGCAGTGAGTCAAAAGGCAGACGGCTGATGAGCGGATGGCAAAGAAGCGCTTCACTTTGTTGTTACTGTAAATTTACTCATCTGTATCTTCGCGCATCCTTTTTCTACATTTATTGGGGGCTATGGGGATTGTTTATTATATATATATATATATATATATATATATGAGAGGGAGATTTTTTTACTTTAATTTATTCCATGGATACTGTCTGATTGCCTGTTTACAGGCACATTACATTGCATTCTAATGTGCCTGTCATCGCATTGATCGCAGCATCTATAGGGTTAACGGCCATGATCTGTGATTTATGCACCTTGGGAAGATTAATTTTACTTGTAGTAATAAACCATTCACTGAATGCTTTCACTTTTGGACTCCTTTACCCCTTTTCATTGGCAAATCCCTTTAGAGGAAAAGTCTGGCAATTTTATAAATTTGTCAGCCTCTGCAGCACCAGATGCCAGACAGATAGCATTTTTCCACCTAGTTCTATTGTCATGACTTGGGAGGGGGGCTGAGTACCCAAACCAGCTGGTGGATTGCACCATCAGCCAATCAGTTGGCCAATCAGCGATGTCTGAGTGGGCAGCTCATCATGACGTTGCAGCTGAAGGAGGTCCCAGAGCGGTGAGACAGCAATACAAAGCAGGAGGAGAGATAAGTAGGAGTTGGATGCCCCCCTAGGGCTGCCAGGAAAACATGGATACTGCCTACAGCATCCAACTTCTCTGGCAGCTGGGAGTCAAATGCCAAGCAATCGAGTCCGTAGAACGTTGCCGAAACCCAATTTAGCAAGTAAACGCAACACTACTTTTAACCCTTTTCAACATTCAGCAATTTCTTTCTCCCCTTTAAGAGCCATACCATATTTACTATCGTATTAAAGCATGCTTTTGCAGGGTGAGTTTTGCTTTTTTTTTATGGAACCTCTTTTTTAACTGTATAATCGATTGCAAGACCAAAACAAAAATTATTTATAGGGTGAGACTGGAGAAGAAACATATCAAACTGCTGGTCTCCTATTCCATCCTGCCTCTAGCCTATCGTAAAGTGCAATAGAAGAGGAAAATATGGATAGTGGGGAGTCCTTACTGCGATTGAAAGCAAACAGACAAAAGACTAAGATTATGTTCACACTGAGGAATAGGCGAGGAATTTCAAGCGGAATCCACTCGTAATTTTATGCATATACTGCTTGAAATTCCGCCCATAAAATATGTACAGAGCAATGTCCCATTGTGTACAATGGGATTTCCATTCTGTTGTTCACACGGCAGAATCTATGTGCATAATGTTCCTCTGCGGTTCAACTTTCCGCCCAAAGAATTGACATCTCAGTTCTTTAGGCGGATTACGCTAGAGCAGCGCTTCTCAAACTTTTTCTACTGGAGCCTCACCCACCAGACCAAGGCAATGCCTGGGCCTCACCAGACTGACCAAGCGGGTGCCTGGGCCCCACCATCTGTGGTGAAAGTCCATTTAAAAGCTGAAAGTAATGCCAGGGCTACCTTTCACCCATCTCCCAATCTCTAGATACTAATAAAGCAAGTATGAAATGAATTAATAATGTTGGTACAATGAAGATTTTTGCAAACAGTAAAAGGCCTGAGCAGATCATAGTTACTTTTGTGAAAACTGACTCCCCAGCTGGGCCTCACCAACAACTAGGGGGCGCCTCACTGGTGAGGCCCGCCTCACAGTTTGAGAAGCACTGCGCTAGAAAATTCCATAGAAGTCATTGGGGCCTTGAATTTTAGCTCTAATTCCGCCAGATTCCTCGCCTATTCCTCAATGTGAACATACCTTTAGTTCTTTTAACATCCAGTGAGAGATTTATTATTATTAATAATCTTAGCTCATCAATTTTTTCTTATTTTACCTGGTTTAGTTTTGTTTTTGTACATATATTTGTAGGGACAAATTATTTCTTAACTTTTTGATGTCATGTTTTGTTGAATTTACAATATTACTTTATTTGTTATCAGTGGTCCCTAGCAAGCAGAGAAACTACAAAACTGGCAATAAGTCAGGCGTCGGGCGTTGTCATCGGGAAGCAGGATTCAAATATTGAGTAGCAAACAGCTTAAACGGGAACTCCAGGTAGAGGTTAAAAAAAGAAACTTCTGCAAAAGTGTAAGGCATTTCTTACCTATCTATCCCAGTTTTGAAACAACCAAAAATCCATTTGTTTTGGGGGTTTTTGTTTTGTATTGTGTTTCTGTACTTCCTGGTTGAGCAGTTCCCAGAATGCAGTACTGGTTCCAGAATGCAATGTTTCCCCTCAGCTGGTCATCACAGTCCTTGCAGCACCTGCTTCTGGCTAGTCAGAGATGGTGATTCATTCAGTCAAGCCTCCTGTGACATCAAGCCCAGCCCCCTGTCTGCATCATCAGCCTGTACCTAGAAAACACACAATGTGAGACAGAGGCATGTAAGATTTGTCTCCTAGGTCGGGAGAGCAGTGGGAGCAGGAGACAATGTGAATAGGCACAGAGGCCATTTTTCTTCACTTCCTGGATTTCTATCAGCGACCAGTGTGGCAGAACCGTACAGATATGGTAATACATTATATAGACACATCTATATAACTTTTAATGTACCTAATTTTTTTTCCCTAATGTGGAGTTCCCCTTTAAGCATTGTGCCAGTACCCAGAATAGGAAATACCTTGGAGCCAGTCGAAATTCCACCCCTGAAGCTCTCACAACTACTTTATACACAGAAATTAGTGTTGTCGCTTTGTTTTCTTATAAAGGGGATATCTCATGAAAACAACTTCTGTTTATATGCACTTTTTATCTAGTGCAGAGGAATTGACTCTTGAATTCCTCTTGAAAAATCTAGGAAGACATTTTTTCTTCCTTTCCCTTTGTTTTATGCAAGAAGGAAAGAAGCAAACGGAAGGGGGAATTACACTGCAGAAAGTAGATACTCTGGTATTCATGCAAGGAATAGACGCCTGAGCTTTATATACAGTATGGCAAGACATAAGCATTAATTTACCTTTGACTGGAAATATAGGAGGGGAGAAGTCCTCCTAATGGTGCGGGTAAAGCACAGGCAACATGGGGATCCCGAACCCAATTGGTGCCACTTACCCAGTTGTGGAAGGTCAGGCACAACTCTGATGATCACCAGTCACAGTTTATTAGCCGCCGCTGCTCGTCCTGTTCACTCCAAATGAAGGAAGATGATTTCCAAACACAGCAACAATGTACAGGTATTCATGGAGCACAGATCGGCAGGAGTAGGCGCCAGGTAAACAGATAGTAGATTGTAATAAAGCAGTTACTCAAACACAACAACAAATTTTGTGGTTGCACTGACCACTTCTTCAGGTTTTGTCTTTAACACAAAATAGAGAAGAAACAGAAAATATATATACACATGACTAGGGAATTGCTGACCTTAAAGGGGTAGTCCACCAAAAAAAAATTTCTTTCAAATCAACTGGTGCCATAAAGTGCCAGAGATTTGTAATTCACTTCTTTTAAAAAATCTCAAGTCTTCCAGTACTTATCAGCTGCTGTGTGTCCAACAGGAAGTGGTGTTTTCTTTCCTGTCTGACACAGTGCTCTCTGTTGCCTCCTCTGTCCATGTCAGGAACTGTCCAGAGCAGCAGCAAATCCCAATAGAAAACCTCTCCTGCTGTCCAGACTGGAAATAATACAACTTCCTGTTGGGCATACAGCAGCTGATAAGTACTGGAAGGCTTGAGATTTTTTAATAGAAGTAAATTACAAATCTCTGACACTGTTGATTTGAAAGAAAATGTTTTTTTTTTTTTTTTTGTGAACTACCCCTTTAAAGCTTATCTACACCCCTCCCCCTTACGACCAACCTTCACTTCCCCTCAGAAAAGATACAACACATGTTTCGGATTAAATCGCTAAAGCAGCCATTTATTAAAACATGTAAAAAAATATATCAACATTATGAATGCCTAACCCAACTCCTCCCATTGGACAGTCCACAAAGCCAACATATCAGTATGTGGCTGGGTTCACACTACGTATATTTCAGTCAGTACTGTGGTCCTCATATTGCAACCAAAACCAGGAGTGGATTAAAAACACAAAGGATCTGTTCACACAATGTTGAAATTGAGTGGATGGCCACCATTTAATGGCAAATATTTGCTGTTATTTTAAAACAACGGCTGTTATATTGAAATAATGGCCGTTATTTACTGTTATATGACGGCCATCCACTCAATTTCACCATTGTGTGAACAGATTCTTTCTGTGTTTTTAATCCACTCCTGGTTTTGGTTGCAATATGAGGACCACAATACTGACTGAAATATACGTAGTGTGAACCCAGCCTGTATTTGTATACTAGCTGATGTTTCCACCTCCATTAGCCACACGACCAGTCGCTCGCAGCCGATATCTGCAGTCTCGCAAGCAAATCTGATAATTGGTTGTGTGCCTTCCACTTTACCCACCTCCTGACAACTAATCCTGCGAGGGATAATTACTTAACCGTCAGTTCCACTAAGATCTGCCACCACAAAGCCACAAAACCAGTTTAGGTCTAAAATGGTCAGTTTCCTCACCGAACTCCAATCACTCCTCACTGCCACCGACTTCGAGGACCCTCTACAAATGGCGCTGCCTGACTCCTTAGGCAATTCCATTCCTCCACACTCGCACCGCCACCTCAATTCCCTCCTGCAGGGCTAAGCACCATATATCAGTGCCCACGGCATTTAAGTGGACACCGTCCTTCCTCCAAAACTCCCCCTACTCCGTCTCCAACACCTGATGCCGGACCGCTATTGCCCCATTGTGAGCCATAAAACGCCCCACAGCCCTATTGACCGAGCCCCATTCCAATGCTGCCGAAGCACCATATCAGACCAGACAGTAACCATCCGGGGAAACATGGCCCATAAACGCAGTAGGTCAAACTTGACATCCCTTATTAATTCCCGAAACGGGTGTGCCCCCAAATCGTTTCCCCAGAGGTGTGAAACCAACATGTCTGGCTCCCGGTCAAGATGCTTAAACTTTTGAAACTCCGTAAGCAGCCTGCCCCAAGTCATGCCCGAAGCCCCAGCCTCCCAGGCAAAACCTAGTTGCCGTCCATCCAGTCTCACAGCTGCACGAAGGGCTCCCCAGAACGCGAAGGAATGCCCTAGGATCCATACCAACACCGGACCTGAAAAAGAGAAGAAAAACAGTAATGGAGCACATAACAGGTTTCCCAACCACACACCACCTCCCACAACTCACAACCACTGAGGGCGTACATAAGACCGAAAACGGGCGGACACCCAACGCCAGTTCCGCTTAACCACCTCCTCACCAAGACCGGCCCGTGCCGCCTCCCATGCAGCCCCAATTCTGAAGGAATGCCCCCCATAAGAACCAGCACTCACCCCACATGCCACTAAACACTTAAGGAAAACCGCTAGGAACTGATACCGGGACAAAAAACCCCCATCCCGAGGCCGCAACACTGCACCCCTTTCCCAAACCACCAAAGCCCTATACGCACTAAAACACTGCACTGGACACGCCGCGGATCCCGCCACCATGTACAACGCCACCAACCAATTAATCATATGCACCGACCAGCCCTCCTCCCAACAGTGCCCCACCAACAACCAAAAACCTGTGTCATCACCCCCCAACATCCCCTATACTCACCCTCCAATCAGCCCAATGAGACCACGCTCTGGAGTAAGCAGCCCTTGTCCATTCCCAACAATCAGAGTAGATGACGCCTGAATGTCAGCTGCCGGAGATTCTCTGGATAGTCCTCTGCCATCGCCTGAGCACCAGGAGCGAGTTCCTGAAAACGATCCCACTGTGAACGAGAAAGAGTGTCAGCAATCTTGTTAGAAACACCAGGTACATGCACAGCAGTGACAAGGATATTAAGCGACAAGCACAACTACACCATACGCTGCAGCAGTTGCACCGCCAACTGCCTCAATATCCGGCCTCAATCATAGGCCTCCAAAAAGGAAGCCCAAACTGCCAGGTCCTCCCGCAACTCGACCCGCAGCCGCACAAAGAAACCACCCCAGCTGTCGCCTGCGGCAACCGCTGACTAAGAATACGACCCATGGGCATGATTCGACAAGTGAAATTCTGCTTCCCCAACAGGGAGTGCAAATCACGCATGCGAACCTTCCGCACCAGGCGTACCCGAGCCACCTCAGCGCGCAACGCCATCAGCTTATCCTGCGGCAAACAACACTCCATAGCTACAGTATCGATCTCGATACCTAGAAAGCTCAAGCACGTAGTGGGCCCTTTGGTCTTGTCCCTTGCCAATGGTATACCGAACGCAACGTTGTATCCAACGACATATAAACCATGGGTCAATACCATCGTTCACCGTTCCCCCCAAAAGATTAGCCATGGGAGGAGAAGGAAAGGGGCCTGCCATCCTGCCCAAAGCCACCTCCTTCCACAGCTTCTCGGTCACGACCAACGGGTGTTGCAATGCCAAATGCAAGTTACCCCCTGTCCGCGGCAAATAGTAGTTGCCGACGGAATCCTAAAACCTTCCTACAACAACGCCCCACCACGATCCTGGAAGCATCACGTCCAGACAGACCAGCATCACGCCCTCTTCCAGCCGCATCTCCCCCCTTTCGGGACTTCTGGGTTTTAAAACACCGGGAAACATTGTGCATCACGACGCACAAGTAGCATTCGTGCTTAAACTTGCACTTAGCTCCAAATTTGCAGCTTCCTTCGTTGAAAAGGAAGCACAGTCCCTTTTGCATCGCCGCAGAGTAACTGGACTGTCCCAAGCCCCCCGGTGGACCCATGAAAAGACTGGCTACCCGTCCCCCCTTTCACGGGCGCAGTCACCCACAACCACAAGCCGATATCCTTGTGGTCCCATCTCATGGTTGGCCGGACTGCTTTGCGCTGCGGAAACTGTTCATCGTAGCGCAACCAGGCCTGACCCCCATAAGCCTGATAACACTTTATTAACAGCATCCAGATAGCAAAACATCCCGGCGCACTCCGCTGGCACCTTTTCCCCAATGATGCCCGCTAAATTAGTAATCATGTGCAGCCAGTTCGGAAAAGTCTGCGGTATCAGCCAAGACTCTCCTCCTTATCTTCCTTGTCTTCCCCAGGTTTAACTCTATCTAGATTAAATTGTTCCAAGGGGAGCAGGAAAAATTTCTCCACATATTCCCCCTTGTGTATTTTTTCCCTCACCTCCTGTTTTACATGTGAACCAAGGGGCCCCTCAAAACAGACGTAAACCTCTTCCCTGGCAGAATCATCCAGCCTAGTGACATTCTCCTTCCTGACTGCCTCCTGCTCAGTCTACGTCTGTACTTCCACGGCTGGGAAGCCTACTTGCCCCACTTACGGCAAACCCTCCCCCAATGGACCCCCAGGCAACCCCCCCAGAGGAAACCACACCAGGTGCCCCCAGGACCCCAGCCCCCACAACACTCACTGAGGGGCTAACCACTGTAGGAGCACCACACACAGCCTGCGCCCCTCCCCAGGGGCAACCCACGCACTAGCCAGAGACGCTGAAGCACTGCCCATCCCCTGCCCCAAGCCACACAATAGCGCCCGCATAGCCAGCATGAAATCCACCATCCCCCTCTACCCTAGGTCCCTAGCCCCCCAAGCCCCAAAGCAGAAACACCCTGCTGCCTGGGAGCTGTGGGCCCAGCAGCGACAGATCCGGCATCCCCCGACCTCTCACGGACCTCCTCTCCTGACAATTCTCGCTCTTCAGGCATCGGAGCCCCCTGGCGCCCCAACGCCACTGACGGGAAAGTCGGGCCAGCCACTGCCGCGGATGGCAGCACCGCCGATGAACCAGCTGCCCCGCCTAAGAACATCTCAGACCTAGAGCTAGCCGGTCGCTGCCCAATCACATCATCCCACGGTCTCTCCCGTGCTGAGCAGGCCTGCCCGTCATTTACCCCTGCAGGCCTGCCGTACCAGGTCCGGACACCTCAGGACCCACCACAGCCGAAGAGGGAGGCGACTTCTCCCCCCCAATGCAGGCTCCGCCGGACAACAGGATAATTAAATATCCAGTTATATGGTCAGTCTATTTGTTTTCATATATATCGTAAGTTAATATCAGTGGGAAATGAAAACTTATGCTGTTGCTTTTGCATCAATCCAGTGAAAATTTATTTACAGTGTTCAACATCATACACAGTCTGCTATATTAAACCAAAAAAACACAAAATTGAGTATTGTAGCATAAATTTATTTCACACCATATTAAAATACAAAAAGAATCTAACAAAAATGTGATCAACACTAAAAGCAGGGCGGCAATCCTGGAGAGATATCATGTGTAACAACCAAATGTAAGAACAATTCATGAAAAAGAACACTGAGACTGGACAGCAAAGTGCTAAGTGCAAGATAGTAACGCTGGAACAATGTCCTAAGTACATAATACAAGTCCGTCCCACCCCATATCTGAACTGTATATATTACCAACAAGTCACAGGGATCAAACCACTCTCCAGGACGCCACCACCCCGACGCCACCACCCCGACGCGCGTCCGGGGACGAAGGACACGAAACGCGCGTCGGGGTGGTGGCGTCCTGGAGAGTGGTTTGATCCCTGTGACTTGTTGGTAATATATACAGTTCAGATATGGGGTGGGACGGACTTGTATTATGTACTTAGGACATTGTTCCAGCATTACTATCTTGCACTTAGCACTTTGCTGTCCAGTCTCAGTGTTCTTTTTCATGAATTGTTCTTACATTTGGTTGTTACACATGATATCTCTCCAGGATTGCCGCCCTGCTTTTAGTGTTGATCACATTTTTGTTAGATTCTTTTTGTATTTTAATATGGTGTGAAATAAATTTATGCTACAATACTCAATTTTGTGTTTTTTTGGTTTAGTTTAGCTATGTTGAGGTAGCATCACGGCTTAGGCACCATCTTTTGATGGATACCCATTTGGTGATTATATATGTGTAACAGTAGGTGCCTTACGTTTATGCGATTTTGGTTAATACAGTCTGCTATATTGCAGTGCGCACACTCTGGTGCAATGCTGTACCAACATAAATGGTGATATTAACGGACAACGGGATTGTCGGCGCCGGGCCTGGAAGTCTCGTCAGGGCTAAGACACGCCAGAGGCCTAGATCTCCAGGTCCGGAAGCCTGAGCAGGGGCTTCGGCAGACACCGGTAGCAGCCCTTGGAGCTGGGACTGCAGCCATTGCGCCCCATTCACCTCCGCAGCACTCCTCAACTGCTCATAGATGTCAGCCAACGGATCCATAACGCAGGAACGAAGATTCAACTAGCCTGGCTCACTGCAAAAAGGTACTCACTCCCTCCTCCCCCCCCCCCCAATCTCCTCCCTCTTCAGGACAATTAACCCCTTCAGACCACTTAGTACCCCTGTCAGTCCTAGCAGCAAGGCCCTGTTATGTCGGCCTCCCCTAAGGGTATTTCTCTCTCCCCCCCCCCCACCAGTTTGTTCTTACTCACCTTAGCTAGGTATTTTGAAGGAACCGCCCATACAAGGGAGGGGTGATGATGTCAGTGTTGCACACCAGCCTGTTCCGGAAAGATCAAGCTAAGCAAATTAGGATGATGAAGGCAACATTAACTTCATTAAAGTTGCAATAGGTGCAAATATGCCAGATCAGTAGCATCAGGTCAGTTCAATTCAATATACAGTGGTAACTTGGTTTAAGAGCTAAGAGCTCCCTGTACTGGGTGGGAGCGGGAGTGGAGGAGGGGCATGGTCTGCATAGCATGGTATACAGTACTGTACTCTGACCCAGGAAGTCTCCCTCACCTTCCAAATCATAGCAGGTCCACTTCAGGCTGGGGCTTACATCAGGGGACAGGGCTGTGGAGGAAATCTTTTCATAGCTGTAACCCCTCTCTCCCCGGACAGAGAGTGCTGCATGTATGTGCCCACATCTGCCCTGCTTATATCTTCATGCTCCCTGCAGTCTGTCAGCCCTTGTGTTTCCCATCCTCTCCATTACTGTACAGTAACTTATAATATCACATATTCTGCTGTTTCTGAATGTTTGTTTCATTTGTTTTACATGTTATTCAGAATAATAAATAATTTTTGGGGTGTGGAACCAATTGTCTGCATTTCTATGATTTCTTATGGGAAAATTTGCTTTGGTTTAAGTGTGAATTTGGATTACAAGCACAGTCCCGTAACAAATTATGCTTGTGATCCAAGGCACCATTGTATGTAGGTGTGTGTGTGTGTGTGTTTTCTAACTTTATCCCTGCACTAAACATTCTAAACCCCAACTCCATTTCCTGTATTGTGTCCTGATCTAGCTGTTACTAGAGACCGATTACCTCTGACAACAGGCAGTGAACAGCAGTGTGCAGAAAGGTAAATCATTTAGCGGCTAAGGATTAACTGGCATTTTTTTTTAGGGGTTAGGAGTCATTTTGGTAAAAAGGGATCTACAAATACGTGAGAAATCAAATAATTTATCATATAGGGGGACGCACCCTATGAAGTATACATTGTACACAATATATAGGCCAAAAAATGTGTGTGTCTTTAAAATGAGCATATCAACTGCAATTACTAAGGATAAGTAATGACGCTATAATAAAAGAATAAGGGTGGATGAAGTCATAAGGAATGAGAGAAAAGGAGGAAGAATAGCTAGAGGGAGAGATGAGAAAGGAGACTAAAAAAGGAGGAGGAAGGATAGGAGGAAGCACCAGAATGGTAGATGGAAGCAAAGAGAACATAAAGTGGCATCAGATAACTACTGTATTTCCAATTACTCAAACCAGTCCATCTTGTTTTAACTCTATTGAAAATCCAGCTGAGACACAGGCATGAGTAAAGTGGTCCAATGTAAACACACACCAAACTCAGTTGTGATTTTCTTTATGAAAAATTAAAAATCTTACATTTTGTAAACAAATCACCACTTTGTGCAAAATATCGCAGTAAATGAGGAAGGAATAAACGCTCAATCCGAGCTCTATCTGTCCATTCGGATCAAATTCTAGATGGAATGTCCGCGTTCACATGCCGTGCGACGTTTCGAGAGGAATCTCTCTTTCTCAAGCATAATTAGTGAAGTCCAACCACCACCTGAAATACCTGGGAAGTCTTGCGAGGTTACTTCCCCTACTTAAACCAAACATAGATATACAGGAGTAAATTATCTTATAAAGTCACATAGTGATACATTTTATTACTTTTTATCACCCTTTTTACTATACAATCATCTAATTTTACATCTTCACGGAAATACATTAAAATTACATTGCTCATTTAGTCCTAGTGGACTTAATGTTTCTAGTTTTTGTATCCAGAAAACCTCTTTTCTCAACAATCTCAATTTCACCTCCTCTACATTGCTACCTTGTATCTCTTCCAGTATCGTCCATTTTAATTCACTAATGCTGTGTCTGAACTCGGCAAAGTGTCTGGCCACTCCTGTTTCACCATATTTACAGGTAGCTGTATCTCCTGTCGACAGTGCTCTCCTAATGGTAGCGCGATGTTCATTTAATGGACCTCGTAGTCTGCCCTACATATGCCAGCCCACATGGGCATTTTAAAAAATACACAACATTTTTATTGTCACATGAATGTCTACCTTTTAGTGCTACTGGGGTGCCCTTCCTCGGATGTAACAAGTCGTTACCCCGGATGATCGACCCACAATTCTGGCAATTCCTGCAGGGGAATGTCCCCTTTTTAGCAGCACGTATAACCATCTGTCTAGACATTTTCCGTTTTTTCATAGCTCCCCGAACCAATTGATTAGCCAATGTTTTACCTCTCCTATAGACAAATCTAGGTGGTTTGTCAAATAGTTTACTGAATTTGGGATCACATCTCATCATCTTCCAATGACGACGAATTACATTTTCCACCATTTTGGAATGACTATCATAGGTAGAGATAAACATTGGACACTCCTCTTTTTAGTTTTTAATCTTCCCTTGAAATAGACTCTTCCTGTCAATTCTCCCCACCTCATCTCCTGTTTTTCTGAGTTCTACAATATCGTAACCCCTAGCAGCATATTTCGTGATTAATTTCTCTTTATGAATTTCATACTCCCTATCATTATTACATATGCGCCTAGCTCTTACAAACTGGCCACGGGGTCTCCCTTTAAAGGTTTGAGGTGCGTGGGCACTATTACGTAACAGCGCATTATTCTTGTCCGTCGGCTTAGAATAAAGCGTGGTAATGACCCATCATCTGTCCCCTTTCTTACCTCAACATCAAGGTAATGAATACAGGTGGAATCACTCTCTAGTGAGAACTCAATAAGGGGATGACATTGATTAAGATATGTGACGAATAACTCAAGCAGACACACATCGTCCACATATCTTGTCCAAAGTCTGACATGTGAACTGAGCTCATGTGTCCAGACATATCTCTGTTCAAATTGAGACATAAATATGTTTGTGACACTTGGTGCTGCAGGGGACCCCATCGAAGTCCCCTGCAGCTGTAGGTAAAGTGGTCAATTCGGATGATACTGTCTGCAATTAAACTCTCCATCATGTGATAACTAACCCAAGTGGCCTATTCCTCTAGAGAGGGGGGCAGCACAGAATTTCCAGTGTATGGGTATAACTGTTCTGACATCCATAAGGAAGTGGTGCCACATGGAGTACTCTGGAAGCCATTGGACACTACTTTGAATATTGTATAATTTATATGGACACTATGCTGGCTTTGCTTGTGATTGGTGTCAGCTGTCACTAGTTATAGACTTCACTGCTTTACCTGTCTATGGTGGTACTCTGCTAATAGAGGCACTTGAGCTGTTACATGGCTAAGGCCTATGGCTGTGATTTACATAGCGACCCCCGTCACCAGTCATTCCATAATGAAGCCTAGCTGCCTTTCTTCTTGCTCAGTGCCGTCCAGGCAGTATGAAGTGGAATGATGCTTTATCGGAATAATACGAATGGACGACAGTATTAACTCCAGATGAATAATTCATCCTCCCCAGCCCGCCTGGCAATGTCCAGCTGCGTGCTAGCCCTTTTAATATTTAATGGTTGTGAAATTAATGTGGGAAAACATATTCAGAAGGGTTAACAGAATCAACACAGCAGTCTGCCACCTACAATTGATTTTAAGAGGTTTCCAGCACCGTTCATTTATTCTTAATAGGAATCATGAGTAAATGATATTTCAGCTCCATTAACTGTGTCAAGTATAATATACAAAGTGCGAATCTTAGAGCTGGCAGTGTGAACCCAGCGACCAATAATAACGCTCCTATGTATCATACAAGTTTTAGAGACTTTTTTTTTTTTTATTGATGTGCTATGGAGAAGTTATATAGTACTTAAATTCTTGTACATAGGAGCAGTATTATAGTAGTTATATTCTTTTATATAGGAGGCAGTATTATAGTAGTTATATTCTTGTATATAGGAGCAGTTTTATAGTAGTTATATTCTTGTATATAGGAGGCAGTATTATAGTAGTTATATTCCTGTATATAGGAGCAGTATTATAGTAGTTATATTCCTGTACATAGGAGCAGTATTATAGTAGTTATATTCTTGTATATAGGGGCAGTATTATAGTAGTTATATTCTTGTATATAGGAGCAGTAGTATAGTAGTTATATTCTTGTATATAGGAGCAGTATTATAGTAGTTATATTCTTGTATATTGGAGGCAGTATTATAGTAGTTATATTCCTGTACATAGGAGCAGTATTATAGTATTTATGATGTAAGGAGGAAAAAGAAGGATGTCCAGCACTCACAGGTTGCTTGATAGCAGATCTTTATTCCATCTTTATTTCATAAATGTGAAGCGGCAGGGAGGGGGAGGGTGCGTGACATGTCTCTAATGGCGACGGCCATTTCTGGCCACTGGGGCCTGTCGTCTAGCCGAGAGCATGCGCCGTGAAATAGGTACAGGTAGAATCACGTGACTAGTGAAAATTAAAAGCATATACATTTAGCAGCAAAGTATCATAAGAACACAGTTAAATCATTTCTTTCCTAAAGGGCCCGTAGCTTCCAAACCTGTTATCCACAGGGACTCTCTTCTAAGCAGGGTTTGGTGTTGGTCTCCGCCATTTCTGCAGGAGTTAACTCTCTCCAGCCCAAGAAATTTAATACATTTTGTATTGCCTCCCATGTTCCTTTCGGATGTGGTCGATAAGACGGGGCACCCCCTTGCCAGTGCGTACGGAGTACATATGCTCCTTATATCTGGTCTATAGGGGGCGCTTCATCTTTCCGATGTAATATCTCCTGCAAGGACACACTATTGCGTATACTGTATATGTGGATTTGCAGGTGATGAAATCCTTAATAAAACAATCCTTGCCTCCTAGATGTATATAAGCAGTGCATAACATTTGGGTACAGTAATTACACTGACCGCACTTGCGGTTCCCCTGCGGTAGGGACGTATTCAGCCAGTTACATTTTCTAGTCTGGTCTGCGTTGCCGCTAAGCATGTCTCCTATTGTCTTGTTCCTTCTATGTTTTATACAAGGCTTACGACTAGCAATCTCATGTAAATCGGGGTCATTTTCGAGCAAAAACCAGTGTCGGTTTATGGCATTCCTTATTACTTCGTTTAATGGAGAATTCTGGAAAATGAACATAAATCTTTTGTCTGCTTCCTTTCTTATACTATTAGCAGAACTTAAAAGGGTCGTTCTATTCTGACCGGCTGCTCGCGTATAGGCATCGCGGACCACATCCCGTGGGTAACCCCTGCGTGCCAGTCTCTTCTCCAGATCGCCAGCCTGCGCCCTGAATGTGTCATCATCATTATTTACTCTGCGTAAACGCAGCATTTGTCCATACGGGATGGCTTTTTTGACGACAGCTGGGTGTGAGCTGGCGAAGTGAAGAAGGGAGTTGCACGCAGTGGGCTTTCTATATACAGAGGTTTTTATGTGGTCATTATCAATCTCCACGAGGACATCCAGGAATTCGAGTGCATCACCTGCAAATTTTTATGTAAAGAACATATTTCTACTATTCTGCTCGTTGAGAAATTGTACAAACTCACAAAAAGATTCCTTGGAGTCACCCCAAACTATAAACACATCGTCCACAAACCGATGATAAGCCCTGATATGTCTGATAAAGGGATTGGCCGTTAAATACACAATATCGTGTTCCAATTTAGCGAGGAACAGATTGGCATACGTGCAGGAGACCGGCGTGCCCATTGCAGTGCCGACCTCCTGCCGATGCCATCTGCCCTCAAACTGGAACACGTTATGGTTTAAGATAAATAGTAGTGCTTCTCTCACAAACCTGCGCATAGTTACGGGGTTACCCCCCTTCTCTCGAAACCAGTCTACAACCTCTACACCCGCATCATGTGGCATGCGGGTGTAGAGACTTCCACGTCGATGGAGGCGAGAGACAGACCTGTCTCCCAATGCATATCGCTAATAGTCTTCAAGAATTCGCCGGAGTCCTTAATATATGAAGGTGTATGTTAAAGTATTGGCCTAAGTAGCCATTCTACATATTGAGACAGGTCCTCTGTGACAGAGTTTACAGCTGAAACTATAGGGCGCCCAGGTGGATTCTCCATAGACTTATGTACCTTGGGGAGAAAATACCACCTGGGCGCCCTAGGGGAATCTGGTATCAGTCTTTCAGCCGTTTTTGCGTCTTTGGCCCCTGTCGCTACATGTCTGTTGAGGAGTGACCTAAGATCTTCTTTGATTTTAACATAGGGTCTTTACTTAAGACAGAGTATGTACTAGTGTCGCTTAACTGCCTCTGAGCCTCGGTATGATAATAGGTACTAGACATTATGACGGCTGCTCCCCCCTTATCCGCCCTCTTGACCACTAGGTCTGTCCTGGATTTTAACCACTTCAAAGCCCGTTTTTCTTTTTCAGACAAATTTTTAACGGGTTGTGGATAGGATAAGGCTTTTACATCTCTGGTTACCAGTTTGTGGAAGAGATCAAGGACTCCACCAGGGGCGACCTGAGGTGTAAAAGTGGACTGTCTGCCTCCCTTAACCCCTTAACGACATCGGGCGTAAACTTACGCCCTCGCGCCCTGGTACTTGGCGCATCAGGGCGTAAATTTACGCCCGATGTTTCCCCGATCGCTGCGTGTTCACACACAGCGGTCGGGGAAGATGGCCTGCTATAAATCATAGCAGGCCATCATAGCTTCTCGGCACGGGGGGTGGTTAACACCCCCCGTGCTTACGATCGCCGCTATAGGCTGATCAATTCAGATCAGCCAATAGCGGCGATCGGAACCTTTCCGGGTCATCGGCGACCCGATGACCCGGAAAAAAATGGCGGTCGGTGCTGTCCGAGGACGGCACCGACCGCCATTACTGTAAAAAGTAATGGTGATCGCCGTGCCACCGGCCCGATCGCCGTGAACGGCCGGCCGGTACCGGCCGGCCATTCACGGCGATCGGGCCGGTGGCACGGCGATCAGAGTCCCACAATATAGTAAATACCTGCCCTGGACCCCTCAGCTAGGTAGCCGAGGGGTCCAGAGCAGGTATTTGTACATTACTCACCTGTCCCGGGCTCCTGATCGGCGTCTTCCGGGTTCGCGGCATCCTCGTCTTCGTTCGGGTCTTCGGCTTCTTCCGTGACGTCACGTTCGGCTTCTCTCGGCTATTTTCGGCTCCAGCGTCGGCTCTTTCCGTATTTTGCGCTCTGCTGCCCTCTAGCTGCTGATAAGTGTATTACACATATCAGCCGCTACAGGGATGTTCAAATGTAGAAATTTTTTTTTTTTTTTTCAAATTTTTTTTTTCTATTTTCCGCACCCTATCGCCGCTGAGTGTTGATCAGCATCGCACGAAAGTGTGCTGCTAATCAGCAACTCCTCCTTTTTGGCGTAGGGTGTTTTTTTTCTATATTCTACTGCCACGGTCTGCTTATAAGTGCCGCACATAAGTGCGGCATTTATCAGCAACTCCTTTGTTGGCGTAGGTTTTTTTTTTATACTTACTGTAAAAAAACACGTAAAAAACACTACATTACACCACACTACATTGAATAAAGTTTGACACTACACCACTACATACCCCATATACCAATCCCCGTATAAAGATGGCCCCCAGGGTGTTTTCGGCGTCAGAGGGATACGTTATTATTACCTCCGACACCGAAACAGCCAGTGAGGATGAATGGGGGGTCCTTCGTTCCTCCATTCATCCTCATCATCCTCATCCTCCAATGACGTATCTGGGGGTAGCGTAGCGTACGCTGCCCCCCAGACACATCTTTTCCGCCAGTACCGTCCCAATAAGAGATGACGGTATGGTGTGAAATTCTACAAACTCTGTGAGCGTGCCTTAGGGTACACTTACAGATTTCGGGTACGTGCACACTGCGGAATGGCGAAGGATAACCCTTTGTGCATTCCGCAGCTGGCACCCGCCGGCGGACTGATGCAGGCATGTGTCTCCACCCGTGTCATAGAATCCATTCTATGCACGGGCGGATTCCATCGTCCATCCAAAGAATGAACACGTTGGACGGAGAGCGGAATCCGCCCGTGCATAGAATGAAGTCTATGACACGTGTGGAGACGTGCGCCTGCATCAGTCCGCCGGTGGGTGCCAGCTGTGGAATGCACGAAGGGTTATCTGTCGCGATTCCGCAGTGTGCATGTACCCTTAGAGTGTATGTAGGAAGGGACACCCGAATCCAGCCCCCAGATGCCCCCCTCCCCCCCATCCTCGGAGTTAGTGGGAAGATCGTCCGGGAACTGATCTTCCCACTGCTGGATAAAGGTTACCACCTGTACGGGGATAACTTTTATACCAGCGCCCCCTCCTCTGGTCTCTCGCTGCCCTGTAGCTTGCGGCACGATCCGAACATATCAGAAGCAGTAATAGCGCCCTAATATTTAGCAGCCATGGAGCGGACCCAGCACTTCTGGATATGAAGGACCCCGTATCGCACCAGGGCAACATTTTCCGGGTGACGTCCCCCACACTGGAGAACGGGAGACCCCAGAAGAAGTGCAGAGTGTGGCGTAACAGGGGGATCAGGAAGGACAACATTTTCCAGTGTGACGCCTGTCCTGATCACCCCGGCCTCTGCATACTGGATCGCTTCAAGGCGCACCACACGTCATTGGGGTTCTACATTATCTAAATTCTGTCCCTTATTCCTATTTCAGGGGTCACGTTGATCCAGGGTTATTCTGATCGCCATTATGGAGTCGGGAAGGAATTTTTCCCCTGTGATGAGGCTACTGTCGTCTGCCTTAAGAGGGTTTTTTGCCTTCCTCTGGATCAACACAGGTTGAATTTGATGGACACCTGTCATTTCCAACCTTATAAACTAATAATTGGCCTAATACCCCCAAATAAATTAGAATTGTCCCTTTTCCACAGCTAAGTAGGTATGGCCGCCATTCCCATTAGAGGATGCCATGATGCAATTACAAAGCCTCTGTGCGGCCAGGACAGTAGAAACCCCCCACAAGTGACCCCATTCTGGAAACTACACCCCATAAGGAATCTAAGAAGGGGGGCAGCGGGGATATGGCCCCCTGGTGACGGCCACATTTGGGACGTGAAAATGAAAAAAATTGTATTTTTTATTTTCTCGGCACATGTTCTACGTAAGTGCCCGTCACCAGTGGGGTCCATATGCTCACTGCACCCCTTGTTAGATTCCTTATGGGGTGTAGTTTCCAGAATGGGGTCACTTGTCGGGGGTTTCTACTGTCCTGGCAGCACAGGAGCTTTGTAATTGCGACATGGCCTCCATCCTCCATTCCAGCCTCTAAATGGCGCTCTGTCCCTTTGGTGACTTGCCCTGTGCCCATATGGCACATTATGTCCACATGTGGGGTATTTTCGTACTCAGGGGACACTACCCTACACGTTTTGTGTTCATTTTCTTTTTTAACCCCTTGTGGAAATGGAAAAAAATCAAGGCTAGACCAACATTTAGTGTAATTTTTGTAAAATTTTTACTCTAAATCATTAATCTTGTCATGTTTTTTCATTTTCACAAGGGGTTAAAAGATAAAAAAAAACATTTAATGTGTAGAGCAATTTCCCCTGAGTACGGAAATACCCCACATGTGTACATAAAGCGCCATTCGGGTGCAGGGTAAGCCTCCGAAGGGAAGAAGCGCCATTTGGTTTTTGAAGGCTGGATTTGGATGGAATGGATTTCGAGGGGCCATGTTGCATTCAAAAGGCCCCTGTGTTGCCAAGACAGTTGAAACCCCCCACAAGTGACCCCATTATGGAAACTGCACCCCTCAAGGAATGTAACAAGGGGTGTAGTGAGCATATGGACCCCACTGGTGACGGACACAAATGTGGAACAATGTGGCGTGAAAATGAAATATTACATTTTTTACACTATAATGTTGGTTTAGCCTTGAATATATCATTTTCACAAGGGGTTAAAAGAGGAGAAAAAAAACAAAATGTGTAGCGCAATTTCCCCCGAGTCCGTAAATACCCCACATGTGGACATAAAGCGCCATGCGGGTGCAGGGTAAGCCTCCGAAGGGAAGGAGCACCATTTCGTTTTTGAAGGCTGGATTTGGATGGAATGGATTTCGAGGGGCCATGTTGCATTCAAAAGGCCTCTGTGTTGCCAAGACAGTTGAAACCCCCCACAAGTGACCCCATTATGGAAACTACACCCCTCAGGGAATGTAACAAGGGGTGTAGTGAGCAAATGGACCCCACTGGTGACGGGCACAAATGTGGAACAATGTGGCGTGAAAATGAAATATTACATTTTTTACACTATAATGTTGGTTTAGCCTTGAATTTATCATTTTCACAAGGGGTTAAAAGAGAAAAAAACACACAATATGTGTAGAGCAATTTCCCCCGAGTCCGTAAATACCCCACATGTGGACATAAAGCGCCATGTGGGCGCAGGGCAAGCCTCCGAAGGGAAGGAGCGCCATTTGGATTTTGGAGGTTGGATTTGGCTAGAATGGATGATGAACGCCATGTCGCATTTACAGAGCCCTCCTGCTGCCAAAACACTGGAAACCCCCCACAAGTGACCCCATTCTGGAAACTGCACCCCTCAAGGAATCTAACAAGGGGTGCAGTGAGGATATGGACCCCTTGATGACGGGCACATTTGTGCCATGAAAGTGAAAAAATGAAATTTTTCCCTTTCACGTCACATTGTTCCACATTTGTGCCCGTCACCAGTGGGGTCCATATGCTCACTGTGCCCCTTGTTAGATTCCTTGAGGGGTGTAGTTTCCAGAATGGAATCACTTGTGGGGGGTTTCCAGTGTTTTGGCAGCACGAGGGCTCTGTAAATGCGACATGGCCCTTGAAATCCTTTTCAGTGAAATTCAGCTTCCAAAAGCCAATTGGCGCTCCTTCCCTTTGGAGGCTCGTCCTGCGCCCCCTTGGCACTCTATCGCCACATGTGGGGTATTTCTGTACTCGGGAGAAACTGCGCTACACATTTTTTGTCTTTTTTTGCCTCTTATCCCTTTAAGAAAATGAAAAATTGAAGGCTAGAACAACGTTTTAGTGTAAAAAATAAATTTTTCTTTTTTCACGCCATATTGTTGGGAAAATCTGTGAAGCACCTGTGGGGTCCAGATGCTCACCGCACCCCTTGTTACATTCCTTGAGGGGTGTAGTTTTCTAAATGGTGTCCCTTTAGGGGTGTTTTTTAGGTTTTGACACCCCAGAGCCTCTGCCAACCTGAAGTGGTACAGTCAAAAATGACCAAATATAACGGAGGCGTTGAAATTCACTAGGCGCTCCCTTATATCTGAGGCTTGTGGTTGCGTCAAATAGCGCAATAGGGCCACATATGGGGTATTTCTATAAACTGCAGAAACGGGGCAATAATTATTGGGGTGCATTTCTCTGGTAATAGGTTTATAATTATGAAAAATATTGGATTACAATAAAATCTCTGCACAGAAAATTAAAATTTTCAAATTCCTTACACACTTGGCTTTTATTTCTGTGACTCCCCTAAAGGGTTAAAACACTTTCTGGATGTGGTTTTGCAGAGTTTGGGGGGTGCAGTTTCTGAAATGGGGTGCTTTGTGGGGCTTTCTAACATACAGGCCCCTCAAATACACTTTAAACCTGAACAGGTCCCTAAAAATATCTGATTTTGAAATTTTACTGAAAATTTGGAAATTTGCTGCTAATGTTTTAAGCTTCCTATTGTCTAAAAAAAATGAAAGATAGTTTAATAAATACCGCCAACATAAAGTAGACATGTTGCTAATGCTATTTAATATATCATTTATGTGGTATAACCACTTTCTGTATACGCAAAGAAGTTTCAAAGTTGGAAAAATGCATTTTTTCACATTATTTGGGTTTTTTTCATAAAGATTTGTTATGAGTATCGACTCCAATTTACCAGAAATGTAAAGTACAATATGTCACGAGAAAACAATCTCAGAATCAACCGGATAGGTAAAAGCATCCTGAAGTTATTAATGAATAAAGTGACACTGGTCATATTCATAAAATTTGTCTCTGTCATTAAGGCCATTTCAGGCTCTGTCCTTAAGGGGTTAAAGTATGACTGTTGTGCGCTGTCTTGCACAGTATGGGGGGCCTGATCATAGGCCATAAATTGAAGACATGTGGTTTCTTGGTCCGTGAAACCTTCAGGGGGGATAAACCCCAATGGTCCAATAGAGCCTCTAAACGTGGGTTTACTTTTCTGTGTGTGAAACTTATTTTTTGCGAAATGCTTTGTGAGATTTATCTTTCTGATTTGTTTAAGGCTATCAATGTCAAAGTCTGAGGCTGAAAAACTCTCAGTAAGGCCAAAGTCCAGTCCTTTAGACAGTAGGGATTCGACATCCTGGTCAATAGGTACACCTGATATGTTAATTATGTTTGGGGGTAGGTCGTCTCCTCCAGGAGACCTGCTTGCGTTTCTTGCTTCCCCCTGTTCCTTGACCGGTGTTTTTTCCCTCCTCGTCTGTAGCTCCCCCTAAAGGGCAGGAGCTGGACCCAGATTAAGTTGGTCGGCCCGATGGTTTTTTGGTTGTTCCTCCAGTGGATTCATCTGAGGTACTGGCATCCGATTCCGTGGTGCTGGTGTCGTGAGCACTGCGATATCCACCTCTGGTTTTCCCTTTGCCCGGTCCTCTCTTTCTGCGATTCCAGTCGAAGATTTGGTTGGACTCGTAATCTAATTTATCCCGCATAAATTTATCTTTTTTATGTTTATTAGTATCCGATTGAAATGCAACCAGTTTCTTTTCCAGTTTGCCAAAAAACATATGTGCCTGTTCTTCCGGCATTCTGGTTTTGTATTCATGTTTTGCCCGACACAAGTCGGTTAGCACCTGTTCATATTCTTTGCGGTTCCGCTGTAATGTCAGTGTAAGTAGGTTCATGGCGTGTGCTAGATGGGCGTTCTGCCACTGCGCCACGAAGGTAGCGTCCTCCAGATATTGAGTGGGAGCTTTATAGCTTTTGAAGCCCCGCGGCACTCTGCCGCTATTCTTGTATGCCTGCAAGGAGTTGATTGTCCGAAAGAGACGTGTTTCCTTTTCCACCAGGTTGGTAATCTTGTGTTCAAGTGTCTTGTTACTAATGACCTGTGCAGAATCTTTTAGATTACAGGACTCAAAATACATGTCCGCTCCTTCCCTCCTTGCCAAGAGTGCCTCCTCTGCCTGCACATTAGTGTCCATGCTAGCCTCCATAGTTGGCGTTCAGCCGGTTTGCACGTGGTATGTAGAGAGAGATAATAAAGTAGTAGAGCACAGCCGGAGCAGCAATCACTTTCGCCGACTCAAAGGAGCTCAGGATAAATGCAGGTGGATGGCTACTCTGATAAAAACATCTGCATAGTGGTGCACGGATAGATAAACAGTCAATATGATGATGTAAGGAGGAAAAAGAAGGATGTCCAGCACTCACAGGTTGCTTGATAGCAGATCTTTATTCCATCTTTATTTCATAAATGTGAAGCGGCAGGGAGGGGGAGGGTGCGTGACATGTCTCTAATGGCCACGGCCGTTTCTGGCCACTGGGGCCTGTCGTCTAGCCGAGAGCATGCGCCGTGCAACAGGAAGGGAAGTGAAATAGGTACAGGTAGAATCACGTGACTAGTCAAAATTAAAAGCATATACATTTAGCAGCAAAGTATCATAAGAACACAGATAGTTTCTTTCGTTTAGACCTAAGGGGCCCGTTGCTTCCAAACCTGTAATCCACAGGGACTCTCTCCTAAGCAGGGTTTGGTGCTGGTCTCCGCCATTTCTGCTGGAGTTAACTCTCTCCAGCCCAAGAAATTTAATACATTTTGTATTGCCCACATGTTCCTTTCGGATGTGGTCGATAAGACGGGGCACCCCCTTGCCAGTGCGTACGGAGTTCATATGCTCCTCCTTATACTGTATCTGGTCCATAGGGGCGCTTTGTCTTTCCGATGTAATATCTCTTGCAAGGACACACTATTGCGTATACTGTATATGTGGATTTGCAGGTGATGAAGTCCTTAATAAAACAATCCTTACCTCCTAGATGTATATAAGCAGTGCATAACATTTGGGTACAGTAATTACACTGACCGCACTTGCGGTTCCCCTGCGGTAGGGACGTATTCAGCCAATTACTCTTTCTAGTCTGGTCTGCGTTGCCGCTAAGCATGTCTCCTATCGTCTCGTTTTCACTAGTTACGTGATTCTACCTGTACCTATTTCACTCCCCTTCCTGTTGCATGGTGCATGCTCTCGGCTAGACGACAGGCCCCAGTGGCCAGAAACGGCCGTCGCTATTAAAGACATGTCACGCACCCTCCCCCTCCCTGCCGCTTCACATTTATGAAATAAAGATGGAATAAAGATCTGCTATCAAGCAACTGGTGAGTGCTGGACATCCTTCTTTTTCCTCTTTACATCATCATATTGACTGTTTATCTATCCGTGCACCACTATGCAGATGTCTTTATCAGAGTAGCCATCCACCTGCATTTATCCTGAGCTCCTTTAAGTCGGTGAAAGTGATTGCTGCTCCGGCTGTGCTGAGGTCTTTACCCGCTCTACTACTTTATTATAGTATTTATATTCTTGTACATAATAGCAGTATTATAGTAGTTATATTCTTTTATATAGGGACAGTATTATAGTAGTTATATTCTTGTATATAGGAGCAGTATTATAGTAGTTATATTCTTGTACATAGGGGGCAGTATTATAGTAGTTATATTCTTGTATATAGGAGGCAGTATTATAGTAGTTATTTCATCCAATAGAAAAAGAGAGCTAGCACTCACCATTTACTGCAAAATATAGTCCATTTTATTCAGGGTTCACTTCAGCATGTGTAGGGGGGAGGGAGGTGAAGGCAGGTGCGACTAGGCGACAGCTGTTTCACGTGCACATAGGCACGTTTCGTCAGGTCCACGGAAGTCACTGCCGGGGGAGGGTCTTGTATAAATAGGTAAAAAGGCGAATGAATATACAAAACATTAAAAACATGTTAAAAACAAATATTCATTACACAAATTACAAAAAGGATCCAAAATCGTTTCGCTCGTTGAGGCCCATGGGTCCTATTGCAGATAATCTACTTATCCACATAGACTCTCTCTGAAGTAGACGTTGATTGCGATCTCCGCCATCTTTATTAGGGAACACACGTTCTAAGCCTACAAACTGCTGTACCTTGGTGTCGCCACCGTGCGCCTCCCTAACGTGGGAGATAAGACTTGGTACACCTTTCCCTGTCTCAACGGAATAACAGTGTTCCTTATACCGGGTATTTAGGGCTCTTTTCCTCTTACCGATGTAAAAACGTCCGCAAGGACAGAAAATGGAATAAACTACAAAGGTGCTCTTACATGTAATGAGCTCATCAATGAAGCACTCTTTGCCGTTCAATTTGATAAAAGCTATCGGATACATCTGGCAACAATAGGCACATTGGCCACATCTTTTGTTGCCCACAATAGTATTCGTTTTGAGCCAATTTTTCTGGGAGGTAAAAATATTACTGGTTGCTGTTTTTTTTTTTTTTTTTTTAACGTCTCCTAAGGTATTGTTTCTGTGATATGTAATTGATTTATGTAAAGCTACACTACTCAGTCAAGAGCATCTTCAATGTAGTGCCAGTGTTGTCTTATACTATCATTAATAAGTTTGTTCATATTAGTGTTCTAGAAGGAAAAAGCAAACCTTTTTGGTCTTTGACGGGGACTTTTCTTACTTAATAGCAGATGGGAACGGTTCTTTTTCAGTAGCCTTAGTGACCAACTCATGGTGGTATTCTCTGAGTTCTAACCTGTTGGCCAGTTCAGCGGCTAGCTGTGTAAACAGTTCAGTAGTGTTGTTAATTCTTTTAAGGCGGAGGAACTGGCTATACCGAATACTGTTTTTGACCTGCTGCTGGTGAGAGCTCCGATAATGTAAGATGGAATTAGTGGCCTGTGGTTTACGGTACACCGAGGTCACCAATTCCCCTCATGATATCAAGAAATACATCTAGGAATTCTATCTTATGAACACCAAATTTACGTGTGAAACGCATGTTCACATTATTAGTCTCATTTATATATTTGACAAAATCGTTAAACTGATCCTCAGACCCCTCCCAAATTAACACGTAGTCAACATATCTCAAATAATTCCGATTGTGTGAAATAAAAGGATTACATGTGTGAAAAACAATATTCATTTCCATATAAACAAGAAAAAGGTTTGCATAGGTGCATGATATGGGCGTACCCATCGCAGTACCGGTGTTTTGCCCGTTCCATGCACCCTCAAAAGTAAAAAAATTATTAGTAAGGATAAATAATAAAGCCTCACAAACAAAATTTCTCATAGGTAGTGGATTATCAGTAAGCTCGAGGAATAGGTCGATTGCCTCTACACATCATGAGGGATGCGGGTGTAGAGGCTTTCGACGTCCACCGAAGCCAAAAAGCAATCAGAATTAAAGTGACTTTCATTAAGAGCCAACAAAAAATCATTAGAATCTTTAATATAAGAAGGAAAACCATCTAAAAGGGGCCTGAGCAACCAGTCCAGGTATTGAGAGACCCCCTCGGTCGCTGATCCGATAGTGAATACAATGGGGCGGCCGGGGGCCTCTCAAGGTTTTTATGTACCTTAGGTAGGCAGTACCATTTAGGTACTCTGGGTGTCTCAATGAGCAATTTCTCTGCTACTTTTTCAGTAAGGGCACCTTCCTTCACATGTGTTTTAAGTAGTGTCCTTAACTTGTCTTCTTGTAGGATCCTGTTTGACAAGTGTATATACCTGTTTGTCATCGAGCTGCCGGTGGGCTTCCTCGCCATAAGCGGAGGAAAGGACCACCGTAGCCCCGCCCTTATCGGCCTTAGTGATTATAAGATCCGGCCTTTTTTGTAACCATTCAATAGCTCTTTGTTCCTTACTAGATAGATTACTTTTATTATTAGGCTAAACCAAAGCACGAATATCCTGCATTACTGCTTTAGAGAAACAGTCAACTGCCCCACCTGGGGCCACTGGAGGGGTGAAGGTGGAAGAGTTACCACCAGTGAAAGGGATAGAGGCATGTACAGGGTCAGTGTCGGCGATAGGTGGCACATCGCAATCTGCTAGCATTCTAACACATTGAATTATAGTAGTTATATTCTTGTATATAGGGGCAGTATTATAGTAGTTATATTCCTGTGTATAGGAGCAGTATTATAGTAGTTATATTCTTTTACATAGGAGGCAGTATTATAGTAGTTATATTCTTGTATGTAGGAGCAGTATTATAGTTGTTAAGGGTGTTCCCAGACTAATTACCCATGTAAAAGAGATGCATGGAGGAGACACGAAAGTCCTCCGTTACTTAGGTCTGGAAAGAGTACACCCACTAAAGGATGGGGGAGATCGTCATCAAAGACTTTTACAAAGAGAGACTATTTGGATTAGTCGGCTCAATGCCGTGGGGCCTGCAGGTCTTAATGAGAGGAACGACTTCGGTCCCTTTCTCTAACTGCTTATATGTTGTTTTTAATGTATTTTTATACACATACTTTTTGTATCTGTTATTCACCTATTTAAGCACCACTCCCCTCAGCAGTGACGTCCTCAGGCCAGAAGATGCGTGGTTGACCACGTGAAACGGCTGTAGCCATCAGACACCCCTGCCTTCACTTCCCCTCCCCACACATGTCCATGGAGATTGAATAAACGTATGTCTTTTGCAGCGATCCTGTGGTGAGTGCAAGCTCCTTTTTCTCTCTTGTTGGATTATACCTACACTGTTTTAGCTTATTGCACCTCCACGCTGCACATTGCTGCCTAGAATCCTCATTTTGAACTATCCTAGCTCATGGGTATAAAACTCACACCGCATGAACATTGGTGCTAACTCGGATCTACTTCCTACATTATTATAGTAGTTATATTATTGTATATAGGAGCAGTATTATAGTAGTTATAGCCTTGTATATAGGGAGCAGTATTATAGTAGTTATATAAATGTAGAAAGAGACGGTGCACTCACCACTGGTTGCAGTCTTTAATTTCTCATATGCGGTACATAGCCTGGGGAGGGAGGACGGGGGTGTGTGCTGGAGCGGGTACTATCCGGGACAGCTGTTTCCTGTTTGAATCGACACTTCTTCAGCCGGAATACACGTAACTTCCAGGGGGAGTGTTTAAGTGATCAAAAGTGACGTAAAACAAACAATGTAGTGAACGTGACAAATGATAAAAACGAGTTACAAATAAGCATTAAAGTTATTGCGCTCGTTTAACCCAGCTGGTCCGGTGGCGTTCAGTTTGGAAATCCAAAAGACTTCCCGTCTCAATAATAGTCTATGCCTATCGCCTCCTGACTGTGGTGTATCCACTTTCTTATTTGTAACTCGTTTTTATCATTTGTCCCGTTAAGACAAATATACGCAACTGCATACATCTGAGAGCAGAAAATACAGTGTCCGCAATACTTATTACCATCTGGGTGGTGTGCAACCAATTCTCCAATTTTAGGCTTTTGGTTTGAGGGCACCCTCTAATGTTGCGGTGGGAGATGAGAAGCCTATTAGCCTTTTCACTAAGATCAGGGTCCTGTTGTAGGATTCTTCAATGTTTCCTGATCGTATTGCTGATGATGGCATTCATGGGGGGATTTTTAAAGGTAAGCCTTTCTGGGTCCTTCTGTGTGTGCAAGGACTTACTTTTGAGAGGTTTTTTTTTTTTATTGTTTCTATTGTGGCTTTGAGCTTCAGTGATAATCTTGGGGGGGTATTCCCTCTCGATAAGGCGCTTCTCTAGTTCGCAGCTTGTTCTTCAAAGCCTTCAATAGTATTGTTGATCTTTCTTAACCGAAACATCTGGCTATATATGGGATTGTGTTTTTTGTATGGTCGACGTTTGAGCTGCTATAATGAAATAGCATATTACTGGCTAGTGGTATCCTGTCAACCGATGTGCGGTGTACTGTAATATACTGAGGGGTTGTTGCTGGGTGGTGAAGTGCAACCTTAGGGCTCATCATCTGCAACCTTCCTGTCACGGTGGGGTCCGAGGGTGCCGGAGCCCTTCTCCACTCTGCTTACACACAGGAATATCTTTAATAAAAGTCTTTACACAGTAAAGAATAACTTTGTGCAATCCAATACAGGGGCATTTGGTATGTTGGCTTGATCAGAGTCCTTAGCTTCAGGGGGGGTTGCCTTGGTTACTATAACTTGGACTTGGTAGATGGATAGGATTACAAGAATAGAGGAGACAGACCTGTTCCAGGGACTTTGCAGTTTTCAGTCTTTATAAGGTACGTGTGAATAGACACTTGAAGTTACTGATGTCAACGCTCACTAGCAAGCAGGAGGAAGACGCATGAACACACTGACTTGAGAGACAGGAAGATATGGACGGTGAATGGGTGACCCTCTAACACTTGACCAATCCGACAACAGGCACTAAGAAATACAGTGAAAGCCTGACAGGATTACTGAGGTGATTTAGGGAGGTTAGATGTGGCCAATCCAGGCTACCAACTGTCAAGACCCGCACAGCCCTCTGGGTAGAAGGTGGGCAGAGCCAGCTTTCCCCTGGCCAATCACTAGAGTGTGATAGGTTGCAGGGGAGGAGCACTGATCAAGCTCAACACTTGTTTACAAACAAATAAATTGACCAATCAATATTCTCCTAGTGGATTGCTATGGAAACTGTAATAACATTTGTATCACTAGAGGTAAATACAAACAGCATATTAAACAAATATACAATGACAGAAAACAATGCTCATGTAATACATTACCACAAGAGAGGCCAGGAAAAGACACAAACACATAGGCCCCAATACAGACAGTACAGGTGTCACGATTGGCAGGTGAGGACAAGACACAAGACAGTGGGCCTTAAATCTGCGCCCACCCACTGTCACCTGCCTACTTGCCTCGGTCGACCCTAAGCGGTCGCGGACAACCACGAAGACAATCCCTATACTGAATAGGTGCAAAACATAAAACGCAGACAGACAGACAAACACAAAGTGGAAGGTCAACTAGCCAAGTCAGAACCAAACGAGCAACGCAGTACAAAATCAGGAAGAAGCGGGTAGTCAAGGAACAGGCAAAAGGTCAGAATCCAGGCAAGGCGATATAGAAGGAACAGGGCAGAGTACAGGGAAGAACTGGGGAGCTGGGATCAGAACAACTAATAGCCAGCAAAGAGAGCTGACAGTGATTACACTTTATACTGGGTCAGGAGGCCGGACCAGCACATCATTGGTCCGACCCCCTGATCCCAGATATCTAGCAGCTGATCTGCTACAGACCGAGTGGCAGAGCGATCCGCCCCTCAGCCTGAGCATGATGCCATTCAGCTGCACAGACTGGACGGCCGCCACGAGTGACGTCACCCGGCTCAGGCGGCCGCCTCGGCGCTGGGTCCTAGCGCCGACAGAAGATGCCGGGACGGAGGAGGATGCCGCAGGAGCCCTGGCAGGTGAGTTTCTAACATTACCCCTCCCTCTATGAGGGGCCTCAGGACCCTTATTTAAAGGACCCGGCTTGAGAGGGTTACATGAGTGAAATTGTCGAACAAGACGCTGCGCATGCATGTCCCTACTTGCAACCCAAGTGCGTTCTTCAGGACCAAATCCCCTCCAAAGAACCAGGTACTGCAAAGAACTCTGGACCCAACGAGAATCCAGAATTCTCTCCACTTCGTACTCCAGCTCTCCTTGAACGACCAAGGGAGCAGGGAGGACAGATGGCAACACTGGATAAACATATCTCTTAAGCAGAGCTTTATGGAAAACATCATGGATCTTCATACTCTTGGGTAGTTGCAACTTAAAAGAAACTGGATTAATAATCCTTAGAATTACATAGGGACCGATGAATTTAGGCGACAGTTTACCGGATGGGGTTCTCAATCTCAAATTTCTGGTCGAGAGCCATACCTTATCCCCCACCTTGTATTCTGGGCCAGATATGCGTCTTTTATCAGATTGTCTTTTAGAACATTCTTGGGCTTTAACCAGGTTCTGCAGAGCCTGGGCCCAGACTGTGCACAGTCTTTTGTAGGTCTTTTCAGAGGATGGGTTGATTGACTCGGCAGCATGAACGGAAGAGTACCTAGGGTTAAACTCGAAATTGCAAAAGAAAGGCGACATTTTTAGGGACTGATTTTCACGATTATTTAGTGCAAACTCAGCTAAAGGTAAATATTCCTTCCATTTGTCCTGAGAACCAGCAACAAAACATCTTAAAAACTGTTCTAATGACTGGTTTACTCTCTCAGTTTGCCCATTAGACTGAGGATGGAAAGCTGAGGAAAAAGACAAGGTTATACCCAGACGACCACAGAATTCTCTCCAGAATTTAGATACAAACTGTACCCCCCTATCAGACACAATATTTTCGGGCACCCCATGCAGGCGGAGAACATGATTAATAAATAGGGAAGCCAAACTACGTGCAGTAGGGAGTTTACTAAGAGGGATAAGATGACACATTTTAGAGAATCTATCGATGACCACCCAAATTACTGTTTTACCCTTGGATACTGGTAGATCAGTTATGAAATCCATAGAGATATGGGTCCAGGGTTTGGTAAGTACCGGCAAAGGTTGAAGAAGTCCCTCCGGCAATCTACGAGACACCTTAGACCTAGCACAGACCTCACATGCATCCACAAACAATTTTGTATCTCTGGCCCAAGATGGCCACCAATAATGACGAGCCAAAAGATATCTAGTTCCAGCAATGCCTGGATGACCTGCTAGTACAGAGCAATGAGTCTCTTCAAGCACTCTAAGGCGGAGGTTCGGGGGAACGAAGAGTTTATTTTCTGGGGTGTCTTTAGGGGCCATGGCTTGCAAGTCTATCACTTGAGCAGCTAGATCGGGCTGTAATATGGCTACCACCACCCCAGGGGATAAAATAGTTTCAGGGTCCTCTGTGGAAGTACTACTGCTATTGAAACTACGTGATAAAGCGTCTGCTCTTACATTCTTGGAGCCAGGTCTGAAGGTTACCTCAAAATCAAAGCGTGTGAAGAAGAGTGCCCATCTGGCCTGCCGAGGAGTAAGACGTTTAGCTTTATCTAGATACACAAGATTCTTATGATCAGTCAATACCTTAACCTTGTGTTTAGCCCCTTCTAAAAAATGCCTCCACTCGTCAAAGGCCCATTTTATAGCAAGAAGTTCTCTATTGCCTATGTCATAGTTACATTCCGCTCTAGAAAATTTTCTAGAAAAATAGGCTATGGGTTTGAGATTGGTGAGTGTATCTGAGCCTTGTGAGAGAACAGCTCCCACCCCCACCTCTGAGGCATCCACCTCAACAATGAAAGGTTGCTCAAAATCTGTCTGAATCAATACTGGAGCCACTGAAAAACATCCTTTAAGTTTGTCGAAGGCCAGAACAGCTTCAGGAGTCCAATTTACCAAATCCGCTCCCTTTCTAGTCATATCAGTAAGAGGTTTAGCAATTACGGAGAAACCCTGAATAAACTTCCTATAATAATTAGCGAATCCCAAAAATCTCTGTAAGGCTTTAAGATTGTTGGGACGCTCCCATTTCTTAATGGCCGCTATTTTAAGGGGATCCATTTCAAAAGAATTGGAGGTGATTTTGTATCCCAAAAATGAGATCTCCTGAACACCGAATTGGCACTTCGACAACTTAGCAAACAATGGTTTAATCTCAGTAGTTCCATAACTTTACGAACATGATAGATGTGGGAAGACCAATCAGGAGAGTAAATCAATATGTCGTCCAAGTACACCACTAAGAACCGACCTAAGTACTCACGAAATACGTCATTCACAAAGTGTTGGAACACTGCAGGGGCATTACATAGCCCAAAGGGCATTACAAGGTATTCGAAGTGTCCCTCAGGGGTATTAAAGGCGGTCTTCCACTCATCCCCTTCCTTTATCCTAATCAGATTATAGGCTCCCCGAAGATCAATCTTGGAAAACCACTGAGCCCCTACAATCTGATTAAACAAATCCGGGATCAACGGAAGAGGATGTTGGTTCTTAATAGTGATTTTATTTAACTCCCGATAATCAATACAGGGACTTAGACCACCATCTTTCTTACCAACAAAGAAAAACCCTGCCCCTAGTGGAGAGCAGGAAGGACGAATATGACCTTTGCGTCAACTATCCTTGATATATTCACGCATAGCCTCCCTTTCAGTCCTTGATAAATTAAACATCCGACCTTTGGGATATCTAGACTCAGGAATTAAATCAATGGCACAATCGTATGGGCGATGAGGAGGTAATTCGTCCACTGATCTTTCGTCAAACACATCAGCAAAATCAGATAAGAATTCGGGGATCTCCCCTTCCAACAAAGAACATTCAGTTAAATGCAAAGAAATACAATGGGAAGCACACCCCGGTCCCCATTGGATGAGTTCCCTGTTTGACCAATCAAACACCGGGTTATGCTGAGTCAACCAGGGCAACCCCAAAATAATGTCCGAGGACAAATTATCCATAACCAAAAAATCAAGAAACTCAGAATGAATAGAACCTACTTTTACCTCAAGACGGGGGGTGATATATCTCACCTTACCCTGCGCCAGTGGTGTAAAATCCGCCCCAGTGATACTCAGCGGGCACTTAAGCTGAAGTGGACATACTCCCAGACTGGACCAGAAACCAGAATTAATAAAATTAGCAGATGCCCCAGAATCGATATGGGCCGATCCTGAAATACTTCTTTCCCCTAAAGAAAGAGTAATAGGCACCATCAGTTTGTTTTTTCTATCGAGCGGTACCTGTGCGCCTGAATGACCCCCTCGATAGTCATTCAGGCGCTGGAGTTTTCCGGCGGTGATCCAGGCCTGGAGGTACACTCCAGAACACGGTGTCCAGCCTTGCCACAGTATAGACATAGATTGTGCTGTAATCGATAGGCTTACCTTGCCCTCGCATCCGTGGCTCCAAGTTGCATGGGTTCTTCTTGCGGAGATGACAGAGAAGGAGCAGGTTTAGGAGGAGAAAAGACAGAGGATGAGGATTTACAAGGATCAGTGGTTAACTTCTCTCTACGTCTCTCCCGCATGCGCCTATCTACCCTTATAGCTAATGTCATGGTCTCTTCTAAGGACTCAGGAGGTGGGTAAGCCACTAATAAGTCTTTTAACTGATCAGAGAGACCTACACGGAATTGGTACCGTAATGCAGAGTCATTCCAACCAGATGGTATACACCACTGACGAAATTCTGCACAATAGTCTTCCGCTGGTCTTTTTCCCTGTTGTAGTGAGGTTAATTGGCGCTCAGCCACTGCAGTCCTGTCAGGGTCGTCATATAGCAGGTCAAGAGCTGAAAAAAAATAATCAACAGAACTTAACTCAATGGCGTTGGGAGGTAGGGAAAATGCCCATTCTTGTGGTGGTCCTTGCAGAAGGGACATGATAATTCCCAACTTTTGGTTCTCGTCCCCAGAGGAGCGTGGACGTAACCGAAAAAATAATTTACATCCCTCCCTGAAGGTCCGAAAATCCTTTCTATCCCCCTTAAACTTTTCGGGGAGTTGTACCGGTGGTTCGGGCGGAGAGGGGGTCGTCATAGTCACTTGGCGGGGAGCAGCCTCCTGTTCCTGGACACGTTCCGCAAGTCCTTGGACCAACGTGTTCAGGTTCTGCATCTGCTCTACCAAGGTCTTAATGGGATCCATGATACCCCTCGGGAGACGTATAAATAATATTGAGCTGGCTATTCTGTCACGATTGGCAGGTGAGGACAAGACACGAGACAGTGGGCCCTAAATCTGCGCCCACCCACTGTCACCTGCCTACTTGCCTCGGTCGACCCTAAGCGGTCGCGGACAACCACGAAGACAATCCCTATACTGAATAGGTGCAAAACATAAAATGCAGACAGACAGACAAACACAAAGTGGAAGGTCAACTAGCCAAGTCAGAACCGAACGAGCAACGCAGTACAAAATCAGGAAGAAGCGGGTAGTCAAGGAACAGGCAAAAGGTCAGAATCCAGGCAAGGCGATATAGAAGGAACAGGGCAGAGTACAGGGAAGAACTGGGGAGCTGGGATCAGAACAACTAATAGCCAGCAAAGAGAGCTGACAGTGATTACACTTTATACTGGGTCAGGAGGCCGGACCAGCACATCATTGGTCCGACCCCCTGATCCCAGATATCTAGCAGCTGATCTGCTACAGACCGAGTGGCGGAGCAATCCGCCCCTCAGCCTGAGCATGATGCCATTCAGCTGCACAGGCTGGACGGCCGCCACGAGTGACTCGGAGCCGCGGCGTCCCTGGTTACCAGGGACGCCGTCGGGTCTCTGTGACGTCACCCGGCTCAGGCGGCCGCCTCGGCGCTGGGTCCTAGCTCCGACAGAAGAAGCCGGGACCGAGGAGGACGCCGCAGGAGCCATGGCAGGTGAGTTTCTAACAACAGGGTTGCCAATGGCAACAATATACCTCCATACACCTGACAACATATACCGGACTGGGCCATTACAGATGTATCCAATTTACCTGTGTTGGCCTATTTGTACATCCAAGAATTCTAGCTTATCACCCCCGAAGATGCTGGTAAAGGCCATGTTGACACCATTCTCTGCTCCTTGGTACCTTCCCATTCCATAAATATGTCATCAACATGTCTAAGGTAGGTTTTAATGTACCTAGAGAAAAGATTTTTGGAAGAAAAAATGATTCTGCCTTCCATGTATGCCAAAAATAGGTTGGCATACGTGCAAGAGACTAGTGTCCCCATGGCCATACCAACTTATAGTAGTCATTGTAGTAGAAACAGTGATGAGCGCTTAGTTTTGCCAATGTAAAAACGCCTGCAGGGACACATTATCATGTATACAATTAATTCGGTTTTAAATATAATAAAGTCTGTGACTGAACAATTTTAGCCTCCTGGCTAGATGAAGGCAGGGTTAAGCACTTTCCATCGGTTCGTTTTTGCCGTCCATTGCATCGGTGTATTTTTCATCTAAAGATCAAATACATCTCGGTTATGAGGACATATTTCTTATCTAACTTTTCAAAGTGTACGGAAAAGAATTGACTTTAAAACATACCATCATGCCTACACCTTTTGAGAACTCCTTTCTGATGTATGCAAATAACAGAAGCTTGAATCAGCCATTTGACATAGATCAAATACATCAAACACATCAAGAACATCAGGCAGAAAACTTTTATTACAACTTTATTATAAATGACTTTTTTTAAAAATAAATCAACACAAATGCTTCCACCCTCCATCTTTAACAAACATCTAGCCGTCCATGATGATTCACTATAATAGATGGTGGTGTAGGGGGAGTTGGAGGCTGAAGATCGGTGACAAGTTGTAGGGGCAGGGGGCATAATGGCACCTGCAGCGTTTTGGATTCCAGGTCAGAATTTGATATGATTTAGCCCAGTGCTTCTCAAACTGTAAGGCGCCCCCTAGTTGGTGAGGCACAGTGGGGGAGGAAGTTTTCTCAAAAGTGACTATGATCTGCACAGTCCTTTCGCTGTTTGCACCAATCTCTATGTTGTTGTTTTACTGCTTGCGTATTACTCGCCTTATTAGTATATAAAGCTTAGGAGACAGATGAAGCGTAGCCCTAGCATAATTTTCATCTTTTAAATGGACTTCCACCACAGATGGTGAGCCCCACACTTCCTTTGGTCAGTCTGCTGCAGCCCAGGCATTGCTTCGGTCTGTTGGGTGAAGCTCCAGTGGAAAAAGTTTGAGAAGCGCTGATTTAGGCTACACACCGGTACCAGTGGGTTGGGGGGAGGGCAGAGTGGGCCCAGATTTGCTTGAAAATAGTACGGTACAAAACTAGGTTTTGCCCCCACCATACAAAGTGGCTGCCACTTTTTCTGGTCTTTGTCTTATAACAAAAATGCCTACATCACAGCATTGTACATATCTACCTTTAGGGTACAAACTCACTGCGCGGAACCGCAGTGAATTTCTTGCGGCGGATCCCTTCCCTGTACACACATGGGCAGACAAACTCGCAGCAGGATGCACATCGCGCTGTGAGTATGTCAGCTCCCGCCCCGTTAACCCCCCGCCGGCTGGAGCGTATACATCACGGGGTCCCCGCTCCGGCTTGCTTTGGGGCTCCCGGTATCTTCACGTCCCGCTCAGCTAATCCGTGCGCTGCAGCAGGGCAGCACACTGATGGCTGAGCGGGAGGTGCCGGGAACCCCCGGAGCGAGGACCAGGTAATGTATACGCTCCAGTCGGTGGGGGGTTAATGGGGCGGGTGCTGACATACAGCGGGATGTGCATCCTGCTGCGAGTGTGTCTGCCCATATGTATACAGGGCAGGGATCCGCTGCAAGTCTTGCTGCGGATCCACCCAGTGAGTTTGTACCCTTAACGTTTTAAGCAACGACACCAATTCCATCAGCTCTTCTCGCACCAGTAGTTTTAACGTAACAATACTGCTAGCCTTGCATGATCATTTTATATCTTTGCTTTTCATCTAAGCATGGAGTCAAGTTCAAGTTCAAGTTCAAGTGGAGGCCACTTGAAGTTCCACATGTCCCATTGACTCCCATTGAAATTTCTTCCCAGATTCCGTAGTGTGAATATACCCTAATAGTACTTCTGCTAAGTGGCGTCTCAGAGATGTGTTCAATAATTTAAAAAACAGTAATTCTGCTTTAGAACTGAGTCTTCCAATGTCGCTAACTAGTATTCATCCCTCTGGCGAATGCGTGTAATGCACAAGGGACTCTGAGCACCCGTCCTCTCCACCAAATACTTCCACTGTGTGCTGGAGACATCATCATCCTCTGTGTCCTCCAGCTCCTGATGCTCTTGTGTGCCTTCCTCAGACAAAACACCCAGTGGTGTAAAAAATGAAGGTCCTCGTGCTCCTCCTTCACCACTTTATCTTGCTCCAGGCTCAGGCGGTTGTTATAGATGCCATCGGTGGTCTGGGTCCCCTCTCCAACATAATCTTTCAGGTCACTCTTCAAGACATGGAGCATTGGAATTACATCATTAATACCGTATTCTTGCCAGCTGGTGAGCAGAGTTCCTCTAATGGTCTTAACAAACATCAAACTTCATGCATCATCTACCAGTGGCTTTCGTTTGCAGTGAGCAGTAAAGCCGGCTGTATTCTACGTGAGGAAGTCAAAGATGGCTGTTCTCTGCTTGCACAGCCTGTCCAACATATGAAGCGGTGAATCCCACCGGGTCAAGACATCACATATCAGGCATGTTCTGAAACACGTTTTTGATTTGCAGCTTATCACAAAAAGCTTGATATTTCGGAAAGACATGTCAAAAGTTTTGATTGTTCCAGTTCTGAGTGTTCAGTCTTTGTCCAATCATGAGAACGATTCTGGAGAAGTCTGTGCTTAGTGCATTCCTCTCCGGCCTCGGAATCACTCGAGGAGAAGAAGGGAATGGCATTGTTAACTGCTGCTTTAGTCCAGTAAAGGGCTTCAGGAAACTGGTGACAAGATTGAACACTTGTGCCATACATAGTGCGTAAGCCAGCCCTCTCTGACGCAGTGCAGACAAAATGTCCCTCCTGTTGTCAGTGACTATGGGTCTAATGTGATTTCACCATAGAGGTGCCATTGCCGAGGTGTACATAATAGTGAGTTGTGAAAACTAACGGTAGATTTTTGTAAAATATTGTAAAAAAGTTCAACATGTTTTAAAAGTATGGGCATCAGCTGATAATACACCAAATAAAAATAGAAAGTGAAGAGCAGATAAAAATATACATATATCTATATTAAACATATAAATTAAGTCCTATTGTACATATAAGCTGTATAGAGAACATATCAGGTCACTATTAGAATGTTTTATACCTCAGGGTGGTCAAGTGAGGCATGTGGGAAAATATATATATACACATCTATGAATACGAATCACAGAACCACCTAATAACACAGTGTACCAAAAGTCCAAACAAAAGAAACAGTGACTGGCACTATTGTCTGCTGGGATCAAACAACTAATTATTGCTAAGTAGGTTCCGTGGTGCTCTCCTCCCAACAGTCCAATAATAAACCTCTTATTGGTGAGTGCCCTTCCTATCTTCTATACTTGTGTAGCAAAATATGAAAAAATGTGTAGATGTATACAAATAAAATAGAAAAGAAAGAAAATACTTTGAGGGCACTCACCATTAAAACTTTATTTTATCTTCTTAAAAGCTTGACATAAGTGCAGGATGAGCATGATGTGGACGCCTGAGCTTCCTAATCAGCACCGCAGCGTGACAGCTGTTTCGCGTATCGAGGCTACGCTTCTACAGACGCTGAAGCTGCTAGTACGTCAGGGTTTAAATAACCATGCAAAACGACTTCATTTATGATTAAAAAAAAGTGAATAAACACACATTTAAAATCATATACCTTGCATGATTGTCCAATGTAATAATATAATTATATGAACATGTTTAAGTCTATGCGGTTGTTTAGACTGGCCGGTCCTTGTGCGTTGGTTTCCAAGGTGCAATTAGCTTCTTCTTGTAGCAGTCTTTTATTAGTGTCCCATTCAGAACTGACTTTTAGTTTTTTTAAACCCATGAATTTTAGAATGTTTGTTTTTCCTTCATGTTTTTCGTGTATGTTTTTCGTGTATATGTGCATTAATCTAGAGGCTCCTTGTTTGGTTCTTATGGATCTGATATGTTCATAGAAACGTCTAACGTACGTGTGGTTTTACCTATATAATAGGCACCGCAATCAGATGTTATAGCATAGACTACGTTTTTTGACCGACAACAAATTACTCTTCGGAGCCGACTCCTCTAAGCAGGTGAGTTTTTTTCTGTTCCTTTTTAAAATGTACTTTTTACTAATTTGTCTTTTATATTTGTACACCGTCTAAAGGTTACTGTTGGTCTTATGATATTTTCAGAAACTATTGCTGTATCATCTTTCACTAAGTCCCAGTGTCTTTTTATTACCTTATGGATTGTTTCAGCCATGGGGATGTCTTTAAATGAAAAAACTAATCTCTTACCATTTCTTATTATTTTTTGGTCTCTTTTACTTGCTTTTTTCAGAACATTTGCGTCTCAGCAGTGTTTTTGTTAATTCATTGGCTTGATTTATATAGTCAGTATCTTTGCTGTTTATACGTCCAAAACGTAGGTACTGTCCATATGGAAGCGCAGTTTTTTATGACTTGGGTGATAACTGGAATAATGGAGCAATGCGTTTGTTGCCGTAGGTTTTCGGTATGACGTTGGCTCTATTTTTTTGTCCTTTACCTTCACCAATACGTCCAAAAATTCCATCTGTACGGGATCCGTTCTGTAAGTAAATGTCATATTTTTATTATTTCCGTTGAGATATTCTACCAATTCTCTAAACTCAAAATTTTCGTCATTCCATAAGATGAAAATATCGCCCATGAATCGTATATAAAGTTGGATAGCAGAAAAGCACTATACACGAGTACACTCTTCAATATGCCAAGGTATAAATTAGCGAAACTACAAGCGATGAGAGTACCCATCGCCGTACCGACACATTGGAAATACCATTGCTCATCGAATACAAATGCATTGTTTTCCATTGTTATGTACTTTGTTTGGTCTGTTGGTGTAATTTTCTCATAGCCTCAACTCTTGTTTTGTGGGGAATTCGTGTATAGAGACTTTCCACGTCTATACTGCATAGACGGTTGTTCACACTTCATTTGGGAAATCGCAGCCAGAAACTCATTAGTATCTTTCACTATTGATGTAGCGGTTTTTAGTAGACAAGGCTCTAATGCCCTCTTACACTGTTTTCCTAAAGACGTCAACAGCATTCCCTGTGGGTACTGGGGTTGAGAATGTGGATGCGATACCTCCCGAGAACATAGTGTGAATAATGTCATTAGTGAGATTGTCATTACCCTTGGCCAACTGCATCAAGGTGGACAAGCATGTAACATCGCCTTCACTCTCTGCTTCTGCTATGAAAAAAAAAAAAAACATGTTTCCCAAGGATGCAGGTAGATCTCCTTCACAGAATTTTTCCTTTGTCTCTTTAGGTTGGGGAAAAAAAGAATTTTTTAAGTTGTAATTTCCCGATGGCTTTATGCAGATCAATTTCGAATTCTGCCAAATTAAAATTCTCTGGAAAGCTAAAATTTAGTCCTTTGTTGAGTAGAGATAAAATTTCTTCATCTAAATCTATATCTGTAAGGTTTACTACTAGGGGGGATCTTTTACTCCCGCCAGATCACTGTTCTCCTTTTTAGGGTGGGTTCACACTACGGAATTCCGCGAAGTTTATCCGCGAAAACACTGTTGCTCCTTTCTCTTCCTCCCACAGCTCCTTCTAGTCTTTTTTTCTAAAGGGATTGGTTCCTGTTTGGTTTTTTCCCCATAGGTGGATTGTTTTGTAAGATTCTAAACTGGGGAATAACCATATGGGACTATTCATTCATATATAGAAGTGCTGGTTGCTGTCTCTTCAGGGTGAATTTGTTGGTGCGGTCAATGGAATTCAGGTATTCTGTAAATGCACACAATGTATCAATGTCATCTGTCCATATCATGAAGATATCATCTATGTACCGCCACCAAACCAGTAGTCTCTTGGTTTTGCCTTGTCAGGTGTGCCAATGCCTTAACATCAATGCATTAGCTTATGTCATCTTGTCTCTGCTGCTTGCTGGCTCTGGGACGTGAGGTGGTTGTTTCTGCTGGAGCTTCCGTGGAAGGGACGGTTTCTTGCATCACCTGCTGCCTGCTCCAGCCTCATCGATTTGGGTCTCATCGTAGTTCTGAAGATTGTCTGATGTTCTGAAATTTGAAAAAGAATAAATATAAAAAAAAATGCAGTGTAAAATGAGTATCCCAACTATCAAAAATGTGTAAAAATGAAGAATATAGGAATGCTATATCCCCCCGTCAGACATATTGTACCAACAGCCTTTAAAAGTTTTAACAACATATGATGCTAGTTGGGGGGGTTGCTGTACTCTTTTTACTTTTTTTCTTGTCTTGACTGTCCCCACTCTGCCCGGGTGATCGCTAGATCATCCGGGCAGCCCATAGCAGATAGCAGTGGTCTGCAGCTGCCGCTCCTATTCCATGCTATATGAGTCATTTGTCTTTAAACATGTTGAAAGACAAACAACTACAACGATCAGCCGACATCGTTCATGTAGGCTGATTGTTGTGTTCTATTACACAGGACGATTAACAGCCAAATGCGGCCAATTATCATTCTGTGTAATAGGGCCTTAAAATTCTACAATTGATGCATATAAATAACCTCCATGTTCTACTTTAGTCCTTTGTGTCTGTTTCTGGTTTTCTGTTTATTGCACACTGTTTTACCATGCCCTCTTGTCCTCCCCTTGGGTTTGGAATGGTGATCCCTTGATCGTGTTCATGTATATACTCTTCTGTATCACCATTATTTGTATGATTTACTAAGACCTTTACTGGTCAAAACGTTGCTACTGTACGATGGATTTGCAGTAAAATCTTACAGCGCCTGTCTAGGGAGTGCGTCTCACTTCTGCAATTTCTCTATGGCTATATCCTCTAGTCAGAGCACGTCTCCGCAGTGAGACCTGCTGTGATCAATAACTTTAGACATGTCAAAAGGTATTTGTACTGATAGGTACACTTTAAGCCTTTACTTTGGGCATATGTGTAAACCAGCTATCCTTTGGTCATAAGGGTATGAGTGCCTGACCAGAAGGGGGCAGTCACTCCCCCGTGCCTACAACATAGAAAATATTTATAGGTAAGACAGTGACACAATGATTATAAAATATTATATATTTAGATGATAGATAAATGTTATCTTTGAAGGCTTAGGAGTCCTGGTGCGCACTAATTATGAAGTCCAGAAACAATCTAATCTAGCACATACGTTGCGTTGCATCTGTCAAATACAAAGACCCTATGATCTGTCTGTGTTAGAGCCAGCATTTTTTATATAGCACAGTGACATAGGAATATGTTTTGATGCATTAAGAAGAGGTGCGTATAGCCGCCAGTAATAAAAAATTCCGGCTAATGTATACCGCTCATCTCCTGGGGTCTGATTTTCATGCAGAACAATGTGATTTATCCAGCAGTCAAAGTATGTAGAGAGAAAAGAATCCTTTAATCCATTAAAAGCAGGTTAAAATAGCAACTCCTGGAGCACGCCTCCATTGAGTGGTGCCGTCAACGCGTTTCAAGCCCCATTCACATGACTAAAGGGAAGGTGACCTCCAGTGTATTAAGTAGCTGCAATAAACCCATTTACAGGTGGATGATAATAATGAAAGCCTCCTACACTAAGCGGTGTCACATGCACACAACAGAAGAATGAGGTAAAGCTATTAGCATAATAATTTATTAGCCTGCAAATTAATTGTTATACTCAATTATAATCATCTATAAAATGTTCGTGATGGGCGAACAACTCATACATTACATTGTATGTCATTCTCTCTACATTAGATCATGAAAATAGCCCCTGAGTTTCATGCAAGATCACGTGTGACTTTTTTTTTTCTTCATGAGAACAAATCCATTAGGCTCGGGTGACTAAACAGGCCGGAAGGTCACAAATTACATGTACAGTAGGGGGTGACTGCTAGCTGTATGAAGGATAGAATTCTTTGTAATTGGTTTCCATTAATAGTGTAACCAGCTCAGGGTACAAATACAGGATAGGGCTATGTTCACACAGTGTAAAAAATACAGAAAACTACGGCCATAGTTTCAATTTAAAACGTCCATAGTTTTTTGGCGCAGCACTTGATGCAACAGCCGCAGTCAGAGACGTAACTAGCGATGTAAAACGAAGAAAAGCAAGAGTCGCACTCACAAAATGGGGCCTTCATGGAAGCTTTTATTTTACATACATTAAGTACATAAATGAGATGCGAACAAATGTTGGGAGAAGCCAGAAGGATGTCGGTAACTGTGTGCACTTCCGATGGTCAAGCAACGAGTTCGCAAAACAGGCTGTTACCATCATCCTTCTGGCATCTGCCCATATTTGTCTGCATTTCGTCAATGTACTTTTTATATGGGAAAATAAAAGCTCCCATGAAGTCAAAATTTGGTGAGTGCGACCCTTGCCTTTCTTTTACATTGTCGGATATATGAGGACTTACTAAGTTGGCACCACTAAGACTCCTCCCGGTAAGCGCTGTGGAATCTGTTGGCGCTATACAAATACATTTTTATTATTGTAAGCGGCACCTGGCGCTGATGTGTTTGAAATGCCGATCACCGCTCTGTATATGTGTTTCTGATATGGACAATACCCCCCTTGATACAGTGAAGCTGTCCTCTATGTACATCCATACCAATAGAAGCCAGCTGAAAAGATACACGTATCTCTATACCAACAAACCTACCTATTTGTTATTGTGATCATGTATACGGATGGTGCTTACCATATCTCGAGCGGCTTTGTTTGTATAATATTCATTTCTTGGAATAGTAAACTCAGAATTTAGTACATTTTCTCAGTACATTATTCATACCTGGCTATGTCCATTGTACTATTGTATGTATGGATGTGTTAGACTAAAGACCCTACTAAAGGCCGATAATCATCCCGTATAATAGAAGGCAACAATCAGCCGACATGAACATTGTCGGCTGATCGTTGCTGCTGTTTGTCTTTCAACATGTTGAAAGATGAAAGACGATGATAGCAGTGATCTGCTGCCGTCCCCCCATGGAATAGGAGCGGCGGTAGCAGACTGCCGCTACCCTTTATGGGCTGCCCGGACGATCTAGCCCCCGCGGCCCCCTTTGCACTTAGCCGTTTACCGCAGACACGCGCAATAGCGAGGTAGCAGTGAGCGGGGAATGAGGAGCAAACAAGCGCTTACAGCACTCATTTGCTCCTCACGGTCGCCGCATGTAATATCGGCTTAAGATTTGCTCTGTTGCCTTTACGTGTGCTGGGATCAAGAACCTTAGAGCTCAAAGCGCGTTAGTGCATTTTATCCTCTTTACCTGTCTTGTCATGGACGTAAGGGAAAATTTATCAAACATGGTGTAACCAATCAGATTCCGCCTTTTATTTTCCAGTCTGTAAGGAATGAAAGGTGGAATCTGATTGGTTGTTAGGGGCAACTGAGCCAGTTTCACTTTATACCATCTTTGATAAATCTCCCCCATTGTTTTTATTGATCTCCACATATAAATCAGGTTTTATTGGATATGTTGGACTCTTCCATGCCTCCTTGACAAACACCTTGCAGCTGTAATAAAAATCTGCTATGGAATGTAAAGTAATTATGTTTCTGTACGAGATTGGTTATGGGTAAATCTAAAATTATAAAAAACTGAAAGGTTGTAAGGTAAAATATAGAAAACATAGTGTTTTGCCCGGTCTCAAAGACTCTTAGAGTGTGAATTTTCCAAATAAACATTTTAAAAATCCATTATGGACTGCATCCCATCAAGTAGATTCATAGGTGATTTCATGTTGAGTCGAATGAATGGAAATGGGCTCTAAAGCCTTTATTTCCTGGTCAGCTACTCCAGCGGCTGAGCTCTTTGAGTCTTCTTCTTCCTAGTCTTCGGAGCTCTCTTGACTGCGGGACATCCCTTCCTCTTTGCGGGGAGGACTCGTGAATTCTCTTCTGCTGGTGTGACCCTTTTCCCTCTCATCTAGTTGAGAGACATCTTCTTGACTTTCTTTTAGGTACTGACTGTTTTGGTCGGTTTCTTGAGTCTCACCGAGTAATTCCTGGAGCTTCTCTGTCCTTCTGCTTCTTGAGATCCGCTCTGGTTGTTGTCTAAGAATCTCAAACGGCACTCATCCCATCTCTTCTTCTACCATTTTTCAGTTTTTCGGACAGAGGCCCCATTCTATGCACGGCGCCGTTCTATGCACGGGAAGTGTAGTGTTCTATACATACCTGCCTCTAGCCGACCCCCATCCGTCATCTTGTGCCATGACGTCATCTTCGGACGGACGGCCAAACCGCTCCGACCGTCCCTAGTGCCTGCCGCCCTCTGCCGCGTCATCAGCTGCTCAGCCGCGATTAGCTGAGCACAGTTATGCTCAGCCAATCACGGCTGAGCAGCTAATGATGCGACCAGCCGAAGATGACGTCATGGCACAAGATGGCGGACGGGGGTAGGCTAGAGGCAGGTATGTATAGAACACTACACTTCCAGGTCTGGTGTTGATGGGGGGGAAACGGGGAAGGGGGCGACTCACTAACATAACATACATTACAAAGTTGTATAACTTTGTAATGTGTGTTATTTAGTGAATAATTGTTTAGCGCCGCACTACCCCTTTAAGGTGAATCTCCTTTATTCAAAAGAGGCAGCCAGGTTATATATCCTGGGGTGTGTTCTACTGTGGCTCGTGTCAGTACTTCATTGGCCAAGGTACAAGAACAGTTACTTGCACAGCACTAGTGTTTACTTATATAAGCTTTAAAGAATTAAAACATCTCTACGTGTTTAAAAGGTCAGTGCCATATTGTAATGGCTTTACTAAGTATACAAAATATCACATCCTCAACACTATTAGATCGGAAACTACATCGGAAGCGCTGTATGTTTGTTATGGACTTGCCTAATGTTTATGGCCTTGTGGTTATAGGTGGTAACAAAACCGTCCAAAATTGTTAGCTGGTAAAAGTGACGTTCAACCCCCAGTTGTTAGTGTTAAAGAGGATATACCATCACGTACATCCTCTTTAATCTGACCCACGGATAGAACGGCGCCATTCTAGCCACGGGTACCGGGCCCGTGCTGAGGCACAGGAGGCGGGCCAGCCTGCCCCCCCATAGGGAGCGAATTCCCTCCCCTATATGACGCAGCTCCATTAGAATCAATGGAGCCACGTCATAGAGTGGTGGGGGATTCTGCCAAATGGGGGCCAGCCGGCCCCCCTCCTGTACTTCAGCCCCGGTACTTGTAAATAGAATGGCGCCGTACACAGGAACCAGGCCGTGGTTCAAAAAACGGACCGCCGCACCGGCTTTCCCGTGACGGCGCCGTTCTATCCGTGGGTCAGATTAAACCTGATGGTACATCCTCTTTAAGATACTGAACAAAACACGTCGGGCGTTCATCCCCCTTCAATATAAAACACAAATCATCAAATTACTGCTTATATAATAATAGAAAACCACTGGTGGGTGGACTGGATATCTTTACTCTCAAACTTCCACCATAAATATTTTGGCAAAGATGGGAGCGAAATGTATCCCCATTGTGGTGCCCTGTTTTTGCAAATAAAGCGGGCCAAATTCTAATTATGTTCTAAAATAAATGCAATGCCCTTTGTAATATATTATATAAGGTGGCTTCATCCAATGTAACCAACATATAGGAGAGTTGTCACATCACATCTTTTTAGAATCATAATCGAGCTTGAGTCCTGTAAATAGGATTCTGATTCCAGAACGTGTTTCTGTAATAACACAGATTGCCAGTCAGCAAATTATTATCTGCAATAATGGGCGTCCTGGGGTATAGGAGGTCCTCTAATGGGGAGTACCTGGGAATCAAGGTACTCAATTTCCGTAGATGATAAAAAATAGGTATGGGGATCTTTAGAAAGTCTATTTCCACACTGATGAGGGGCAACACCCCGAAACAGCTGTCTGTGGATGGATACCTGGCCTTGGTTTTTCCCTTGTCATTACATTGACTTATAGGGCCACTTAATATCGTGTTTTCCTAACAGGGGCCACCTCTTGGCTAGGTCCCTCCCGGAGGGATAGCTGGCTAGTGCTATGTTTTGAGACTCTTCAATAAGACTCCACAGGCTCTTTTGCATATTCATGTTTCTCAGGAGGAAAGGCACCTAGGACTTCACTGCATTGGGCACTTTCACTAGCAGCCGGCGGTGTTATCGTTTGGCTCATCTCCCTGAGATCAGCAATCTGTTTCTCTTATTTCCATTTTAGATACTCTTCCTTTCATAAAAGCGTCATCAACCGTTTCATTTACTAGTTATGTACTCTAGAGTAGGGTAATTCTACAGCTTAATATAATACAATAGAATTCAGTCAGTTTTATTAATATAGTCTGTTTTATTCCTTCCCCTTTGGCTGATAATGACTACATTGTCATTCGGAGTGCAGAGTCTTCAGTGAGAATGTTACCTGCTACTGGGCATGTATCGATGGACCTGATTACTGCTGTAGCTAGAGGGGAGATCTTGATGTTAGATCCTCTAGAATGCAATGGCTGATGTAGGTTTTACGTGTGTGTATATAATATATATATATATATGGAGGATACCCATAGTAATCTGTAGAGTGGCATCACCTGCACTATTGCCTTTAACCCCTACACGACCCTGGGCGTGCCTGTACGTTCTGGGCACCTAGAGGTATAGAGAGCGGGGCCGTGCGCCAGACCAGCTCTGAACCGCCCTGGTCCTGGGTGCCGCATGTAGGCCGGGACCGCGGCTATTAGTGGGCACGGTCCGATCGCTGTCCCCGCTAATTATTCAGATGCAGCTGTCAAAGCTGACAGCTACATCTGAATATATACTGCAGCTTCAGCCCTGGTGTCTAGTGGGGAGATCGCCCCGCTAAACCCCCCCACCTCCCTCCCGCAACGTCACGGAGGGTGATCCCCGTGTTCTTACCCGAGCGCTGATCCCAGCTCGGCACTCGGTTGTTTTTGGCTGCAGCAACCGAAAGCAATCGAGTGCCGATCTCATCGATCTATGCAGTATAACTGTACTGCATCGATCTCAATGAGAGATCAATGTGCTTATACTAGAAGTCCCCCAGGGGGAATAACCCTAAGCCCTGGGGGCTTCTAGTATAAGTGTAAAAAAAAAAAAAAAGTTTTTATTAATAAAAAGCCCCCTCCCCTAATAAAAGTTTGAATCAAACATACATGTTTGGTATCGGCACATGCATAATCGCCCAAAATATAAATTTATCATATCCCTGATCTCGCATAAAAAAATCCCAAAGTGCAAAATTGCGCATTTTTGGTGGCATCAAATCCAGAAAAATTGTAATAAAAAGCGATTAAAAAGTCGCATATGCGTAATCAAGGTACCATTAGAAAGAACACATCATGGCGCAAAAAATGACACCTCACACAGCCCCATAGACCAAAGGATAAAAGCGTTATAAGCCTGGGAATAGAGCGATTTTAAGGAACATATATTTGTTAACAATGGTTTGAATTTTTTTAAAGCCATCAAATAAAATAAAAGTTATACATGTTATATATCGTTGTAATCGTAACGACTTGAGGAACATATTTAACAAGTCAGTTTTACCCCAGAGCGAACAGCGTAAAAACAAAAACCCTCCAAATAAAAAAATACTTTATGAAAAAATTCAGCCTGTCTTTGCAAAGTACAATTACTGGCGCGAAAAATAAGGGCTCATGTGGGTTTCTAGGTAAAAAAAAAAAATGCAAATTGAAATTGGCCTGGTCACTGTCAAGATATGGCAGATATGGCCTCTAAGGGTTAATGGCAAAGTGTCTGGTAAGAGTAAGTTTCCTTTTAAAATCATTAAGATTCACAAATAGGCTAAATCCATAAATTTTGTTTGTAGAGCAGAAAGAAAGACTCTTTTCAAGGAGATTATGTCTGGTCTGTGCTAATGTCTAGTCATGGTACATTGACCCCTAGTTGAACCTGGCTCCTGGCCCTGCCTACCTGACGTACTGTCCTTGGCGTCACACCACAGCTGGTCGATGGTCCCTACACTGCTAAGCACTAGCAGATTATAATAGGTCCTTTTCGGGCAGTAGCCTGGGGCCCTGAGCTCCTGGGGGGCCCATGACCACCCAAAAAGTATTGTACTTTCAGTGGTGTATTGTCTCCTGACTACAGTTCTGCAATCATTTGCAAAATATCACTGCTTTTTTAACACAATTTTGCACAAATCAGGGCATCATGACATTATCTAACCTGTACTATGAACACCGGGGTTGTGCTGCCAAAGTTACGGGGGGGGGGGGGGGGGGGGGGGGGGGAGCTTGGTCAACAGCCTGGGGCCTATGGTAAAGTTAATCCGGCTGCTAGGTGCTTGGCCTGTCAAGGATAGAATAGTCAACAGTCCGAGTCATTGCCACTGATAATGCCAGACGACAAATCAGAACCAACTAGAGTAACCATTAAAAACACCAGAGGATTTGAACCGAGAAGGCAATAACAGGGCCGAATCAGAACCTAAGGGTACATTATAAACAAGATGGGGTCAAACACAGACAGGAACAAAGTACAGAATGGGGATACTAAATCTGAGGGCAGGGGAAACCAAGCAGAAGGTCAGATACACAGAATACAGTAACAATAGGGACGCTAGCGTACGTGTCCATTTACACTGAAAGATCTGCCAAAGATTTGAAGCCAAAGCCAGGAATGGATTTGAAAAGTGGAGAAATCTCAGGCTTTCTTTTATGACCTGATCTCTGTTTATAGTCTGTTCCTGGCTTTGGCTTCAAATCTTTCTCAGTAAATGGACCCTTAGCCACAACTATCTCAGGTGTGTTCTATATGCAGACGCTTGTTTAAATCCACTTCCATTACTTGATGCAAAAGCACCATGATTGGCTCATTGTTCCCGCAAAGCTAATAGGCTACCCAGCCCCAGCATCACACAGGCTGCATAGCCCATACCATCTAAAGGGTGCGTTCACACTTACCGGAGTTGCCACCAATGACCATCTATATTGGACTATAATATACTGTATATTATGGTACAGTCTGCTTGGAGGATCTATTTATTTTCCAGTATGGATTTACCCTTCAGGGGGGGCTCCACCGTCGGTTGTACGAAAGAAGTTCCAGCAGTATAGTAGTTTTACAGTAGGGGGTTGCTTTCCCGATAGGCACTTGAATATGCGCTATGAATGCATTGTAAGGGTTGGGGTTGTTGTCTACACCTCAGCAAGAACAGCTATTATGAGTATTGTATGTGTCCACATCTTAGTATAATACCGTCGTTGTCATTTCCTTGGTATATTAGGCCACTCGCTGGACCCACTTAGTCTCGGGACTCGTAAACAGATCCTTGCGTAATAAATTACGATTCACGATTTGGCATCTCCCCATCAAACCGGCCTCTGCGCCGCTCCGATTAAATCCTTAGGACACCTATAAATGATCCATTCCTATTAATGCGCACAAACCCAGTAACGATTTTCTCCGGCTAGATGACTCCCCGTAGCAAAGGTTCGGCTTAATTGATTGACCTTCATATAACATTAAACTACTAATGGTGTTTCTTAATTCTGTTCCCCTCTCACCCGAGACTTGAGTGATAGCTATATAAAACAGCAGATAAGGCCGAGCGCTGCGACCAAAGCTTCATGCTCGTTTGAGCAATAAATTGTGCAAGAGGGAACATTGAAAATACATTTTTTATTACCAGACTTTGCTCTAGCTGAACTGAATCGGTGAGAGATGCCGGTTGTAAGCCAGCACTCCGAAAGTCAGGTAGCAGGCATGAAGCTCGTAACTTTTACGACATCTAATGCCCCCTCTCCCCGGCCACACCAGGGACGTATTACTCATTGTGTGATCAAGGGGTTGCACCGCTTCACTCATAATTCTGGTTAGTTTCACTTATGTTTTACAGGTTACGTATAACTTTGAATTAATCTTGTGCCAATGTTGAGCTACGTCGTGTCTCAGACTTAAGTCACATGCCGGGCCCTGGACTTGCATCTCAAGAGCCTGTACCTATAAGAAATCTATCACTTTAGATGCAGATTGTAGCTGTGGGGGTTGTGCTGTAATTAGAAAAGAGGCACTGTTGCAAAAAAAAAAAGAGAAATTAACAAGGTTTTTCTATGTTTAAAGAGGACCTGTCACCCCCGTTACAGCCCCCTATACTCACCTGATCCCGCCAGGTCCCGCTTCCTGATCCAGTCGGGTCACGAAGATATGAGCGCCCGGCGCTTGTGCTCACAGGAGAGTCCGATGCCCATAGAGAATGACTGAGTATCGGACTCCCCATTCATTCTCTATGAGCGTCAGGCTCTCCTCCCATATATCCGTGACCCGACCAGATCAGAAAGCAGGACCCGGCGGGATCAGGTGAGTATAGGGGGCTGTAACGGGGGGGTCAGGAGCACTCCGGCACTGGGGGTGACAGGTCTCCTTTTAAGGGTGCGTTCACACCTACAGGATCTGCAGCGATTTGATGCTGTGTTCAGTTATTTAACTGAAATCTGCTGCGGATACGGTAAGTGTGAACGTACCCTTAATCAGTGTTATATATATGGCCATTAGGTGTCTTCCTTCACTGAGAATGTGAACAGCTGCTGCATGTCCACATTCAGTAGCGGAGAATCCCAGGTGTACTTGGATTACATGGTCAGCTCTCCTGTCACACAGCACCAAAACCTCTGGTCTATAGTTCTTATTGGTGCAAATGAGAATCTTTTTATTATTTTTTTTTTTTCTCATTTATAATAGTCAGCAATCCTGTTTATTTAAAGTCATTTTATATGACACTTTCCCTTTAAGAGATTTTTTTTTTCCCACTGGGGTAATGGTGGTTTTACATGGAACGATTATCGTTCGAATTTGCACGATAACTATCGCATTTGAGCGATAATCGTTCAGTGTAAACACAGCGAACGTTCAAGCGACGAGCGAGAAATCGTTCATTTTGATCTTTCAACAAGTTCTCAAATCATCGTTGGTCGTTCGCAAAAAATTCGTTCCGTGTAAACAGTCGTTCACCGATTTAAGCTACAGTATGTGTGAGATTGTTTTAAACAATCGCAAAACGATTACTCTGTACCATATATCGTTCCGTTTAAACGCTGATCGTTATGAAAAACACATTGTTCATTTTGAATCGTTAATCGTGCGATCGGGCGAATTATCGCTCCGTGTAAAAGTACCATAAGGAATAATACCAAACCGTAAATAAAAATAGCTGTGAGGAGCAGGTGGTGGTATGCCTCATGCTGTGATAATTCGTCCAATCGATTGTTTAACGATTTTGAAGCAACGATTTGGTTTTTAAAAACGATCAGCGTTTAGACAAATAAATCGTTAGAAAAGTCGTAAGAAGATTTGTAAGAAAAATCGTTATTGCTATCGTTTTTAAGATCACTTAAGCCCATCTTTTACAATGGGTGAATCTTTTATCGTTTACACGAAGCGATCTGCGAATTTTTAGCGATCGATGAACAACGATTTGAGAACATGTTGAAAGATCAAAATGAACGATTTTTCGCTCGTCGCTAGATCGTTTGCTGTGTTTACACAGAAGGATTATCGCTCAAATGCGATCGTTATTGCGAAAGTTCGAACGATATTTGTTCCGTGTAAACGCAGCATCAGACCTGACTCTTCCCTCATCTGACATCTCCAAATACATGTTAATCCTAACAGCAGGGCATGGGAAAGCATAGTAAGGACCATAAAGGGTTAACCTCCTTTGGCGCTGATACAATTCACAGAATTCTGTTCTGTTTGGTTCAGGTACATTTACACCTACGTGTGAGGTGACAACCACTACAGGGTTATAATGGAGGTGTTTTGCCATCATTTACATAGTAACACGTTATTTTGCAGTTCATTCTCTGTAATTTCTAAAAACACCTGGCAAAACAACGGTGACAAAGAGCACGTAAATACATCATAACAGGGAAAATGACAGTGAACAGGAAAAAAAAAAAAAACTAGCTCTTTTATGGATTCTTACAATCTGTTATATTATGTCCATCTATTTTTTACAGTTTTTTATGACACTTTTCAATGTACATGACACCTCAGATCAGAGCTGGGAATCCGCCTGGAGGCCTTGTAAGTAACACGGCATGAATTGTTCTCATCATTAATATTTATAATGACATTCAGTGACGTTTTGCAGTGTTTTTAGGGGTGAAGCTATCTTCATGAGAGCACAGGCTCAGTATGGACGGGAAGGTACTGTTAAAGAGGTAGTTCAGCAAAAAAGTTTTCTTTCAAAACAACTGGTGCCAGAAAATGACAGAGATTTGTAATTTACTTCTATTCAAAAATCTCAAGTCTTCCAGTATTCATTAGCTGCCGTACGTCCTACATGAAGTGCTGTATTCCTTCCAGTCTGGAGAGCAGAGGAGATTTTCTATGGAGATTTGCTACTGCTCTGGACATTTCCTGACATGGACAGAGGTGGCAGTAGAGAGTACTGTGTCAGACTGGAAAGAATAAACCACTTCCTGCAGGACATACAGCAGCTGGAAGACTTGATTTTTTTTTTTTTTAATAGAAGTAAGTTATAAATCTCTGGCACTGTTTGGCACCAATTGATTGGAAAGAAAACAATGGGTGACCTACCTCTTTAAAGGGCTTATCCAGGATTATAGAAAGCACAGCTGCTTTCGTGCAAAAATAGCACCACCCCTGTCCTCAGGTTGTGTGTGGTATTGCAATTCAGCTCCATTCACTTTAATGGAATATAGCTACAAAAAACAAAGCCCAAAGTTTCGATAACCCCTTTAAGGTGATCATACGCCTTCTATAACTGTCAGCTTAAAAATCTCTCTCATCCTCCCCATGTGCATATACATTTGGTAAGGCCGAATGTTATGTGTTCTCAATGGGGAGGGGTACGAAGCAATCAGACAGCTTTGTCAGCAGCTCTCCAAGAACAAAGGGGTCGTGCTGTTTAATTCTATCATACCCAACCCTTAACTTTATTGCTCACCAGTTGTCTTCTATTAGGTTTCCCTTTGTTTGGAATATTCTGAGATTACTAAAACTTTCTGCTGTGATTTTCCTGACATTTCCCATTTTCAGACCGCTTACATGACATCTATTCAGTCACATCCAGAAGAATTAATTTTTCTATTAGAAGATAGCAATGACCTGTAATGTACGAATTCTGGGTTGTTAGTCAGTTCTATCTTGTCTGCTTCACCTTATTATCGGCTTTAAAAGACATGGGGGGAGATTTATCAAACATGGTGTAAAGTGAAACTGGCTCAGTTGCCCCTAGAAACCAATCAGATTCCACCTTTCATCCCTCACAGACTCTTTGGAAAATGAAAGGTGGAATCTGACTGGTTGCTAGGGGCAACTGAGCCAGTTTCACTTCACACCATGTTTGATAAATCTCCCCCATAGGGTCAAAACAGTTCGTCATATGAAGTGACACGAGGCTTATTAAAAAATCGCATCAGGTTCTCGGTAGAGATGAGCGGACTTCTCGGATTTCTGGTTCTTGAGAACCAGAACGATCAGTGTCGGATTCCCGCTGTCTGCTCGCTCCGTGCAGCGGGTGGATACCTCCTAAGGAACGCCTGGAAAACTGAAATACAGCCAATGCCAATGGCTGTATCCCAGTTTTCCAGGCATTCCTTCGGAGGTATCCACCCGCTGCACGGAGCGAGCAGACAGCGGGAATCCGACGCCGATCGTTCTGGTTCTCACAAACCAGAAATCAGAAAGATCCGCTCATCTCTAGTTCTTGGCCTCAATCTTCATTCCTAGTAATGTAGTGTCCATGTGTCCTCTGCTTCCTGTCCATTACAGGCTGAATGACATTCACTCACAATCCTTGTAGTATAAGGGCTAAAGCCGGGAATCGGAGGCTGTTCTTGCTGCTCCTGACTTCTTCTTCCTCATATTACACAGAGCGATAATCAGCCAAATTGGCCTGATCTGTATGATTATAGCACAGTGTAATGGTGCGCTTACACGGAACGATTATCGTTCAAATTTTCACAAAAACAATGGCATTTAAGTGATAATCGCCTCGTGTAAACACAGTGAACGATCAAGCGACGAGGGAGAAATCGTTCATTGTGATCTTTCAACATGTTCGTTGGTCGTTCGCTAAAAATTCGCAGATCACTTCATGTAAACAGTCTTTCAAAGATTCACCCTATGTGTGAGATGGGCTTAAGCGATCTTAAAAACGATCGCAATTACTATTTTTTTAACGATTTATTCGTCTAAACGCTGATCGTTATAAAAATCAAATGATTGCTTCAAAATTGTTAAAAGATCGATTGGGCGAATCATCGCCTCGTGTAAACGGACCATATTAGAGACAACGATCAGCGATAAAACGATCATTGGCTGATTGTTGCTTTAGGCCTTAAAGTGACTCTGTACCCACAATATGACCCCCCAAACCACTTGTACCTTCAAATAGCTGCTTTTAATCCAAGATCTGTCCTGTGGTCCGTTCGGCAGGTGATGCAAGTTATTGTCCTAAAAAATACTTTTAAACTTACTCCCGTTTGGCACGGCTGCATCTGTGTCCTAACTTTGCACAACCTCTCTGTCCCTCCTCCCCGCCCTCCTCATCATTAGGAATGCTCCAGGCAGATTGTCTCTTATTCATCACCTGTGGCAGCCCAGCACATGGGCTGGATTGTTAAGGACCTGTGCAATGTTCAGCCTGGAGAAAATGTTTCAGTGGCATTCCTAATGATGAAGGAGGAGGGACGGAGGGGTGGTGCAAAGTTAGGGCACAGATATTCCCGTTTGGCATGGGCTTCAAATTCAAAAGTATTTTTTTAGAACAATTACTGCATCACCTGCCGAACGGACCCCAGGACAGATCTTGGATTAAAAGCAGTATGTGAAGGTACAAGTGGTTTGGGGGGGGTCGGATTGTGGGTACAGAGTCGCTTTAACCTAAAATCATTGGCCATGTATCGCTACATGTAATAGTGATGCTCAGTCGGCAGCAGACGATTATGCAAGCAATATACATTACCTATTCATGTTACCGGTCGTTAATTGGTAAAAATGAAAGGTGGAATCTGGTTGCTAGGGGCAACTGGGCCAGTTTCACTTTACACCATATTTGATAACTCTCCCTCTATGTGCTATAGTGCAGACTCTGGAACTCCTGGGCGTTATCATTCATGTGGCCCTGTCAGTACAGTAGCACAAAGATTTAAACTGTTTAAAAGCTTGATTCCAAGAATTTCGGTCCATAGCATATCATCCGTGCATTGTGGAACATGTGAAGAACATTACTTACAACAAAACCATTGTGCTAGACATCTCTATGAATTCTAGAAAAAGTCTGAAATTCATTGTAGTTACTAGAATGACTTTGATCAGTCTAAACCACTCAGCTCTATTTCTTGGTTATGAAAGTAGTCTGAATACACATGTAGACCATACAAACTATGGAGCAGAGTGAACCAACCCATTGAGCAACTGGGTCAGGGATGGGGAACCTTTGGCCCTCCAGCTTTTGCGAAACTATAATTCTCATCATGACTGCACAGCTGAAGCTTTAACTTTGGCTTTCCAGTAGAGTTGAGCGAACTTGGAGCATGCTCGAGTCGATCCGAACCCGAACTTTCGGCATTTGATTAGCAGTGGCTGCTGAACTTGGATAAAGCCCTAAGGCTATGTGGAAAACATGGATATAGTCATTGGCTGTATCCATGTTTTCCAGATTTATCCAAGTTCAGCAGCCCCAGCTAATCAAATGCCGAACGTTCGTGTTCGGATCGACTCGAACCCGAACTCGGTTCGCTCATCTCTACTTTCCAGTCATGATGAGAATTATAGTTTTGGAACAGCCAGTAGGCTGAAGGTTCCCCATCCCGGCAGTCGGCAGTGGTTGAAGATCCCGGAGCAATAGAGAAGGCCCACGACCCTCTGCCTGAGTCAGTCAATCCCCCTTGTTCTTGTGCATTAGTTTTCCTAATCCATTCTGCTTCTTGTAAGAATGTATTATGTGTGTCTATTTCTCCCAGGGGTTGCCATCATGTTCATCTCTGAGATGTTGACTGTCCCTTACCTGTTCTCTGATATATGCCGGAAGTGTGCATTTGTTTTTCCTATACAGAAATGCCCCCATGGGCAAACTAACGCTTAGACGACCCAATTTATTCAGCAGCATATTAGCTGTCAGACATTTATATTGACTCTATTCTTAGAGAACCGCTTACCTGCATAGACATAACACCAACTGCAGCTTCCACATTTATGCATCCCTGAGGGGGTAACATCTGTGAACCAAGTACATTGAGCCTCTTGATCTACTGTGGACTAGTAAATCCTTGAGATTCTTTTTGCGTCTGAATGTAACAAATGGCTAATGTTTCGCCAAATCTTCTAGTAAGGGGTCCTTTTTTATTTCATTTTTTAATACCAGTATTTCATAGTAACTTTTAGCTCTAACCTAAATTAAGTTTTTCCCTATAAATTTTCATACTGCTCATCTTCTAAGACCCAAAACATTTTTACTTATCCACCGACAGCTGTACAAGAGCGTATTTTTTTGCAGAAGTTGTACTTTTTGGTCAGGTGTCACGATCGCTATCAATTGCAGTCATCTTAATTGTCTTTTATTGCTGACAGGTGTTGGCTACCCAGCGAGGATGACACAGACCCAGCTCCTGAGCCCACGTTATTCTTTCCCCACCCGACCCATGATGTACTGTAGCTGTACCAGGTTGCAAGGAGTCCAACAGCATCCAAGTTTTAGCCTTCAGTTCTTATTTAACAGTTTTCAAGAATACCCACGACATTGAGAAACTCTAAAGTGGGGGCATCAATCTTACTAGTAATTGCCCATGTTCATGTTATTTACTTAATTTAAGATGGCTACAAAATCTTGAAAATCATGTTTAGAATCGCCCCACACGATGAGGATGTCATCTACCATTCTTAAATGTACCTGATGTACAAAGTACACAGAATTGTTTCCAAAAATAGTAAGGAATAGAGATGAGTGCTCAAATCTGATCATTGAGCATTTTCAAAATGGGTGACTTAAGAAGTTGGATGCAGTCCTGGAGTCTGGGTAAGGGTGAGTTCACAGTACGGAATTCTCGCGGATAAACTCTGCGGAATTCCGCCGGCTGTACGTGCTCACGCCTTTCCGCCGGCTCCATAGACACCATTCTATGGGCCGGCTGATTCTGAATTGCACCGAAAGAACTGACGTGCCTGCATTTACTACGACTTTTCATATTACAGAGACCTAGACTCAGGGACACATGTAAGTCTATGGAAGCAGCACAGGTGCATGGAGATGATGCAGATAATGTCTCCTGGGGGTCGGGTTACCAAGTCATTAGAATGGTAACCCGGCCCCAGAGAGATCACATGTCCTGTGAAAGGGAGGAGAGGAAAGACAGAGCAGTGTGTTGACAGAATGCACAGAGAAAAAATGCATTTAGACATCCAGAGTAGGTAAATAAGGAAAAAAATAGGGAAAGGGTACAAGATCGGTTACACATGTATATTAGGCATAGGGTGGTATTGGGAAGGGGGATTGTTTAGAATATTGTTTTTATTACCCGGATAACCCCTTTAAGGTGCCTGCTTATTCCTTGTATCCACCAAGAATTGTTCCTTTAGCTTTAATAAATTTATTTGTCTGTTATACGAATGGAGGTGCACCAAACTTTTTTGAAATGACCTCCCTCAACTTTTTTCTACGCTCCTTAAATTTTCTTTCCTCATTAGAGATGACCTTTGCATTTAAGCATAATATAGTGAAAGCGACGCACCATCCTTGTCGGTGTGCACCCTGTACTTACGACTTAAGCCAACCTTGCAAAGTTTTACGGCGGGACAACATTTCGATGGCAGAGCATTTTAGTTAATTACTAATTGTGGCTGGTATGGGTTTCCAGTAGTTCATATATCTTCTGCCAGTCTGTAGACAGAATACCAGTTAATTAACACTCAGGAAAGTCAGTAGACAAAGCTGAGGGTTCATTATCTGTAACGACGGCGATGAAAGGAACGCTTACACCTTCACTACGGAGGAAGAGCTTCATTCCGGCTGCCACCTGGAATAATGTACCTTTTACTTCAATGTATTTCTCAGATTTTATGTGGCGCTGTATGAATGGAAGGCCAGGCTAACGGATTTATAGCTCAGCATCATTTTAATATAGGTCGAGCATGGCAATTTAAAAACCTATAAAGCAAACGACTTTCAATTAAAAAAACGCTAAATGTAGAAAATACAAGAAAGAAAAATATAAAATGCTGTGAGGGAAATAGCTTAAAAAAAATTCTATATGGTTAAATAAGTCTAAAAGCAGTTTTTTTTTCTTTTTTTTTTCTTCTCCTTTTTCTAACCATTTCCTGGCTGTATTTTAGAGGTTTGGGGGGCTGTGGGGGGCAGGCCGTGGTCACATGCTCCTCCATGTCGGCCATCTTATGGACAGACTCTCCACAGAGCAGGACAGCACAGCCTGGAGAAAGGGAGTCTGATTTCAACTGTAATTGGTACACATGGAGCTACTGTTGGTATATACTGTAGTGAGTATACTCACTAATACTGTACACTGAGCAATTTTACTATAAAGTGGCCAACCCCTTTAAATGACAAATGTATGCTATATCGTAAGTGTAGAAGTTAACTAGCTGATTGTTGGGTCCCAAGTTGGGCAGGTTGGGAATGTGCTCTGCTGCTCCATTCATTCCCTAGGAGCATCAGGAAAAACCTAGTACAATGTTCAGCTATTGCCGTGCCTCTCATACAGAAAATTATTTGAGCAACACTGTGCATGCACATCCCACTGCACCATCCTCACAGGAGACGCAGATGCCAGTCGGGCTGAGGGGGGGATTTAACCACTGGGGCTAGTTATCCTCTATCCTGTGGAAACAGAACTGAGACACCTTCATACAATTAACCCCTTGCCTCTAAAGCCTCTTTTGGCCTTAATGACCAGGCTCATTTTTCAAAATCTGACCTGTCACACTTTATGCGCTTATAGCTCAGTGATGCTTTAACGTATGCTAGCGATTCTGAGATTGTTTTTTCGTCACATATGGCACTTTATATTAGTGGCAAAATTTAGTCACTACTTTGTGTGTTTTTTGTGAAAAACATCAAAATATCATGAAAAATTTGAAAAATTTGCATTTTATGAACTTCTGAAATTCTCTGTTTTTAAACAAGGAAGTCATAGCACATAAATTAGTTACTTACTCACATAACCAATATGTCTTCTTTATTCTGGCATAATTTGGTAAACATATTTTACTTTTTTAGGGTGTTATGGGGCATAGAAACGTATCAGCAAATTATCAAATTTTCATGACATTTCCAAAACGGATTTTTTTTAGGGACCAGTTCTTTGTTTAAATGGATTTAAAAGGCTTGTATACTGGAAACCCTCATAAATGACCCCATTTTGGAAACTAGACACCTTAAAGAATTAATCTAGGGGTATAATGAGTATTTTAACCCTACAGGGGCTGGAGGAAAGTATTCACAATTAGGCCGCAAAAAAATCGAAAATTTAAATTTTCCAATAATATATATGTTTAGATTAAAGTTTCTCCTTTTCAAAAGGAACATGAGAAAAAAAGTATGCCAAAATTTGTAACGCAGGTTCTCCTGAGTACAACGGTACCCCATATGTGGGAATAAACCACTGCATGGGCACACAGCAGGGCTCAGAAGGAAGGGAGCGACAATTGGCTTTTTTAATGCAGATTTTGCTGAAGAAGTTTCTGAGCGTCAGGTGCGTTTGCAGAGCCCCTGTAGTGTCAGCAGAATAGAATCCCCCCAAAAGTCACCACATTTTGGAAAGTACACCCCTCAAAAAATTCATCTTTGGGTAGGATGAGCATTTTGACCACACAGGTATTAGAGGAAAGTATTCAAAAGAAGACAGTAAAAATGAAAAACCAAAATTTTTCAAATAATATGTTCGTTTAGTTTGAAATCTCTCAATTTCACGAGGAACAGGAGAAAAAAAAGTACCACAAAATTTGTAACGCAGTTTCTCCTGAATACAACAGTTCCCCATATGTGGGCATAAACCACTGTATGGGCACACAGCAGGGCTCAGAAGGGAAGGAGCGCCAATTAGCATTTTTAATGCAGATTTTGCTGGAGAAGTTTCTGAGCGCCAGGTGCATTTGCAATGCCCCTGTAGTGTCCGCAGAAGAGAACCCCCCCAAAAGTCACCCCATTTTGGAAAGTACACCCCTCAAAGAATTCATCTTGGTGTAAGGTGACCATTTTGACCCCACATGTATTAGAGGAAAGTATTTAAAATTAGACAGTAAAAATGAAAAACTTGAATTTTTCCAATAATATGTTCGTTTAGTTTAAAATTTCTCAATTTCATGGAGGAACATGAGAGAATCCGCACCCTAAAATTTGTAACGCAGGTTCTCCTGAGTAGAATAGTACCCCATATGTGGGCATAAACCCCTGTATGGGCACACAGCAGGGCTCAGAAGGAAGGGAGTGCCAATTAGCATTTTCAGTGCAGATTTTTCTGAAGAAGTTCCTGAGCACCAGGTGCGTTTGCAGAGCCCCTGTAGTGCCAGCAGAAGAGAACCCCCCCCAAAAGTCACCCCATTTTGGAAAGTACACCCCTCAAAGAATTGATTTAGAGGTACATTGGGCATTTTGACCCCAAAGGTGTTTGAGGAGAATATTCCCCATTAGGCCGTACGAATAAAAAATCACATTTTTTTCAAATAATATGTTTGTTTAGTTCAAAGTTTCTCCTTTTCAAAAGGTACTTAAGGAAAAATGAACTCCAACATTTGTAACACAAGTTCTCCCGAGTACAAGGGTACCCCATATGTTGGCATAAACCATTCTTTTGGCACATGGCAGGGCTTAGAAGGAAAGGAGCGCATTTTTGCATTTTCAGTGCAGATTTTGATTGAAAAGTTTCTGGGTGACATCTGCGCTTGCAGTGCTCCTGTAGTACCAGCACAGTGGACCCCAACCACAAGTGACCCCATTTTGGAAACTACACCCCTCAAAGAATTGATTTGGAGGTACAGTGGGCATTTTGACCCCAAAGGGGTTTGAGGAGAATATTCCCCATTAGGCCGTACGAATAAAAAAATCACATTTTTTCAAATAATATGTTTGTTTAGTTCAAAGTTTCTCCTTTTCAAAAGGTACTCAAGGAAAAATGCACCCCAACATTTGTAACACAAGTTCTCCCGAGTACAAGGGTACCCCATATGTTGGCATAAACCGTTCTTTCGGCACATGGCAGGGCTCAGAAGGAAAGGAGCGCATTTTTGCATTTTCAGTGCAGATTTTGATTTAAAAGTTTCTGGGTGACATGTGCGCTTGCAGTGCTCCTGTAGTACCAGCACAGTGGACCCCAACCACAAGTGACCCCATTTTGGAAACTACACCCCTCAAATAATTGAGTTGGAGGTACAGTGGGCATTTTGACCCCAAAGGGATTTGAGGAGAATATTCCCCATTAGGCCGTACGAATAAAAAAATCACATTTTTTCAAATAATATGTTCGTTTAGTTCAAAGTTTTTCCTTTTTAAAAGGTACTTAAGGAAAAATGCACCCCAACATTTATAACACAAGTTCACTTGAGTACAACGGTACCCCACATGTGGGCATAAACCGTTCTTTGGGCACACAGCAGGGCTCAGAAGGGAAGGAGTGCCATTTTTCAGTGCAGAATTTTATGGAATAGTTTTCAGGTACCATGTCAAATTACATGAGTTTTGTGGTATCAATTGACTAAAAGTCCCCCATAAGTGACCCCATTTTTGAAACTGTACCCCTCAAAGAATTGATTTAAAGGTATAGTGGGCATTTTGACCCCAAAGGGGTTTTAGGAGAATATTCCCCATTAGGCCGTATGAATAAAAATCAATTTTTTTCAAATAATATGTTCGTTTAGTTCAAAGTTTCTCCTTTTCAAAAGGTACTGAAGGAAAAATGCACCCCAACATTTATAACACAAGTTCTCTTGAGTACAACGGTACCCCACATGTGGGCATAATCCGTTCTTTGGGCACACAGCAGGGTTTAGAAGGGAAGGAGTGCCATTTTTCAGTGCAGAATTTTATGGAATAGTTTTCAGGTACCATGTCAAATTACATGAGTTTTGTGGTATCAATTGACTAAAAATACGGTCCATCCAGCAAAACATAAACTGTTTCAGCCGTAGTATTCATCTAGGGGTATATTGAGAATTTTTTAATGCCAATTAGTATGTGGGCTGTATAATAATGGGGCATAAGGGGGACTAAAATAAGGTCGTGAAATTTTCAGCAGTTTTCAGAAATGTATAAAAAAAATAAAAATGGGGTTTTAGGAAAAATCTACAGATGTGTGGTAAATTTTAAAACAATCTTTGATACATAATCCTGGGTTGCCAGGGCAGGTCTCACAACAGTAAAATGTATCCTTTCGGATCCCTCGCTTAAAGCATACCCTACACCTTTTTTGAGGTCTGAGTTTTCTCTCTGTAGGGGGAATTTCTGCTGGAAAATGCTGCCCAGGGACAATGCGGCACACTGCAGTTGGTGGGCCACTGCTGCTGCCCGCCCCATCGTGTTGCACAAATAGAAGGGACTTAATGACTGCTTCCTGGAATTCGAGATATCTCCCTCCATGGCCAGCTTTTTTGTACAACACAAAAGAATTATATAGTCTGTATCAGGTGCAGAACAATCTTTTTATACCACGCCCTTGATTTCCGGAGGGCGTTGTAAGGTTGCAGAACCTGGTCAGACAGATCCACCCCGCCCATAAACTTGTTATAGTCCTGGATAGCCACAGGTTTGATGGCAGGTACTGTGGATCCACGGACTGCAACGGGGCTGGATCTGTCCGGATGTATGCTGGAAAGTACAAAGACATCCCGCTTGTCTTTGTATTTGATGAGCAACAAGTTGTTGGAGCACACTGCCCGACTCTCCCCCTTCCTTACTGGATGCTCCACAAAGGTTTTGGGCAACTGCTTTTGGTTCCGCCTGATTGTACCGCAGGCCACAGTGCCCCTGGACAATAGGCAATTAAATAATGCCACACTGGTGTAAAAATTGTCCAGGTACAAATGGTAACCTTTGTCCAGGAATGGATGGAGCAGCTCCCACACAATCTTTCCAGTGAGGGTGAGGGTAGGAGGACACTCAGGGGGGTTAATTATAGAATCTCTGCCCTCATAGATTCTAAATTTCTGTGTATAGCCTGTGCCACTATCGCACAGCTTGTACAGCTTCACCCCATATCTGGCCCTTTTGCTGGGCAAGTACTGTTTGAAATGTAATCTGCCTTTAAAATGAACTAAAGATTCATCGATGGACAATTCTTTGTCAGGTGTGAACAACTGACTGAATCTTTGGTTCAGGTGGGAGACAACAGGGCGCAGTTTGTAAAGTCGGTCGTAATCAGCACTGCCAGCAGGAGGACACAGGGAATTGTTGTTAAAATGTAAAAATTTTAACAACACTTCGAACCGTGTCCTGGACATGATGGTTGCATACATTGGGGTGGCATATAGGATGTCGCTCACCCAGTATGACCTAATTGTGGGTTTTTTGACAAGGCCCATGCTTAGTAAGATGCCCCAAAATTTTTTTAATTCACAGGGGTTGGTGGGGGTCCATATTTGGGGCCTGGCATAGTAAGAATTGGGATGGGTTTCAATAAATTGGCCAGCATATAGATTAGTCTGTTCCACCATGCTGGCCACCAATTCCTCACTAAAAAAGAGGGTAAAGAAATTAATTTCTTGGAACCCGACAGTAGGTATTTGAATGCCAGGGCTGGCCGTAAATGCTGGAATCTGGGGTTCATAGGAGCTTACAGGAATCCAGCTGGGGTCACTGGTGCTGGGGTCACTGGCGCTGGGGTCACTGGCGCTGGGGTCACTGGCGCTGGCCACTGCAGACCTTCTAGCACGTCTACGGGGGGCTCATATGAGGACTCACTTGAGTAGGATGAGGTTAGCTCAAATTCCTCCTCACTAGATGACTCTGTGTCTGACATCATGTAAGCAAGTGCCTCCTCAGCACTGTAACGCTGTTGTGACTGTTGTGACATTGTGTTGGTCACAAAAAATATTGTAGTAATAGTGTATGAATGCTAACTGAAAGCGGACAAGGGGTTAATTTTTTTTTTAGAGGGTAGACGATCACGGTTCACAGGATATAACGGACGATGATAATGGACAAGGGGTTAATTCTTTTTTTTCTTTTTCACAATTTTTTATCACAGGAACACAGAGGAAAGGGAAATTGGGCGACAATCACAGCTCACAGCAGACTGGGGGATGACGATCACAGTTTACAGGGGACCAGGGGCGATGATAACGGACAAGGGGTTTATTTTTTTTTTAGATTTTTTACAATTTTTTTTCACACAGGAACACAGGAAAGGGAAATTGGGCGACGATCACAGCTCACAGCAGACTGGGGGATGACAATCACAGTTTACAGGGGACCAGGGGCGATGATAACAGGTTACTTTTTTTTTATATATATATATATTTTTTAACACAGGAACACAGAAAGGTAAATTGGGTGAGGATCACAGCAGATGGCAGGGGGGGGGGCGACAATCACAGTTCTCAGTAGACAGGGGGGACGTTCACAGCTCACAATGACAAGGGGGGGGCGACGATCACAGCTCACAGGGATAGAGGGGTGATGATGACAGCTCACAGGGAATAGGGGGGCTACGATCAAGGGATTATAATGAGTTTTTTTTGCTTTCTTCACTCCACCAAAGTTATGCACGTCTCTCTCTGTTCTCCTCAGTCACAGAACTGAGGAGAAACGAGGAAGAGAAGTGAGAAGACAAGATAGTGAGCTGTCATTGGTCCACCTCTGCAGAGATGGACCAATGATAGCATCACTGTCCAAGCTGCAAGGGGATTGGTCGCCTGGCTGTCACTAGGCGACCATGGTATCCACCAGCAGACAGATCTTTCTCTCTCAACTCCCCCATTACACAATGGAGGAGATCAGAGCAGAAGAGGCTGCAGGGGTATCGGGGGGTATGTACAGGGATCCCTGGCAGGTGACCCACAGATCGCCCCCCTGGCTGTTGGCAGGAGACCCTGAGAGGCACCCACCAGGTAATGTAAGCATCACTGTGCTTTTGCACAGTGATGCTTACACTATTACTATGGCCTCTATTCACATAGCTGTCATTGGTCCATACGGACCAATGACAGCGATCGCCGCCCAATCCGCCGCCCGATCGGTCTCCTGGCTGTTGTCAGCCATTGCCAGGAGACCCCAGGGACCCGCCAGTGGTGAACAGCAGTAAGCATCACCGCGCGATTTCGCGCGGTGGATGCTTTAACTGCTTCATTCATTCTTAGCTGTCATTGGTCCATATGGACCAATGACAGCGATCGCTGTCCGATCTGCCCCCGGATTGGTCTCCTGGTTGTTGCCAGGAGACCCCGGGACCCGCTGGCGGCCAGATCCGGTGTGTGTCACTGCGCGATTGAGCGCAGTGACAGTTTACATCCATGACGTTCCCGGAACGTCATGTTGCGCTAAGTACTTGAAAGCCATGACGTTCCGGGAACGTCATTTAGCGGCAAGGGGTTAAAGGAGAAGTCCAGCGAAAATTTTTATTAAAGTATTGTTTTGCCCCCCAAAAGTTATACAAATCACCAACATACACTCATTACGGGAAACGCTTATAAAGTTCTTTTTCCCCTGCACTTACTACTGCATCAAGGCTTCACTTTCTGGATAAAATGGTGATGTCACGACCCGACTCCCAGAACTGTGCGGGCTGTGGCTGTTGGAGAGGATGATAGCAGGGGGACACTGAGGGACACAGGGCACTGGAGGGACACTGAGCATCCCCCTGCCATCATGCTCTCCAGCAGCCAGAGCCGCACAGCTCTGGGAGTCAGGTTGTGACATCACCATTTTATTCAGGAAGTGAAGCCTTGATGCAGTAGTAAGTGCAGGGAAAAAAAAAGTACTTTATAAGCATTTCCCGTAATAAGTGTATATTGGTGATTTATATAACTTTTGGGGGGCAATACAATACTTTTACAAAATTTTCGCCGGACTTCTCCTTTAACTTCTCCAAAACATAATTGATCATTACTGGGATTGGTGGGGTCCAACCATTGGGATCACAACCAATTCAAAGAATTGCAAAAAATGTTAAATTCTGCAATGTTCAGAAACCGCACAGAGAATGAATAAATTGACCTTTATCTTTGAGACCTGGCGGAGGGGGAAGAGGGAGAAATCCAGTTGATAACTTTGGATAATAGGAACACCCCTTAAAGAGAGTTATCCAATCCTACAGAAATTGGAATATTCGGCTTACTTAAGTGTATGGCCAGCTTAACTTCTGGGAAATCCTTCAGGCTGACAAATACGGTAAGTAACATTTCTTAGTTTACATTTATTTAGAATTAAAGGGACTTTAAATTCAGTATACCAACTGACAGAGCACTTGGTAATTCCTGAAAGTCTGGGCCATTGGGAAGTACTCCTACATCTTTACATTCGTCCGAATCCCCCGTTTATCATCATAGAAGGAAACAACCAAATTCTGGCTGCTTGCAGTGGCTTCTTGAGAGAGCTTACCGCATACAGATTTATACGTCTGAGTTCAAGGGGGTAAGAGGCCCATGAGCGTTTTTGACGGGATTCACTCGACATTTTACTGGTAATTCTAATTCTTCATTACAAGGTGATACAAGGTCATAGCTTCATTACTTCTGCCAAAGTGAACCGCTAAGTTATGCTGCATTAGTTCTCCAGAAAGATCCATAGATTTGGTGGCCATAAATCATAGATATCATAGATGTAATGTGGTGTTTCATGTCCAGTATGAGTTCACATTATAATTTAGCTCTTGGGATCAGACCTTATCCATGGAAATGATACAAGGAAACCAATGTCACTGTCCTTGCATCCTTGATTCTCAAAATCTACTCTGGAAGGATTATTTTGTTGTGCAGCCACATTCTGTCATGGTGCAATTCAAAGTTTGCTAATATTTTGGAATTTTCCTCATATGTCCGACCAAAAATTGCCCCCACTGATGGAACTAAGAATAGAGGCATCATGGTCCTGAATGGTCATGGTTGTTTTGGTGAGCACCTCAAAAACAGGAGGATTAAGTATTACATAGTTGACAACATAGGTTGGTTATGTAAATGCTGCCATAAGGAAGCATTTGGGAGGTGGGCACTCCCATAGAACATGTTCTAGGGGTGGTTCTTAAAGGAGTTTTCCAGGCGAGAATAATTGCTGGCATATTCTTAGACATCACTCTCTGACTAGCAGGTGCTGAATTGATTGGTAGGGGTCTTTTTGGGCTAAATGCTATGAGTGGTAGAAAGCTAACACAGCATAAACCCCCTGAAGACAACATCACCACTGTGAAACATGGTGGGGCCCACATCATGCTGTTGGGAGGCTTATTTTTAATAGGGACTGGGGAACTGGTCATAGTTGATGGGACGATGGAGAGAGCTAAATACAGGGCAATCCAGGACAATCCAGGACACAAGCCTGATAGAGGCTACAAAAGGCTTTGGACTGAGTGAAGGTTTAGCTTCCAGCAGGACCATGTCCCTAAACTAAACATCCAGCCAAAGCTACATTAACATGATTTACATCACAGCATATTCATGTTAGAATGACCAAGCCACAGTCCAAAGCTAAATCCTGTGGCAAGACTTCATCCAATCCTACTGAGCTCAAGCTATTCTGCAAAGAAGAATGAGCAAAAATGTCAGCCTCTAGCTGTGCAGAGCTGGTAGAAGCATGCCCCAGAAGACTTCCAGAAGTACTGTATTTTCCGGCGTGTAAGACGACTGGGTAATACGACCCCCAACATTTCCAGTTAAAATATAAAGTTTGGGATATACTGGCCGTATAAGACTACCCCCTCTTCCAACACACATGAAAAAAAAACATATTTGGTTTGAATATGATAATTTTAATTTAACTGCTTATGACATATAAGTACTTAGCAGAAAAACTGTCACTTATAAACATTACATGTTTGATGACAAACAGCCTTAACAAGGTGCAAGTGGATTGAAGTTTTCCTTATTCACTCTAAACCTGAAAGAAGCATAAGACAATAAACCCATGGATGCTGCCATGCGGTATGGCAGCTTAGAAAACAACCAAACTGGAACTGATGATGATTGGAGGAATATACAGTAAGAAATAGAGTGCAAGTGCCGAATAAGTTAGTAACGCCCATTATAACTGGAAGCTACTGCATTTTTACAGGTTTGGCTGGCGTGAGTTTCCTTTTAAAAGCCCTCAAAATCCTCCTGTTCGTCATCTGATATAAGTACATCAATGACATCTTGTGATACATTTGTAAGGGAGTCATCGTATGGATCGAATTCCGTATCCGATTGTGTGGTCTCAGCTTCCTCATCATCTTGCCACAAGTAGTCGTCCTCCATACCATCTAATGAATTTGATATGCCACACTCCTTGAACGACTTGATTACTGTTTTTGCATCAATATTATTCCATGGTTTTACGACAAATTGGCAGAAAACATCCAGCTGTGAAGCACGCATGTTTCCTCCTTTTGTGAATGTCTTTTCGCCGCTAACCATCCACTCATTCCACTTAGGGATGGTCCGAACCTGGTTTGGACTGGGTTCGTATTTCGTTTTTAATTCACATGTACAGAATAGCCAGCAGGAAACTTGAGTTTCAGCATTGTTTTACTTTTAAAAATAATCATTGGTCTCAGTTTGGCGCCATCAGCTGTGCATCCCAGTACCGCTGTAAACTGGACTTCTCATGTCCTGTTGTTTTAATTAATATTGTTTTTTCACCTTTTTGATGGACAATTTTATTTCCAACCATATCAAAATTTATTGGAGTTTCATCCATATTTCCAATATCACTTAACGCATAGCCATGTTTCGTGCGCTGTTTTAATATATATCGATGGAAACTATTTACTTTGCTATCAAGAGCTGCAGGTAATTTTTGGGCAATTTTTGTCTTTTGTCTCAGTACCATGTTATGTCTTGCCATGAATCTAGAACACCAAGATACAGTGGCTTTAAATTTGTTGCTGTGATCTGGGTTAGATTTGGCCCACTGAAGTGCAAACGGACGTACTTTGTTTCCTGTCACTACATAATCATATTGGCGATGCTCATTTACCATGTCTGCTACATGTTTTTCGAGTTCTGGCCAATGTGGGATGCCTCTTCTTAATGCACGATTACCCCTTGGCATACTCTGTAGTGCTGTACTGGATGAACAGGCAGGTTACTGGTGCTGTACTGTATGTGGTACTGAATATACAACGACCAGCAAGCAATGAACCTTACTGGTGATTGGCTGGTTGTTGTATACAAAGCCTGCATGGATTGGTCAGTTGTTATCCCTCTCTGTCTCCAAGACTATGGAAGGACTCTTTAACCATTCTGGCCCATCCTTGTATCCTATTAACTCCTTCTCTGCCTCTCTGCCTTTAGTCCTCAGGAGCGAGATCTGAGAAGTAGGGAAGAAATTAATAGGATACAGGAGAGCTCAGGGATGGCTGCAACACCTCTGTATGCAGCCACCGGGATGAGGGGACCCCTGAAGACATATGAAGGTGTTGGGACCTGGAGTATGGAAAAAAAAAAGAGCGACGCTGTGCACAGATAAAACAAGCATCTTTAACCAGTCTGGCCTGCCCCTGTATTTTTCTTTTATTGTAGGGCTCCCCAGACCTGACACATGCACTGCACTCCTCTACTCTTCTCAGCAGCGACATCTGAGAGGCAAGAGAGCAAGTGCCGTGCAGTAGGATACAGGGACCTTACATATTCACTACACTCCTCTTCTCAGCAGCGACATCTGAGAGGCATACAGGGGCGGGCCAGACTGGTTAAAGATGCATGTTTTATCTGTGCACAGTGCCGCTCTTTTTTTTCCATACTCCAGGTCCCATCACCTTCATATGTCTTCAGGGGTTCCTTCTTCCCGTTCGCCACAAACAACGACCATATGAAGTGACCCATGAAGGCATATGAACCCGTGGTATGGAAATAAGAGCGGCTACAGTGAAGCGGCGCATGCATGTGCAAGATCGCGCCCTTCGCTTTACTGTAGTCCTCATGAGATCTGAGAAGGATGCTGTCAGTATACTGTGGCGGGCCAGACTGGGTAGCTCCATGTTTGTCTATGAATATCGGGGCTCTTTTCTCTATACCACCGGGTCCCGGCCGCTATGATATTCATCCATATGATCGCTGCATACCGTGGGGGTGTCGACACAGGCGTTGTCGAGCTCCCCTTATGTTATTCGTTGACCACAGTTAAGACGAGTCCGGCATATTAAGACGACCCCCGAGTTTTTGGTGGATTTTTCAGGCGTAGAAAGACGTCTTATACGCCGGAAAATACAGTAGTGCTATAAAGTATTGACTTGGGGTAGGGGGGTGTTAAATACAAATGCATGCCACATGCCACCAGATTTTCATTTTGAAAACAACATATTTTCTTTATACTTCACAAAATCCAAATAAAATACATTAAAGTTTGTAAGTAAAACATAAAAAGGCACAATAGATGTATATGAGTGATGGATGGCTAGATAGATATTGGGAGAGTTGGAAGAAGAGGCTGCCTACCTGGACATACCTGCTGCAATAGATGTTCAACGTAATTATGAAACCTTATCTAAAAAAACTGTGATCCTACAGCTACATATTAGTACCCTGGCTAGATACTACAAGGAACAGCGTATACCATGAGGCATGAGAACAAGACTTAGACCGACTATGCTACTTGGTTATGCATAATTTCGCAGCAAATTTGTGATTATTTCCAATAATTATGCCTTTGAAGTATTCATCTTACACATGGAGTGCCTACATTACTAATGTGGATGCGACTCTTAAGACCATACTATCTGCAGAGGACTATACAAAGTTTATGGACAAGCAACACGTTAAATTATCAATTAGAGTTTACCCTCGGACTAAACAACCGGAACTTGGTTTAACTTCTAGGAAGAGTAAGAAAAAAAGATTCTACACATCCTCCAGTTACCAATTCCAACAATCCTGAGGGTTTCCTTAGATCAGTATCAACGGGCAAACCAAAGACCCGGCGAGAAGGACGCAAGAGAAAACCCACAAAAGACAAGGGAGGCAAAAACAACAGCAAAACCAGCAGCCCAAGGATGGGCAAGCCCAAAAGACAGTAGTGGTAAATATATCCTCTTCACTCTTACTGATAGACGTTTGAAACTGTCAAAGGGCTTAACTTTTGTCCTAGCTCCAAGCCTGATTAGTTTGAAGTGGACCTTAATATTACTAGACTTGTGAGAAGGGTAAATCTGTCTGGTTTAAGAAGACCCCTAAGTCCATACATATGAGTAACACCAGTCATGTATGCCTTTGACTTAAATGCTCTGGGATTGAAAATAGAAAGTGACTTTTCTCCCCCAGTACTTCCTGTGCCGGTAAAAACGTTTCACAATTTAACTAAACAAGATGTGTCTAAGGTTCGTAAAAATATGTCTGACCATGTGTTTCATCCTAACATGACTACTGATGACATTAAATGTATGAATTTTTTGGTCCATGACCGCAATCTGGTTATTAAACTTGCCGACAAAGGTGGAGCGATCGTAGTCATGGACAGTGAGAAATATATTTCTGAGGCATATTGGCAGGTGGGAGACAGTGAGGTTACCGCCTCCTGTCCGATGATTCTAAATTTACCATCCAGGAAGGTTTGAATCAAAATATCATTGATGAGAAAATGGTGGAATTTATTTACGGTAAAGTATCCGAAAATACCATTACTATACTTTCTGCCAAAGATCCATAAATGTACCACCAATCCGCCAGGTAGACCTATTGGGGGAGATTTATGAAAGGGTGTATTTATACACCTGGTGTAAACTGCCCACAGCAGCCAATCACAGCTCAGCTTTCAGCTCTGGTAGAATATAAGAGGAGCTGTGATTGGTTGCTGTGGGCAGTTTACACCAGGTGTATATTTACACCCTTTCATAAATCTCCCCCATTGTGTCTGGTCGGGGATCTATTTTGAGCAATATCTCGATATTTTTAATTCGCATCTACAAGACACCACTCATTTTCTCAATAGAACTAAGGAAGTTGAGGTACCAACAGGAGCTTTACCTGTAACCTAAGACATTGTTAGTCTTTATACTTCAATACGTCAAGACATGATTTTTGTATCTGACATTAAACAGTAAGGAATGTGAATTTGCGATTTGTTTACTTGCAGTAGTGCTGCCCCATAACTATTTTGTATTAATGCCATCTACCTACAACAGCGGGGCGTGGCTCTGGGCACGAATGTGGCACCCCCAGGCCAGTATTATTAAGGCTTATTTGAATGAGCACTTTCTCTATTAGACGGCCCGGTTCCAGCATGCCTTGGACTACTGAAGTTACATCGATGTGTTCCTCATTTGGACTGGGGGTGAAGGAACTAGCCCATGTGACCTAACCAGACACAAGTGTTTCTAATTATAATTACCTGTTCACCAATCTTTTGTATTCACATGCATATATATATATATATATATATATATATATATATATACCACTGTATGTTACTGTTTCATTTAATCACGCTTGAAATTGGTGGCAGAAAGCCACTGAAACGTCACTTTTTTTGGATTTCTGCACTGTGATTGTGCAACTAAACCACACCATGGGATGTGTGAATGCAGCCTTAAAAGGAATGGACATAGGGGATGAGTGACCAGAAACCTTTCCAACACAAGAACCGACACTCATGACTAAACTCGTGCACAACTGAGACATAACAATAAAACGGACTGACAAGAGAGGGACACTGGTTACCATCAACACCACACAATCCATACAGAAAAAAAAATGGCTGATAGAAAAGTGTATGACATACTGACTACCAATCCCTCACGATGATATACTACATAGCTACATGCATTGATACAAAAAGCAGTTGAGGATAACATCATTGATTAGAAACTACTGGAATTCCTCACCCCTACACACCCAATAGTCCCAGTCCTCTACACTCTACCAAAAATTCCCAAGGACCTTACACATCCGCCTGGATGATCCATCTTTACAGGGAGAGGATCTTTATATAACAATGTGGCTATCATTCTAGACCGTACATTGTGGGGCTTTGCTACTTCAGTCAAATAATATGTGCTTGACACCTCTGACATCGTGACCAAGATTTCAGATATTACTGTTGACCTAGATACCATTCTTGCATCTTTTGACGTAGTCTCCCTTTACACATCCATTGAACATCAACTTGGCATAGAGGCAGTCACTGATTAACTACAATCCTCTTCTATGATCCCCCCTTGTATCATCTTCTTGATTTAATTTTGAGAATACATCTTCAGCCACAACTATTTCAAATTTGGGGGGGGGGGACCTATTACAGACAGTGTTGTGGGACCGCCATGGGGTCCAATGTAGCACCCACCTATGCTAATATCTACATGGTGGTCCTGGAGGAAAAACACATCTACACATCACAACTTCAATGTCCTACATTGAAACCTGGTTTAGATACATTGATGATATCTTCTTTATATGGACAGGGACACTTGATGATCTACTACAGTTCCAGACTGCCTTGAACAGCTTACACCCTGAACTCAGTTTCACCTTGATACATTCCCAACAGAAAGTTCAACTTTTAGACAAGTGTTGGTTATACGACCTGTATATCAAACCTACAGACTGCAACAAGTTACTAATTTATTACAGCAAGCATCTCTCTAATATGGTGGACTCCTCTGAAACTAAATATTACGCGTCAAGAAAAGAGTGAGCAACTCGGACACTGCCAACAACAGACTGACTGAAAAGTGTCAGAAGTTCAGACAAAGAGGCTACCATTTGAGTTCTATCATCAGGAAACATTGGGACATCCTTGAAAAAGGATGCCCACAGTCCCCCGACTTTAAATCTTCACCCATGACTGCCTACAAAGGTAACAAAAACTTTAGAGATCTATTGGTTAAATCTGAAGTGCCTTTACCCAACAGACTCAATACAGTCTTACCTGTGCTACTTGCTACAATATGATCAAAGGGGACTCTCTTACTCACCCACACTTTGACAGGAATATATACATGAACCATATATATACATGCACATTACTTAGATTTTCTTTCCTTATGAACTGATCTCTCCATTTCCTAGCATTTTCATGAACACAACCATAATATCCGCTAGCTAGGGTTATCAACCATGAACCCCCTGGAGGAGAGGTGGTGATTGACAGAAAATTCTCAAGCAGAGAGAGTCTTGATGGATCTACACTCACCGGCCACTTTATTAGGTACACCATGCTAGTAACGGGTGGTCTTCTGCTGCTGTAGCCCATCTGCCTCAAAGTTGGACGTACTGTGCGTTCAGAGATGCTCTTCTGCCTACCTTGGTTGTAACGGTTGGCTATTTGAGTCACTGTTTCCTTTCTATCAGCTCGAACCAGTCTGCCCATTCTCCTCTGACCTCTGGCATCAACAAGGCATTTCCGCCCACAGAACTGCCGCTCACTGGATGTTTTTTCTTTTTCGGACCATTCTCTGTAAACCCTAGAGATGGTTGTGCGTCAAAAATCCCAGTAGATCAGCAGTTTCTGAAATACTCAGACCAGCCCTTCTGGCACCAACAACCATGCCACGTTCAAAGGCACTCAAATCACCTTTCTTCCCCATACTGATGCTCGGTTTGTACTGCAGGAGATTGTCTTGACCATGTCTACATGCCTAAATGCACTGAGTTGCCGCCATGTGATTGGCTGATTAGAAATTAAGTGGTAACGTGCAGTTGGACAGGTGTACCCAATAAAGTGGCCGGTGAGTGTATATGCTGGACACACTTTACCCCAGAGGACTCAGCATGGACATGTCTCCAGACTGTTTGTGCTCTCTGTATACTGTAACTCTTATGTGATACATATTTTTTTTTGTATTAACCCCTAGGCGACCCTGGACGTACATGTACGTCCAGGGTCGCCTTAGTGTGTTCAGAGCGGGGCCGCGTGGCGGCCGCGCTCTGAACAGCCGCGGTCCCGGGTGCCGCTCGTAGCCCGTGACCATGGCTATTATCGGGCACGGTCCGATCGCCGTGTCCACTAATAAAGTAATCGGATGCAGCTGTCAAAGTTGACAGCTGCATCCGATTACATGAATGCAGCCATCCCTGGTGTCTAGTGGGGTGGATCGCGGGGTGGGGGTGATCCACACATCCTCTTCCGTCCAGGCTCAGCGCCGTAATGGTGCTGATCCCGGCCCTGCACTAGATTGCATCCGGCTGCAGCAGCCGGAAGCAATCAATGTGCCTATCTAATCGATCTATGCTGCATATCTATGCAGCATAGATCTCAATAAGAGATCAGTGTACTTATACTAGAAGTCCCCCCGGGGAAATAACCCTAACCCCAGCAGGAATAACCCTAAACCCAGGGGGGAATAACCATAACCCCAGGGGGGCTTCTAGTATAAGTGTAAAAGTAAAAAAAAAAAAAAAGTGTTATTAATGTGCTTGCTCACTGTGCTTGCTGACAAGTGGTTGAAAATAAGTGGAGTTTAAAAAAGGAGTTGAAAGAAGGAGTTACAAGTTCTGGTAAGTGCTGAATCTCTTTCTTTTTCACTGTTTTTGTTGCACGGAGGATGATGGCTAGCGAGATGGAAGGATTCATTCAGTGCGCAGTCTGCCGCATGTACACACAACTGGAGCAGGAGTTCCAGGGTGAGTACCGCTGTGACAGATGTGAGCATGTTGCCCATCTAGAAGCTCGAGTTAGAGATCTGGAGAAGCATATTGCAACACTGAGGGAACTTGGCCACCTTGAGAGGGAACTTCGGCTCACTGAGCAGGAAATTAGTGGGTTAGAGATGGAGGGTGGTGATGTAGATCAGGAGGCCCAAGTAAGTAGCTGGGTTAATGTAGTTAGAGGGACCAGTAAGGGATCCAAGAAAAGGAAGGCCACTTCTCCTACTATATGCCCAAGCAAAATTGCCAAGTTAGGTGATGATGCAAGGGCATCCGTGTCAGAAATGGCAGCTCTAGTGGAACCTGTTCTCCCTAACAGCCGGGGGAACAGTCCAACTAGTAGTGGGCGGGATGGTATTGTAGGTAGGCCTAGACAGCTAGTAGTTGTAGGGGATTCTATAATCAGGAAGACGGATAGAATAATTTGTCGCCAAGACCGCCTCAACCGAATGGTTTGCTGTCTCCCTGGTGCCAGGGTTCGGCATGTGGTGGAAAGGGTGGATAAATTACTTGGGGGGGCTGGGGATGACCCAGCTGTCGTGGTCCATGTGGGAACCAATGACAGGATACAAGGTAGGTGGAGGTCTATTAAAAATAATTTTAGAGAACTAGGTGCTAAGTTGAAGGGAAGGACCTCCAAGGTGGTATTCTCTGGAATACTGCCTGTGCCATGCGCATCGCAGGAAAGACAGCGGGAGCTTAGGGAGTTAAATGCATGGCTCAAGTCGTGGTGTAGAGGAGAAGGGTTTGGGTTTTTAGAGCACTGGGCTGACTTTTCATTGGGGTACAATCTGTTTTCCGCAGATAATTTGCACCTTAATGGAAGGGGGTCCGCTGTGCTGGGGGAGAGAATCCTAGAAGGGGTGGAGGGGTTTTTAAACTAGGGATGTGGAGGGAGGACAATGTAGTATGTAATGTAGTGGCAGATAGGTTAGAGAGGGGACAGAACAATGAGGAGGGAGGAGAAGGGTCCTGTGGGGGGAGGATAAGAGCAGTGCATAGGGAGATTCATATGTTGCGGCTGAACAGTGAGGATGATTGTAGCCACAGCACAGTAATAAATCCTATTTCTTATAATGAAGCGGTTAAACTCGATGGTAATATAAAGTGTATGGTTACTAATGCCAGAAGTCTAGCCAGCAAGATGGGGGAGCTAGAGGCCTTGGTTCTGGAGGAGTCCATTGATGTGGTTGGTGTGACTGAGACATGGCTGGACTCCTCACATGACTGGGCTGTCAATATTCAGGGATTTACGTTGTTCAGAAGGGACCGGGTGGGCAGAAGGGGAGGAGGAGTATGTCTGTATGTCAGAAATGATATTAAAGTGAGTGTAAAAGATGCAATAGTGGGTGATGACTGTGATGATGTGGAAGCATTGTGGGTAGAACTACAGAAGGAGGTAAAGAGTGAAAAAATTATTCTTGGTGTAATCTATAGACCCCCCAACATTACTGAGGAGGTAGATGGCCAGTTGAATAGACAAATAGAGCGGGCTGCCCGGGAGGGAACAGTAGTGATAATGGGGGACCTCAACTACCCAGATATAGATTGGGGTCACGGTTCAGCTAAAACCACAAAGGGGAGGGAATTTCTTAACCTCCTGCAGGATAATTTTCTGGGCCAGTTTGTGGAGGAGCCAACTAGAAGTGATGCCTTGTTGGATCTGGTTATTTCTAACAACGCTGAGCTGGTTGGGGATGTCACTGTCCATGAACACCTGGGGAATAGTGACCACAATATAGTGACTTTTAGCTTAAAGTGTAGAAAAGAAAAACATGTTGGGAGGGCAAAAACTCTTAATTTTAAAAGGGCCAATTTTCCTGGGTTAAGGGCAGAACTTCAGGGCATAGACTGGGAGCGGCTGCTGTCACATACGGATACAGCTAATAAATGGGAAATCTTCAAATCCACATTAAATAACTGTACTGCCAAATATATTCCTATGGGTAACAAATATAAACGGTTAAAATCCAATCCCACATGGCTTACAACCGAGGTTAGAAGGGCTATAAATGAGAAAAAAGGGGCATTCAAAAAATATAAATCAGAGGGGTCAGCTGTAGCATTTAAACATTACAAAGAAGTCAACAAAACCTGTAAAAATTTAATAAAAGCAGCAAAAATTCACAATGAAAGGCAGGTAGCTATAGAAAGCAAAAGAAACCCCAAAAAATTCTTCAAATATATTAATGCAAAAAAAACCAAGGTCAGAGCATGTAGGACCCCTAAATAATGGCGATGGGGAATTAATAACTGGGGATCAGGAGAAAGCTGAGTTACTTAATGGGTTCTTCAGTTCTGTATATACAAAAGAGGATGGAGCTGTGGTGGGTGGGGCCAGTACTGAGGTGGGTGGGGCTGCTAACACATGTAATGAACTGAACTGGTTTACTATAGATATGGTCCAAGATAAATTAAACAAACTCAATGTAACCAAAGCTCCAGGGCCTGATGGATTGCACCCCAGAGTTCTTAGGGAACTCAGTTCTGTAATTTCACTACCCTTGTATGAAATATTCCGTGATTCTTTGCTTACTGGTATTGTGCCGAGGGACTGGCGTAAGGCAAATGTAATGCCGATCTTCAAAAAGGGCTCTCGAACTTCCCCAGGTAACTATAGACCCGTAAGCTTAACGTCCATTGTGGGGAAACTATTTGAGGGGCTTATAAGGGACTACATCCAGGAATATGTAGTGGCTAATAGTATTATAAGTGATAACCAGCATGGTTTTACTAAGGACAGAAGCTGTCAAACCAACCTAATATGTTTCTATGAAGAGGTAAGTAGAAGCCTGGACGGCGGCGCGGCTGTGGATATAGTGTACCTGGATTTTGCAAAAGCGTTTGACACAGTTCCTCATGGACGTCTGATGGGTAAGTTAAAGTCTATCGGTTTGGAAAATTTAATGTGTAACTGGATTGAAAACTGGCTTAATAATCGTACCCAAAGAGTGGTGGTCAATGATTCCTACTCCGAATGGTCCCCGGTAATAAGTGGTGTACCCCAAGGGTCAGTACTGGGCCCTCTTCTGTTTAACTTGTTTATTAATGATATTGAGAATGGAATTAACAGCAATGTTTCTATCTTTGCAGATGACACCAAGCTTTGTAGTACAGTACAGTCTATGGAGGATGTGCAGATGTTACAGGATGACTTAGACACACTGAGTGTTTGGGCGTCCACTTGGCAAATGAGGTTCAATGTGGATAAATGTAAAGTTATGCACCTGGGTACTAATAACCCGCATGCATCATATGTCCTGGGGGGAGTTACTCTGGGAGAGTCGCTGATGGAGAAGGATCTGGGTGTACTTGTAGATAATAGACTACAGAACAGTACACAATGTCAGTCAGCTTCTAAGGCCAGTAGGATATTGTCATGCATTAAAACAGGCATGGACTCTCGGGACAGGGATATAATATTACCGCTTTATAAAGCTTTGGTGCGGCCTCATCTGGAGTATGCTGTCCAGTTTTGGAACCCGATTCATAAAAAGGATGTTCTAGAGCTGGAGAGGGTACAAAGACGGGCAACTAAACTAATAAGGGGAATGGAGCATCTTAGTTATGAGGAGAGATTAAAAGAATTACATTTGTTTAGTCTGGAGAAGAGACGTTTAAGGGGAGATATGATTAACTTATTTAAATATATAAATGGCCCCTACAAGAGATATGGGGAAAAGATGTTCCAGGTAAAACCCCCTCAAAGGACAAGAGGGCACTGCCTCCGCCTGGAGAGACAAGGGGGCGCTGCCTCCGCCTGGAGAAAAAAAGGTTCAACCTCCGGAGGCGACAAGCCTTCTTTACCATGAGAACTGTGAATCTGTGGAACAGTCACCCCAGGATCTGGTCACAGCAAAAACAGTAGAGGGCTTCAAAACAGGGCTAGACAAGTTCTTAGAGCAAAATAGTATAAATGCATATGTATAGAACCTATCACCCCTCTCCCTTCCCTGTATCCATCCCCTCCTTGGTTGAACTTGATGGACATGTGTCTTTTTTCAACCGTATTAACTATGTAACTATGTAATAAAAAGCCCCCTCCCCTAATAAAAGTCAGAATCACCCCCCTTTTCCCACGTTATAAATAAAAATAAATAAACATATTTGGTATCGCCGCGTGCGTAATCGCCCAAACTATTAATTTATCATATTCCTGATCTCGCACGGTAAATGGCGTAAGCGCAAAAAAATCTCAAAGTGCAAAAATTTTTTTGGTCGCATCAAATTCAGAAAAATTTTAATAAAAAGCGATCAAAAAGTCGCATATGCGCAATCAAGGTACCGATAGAAAGAACACATTATGGCGCAAAAAATGACACCTGAAACAGCCCCATAGACCAAAGGATAAAAGCGCTATAAGCCTGGGAATGGAGCGATTTTAAGGAACATATATTTGTTAACAATGATTAAAATTTTTTACAGGCCATCAGATACAATAAAAGTTATACATGTTACATATCGTTGTGATCGTAACGACTTGAGGAACATGTAAATATAACGACTCAGTTTTACCCCAGGGCGAATGGCGTAAAAGCGAAAAAAAAAAAAAAGAAATGCGTTTTTTTTTTTTACAATTTCACCACCCATTGAATTTTTTCCTGGTTTCGCAGTGTACTTTATGAAAAAATTCAGCCTGTCATTGGAAAGTACAATGAGTTGCGCAAAAAATAAGAGCTCATGTGGGTTTCTAGGTGAAAAAATCCAAGTGCTATGGCCTTTTAAGCACAAGGAGGGAAAAAACGAAAATGCAAAAATTGAAATTGGCCCAGTCCCCTAAGGGTTAACCTATGTTTTCAGGTCCATTATGCTGATTCCACCTCATAGTTTACCTATCCGTCATTATCATTATTAGGGCCAGTTCAGTGAATGGAGTGAATTGAGTGAATGGGAGAGCGCGCGCCTGTCCGCTGCCGCCGCCGCCTTCCCCATATACTCACCGGATCCACGGAGCTCCTTCCTCCTCGACGTCCTGGCTGGTTATGAAGTGCGCATGCGCTTCACAACCAGCCAAGCTCTGAAAATTTAAAGTGACAGAGACCAATTTGGTCTCTGTCACTGAACTATGATTACTGTGATAGAAAATATCACAGTAATCATAGTAATACAGTGAAAATGAATATGTAAAGTACAAAAAGTGACAAACATACAAAAAAATAAAACACACACTTTTTATTATAGTAATAATTGCAGTTTACTCCCAAATTACCCCTAACCCCTCCCCAGATTACCCGCAACCACCGCACGTTGCCCGTAACCACCGCACGTTGCCCATAACCACCGCACGTTGCCCGTAACCACCGCACGTTGCCCATAACCACCGCACGTTGCCCGTAACCACCGCACGTTGCCCATATCCACCGCACGTTGCCCGTAACCACCGCACGTTGTCCGTAACCACCGCACGTTGCCCGTAACCACCGCACGTTGCCCGTAACCACCGCAAATTGCCAGTGACCCCCTCCAGATTGCCCGTAACCACCCCAAATTACATGTACCCACCCCAGATTACCTATAAGCACTTCAGTTTATCAGTAACAATCCCAGATTGTCTGTAACCCTTCCAGGTTGCACATAACCCCCCCAGGTTCCCCGTAATCATGCCAGATTACATGTAACCCCCCCAGATTGCACGTAACCACCGCGCGTTGCCTCTGACCACGCCACGATGCCTCTGACCACGCCACGATGCCTCTGACCACGCCACAATGCCTCTGACCACGCCACAATGCCTCTGACCACCGCACGTCGCCTCTGACCACCGCATGTCGCCTCTGACCACCACACGTCGCCTCTGACCACCACACGTCGCCTCTGATCACGCCACGGCGCCTCTGACCACCCCAAATTGCCAATGACCCCCTCCAGATTGCGGTGCCCATGTCAGATTACAGGTACCCACCCCAGATTGCCTATAAGAACTTCAGTTTATCCGTAACCACCCCACATTGCCCGTAACCACCCCACGTTGCCCGTAACCACCCCAGATTGTCAGTAAGCACTGCAGGTTGCGCGTAACCACCCCATGTTGCCGTATCCACCTCAGATTGTCTGTAAGCACTGCAGGTTGCCCGTAACCAGCCAACGTTGCCTGTAACCACCCCAGATTGTCTGTAAGCATTGCAGGTTGCCCGTAACCACCCCACGTTGCCCGTATCCACCCCAGATTGTCTGTAAGCACTGCAGGTTGCCCGTAACCACCCCACGTTTCCCGTAACCATCCCAGATTGTCTGTAAGCACAGCAGGTTGCCCGTAACCAGCCCACGTTGCCCGTTACCAGCCCACGTTGCCTGTAACCAGCCCACGTTGCCTGTAACCAGCCCACGTTGCCTGTAACCAGCCCACGTTGCCTGTAACCAGCCCACGTTGCCGTAACCACAGCAGGTTGCCCGTGACCACCACACGTTGCCCGTAACCACCCGGCGTTGCCTGTAACCACCCCACGTTGCCTGTAACCACAGCAGGTTGCCCGTGACCACCCCACGTTGCCTGTAACCACAGCAGGTTGCCCGTGACCACCCCATGTTGTCCGTAACCACCCCAGATTACCTGTAACCACCTCTAGATTACCCGTAACCACCCCAGGCTGTCCGTAACCACCCCACATTACCTGTAATCTCATTTTTTTTATTTTATTTTAGTAATTGCGCTATTCTAATAACCATTACTAGCTGCGGTTTTGCTCCTGTAAATTGGCGCTCCTTCCCTTCTGAGCCCTGCTGTGTGCCCGTACAGTGGTTTATGCCCACATATGAGGTACCGTTTTACTCAGGAGAACCTGCGTTACAGATTTTGGGGTACGTTTTCTCTCCTGTTCCTCGTCAAATTGAGAAATTTCAAACTAAACCAACATATTATTGGAAAAATTCGAGTTTTTCATTTTTACTGGCCAATTTTGAATACTTTCCTCTAATACCTGTGGGGTAAAAATGGTCACCACACACCAAGATGAATTCTTTGAGGGGTGCTCTTTCCACAATGGGGTGACTTTTGGGGGGAATCTATTCTGCTGACACTACAGGGGCTTAGCAAACGCACCTGGCGCTCAGAAACTTCTTCAGAAAAATCTGCACTGAAAATGCTAATTGGCGCTCCTTCCCTTCTGAGCCCAGCTGTGTGCCCATACAGTGGTTTATGCCCACATATGGGGTACCGTTCTACTCAGGAGAACCTGCTTTACATATATTGGGGTGACATTTCTCTCCTGTTCCTCGTGAAATTGAGAAATTTCAAACTAAAGAAACATATTATTGGAAAAATTCGAGTTTTTCATTTTTACTGTCTACTTTTGAATACTTTCCTCTAATACCTGTGGGGTCAAAATGGTCACCACACACCAAGATGAATACTTTGAGGGGTGCACTTTCCAAAATGGAGTGACTTATGGCGAGATTTTACTCCGCTGGCACTACAGGGGCACTGCAAACGCACCTGGCGCTCGGAAACTTCTGCAGCAAAATCTGCATTGAAAAAGCTAATTGGCGCTCCTTCCCTTCTGAGCCCACCTGTGTGCCCATGCAGTGGTTTATGCCCACATATGGGGTACCATTGTACTCAGGAGAACCTGCGTTACAAATTTTGGGGGACTTTTTTCCCTCTTGTTCCTCGTGAAATTGAGAAATTTCAAACTAAACGAACATATTATTGGAAGAATTCGAGTTTTTCATTTTTACTGTCTTCTTTTGAATACTTTCCTGTAATACCTGTGGGGTCAAAATGGTCACCACACACCAAGATGAATTCTTTGAGGGGTGTACTTTCCAAAATGGGGTGACTTATGGGGGGTTTTCTCTCTGCTGACACTACAGGGGCACTACAAACGCACCTGGCGCTCAGAAACTTCTTCAGCAAAATCTGCATTGGAAAAGCTAATTGGCGCTCCCTTCCTTCTGAGCCCTGCTGTGTGCCCATACAGTGGTTTACGCCCACATATGGGGTACCGTTGTACTCAAGAGAACCTGCATTACAAATTTTGGGGTGCTTTTTGTCTCATATTCCTTTTGAAAATGAGAAACTTTAATCTAAACGTATATATTATTGGAAAATTAAAATTTTCCATTTTTTTACTGCCTAATTGTGAATACTTTCCTCCAGCCCCTGTAGGGTTAAAATGCTCATTATACCCCTAGATTAATTCTTTAAGCTGTGTAGTTTCCAAAATGGGGTCACTTATGGGGGTTTTCAGGATACCAGACTTCTAAATCCATTTAAAAAAAGAACTGGTCCCTAAAAAAATCAGTTTCACGAAAATGTGATAATTTGCTGATAAATTTCTAAGCCCCATAACACCCTAAAAAAGTAAAATATGTTTACCAAATTATGCCAGAATAAAGAAGACATATTGGTAATGTGACTTAGTAACTAATTTATGTGCTACGACTTTCTTTTTTTGGAAGCAGAGAATTTCAAAGTTCATAAAATGCAAATTTTTTTAATTTTTCATGATATTTTGATGTTTTTCACAAAAAACACACAAAGTAGTGACCAAATTTTGCCACTAACATAAAGTGCCATATGTCACGAAAAAACAATCTCAGAATCGCTAGCATACGTTAAAGCATCACTGAGCTATAAGAGCATAAAGTGAGACAGGTCAGATTTTGAAAAATTAGCCTGGTCATTAAGGCCCAAACTAGCTGCAGCACGAAGGGGTTAAGGTTAATTCTTTGAACTGTGTACATATAAGTATATATTTCACCACCTATCCACCCTACTCATTTATTTATTTATTTATTTATTTCATTCTTTCTAGATGGATCACTTGCATGCCAGGTCTTCATTGTCCATGCCAGAGATACGGGAACTCCCCAGTAACACTGCACACACATGGATTTATTGCAGACTTACACGGCTATCCTTCTCATCTTCCTCCTTTTGCTAAGTCATAGCTCCCAACCTCCCCGGATCCTTCGGGACTTTCCCAATTTAGGGATGAATGGCCCTCTGCACAGTTTTGTGATGTGCAACTGCTTTTAGCGCTAGGCAGGGACTGTCCCGGATTTTACAGGGCAGACACGGAAAATTTATGTCCCAGCAAGCCCTGCCCCCGTGATGTCACGCCTGCCCCCCGTAACTGCCCCCAATGCAAATCCACAAGCCTAAGAAGTAAAGCTGTCGGTATTGGCTGGAGGCTGTATATTCCGCCTCCAGCCACTAGATGCCACTCTCTCCTCCCAGCTACATCGCCTGGCAGGGACGCTAGAAGCACCTGAAGGAAGTGAAGATGGTCCTGTGCTGCAGGGAGACAGGTACTGTGGGGCCCACATGAGGGGGATAATGGTAAAGAAAAAAAACTATATACACTGGTGTGAGAATCCAGGAGAATAGTGATCAGAGCTGTGACTGGTATACACAGCTCTGATTACCAGTCTCTGAAGGAGCGTTTACACGAAACAATAATTGGCCCGATCGTCCGATTAACGATGTCGGAGTAACGATTTTTTTTTTCATAACGATCAGCGTTTATACGGTACGATATATCGTACGGAAAATTCGTTTTGCGCTCGCTTAAGCCTATCTCACACATTGGTTAAATCGGCGACCGACGGATCACACGGAACGATCTGCAAATTTTTTGCGAACGACGATTTGATAACATGTTGAAAGATCAAATTGAACGATTTCTCGTTCGTTGTTTGATCGTTCGCTGCGTTTATAAGTACGATTATCGTTCGAATTTGATCGCTATCACGCAAATTCGCGCGATAATCGTTACTTGTAAACGCACCTTTACTCTCTCATACCAATGTATATAGCGTTAACTCCTTCAGCATCTTTCCCTCATGTGGGCTCCTCATTATACCATCAGTCTCACACCACAATGTGTCATACTGGTGGTATAATGAGGGGCCCACATGACATGGATGATGCTCAAGGAGGTAAAGCCCAAGTCTGCCCCAGTCACCCCCCCAAGTCTGCCCCAGTCGACCCCCAAGTCTGCCCCAGTCACCCCCCAAGTCTGCCCCAGTCACCCAACCAGTCTGCCCCAGTCACCCCACCAGTCTTCCCCAGCTACCGCCAGTGTGCCCCAGCTACCCGCCAGTCTGCCCCAGCTACCCCACGTCACCCTGTCTGTTACAGTCACCCTAATTCTGCCCCAGCTACCCCCAGTCTGCCCCAGCTACCCCTAGTCTTTATCAGTCACTCTCAGTTTGCTACAGTCTGCCCCAGCTACCCCCAGTCTGCTCCAGTCTCCAGTTTGCTCCAGTCACCCTGTCTGCCCCAGCTACCCCCAGTCTGCCCCAGCTACCCCAGTCTGCTCCAGTCACCCCCAGTCTGCCCCAGCTACCCCAGTCTGCTCCAGTCACCCCCAGTCTGCCCCAGTCACTAAGCTTTTATAGGGCCCCTATTACTGCTAGCCCCTCATCTCTTCTTGTACTACTACACCCCTCATCCATTCTTGTACTACTACTACTACACTCCTCATCTGTTCCTGTAATACTACTACACTCCTCATCTGTTCCTGTAATACTACTACACTCCTCATCTGTTCCTGTAATACTACTACACTCCTCATCTGTTCCTGTACTACTACTACACTCCTCATCTGTTCCTGTAATACTACTACACTCCTCATCTATTCCTGTAATACTACTACACTCCTCATCTGTTCTTGTACTACTACTAATACTCCCTTCATCCTTTTGTGTTGTTGTGAGTGTAAAGTTCTAACTGGAAAATTCTGAAAAAACAAACAAAAAAAAACACTGGTGACAAGGCACTCCCCGTTAACCGCACCCACAATAAGCCACACCCACAATAAGCCACACCCCTTGCCAACGCTAAAATGTCCCTTGGAAAAAATTTCAAATGTTGGTAACTACACTACGGATTAGCACTGCACTGGTATAGCAGAACATGGCTGTGCTAGGGAGCTCCACTAATCAACTGGGGTCATATGATCATCATGTGCGAATTAGAAAGCAACAGTGTCTTCCTGCTTCTGCTTCCCCAGTACCACAATGTCAGATGTCCGTGGCCTCCTTATACAGATACATAAGAGAATGAAGGACATACAGTATCCCATTGGATGCTGCACATTCTCCATTCCTCTCCTACAACATTTCTTCCTTCTGTCAGGTCAGACAAGTCCTTCCTCCATGGGGAGCGATTCCCGGCTATTATCTGTTCTTAGCAGAGCGGTCTCTGTACACGGGCCACTGCTTAGTGTCCTCTACGGCGTAAATCACCATAGACTCATAACCCCTGGCTACTATATGGAGGCACAGAGGAGGGCCTGGCTACTATATGGAGGCACAGAGGAGGGCCTGGCTACTATATGGAGGCACAGAGGAGGGCCTGGCTACTGTATGGGGGCACAGAGGAGGACCTGGCTACTGTATGGATGCACAAAGGGGGCCTAAATACTACACGGGAGCACAAAATAGGCACTGTTACATTGTAGAGCAATATGTGGTTATGGGGGAGTGGTTAAGGGGGGTGGAATGAGATGGAGGCGTGTTGATAAGGTGTGGGGGGAGTGTGGCATACATGTGCCTCTTTGCTCTCAGCAAAAGTTGGGAGGTAAGTGCTACGTACCTATGACTTTCTCCACTCCTTGTGCTGTTACACAACATCACATCGTGAGTGACTCACTGACAGCGCATTGTTGTGCTTTTAAGTTGCCACAACAACACTAGAGCCTCCCCTAGGCCCTTGGGTGGTCTGATTGGATCGTGTCCCTTCTGGTGTGACGCACTGTGACTCCCGCTTCTCCTGGCGGTATGGGACCTCTGGCATGGCAAGTACAATGTTTCCATACAGCAGGTTCAGATCATGTAATACCTCACTATATTACAATATTTACACACAGCTGCAACCCTCATTATACATCTCCTGTAACAGTATGCAGATTATGTATATTATGCTCATACATGGTCCCTGATCCAGATCCAGCTTTGTGTCTATGATGTGACTACCCACTCCCCCCACCCACCATGGATAGGTTTGGCTGCACTGTTCACACACATATATATATATATACACTCACCGGCCACTTTATTAGGTACACCATTCTAGTAACGGGTTGGACCCCCTTTTGCCTTCAGAACTGCCTCAATTCTTGGTGGCATAGATACAACAAGGTGCTGGAAGCATTCCTCAGAGATTTTGGTCCATATTGACATGATGGCATCACACAGTTGCCGCAGATTTGTCGGCTGCACATCCATGATGCGAATCTCCCGTTCCACCACATCCCAAAGATGCTCTATTGGATTGAGATCTAGTGACTGTGGAGGCCATTTGAGTACAGTGAACTCATTGTCATGTTCAAGAAACCAGTCTGAGATGATTCTAGCTTTATGAGATGGCGCATTATCCTGCTGAAAGTCGCCATCAGATGTTGGGTACATTGTGGTCATAAAGGGATGGACATGGTGAGCAACAATACTCAGGTAGGCTGTGGCGTTGCAACGATGCTCAATTGGTACCAAGGGGCCCAAAGAGTGCCAAGAAAATATTCCCCACACCATGACACCACCACCACCAGCCTGAACCGTTGATACAAGGCAGGATGGATCCATGCTTTCATGTTGTTGACGCCAAATTCTGACCCTACCATCAGCAGAAATCGAGACTCATCAGACCAGGCAACGTTTTTCCAATCTTCTACTGTCTAATTTCGATGAGCTTGTGCAAATTGTAGCCTCAGTTTCCTGTTCTTAGCTGAAAGGAGTGGCACCCGGTGTGGTCTTCTGCTGCTGTAGCCCATCTGCCTCAAAGTTGGAGGTACTGTGCGTTCAGAGATGCTCTTCTGCCTACCTTGGTTGTAACGGTTGGCTATTTGAGTCACTGTTGCCTTTCTATCAGCTCGAACCAGTCTGCCCATTCTCCTCTGACCTCTGGCATCAACAAGGCATTTCCGCCCACAGAACTGCCGCTCACTGGATGTTTTTTCTTTTTCGGACCATTCTCTGTAAACCCTAGAGATGGTTGTGCGTGAAAATCCCAGTAGATCAGCAGTTTCTGAAATACTCAGACCAGCCCTTCTGGCACCAACAACCATGCCACGTTCAAAGGCACTCAAATCACCTTTCTTCCCCATACTGATGCTCGGTTTGAACTGCAGGAGATTGTCTTGACCATGTCTACATGCCTAAATGCACTGAGTTGCCGCCATGTGATTGGCTGATTAGAAATTAAGTGGTAACGTGCAGTTGGACAGGTGTACCTAATAAAGTGGCCGGTGAGTGTATATATATATATATATATATATATATATATATATATATATATATATATACAATGTAGACACTGTATGTCCTGGTGTTATATGCTCAATAAAGACCCTTTGGGGTTGAAACCTCTCTGCTATGCTTTTGGATTTGCAATAAATTGAAGAACACTCATTGAACTCTGGATGCTGTTGGACTCCTTCTCTCTTTATATCATACAAGTCAGCACTGGGATAGCAGACAGTCCAATGTGCATCCCCATTACTAACTCCTGGACCTGCTGTTGGACCTAATTGGTTATGTCTCTAATAAGATGTGCCAAAAGGTTTTTTTTTAAGTGACACATTTTCTTCTACACAAAACCTGCGTTTGTACTTGTTTGGTCCATACCTCAGTACTAGTTGTACTCCTCTAATAGTCATAATAACATAATATGATGATCCTTTTATCTGAAGGCGTACCGCTGCTCATTATTGTAGTTACTGGAGACCTCTTGCTCTCATAGTTACATTTTTATATGTCATTTATTTGTGTTTACAGTTTGGAGGCAAATATTGACTTTGGTTAGAAAATCAGCAACTTAGAAACAGCAGAGGTTACATATAATAATAGTGAAGGTTACACATAATAGCAGCAGAGGTTACATATAATAAAAGCAGTAGAGTTTACATAAATAACAACAGGGGAGGTTACATATAATAATAGTGGAGGTTACATACAAGAATAACAGCAGTGGAGGTTACATATAATAGTAGAGGTTACGTATAATAACAGCGAAGGTTACATATATAGAAGCAGAGGATATATATTATAACAACAGTGGAGGTTACATATAACAACAGCAGATGTTACATAAATAACAGCAGAGGTTACATATAATAATAATAATAATAATAATAATAATAATAATAACAACAGCAGTAGAGGTTACATATATAGAAGCAGAGGTTACATATAATAATAATAATAACAACAGCAGTAGAGGTTACATATAAAACAACAGTGGAGGTTACATATAACAACAGCAGATGTTACATAAATAACAGCAGAGGTTACATATAATAATAATAATAACAACAGCAGTAGAGGTTATATATATAGAAGCAGAGGATACATATTATAACAACAGCAGATGTTACATAAATAACAGCAGAGGTTACATATAATAATAATAATAATAATAATAATAATAATAATAATAATAATAACAACAGTAGAGGTTACATATAAAACAGCAGTGGAGGTTACATACAATAATAACAGCAGTGGAGGTTACATATAATAATAGTAGAGGTTACATACAATAATAACAGCAGTGGAGGTTACATACAATAATAACAACAGCGGAGGTTACATATAATAATAGTAGAGGTTACATACAATAATAACAGCAGTGGAGGTTACATACAATAATAACAACAGCGGAGGTTACATATAATAATAGTAGAGGTTACATACAATAATAACAGCAGTAGAGGTTACATATAAAACAGCAGTGGAGGTTACATACAATAATAACAGCAGTGGAGGTTACATATAATAATAGTAGAGGTTACATACAATAATAACAGCAGTGGAGGTTACATATACCAACAAAAAGCAAAACCGTGTAAAAATAACTCAATTAATTTAGTTGTCTGTCCCTAGCACTGTTTGTGAATACTTGGCTAAGGCTGAATGGATTCCTGGGCCACTCTTGGTACTTCCCCTGCTGGCTGTGTTTTCGTGTCATGTCCTTTTTGGAGCACTCAACAGCTTCTGACAAGATTAATAAAGAGATGTACAATATGAGGCTGGGTTCACACTACGTATATTTCAGTCAGTATTGTGGTCCACATATTGCAACCAAAACCAGGAGTGGATTGAAAACACAGGATCTGTTCACACAATGTTGTAATTGAGTGGATGGCCGCCATATAATGGCAAATATTTGCTGTTATTTTAAAACAACGGCTGTTATATTGAAATAATGGCCGTTATTTACTGTTATATGGCAGCCATCCACTCAATTTCACCATTGTGTGAACAGATCCTTTCTGTGTTTTAATCCACTCCTGGTTTTGGTTGCAATATGAGGACCACAATACTGACTGAAATATACGTAGTGTGAACCCAGCCTAAATCTATCAGCCATTAGCTCCCCCTACTGGTTGCAGGATGCAGCCATAATTATATCATTTACTGGTTCAGTTTTGCATTAAGCCTTTCTGCAAGTAACCTGTCATTGCGTTTTATGTACACTGCTCCCATGCAGACCAATGTGTATCTATAACAGACGAGCAAACTTGCCGACAGATCGGGTTCACACAAACTTAAATGATCTGAATTTAAGTTTGGGTTTGGTAAGTTTATATGGCAAATATTAGAGCCTAAAAACAACCATGCTGCAGTCTGAGGTTCTTATTCCTACGTTCCGTGAAACACAAAACGTACGCACGGATAAGCCATGTAGTAGACTCTATGCCCGCCCAGAGTCATATATCACGAACGTGGGTATAAGCCCCGAGTCTGCATTTGATTAACCCCTAAAACAGTACTTTGGAGGTGCATAGCTCTGCATAAAAGCTGTATAGATAAAACCATGATCAGCCATTGTAAAGTTTCCCTAATATTCATTTGGATACACAGAAGGATAAATAGCTGTATAACTGTACAGTTTCCCTGGAGTTTGCGGTGGAAGCTACGTAGAATGATGACTCCGATGTGACAGCTAATATTACGGATGATGGCGGCTTCCTGTTTTAATATCATACACTCCAAATGACCTATTTTTCTCATTGAATAAAGCAGGATGTAATATACTTCTAGTGCTTTAGGGATATACATATACTTTATGCTTTTTGCATGACAGAATATACCGATGCAGTTGAGGAAGTTTAAATTGCTGCCATTTCTAAAAGTCTGAGCGAGAACAGCGTTCATAAAGCAAACTTATAGCCCCTGTTCACGGATGCAAAGACTAAAGGCCCGGCCTGAAAGTCACTTCTTCTGTTTAACCAGATCCTGACCTCTTCCATGTAAGATGGCCTACCTTAACGTAAGGAAAACTGTACAGAGGGGTGAAAATGTCTCAACATATTAAGATATGAACTTCATTCAGATGGTATAATGATAAAGAAGATGTAAAGCACAAAAGCACATGGTTGGAATAAGGTGATCAGGAGAGACGTCTGGGGAGTGGGTGACACAGCTGTCACACTTTCTCCCCAGCTATATCTACTGTTCACATCAGGACTCAACAGTGAGACCTGATGCAATCAATAATTTTTGAGATGTCAAACGTTATTTTTAATGACTGTTACTCTTTAATGGGGTTATCCAGTGCTACAAAAACACAGCCACTTTTGCACCATTTTTGCCTCCAGATTGGGTGGGATTTGAAACTCAGTTCCATTGAAGTAAATGGAGCTTAATTGCAAACCATACCAGAACTGGAGACAAGAGTAGGGCAATAGTGGCCATGTTTTTGTAGCGCTTGATAACCCCTTTAAATGAAAAGTAAAAGTAGGAGTGGAGCTTCATTCTATTACATTACAACTTCCCAAATAAAACTGCTTTGTGGGCTTTAATGTGGACCTATCTGCAGCCTATTTGCTGACTAAAGTGAAGGCAATGTACAATTGGATTACTGTGAATCAGGAAGTAACTCTTATTTTATTCCGTCACTCCAGCGCTGTGATATACACTTCAGAATTTGTAATCAGAATAGCAAATAAAGCCAAATGGGCTGCAAAACCCAGCAATATTCAGTCTGACAATCTAAGTGTGGGTATAGGGGTATTAGTTAGGGGAGAAGTGGCCCTGTGTTATTAGATTTCTATCTAACATTAGATGACTCTTTATCTTACCATGTCTTTATTAAAATTATTTGGAGAACCATAGAGCCATGTGCATTCTTCTCTACAAGAGCACACCACGTGGTCAGGTTTGGTAGTGCAAATAAAAACAGTGTATGGTTATAAAGGATCCTTTGTATCCCTGACATATACGATGAACATTATTTTTGCACTCCGTCTTATAAAATAAAACCAACGATTGTGAACTCGAGGCTTATTGTGTTGTCCTCTCTCCCCTCACTCTTTATAAGATGTAAATTTACTCACCCCATGTGGTAGAGCCTTAACTCCTCCATCGAGGAGAGGGGTTATGTCAGGTCACGATCCAGCTTGCCAAGCAATTAATAAAATCACACAGCCTACACAGACTAAATAAAAGACCAAATAGCAGTGGAGCGAACAGCTGCTGAATGCTCAGGTATGATTATCATGCATCAGGCCGCTCCAATGACTCACGTCTGTTCCAGGCAGCAAAGCAAAATGTATTTTCAACCATTCAATCCAGGACGCCGGTACAGTAATGTCTCTTGCTTCTGAAAGTATCATCATTATGTTAACAAATTCGTGTCAACTATGCCGCCGTACAAAGTTAAGAACATAATGGATAAGTTACGGCGTGTAGAGGTCAGGGCGGCACACTTTAGGTAATTTATGGAGCCACAGTTGATATGGTTGCTTGTCGTGGATGGCATTAATAGAGTATTGTAAAAGTTCTGTACAAACTGTTTAGGATTTCAGTCGCCTTAAATTCATTCGTCTCTTTTTCAGCTGTTGGATACATTTCATGATTAACCGGAGAGGTCACAGAGGCTTCATACATGCTGTAAGCAGGTACTGAGGCTCCTAATAGGTGCAAGAAGATCCTAGATACCATATCATGAGATTTTGCAGTTTATCACACACTTATTATCACATACACATCTGCATTGCCTATAACATTTGGCTCCATGTTGGGTTGTCTTGGGTGTTGGATCCTTTGGAACCCAAAATTGGGTTAACTCTTAGTAGGTCATGTAAGATGACCATAACATGTTAAACGTAACATTTCTCTTTAGGGGCAGGGATTTCTGACAGCTTCAAAAGAGTCTCCAGTGCGGTAGGGAAAGCTAATCGTATGCTGGGCTGTATATATATATATATATATATATATATATATATATATATAATGATATGCTGGGCTGTATATATATAATGATATGCACAAGCCAAAAAGACAGAAATGGGTCAGTCATGGGTGCGATGTGCAGCTATTTCTGTCTTTTTGGCTTGTGCATATATATAATGATATGCTGGGCTGTATATATATATATATATATATATATATATATATATATATAATGGTATGCTGGGCTGTGTATATATATATAATGGTATGCTGGGCTCTATATATATAATAATATGCTGGGCTATGTGTGTGTGTATATATATATATATATATATATATATATGTATGTATATATATATATATATAATGGTATGCTGGGCTGTATATATACACTCACCGGGCACTTTATTAGGTACACCTGCCCAACTGCACGTTACCACTTAATTTCTAATCAGTCAATCACATGGTGGCAACTCAGTGCATTTAGGCATGTAGACATGGTCAAGACAATCTCCTGCAGTTCAAACCGAGCATCAGTATGGGCAAGAAAGGTGATTTGAGTGCCTTTGAACGTGGCATGGTTGTTGGTGCCAGAAGGGCTGGTCTGAGTATTTCAGAAACTGCTGATCCACTGGGATTTTCACGCACAACCATCTTGGTTACAACCAAGGTAGGCAGAAGAGCATCTCTGAACGCACAGTACGTACAACTTTGAGGCAGATGGGCTACAGCAGCAGAAGACCACACCAGGTGCCACTCCTTTCAGCTAAGAACAGGAAACTGAGGCTACAATTTGCACAAGCTCATCGAAATTGGACAGTAGAAGATTGGAAAAACGTTGCCTGGTCTGATGAGTCTCGATTTCTGCTGTGACATTCGGATGGTAGGGTCAGAATTTGGCGTCAACAACATGAAAGCATGGATCCATCCTGCCTTGTATCAACGGTTCAGGCTGGTGGTGGTGGTGTCATGGTGTGGGGAATATTTTCTTGGCACTCTTTGGGCCCCTTGGTACCAATTGAGCATCGTTGCAACGCCACAGCCTACCCGAGTATTGTTGCTGACCATGTCCATCCCTTTATGACCACAATGTACCCAACATCTGATGGCTACTTTCAGCAGGATAATGCGCCATGTCATAAAGCTAGAATCATCTCAGACTGGTTTCTTGAACATGACAATGAGATCACTGTACTCAAATGGCCTCCACAGTCACCAGATCTCAATCCAATAGAGCATCTTTGGGATGTGGTGGAACGGGAGATTCTCATCATGGATGTACAGCCGACAAATCTGCGGCAACTGTGTGATGCCATCATGTCAATATGGACCAAAATCTCTGAGGAAGCTTCCAGCACCTTGTTGTATCTATGCCACCAAGAATTGAGGCAGTTCTGAAGGCAAAAGGGGGTCCAACCCGTTACTAGCATGGTGTACCTAATAAAGTGGCCGGTGAGTGTATATATAATATTATGCTGGGCTGTACATATAATAATATGCTGGGCTGTGTATATATAATGGTATGCTGGGCTCTATATATAATAATATGCTGGGCTATGTGTGTGTGTGTATATATATATATATATATATATATAATGGTATGCTGGGCTGTATATACAGTGTGAGTGTGTGTGTGTATATATATATATATATATATATATATGTATACACAATGGTATGCTGGGCTGTATATGTAATGGTATGCTGTGCTGTATATATATAATGGTATGCTGGGCTGTATACATAATGATATGCTGGGCTGTATATACAATGGTATACTGGGCTGTACATATATAATGGTATTTTGGGCTGTTTATATAATGGTATGCTAGGCTGTATATTTTATATATATATATATATATATATATATATATATATATATATACATATATACATATAATTTTATGCTGGGCTGTATATATATATATATATATATATATATATATATATATATATATATATACATATATATATATATATATATATATATATATATATATATATATATATATATATATATTGGCATGCTGGGGTGTATAGCTAGAGGTATGAGCTTTTATAGAGCTCTAGTGACATCACACCTTGATACTGTGTCCAGTTCTTGAGACCTCACCTACAAAAGGACATTGATAAAATAAAATGGTTCCAAAGACGGCTAAAAAAAATGGTGGGGGGTGTCAGGTATAAAACATATCATTAAAGATTTAAAGCGTAACTGTCACATTTTTTTTTATTATTGTAGAAATCAGTAGTATAAGCGATTTTAAGAAACTCTGTAATAGGTTTCATCAGCCAAAAAAGCCTCCTTCTGTACTCAAGAAGCAATCTCCCTGCCTCCCCCCCTGACTTCTTATCTGTGCATTATCAGGCAAACACGTCTTCATTACAGAGAAGCCAGTGAAGACGGGTTCTGCTCTCTCCATTGTAAGCCTATGAAGGGGGGAGGGGCTGAGGGAGATGAGGGAGCAGGAAGAGGTGACATGAAGGTCAGCTGTTTGTAGACTCTGGGCAGCTAAACTGCATGATTCTGGGGTCAGAAAGGTCAGTGCTTATCTATGAACTTACTGAGAGAACATTGCAGGGTGTTGTGCTGTGCAGAAATCCTCCGTGCTCAGTCACTCCTAACAGCCCCTCCCCTCTCCATAGCGACATAATGGAGACAGAAATCCTGCTTCATCTGCAGTGAGGGGGGAGGCTGGGAGATTGCTTTTTCAGTCCAGAAGGAAACTCTTTACGTACATAAAACCTATTACAGAGTTTCTTAAAATCGCTTGTACTGTAGATATTTAATGTTTTCAGAAAAATGACCCTGAAATGACAGTTACGTTTTAAGGATTTTAATCTGTATAGTCTGGAGGAAAGAAGGGAAAGGGGGGACATGATAGAAATCTTTAGAAATGTTATAGGACTTAATAAGGTTCAAGAAGGAAGAAACTTAAAGGGAATGTACCATAAGGCACATCACTTTGGGTTTTTTACTTTAATGGTTTGTCGTCAGTGTGGGGATGGACCCACGTCATAGGGGGGAGGGGGTTTGTCACACTGGGGGGTGGCGGTCCAGTGCTTTGTGTCGGGCTGGTGTTTGGGAACAGACCTTTGCTGTGCACGGAAACTGGGCGGCGGTTAAAAAAAAGTACTGTGTCACCGACATCACCGCGCCGATACGTTAAGGTGATGCACCTACGTTAAGGCTATGTACCTGATGGTACATTCGCTTTAACATAAGAACGAGGGGGCACAATCTGAGGTTATTGGGGGTAAGATCAGAAGCAAAATGAGAAAATATCACTTGATAGAATAGTAGATGCTTGGAGGAAATATATAAAATCTATAGTAAGTCAATGTAAACCTGCCTGGGATAATCATATCTATCCTGAGATAATAAGAAAGGAAATAATATAAGGGCGGGCTAGATGGACCGGGGGGCTTTCTCTGGTGACACTCACACTCACACTATGAGAGTATAAGTGCTACCTGTACAATATCTGGCTAACCCTCAGCCCGGTAAGTCTGGGTTCACACTGCATTTTTGCAATCCGTTTTTGCAATCCGTTTTTTGCAAAAAACAGATGGAAAAAATGGATGCATTAGTGTGCATCCGTTTTGATCCGTTTTTCCATTGACTTCCATTGTAAAAAAAAAAAAAAAGGATTAAAAAACAAAATGTGAACCCAGCCTAATTGCAATACCAGGGTAAAGGTGACATTACAGTGTTACAAGGGGTTACACATTAAGGATGATAATCACAGCCACACTCGATGAATACACACAAACATCTCGGAACACACATGTCACCATGTAGAAGTGACCTTCTGCTTATGACGTACATCCATTTACTTTAAGAGGTTAAAAGCTATTTTCCAAGCCAAGCTGTGCCTACGTGCATATTACCGAACAGAAGAAGAAACAATCATCTCGACCACACAAAAGAAATGATTACACGTCGTCTTACAATCAAGTCTACAAGACATTGATCACAGAAGACCAGCGCTAAAACGCAGCCAACATAAAATACAATGCGCCAAATTATCACTTCTCAAAGCAATAATGAACGTGAACGTCTGCAGAACGTGACCAGAGGGGATGACAACTAGAGAGAGGTAGAGGAGACACAAGGACTTTTAGACTTCTCCATACAGCAGGAGAGCCCATCTGCACCCCAGACCCCCACCGATACAAACTTCTGACATGTCACTATGACGTATCAGAATTTTTTTAAATAATCGTTACACTTTTCATTTTTTAAATAGAGGAAAAAAAACTACAATTTTGAAAATTTGTTTTGTTTTGTTCACCATGTGGTAAAATTATGTTTGTATTCTCCAGGTCCAGGAAGATTACGATTATGCTACCCAATTTGTATATATTTTTTGTTTTTATTTTAAATCGCTGTATTTTGACCCCTATAAATGTTTTGTTTTTTACGTGTACAGAGCTGTTTGGGCTGATTTTTTGCACCATAATCAGTAGTTATGGTCAGCCGCAGTGATCACCGCATTAAAGTGTTATGGTCCTTTTACACAGAACGATTATCGTTTGAATTTTCACGATAACAAACGCATTTGAGCGATAATCGGCTGGTGTAAACACAGTACAATCAAGCAATGAGCGAGAAATCGTTCGTCTTGGTCTTTCAACATGTTCTCAACATGTTGCTGTAAATTCTCAGATCGCTTTGTGTAAACAGTCTTTTCACATATTCATCCTATGTGTAATATAGGCTTAAGCGATCTTAAAACGATCACAATAACGATTTTTTCAAACGATATATCTTTTTGTCTAAACGCTGATCGTTATAAAAATAAAACCGTTGCCTCATAATCGTTAAAACGATTGTGATAAATTTAAGGTCCATGAGTGACTGTGAAGGTCCCAATCATTTTGATACTAGATTGATTCAGACAGACAGGCTGAATCAGTTTCCGAGTCAGAGAGCCCCAGAACGTTTGCAGGGAGTTGCATTGAGAACAGACCGGCTCCTTGCTTTCTTACTGCGGGGGCTGATCCAGTCTACCTCTCCACCAATGATGTGCGATCGGAGCTTCTAATTGCTCGATTTCTGAGCCCACTCTATGCACTGACATCACCAGGATGAGCTTTCTCGTCGTCTGCCGTCAGCCGGTAAAGGTAGACCTCTACTCTTGTCTATAGAAAACACCTACAAGTATATAAAGTTGCAAACATTGGTTTGTACTTTCTTTGTACTTACTTTCTCGTAAGAAAATGTTAACAGAACTGGGGAAATAAATGAAAGATAATTCTAATTAACATTAAAGAAAGATGTCTAATTTATCTTTTGATACAGAAAAAAAAAACTTAAAAGGTCATAAAGAAGAACAACAAATGTTCTGTTTTTGGGCACAAGCAACAGGATACAGACATAAGATTTCACACACACCAACCTTATTTCTCCACAATGTGATTACTTTATGTTGGGCATAAAACAATAGGTGGTTATGGAAATAGAACTGGTTTTACCATCTCAATTATATGTTTTTTATTATCATATATTCATATTGCAGTTTATAGTGCAGTAAAAGCAAAGAAAAACAGACATAAAACCCAGCTTTGAAAACACAAGATCATGAAGGGAATAAATGTAATAGGTTGGTAAAGCATGTGCTATAATATAGGACGTGCAGTATAAAATGAGTGCCGATTTCTGGTTAGTGCCAGAGAACTTCATGTGGAGATCAGGACAGTGTGTAAAAAGCGGTATATATTTGTTGTAAACTAAAAACATAGATATATAAAACTCCAATGCCCATTCCGCTGTGTAAAATGTAAGTAAAAACAATTCAATGAATTGCAAAAACCCACTTATCAGATGTTGAAAGTGACATCTAACTGTGACATTCAAAAAGTTAACTTATCTCAAAGTCAAGACAGGGTCATGTCTACTATTGTGCAGCCTCCCTTTCTTATAGCAACACTCTGTAAACATCTGGTTTTGGGAGACGAATGTTTTCCGGTTCTTGGCTGACGTATGATTCTTGCATCTCAACAATCCTGGGTCGTTTTTGCCTGATTTTTTTGGTTTCACAATGCGTCAAATGTTTTCTATTGGTGAAAGTAGAGATGAGCAAATCACCCGTCTTAACAAAGCACTCTGTTTGATCGGCAAGCTGCTTATCAGCCGCCAGCCTTTTTTTAACTCTGTTCCGCTCCTGCCAATCTACTCCGGATGTCAGGAAAAGCTGAATCCAGTCCTGGGAAACTAGGAGAAGTTTCCTAGAACTGGATCCAGTTTTTCTCGGCACCCCGGGAAACGCCGATCATACAAAGTGATTTGCAATTTGCTAATTTCTAGGTGAAAGGTCTTCATAGCAGGTCAGACTCTCTATCTGCAACTCAATGATTTTGTGATCATCTTCCTTGAAATAGACTATGTTCTCAAACTTCTATTGGTGGCGCCTTTCCAGATGTGTAAGCTGGTATCTTGTCCCCGCGCGCTCCCGCTTCCCTCTCCTCCGGCTCCATAGACTCCATTCTATGGTGGGGCGATTCCATCATCCGCCCAAAGAATTGACATGTCATGAGTTTTCAGCGAGAATTACTCCGTGTGCATATACTTTTATGGCTTCTGTTTTGCATGATACAGCTCTAACTTGCATTTGTAGATTTCACGGCAAACTTTCTCCACTGGCAATGGTTTCTGGAAGTCCTCAGCCATGCAGTGCTTTCCAGTACAGAATCATGTCTATTAGCCAGTAAAAAAAAAAAAGCTAAGAAAAAATATTGTACACATATATAGTCCCATTGAAGCATATACAGCAACAATAAAAACTAGAGATGAGCGAATCACTCATCTAAATTAAGCAAAGTACTTTGCTCTATCAGCGCTCCGCTCATTCAGTTGCCGGCTTTTCAGCACTGCTCCACTCTCTGATACTCCTCCCCTAATGCAGGGGGAAAGCTGGATCCAATCCTGGGAAACTGGGAGGATCCAGCTTTGCCCCAGCATCCTGGTTAGGAGTGTCAGGGAGCGGAGCAGCGCTGAAAGGCCAGCGACTTGATGAGTGGAGCGCTGTTCAAGCAAAGTGCTTCGCTTCATTTAGATGGGTGATTTGCTCATCTCTAATGAAAATGATTAAAGAGGATGTACCACCAGGGCCGCGTTCCAAAAAACAGACCGTGTGGCTTCCCCGTGACGGCGCCGTTCGATCCGTACAAGGATGTAAGTTACTTAACCAAAATCTGAATTTTTGTACTCCTTTACATACAGTATATGTACATGGATATGGTAAACATTTATGGGACAACACCTTTAAAGGGGAACTATCAGCAGGTTAGACAAATCTGCTTATATGCACGGGGCGCCGAGGATGAAGGTAAGAGAGATACCTTTTTCTTTGGTGCCCCATGCACATTAGGGGGCTAGCAGCAGGTTAGAGTCATCTAACCTGCTAATAGTTCCCCTTTAACTTTTACTATAATTAGTTAAATTAACTTAAAACATTGTCTTTTGTAACAACACTGGCCACAGCGCTGCCCCGTCTCGTCAGTGATTGGCTGAGTAGGCTGTTACTCCTGAGAAGCGATTGTCTCGGAAGTAACGGCAGCTACAGACAGCAGGAGACACCGGAGACTGCATCAGGACACCAGGGGAGCTCTATAAGGTAAGCATAACATGTTTTTTATGCATTCTTATATGGCAGAAACAAGGTAAAATTGTACGTGCCGGATAAGCCCTTTAAGGACAGTTACATTAAAGTGTCACTGTCTTTATAAGTTTCAAAATCTAAATCAACAGTAGATGTATAAAGCAAGTTTGCAATTTATATTCGTTTTTTTTTTTGTTTTTTTTAGGTATAATGGAGAACACGGCACTTCCTGTTTTCTGACTTTTTTTTTTTTTTTCTCAAAAAAGAAAAACAGTCAGAAAACAGGAAGTCCAGTGTTTCCCAGGCCATCTGAGCGTTCACGGAGAGAAGGCAGTCATGTGATTGATGGACACATTGAGCCGTGACTCTCTGTACTGGCCGGAATTACTGGGTTTAGTCTGTTTTTTTTTCAACAAGAAGTCAGAGAATCTGCCTTCAGGAGACTGAACCTGAAGTTCTGGTAAGTTCAGCTTTGTTCTACAGCATGATAACAAAAAAAAAATAATGAATCTATATTGCAAACTTTCTTTATTTGACATCTGCTGTTATTTTAGATTTTGAAAGTTATAATGACAGGTACACTCTAAGTGCAGTGTGGTTGAACAATTTACATAGTGGTTGCTGTTACCGTAAACACGGATCAAAATGGGGCATAATCATCAGTTACAGGGTTTTGCTAGTACAGTCCCTGTCTTGAGATAGGTCAACGCCATACTCTCTCCTTCCCATCTCTTGATGTAGAAGAGAAGATTACCGGTCAGGACAGCTGCTTCCTTCATAAGACATGTCCTCTCCGTCCTTGCTTACATTAATCTTTCTTTTTCATTTGAAATGTTATTATTTATTCAGGTTTAAGACAGAAGTTTTTTTTCCTATTGTTTTGCATATTTTATTTTATTCTAAGCGAAGAGGATTAGACTATGATTACAGCTGCTCATAGTGTGTGGTCAGGTAAATGAGCGAAAAAATTCATGCACCACCGCCTCTGTTTCAAATTAAAATGTTTAATAAGGACTGAAGGTAGTCAACGGTGAGAAATGTCTAGTTGTTTCAGCTTATTGCTGCAATTTGGGTAAGGAAGGGGGGCTGAGGGGGGGTCCAGCTGGAATGCACGAGTTACATATAAACAGCTTCCTAAACACTTCATCCATCAGTGAACAATCCAGCTTGGTCCTGCTGTGTATGCACCACAGGGGCCTAACTACCACCGTAGCAGCCAGACCGGTCACACCCTTTCTTGGGCAGCAAAACTGAGCAGCCAACTCCCTATACTGTACTCTGCAGTTGCTGCTGACCGTGGCAACTAAGAAGTGAATGACCGGCCTCAGAGTGATCCCAGATGTCAGTTGCAGATAGTGGGTTTCAGCTGCAGATAGCACCTAGCTGGTATCAAGCACACTTACATGTAGGAAATGGTTAAAGGGAACTCCAACAAATCCATAAAAAAATACAATGCACAAAAATTATATTGGTGCACTCACCGATCCCCCAACGGCATTTGACACCTTTCCCACTTGTCTATGCTGATCCTAGCCTAGCGATTCAAACTTTTACAAATAATCCTAGTTTTACATCATGGCACCCAGCTGGAACACTACATATCCTAGCATGCATTGCACTTCAGAGCCAACTGCCAGGTACCTGCCCCTGTCTTGTAGTATCTGTCCACCACTGGTTCGATTTGCTTCTGCTTTGCACTATAAACACAGTATCTGTCTGTCCATCTGTCTATCTATATTCATAGATAGCTTTGAGAGAGAGAGATTAAACAACAGGGTCTCATTTCCCTTATACCGCTCAGGAGAGGCTGTTGTTTCCCCACCTTTGGTGGACAAGTGTGATGTCAGCAGTGGGCAGGGTTACAGATGAGGTGTTACAGCTTGCCTAGCAACAGAAGAGACTGAGATCATGTGACCTCTGCCCCAGAAGGGAGGGGAGGGCAGGGCAGGGCAGGACAGAGAAGTGGAGAGGAGTTTCATATTAGCTACTTTTTTGGCCAGATTTATCATGTGGGATTTGTTAGTTTTTGCACAAAGATTTGCGCAACGGTACTTCAGTCAGACCCTGGTGTGTTTTTTTTTTTTTAGTCAAAAAAACCCTGCGGAGATGCAAAAAAAAAAAAAAAAGGAGATGAATGTGACCCTTAATGTTCTTAGAAAGAGTATCCATCCACCCTCCTGTGATACCTGTTTTAGTGAATTGCATATGTTACCTTGGTGGGATTTGATCACAGGACTAGTGAATATAGTATCGCTCGTTCTCTTGTTAAGCTGGTATATTCCCCTACTGTCCACAGTCACAAAGCACAATGTAAAATCCTCAAAAAGAGATTCTGATTTATTTCCATGTGAATACACATTTCACTGAACAGGTGGATCTGAAAGCTGACAGCTACTCTTGAACGTATTACTACAAAATGCAACCTTTTTTTTTTTTTATAAATAAAGCTTAGGTGACTACCATCAAATTTGTAAAATATTATAAAAAAAAAAAATTCTGTTTAGAAATAACAGAAAAAAAGTTTTCTCTTTGGTGTGAGTCCGGGTCACCCTGCACTACATGCTCTGCTGGCCCTGTTTGCGGGGGAGCCCAGGAGGCACTGCAGAAGCATCCAGCCTCTCCCCAGGCAGAGTGTGTGGAGGCGGGGGAGCAGCACCTGCACTATGAATGTAAGTAGCAGCGAGGTGGGGGTGTATGGAGAAGGGGAGGGAAGAATAGAAGCTGGGGGCCCACTGACAGAGGATTTGCCCACCGGACCTGTCCGGGGTATGTCCAGATAAGCCCCGCCACCTGATTTTAGGCCCCACCCCCGGAACAGACCGTGGGTAGTATTCTGACTGACTGCCATTCAGAAGTCACCCAGCTTTCCTGCATCTTATATTGTTGTGAGTATGACTGAGGCCACCCAGCTTTCCCAGGATCTTATCCTCAGTATGAGGGGGGTCACTGGGGGACACAAGACCTTACAGACTAGGAGGACTGAGTCAGTCCTCCTAGTCTGTAAGCTCCTGTGCCCCCCCAGTCCTCCTCCTAGTCTGTAAGATCCTGTGCCCCCCCAGTCCTCCTCCTAGTCTGTAAGCTCCTGTGTCCCCCCCAGTCCTCCTAGTCTGTAAGCTCCTGTGTCCCCCAGTCCTCCTCCTAGTCTGTAAGCTCCTGTGTCCCCCCCACTCCTCCTAGTCTGTAAGCTCCTGTGCCCCCCCAGTCCTCCTCCTAGTCTGTAAGCTCCTGTGTCCCCCCCAGTCCTCCTAGTCTGTAAGCTCCTGTGTCCCCCAGTCCTCCTCCTAGTCTGTAAGCTCCTGTGTCCCCCCAGTCCTCCTAGTCTGTAAGCTCCTGTGTCCCCCCCACTCCTTCTAGTCTGTAAGCTCCTGTGTCCCCCCAGTCCTCCTAGTCTGTAAGCTCCTGTGCCCCCCCAGTCCTCCTCCTAGTCTGTAAGCTCCTGTGTCCCCCCCAGTCCTCCTCCTAGTCTGTAAGCTCCTGTGTCCCCCCAGTCCTCCTCCTAGTCTGTAAGATCCTGTGTCCCCCAGTCCTCCTAGTCTGTAAACTCCTGTGTCCCCCCCAGTACTCCTAGTGTGTAAGCTCCTGTGCCCCCCCCCAGTCCTCCTAGTCTGTAAGTTCCTGTGTCCCCCCAGTCCTCCTAGTCTGTAAGCTCCTGTGTCCCCCCCAGTCCTCCTCCTAGTCTGTAAGCTCCTGTGTCCCCCCCAGTCCTCCTCCTAGTCTGTAAGCTCCTGTGTCCCCCCAGTCCTCCTCCTAGTCTGTAAGATCCTGTGTCCCCCAGTCCTCCTAGTCTGTAAGCTCCTGTGCCCCCCCAGTCCTCCTAGTCTGTAAACTCCTGTGTCCCCCCCAGTACTCCTAGTGTGTAAGCTCCTGTGCCCCCCCCCAGTCCTCCTAGTCTGTAAGTTCCTGTGTCCCCCCAGTCTTCCTCCTAGTCTGTAAGCTCCTATGTCCCCCCCAGTCCTCCTAGTCTGTAAACTCCTGTGTCCCCCCAGTCCTCCTAGTCTGTAAGCTCCTGTGTCCCCCAGTCCTCCTCCTAGTCTGTAAGCTCCTATGTCCCCCCAGTCCTCCTAGTCTGTAAGCTCCTATGTCCCCCCAGTCCTCCTCCTAGTCTGTAAACTCCTGTGCCCCCCCAGTCCTCCTAGTCTGTAAGCTCCTATGTCCCCCCCCAGTCCTCCTAGTGTGTAAGCTCCTGTGTCCCCCAGTCCTCCTAGTGTGTAAGCTCCTGTGTCCCCCCAGTCCTCCTAGTCTGTAAGATCCTATGTCCCCCCAAGTCCTCCTAGTCTGTAAACTCCTGTGCCCCCCAGTCCTCCTAGTCTGTAAGCTCCTGTGTCCCCCCAGTCCTCCTAGTCTGTAAGCTCCTATGTCCCCCCCCCCCCAGTCCTCCTAGTCTGTAAGATCCTGTGTCCCCCCAGTCCTCCTAGTCTGTAAGCTCCTATGTCCCCCAGTCCTCCTAGTCTGTAAACTCCTGTGCCCCCCCAGTCCTCCTAGTCTGTAAGCTCCTGTGTCCCCCAGTCCTCCTAGTCTGTAAGCTCCTGTGTCCCCCAGTCCTCCTAGTCTGTAAGCTCCTGTGTCCCCCCAGTCCTCCTAGTCTGTAAGCTCCTATGTCCCCCCCCAGTCCTCCTAGTCTGTAAGATCCTGTGTCCCCCCAGTCCTCCTAGTCTGTAAGCTCCTATGTCCCCCAGTCCTCCTAGTCTGTAAGCTCCTATGTCCCCCCAGTCCTCCTAGTCTGTAAGATCCTGTGTCCCCCCAGTCCTCCTCCTAGTCTGTAAGCTCCTGTGTCCCCCCCAGTCCTCCTAGTCTGTAAGATCCTGTGTCCCCCCAGTCCTCCTAGTCTGTAAGCTCCTGTGTCCCCCCAGTCCTCCTAGTCTGTAAGCTCCTGTGTCCCCCCAGTCCTCCTAGTCTGTAAGCTCCTGTGCCCCCCAGTCCTCCTAGTCTGTAAGCTCCTGTGTCCCCCCAGTCCTCCTAGTCTGTAAGCTCCTGTGTCCCCCAGTCCTCCTAGTCTGTAAACTCCTGTGTCCCCCAGTCCTCCTAGTCTGTAAGCTCCTATGTCCCCCCAGTCATCCTAGTCTGTAAGCTCCTGTGTCCCCCAGTCCTCCTCCTAGTCTGTAAGCTCCTATGTCCCCCCAGTCCTCCTAGTCTGTAAGCTCCTGTGTCCCCCAGTCCTCCTCCTAGTCTGTAAGCTCCTATGTCCCCCCAGTCCTCCTAGTCTGTAAGCTCCTATGTCCCCCCAGTCCTCCTCCTAGTCTGTAAACTCCTGTGCCCCCCAGTCCTCCTAGTCTGTAAGATCCTGTGTCCCCCCCAGTCTTCCTAGTCTGTAAGCTCCTGTGTCCCCCCCAGTCCTCCTAGTGTGTAAGCTCCTGTGTCCCCCAGTCCTCCTAGTGTGTAAGCTCCTGTGTCCCCCCAGTCCTCCTAGTCTGTAAGCTCCTATGTCCCCCCAAGTCCTCCTCCTAGTCTGTAAGCTCCTATGTCCCCCCAGTCCTCCTCCTAGTCTGTAAACTCCTGTGTCCCCCCCAGTCCTCCTCCTAGTCTGTAAGCTCCTGTGTCCCCCAGTCCTCCTCCTAGTCTGTAAGCTCCTGTGTCCCCCCAGTCCTCCTCCTAGTCTGTAAGCTCCTGTGTCCCCCCAGTCCTCCTAGTGTGTAAGCTCCTATGTCCCCCCCCCCAGTCCTCCTAGTCTGTAAGATCCTGTGTCCCCCCAGTCCTCCTAGTCTGTAAGCTCCTATGTCCCCCAGTCCTCCTAGTCTGTAAACTCCTGTGCCCCCCCAGTCCTCCTAGTCTGTAAGCTCCTGTGTCCCCCCAGTCCTCCTAGTGTGTAAGCTCCTGTGTCCCCCCAGTCCTCCTAGTGTGTAAGCTCCTATGTCCCCCCCCAGTCCTCCTAGTCTGTAAGATCCTGTGTCCCCCCAGTCCTCCTAGTCTGTAAGCTCCTATGTCCCCCAGTCCTCCTAGTCTGTAAACTCCTGTGCCCCCCCAGTCCTCCTAGTCTGTAAGCTCCTGTGTCCCCCCAGTCCTCCTAGTCTGTAAGCTCCTGTGTCCCCCAATCCTCCTCCTAGTCTGTAAGCTCCTGTGTCCCCCCAGTCCTCCTAGTCTGTAAGCTCCTATGTCCCCCCCAGTCCCCCTAGTCTGTAAGATCCTGTGTCCCCCCAGTCCTCCTAGTCTGTAAGCTCCTATGTCCCCCAGTCCTCCTAGTGTGTAAGCTCCTGTGTCCCCCCAGTCCTCCTCCTAGTCTGTAAGATCCTGTGTCCCCCCAGTCCTCCTAGTCTGTAAGCTCCTGTGTCCCCCCCAGTCCTCCTAGTCTGTAAGCTCCTGTGTCCCCCCAGTCCTCCTAGTCTGTAAGCTCCTGTGTCCCCCCAGTCCTCCTAGTCTGTAAGCTCCTGTGTCCCCCCAGTTCTCCTAGTCTGTAAGCTCCTGTGTCCCCCCAGTCCTCCTCCTAGTCTGTAAGCTCCTATGTCCCCCCAGTCCTCCTAGTCTGTAAGCTCCTATGTCCCCCCAGTCCTCCTCCTAGTCTGTAAGCTCCTGTGTCCCCCCAGTCCTCCTAGTCTGTAAGCTCCTGTGTCCCCCAGTCCTCCTAGTCTGTAAGCTCCTGTGTCCCCCCAGTCCTCCTAGTCTGTAAGCTCCTGTGTCCCCCCAGTCCTCCTAGTCTGTAAGCTCCTGTGCCCCCAGTCCTCCTAGTCTGTAAGCTCCTGTGTGCCCCAGTCCTCCTAGTCTGTAAGCTCCTATGTCCCCCCCAGTCCTCCTCCTAGTCTGTAAGCTCCTATGTCCCCCCAGTCCTCCTAGTCTGTAAGCTCCTATGTCCCCCCAGTCCTCCTAGTCTGTAAGCTCCTATGTCCCCCCAGTCCTCTCCCAGTCTGTAAGCTCCTGTGTCCCCCCAGTCCTCCTCCTAGTCTGTAAACTCCTGTGTCCCCCAGTCCTCCTCCTAGTCTGTAAACTCCTGTGTCCCCCAGTCCTCCTCCTAGTCTGTAAACTCCTGTGTCCCCCCCCAATCCTCCTCCTAGTCTGTAAGCTCCTGTGTCCCCCCAGTCCTCCTAGTCTGTAAGCTCTTGTGTCCCCCCAGTCCTCCTAGTCTGTAAACTCCTGTGTCCCCCCCAGTCCTCCTCCTAGTCTGTAAGCTCCTGTGTCCCCCCAGTTTTCCTAGTCTGTAAGCTCCTGTGTCCCCCAGTCCTCCTAGTCTGTAAGCTCCTGTGTCCCCCAGTCCTCCTCCTAGTCTGTAAGCTCCTATGTCCCCCCAGTCCTCCTAGTCTGTAAGCTCCTATGTCCCCCCAGTCCTCCTCCTAGTCTGTAAGCTCCTGTGTCCCCCCAGTCCTCCTAGTCTGTAAGCTCCTGTGTCCCCCAGTCCTCCTCCTAGTCTGTAAGCTCCTGTGTCCCCCAGTCCTCCTAGTCTGTAAGCTCCTGTGTCCCCCCAGTTCTCCTCCTAGTCTGTAAGCTCCTGTGTCCCCCCAGTTCTCCTCCTAGTCTGTAAGCTCCTGTGCCCCCAGTCCTCCTAGTCTGTAAGCTCCTGTGTCCCCCCAGTCCTCCTAGTCTGTAAGCTCCTGTGCCCCCAGTCCTCCTAGTCTGTAAGCTCCTATGTCCCCCCAGTCCTCCTAGTCTGTAAGCTCCTGTGTCCCCCAGTCCTCCTAGTCTGTAAGCTCCTATGTCCCCCCCAGTCCTCCTCCTAGTCTGTAAGCTCCTATGTCCCCCCAGTCCTCCTAGTCTGTAAGCTCCTATGTCCCCCCAGTCCTCTCCCAGTCTGTAAGCTCCTGTGCCCCCCCAGTCCTCCTCCTAGTCTGTAAACTCCTGTGTCCCCCAGTCCTCCTCCTAGTCTGTAAACTCCTGTGTCCCCCCCCAATCCTCCTCCTAGTCTGTAAGCTCCTGTGTCCCCCCAGTCCTCCTAGTCTGTAAGCTCTTGTGTCCCCCCCAGTCCTCCTCCTAGTCTGTAAACTCCTGTGTCCCCCCCAGTCCTCCTCCTAGTCTGTAAGCTCCTGTGTCCCCCCAGTTTTCCTAGTCTGTAAACTCCTGTGTCCCCCCAGTCCTCCTCCTAGTCTGTAAGCTCCTATGTCCCCCCCAGTCCTCCTCCTAGTCTGTAAGCTCCTGTGTCCCCCAGTCCTCCTCCTAGTCTGTAAGCTCCTATGTCCCCCCAGTCCTCCTAGTCTGTAAGCTCCTGTGTCCCCCCAGTCCTCCTCCTAGTCTGTAAGCTCCTGTGTCCCCCCAGTCCTCCTCCTAGTCTGTAAACTCCTGTGTCCCCCAGTCCTCCTAGTCTGTAAGCTCCTGTGTCCCCCCCAGTCCTCCTAGTCTGTAAACTCCTGTGTCCCCCAGTCCTCCTAGTCTGTAAGCTCCTGTGTCCCCCCAGTCCTCCTAGTCTGTAAGCTCCTGTGTCCCCCCAGTCCTCCTAGTCTGTAAGCTCCTGTGTCCCCCCAGTCCTCCTAGTGTGTAAGCTCCTGTGTCCCCCAGTCCTCCTCCTAGTCTGTAAGCTCCTGTGCCCCCCCAGTCCTCCTCCTAGTCTGTAAGCTCCTGTGTCCCCCAGTCCTCCTCCTAGTCTGTAAACTCCTGTGCCCCCCCCCAATCCTCCTCCTAGTCTGTAAGCCCCTGTGTCCCCCCCAGTCCTCCTAGTCTGTAAGCTCCTGTGTCCCCCCCAGTCCTCCTCCTAGTCTGTAAGCTCCTGTGTCCCCCCAGTCCTCCTCCTAGTCTGTAAGCTCCTGTGTCCCCCAGTCCTCCTCCTAGTCTGTAAGCTCCTGTGTCCCCCCCAGTCCTCCTAGTCTGTAAGCTCCTGTGTCCCCCCAGTCCTCCTAGTCTGTAAGCTCCTGTGTCCCCCCCCAGTCCTCCTAGTCTGTAAGATCCTGTGTCCCCCCCAGTCCTCCTCCTAGTCTGTAAGCTCCTGTGTCCCCCCAGTCCTCCTAGTCTGTAAGCTCCTGTGTCCCCCCAGTCCTCCTCCTAGTCTGTAAGATCCTGTGTCCCCCCCCAGTCCTCCTAGTCTGTAAGATCCTGTGTCCCCCCCAGTCCTCCTAGTCTGTAAGCTCCTGTGTCCCCCAGTCCTCCTAGTGTGTAAGCTCCTGTGTCCCCCCAGTCCTCCTAGTCTGTAAGCTCCTGTGTCCCCCCAGTCCTCCTAGTCTGTAAGCTCCTGTGTCCCCCCAGTCCTCCTAGTCTGTAAGCTCCTATGTCCCCCCCCCAGTCCTCCTCCTAGTCTGTAAGCTCCTATGTCCCCCCAGTCCTCCTCCTGGTCTGTAAACTCCTGTGTCCCCCAGTCCTCCTAGTCTGTAAGCTCCTGTGTCCCCCCAGTCCTCCTCCTAGTCTGTAAGCTCCTATGTCCCCCGCCCCAGTCCTCCTCCTAGTCTGTAAGCTCCTGTGTCCCCCCCAGTCCTCCTCCTACAGACTAGGAGGAGGACTGGAGGTACACAAGAGCTTACACACTAGGAGGACTGTGAGGGGAAAACAGTAGCTTACACACCCATACTTCCGGGGGGGGGGGGGGTCCTTATTAGTTCACCAATCCCTACAGTGGGAACCTGTCAAAGCTAGAAACTCTTTCAGTGGTGATATTAGGTGTGTACGTGCCCCCACTAGCTTAACTCTCCATTATTCATAAAGATTTAGGGGTATTTTACCTGACATAGGAATGCTCCCCGACCATACTCCCTTTTTATAACTTGTGATGAAACCTGATGCACTATAATATAGTATAATGTCCCAGTGATAATACCTGATAAATATAATTCAGTTAAGCTTTATAAGGAGAGAGGGCCCACTCTTGAGGTCTGTGCACTGGGCCCACCAGTGTATTAAAACGGCCCTGACCTATGTCATATGCTAAGTAATTCCCCCACATGGCACATACTGGACAGCTGTAAGGTTGAACACCAATACAAAGCAGTGTAAAGAAGAAGAAGAAAAAAAAAACACAAGGTGATAAAAAACTTATGCAGATACAATACTACACTATATCCTGAACAAGTAACATCCACTGTATATCATTAAAAAAAGTTGTAATCTGGTAAATTAAGCAGAGGCGTAACCCTTCCCTGAGGTCATGTTATGCTTATCTGTCCCTGCAACCACATTTCCCCCGGGTGTCATCTTCTTCTGTGTTCTGGGTACGTCACAACCCAGCTGAAACATCACAAGCAGGTGGGATTTAGCCCACTCAGCCGATCAGGTGGGTCATGGTGCAGCTGGAGGGGAGCTGAGAAGACAATTGGATTGGTTCCAGGAGCAAGACACAGCGCTGTGCGGGCACCGAGACAGTTGAATATAACATCTTTTTTTATGTTCCCCCACCTCCAGCCCGAAATAATTTTTTGCCTCCCTCAGATTTCTGCTTTAAAGTGGCTCTGTACCCACAATCTGAACCCCCAAACCGCTTGTACCTTCTGATAGCTGCTTTTAATCCAAGATCTGTCCTGGGGTCCATTTGGCAGGTAAAGCAGTTATTGTCCTAAAAAACAACTTTTAAACTTTCAGCCCTGTGTCAAATTAGCGCGGCCTAGAGTGTCTATGCCCTAGACTTGCAACGCCCCTCCGTCTTTCCTCCGCCCTCTTCACCGTAAGGAATGCCCCAGGCAGCATTTCTCTATTACTCACCTGTGTGAACAGTGCACATGTGTTGGATCGTTAAGGCACCTGTGCAGTGTTTAGACAGGTGAGCAATAGAGAAATGCTGCCTGGGGCATTCCTTATGGTGAAGAGGGCGGGGAGGAGGGATGGAGAAGCGGTGCAAGCCTAGGCCATAGACACTCTAGGTCACACCAATTTGACGCAGAGCTGCAAGTTTAAAAGTTGTTTTTTAGGACAATAACTGCATCACCTGACGAACGGACCGTAGGACAGATCTTGGATTAAAAGCAGCTATCCAAAGGTACAAGTGGTTTGTGGGGGACAGATTGTGGGAACAAAGTCACTTTAAAAGGGTTTCTCAGGTTTAGAATTACACAGATGTCTCTACGTTGTACTGTTTGATGGAAAAATAAAGGTGGAATTTTTTATGGTGACGTGCCGTTCGCTGATTTCTTCTATATGTGATTAGAGTAACATGGTCATTATTTCTTTTCAGCCATTCCTGTTCTCAGTTTAAGTGTGGGCTCTGTGGGTCAGTTCTACTGAAGTCAATGGAGTTGAATTGTAATACCATACACCACCTGGGGACAGGGGTGGCGCTTTTTTTTTTTTTAAGAAAGTAGTTGGATATCACCTTTTGAGTAATAAAAAAAGAGCCTTTTTTCTTTTTTTTCTCTATGTACAGGAAAAGGGTGAGTTTAAAAAATTCCTTTTATAACAACATTAATATTATGCAGTCCAGTCCAATCCAAAAACAATAATTATTACTATAACCAATGTATTGGTTTAGCTACAGGGGCTACAGAGATAGCAGAAGATTGACACTGATTGAAGATTGAAATATTTTTTTTTTTTTGTGAACTACCCCTTTAAGAGCCCACATCTACAACTTATTTTACATATGATCCTCACAGTAGGCAGCTTATCATCATTCTTTCCATCGTCTGTTGCTTCATCAGTTTTTATGTAAGATTATTTAAGGAAGTTCCCTGGCACGTCTTCTGAAGCGGCTCTGCGTGGTGTGATCTATACACTTCACCAGCCTCATTGCGGAGCTAATTTTATACATTTTTCTCTCCTATCTTGATGTGAAACAACAAATAATTAAACATGTCTATTAATAACAGCATTTTATTTTCCCAATCCAAGTTTTTTTTTCTTTTCTTTTCATAGACCCGACACATAGGAGCCTTGATGCTAAGTAAAATAAAAGGTAGAATGACCTATATCTCTGTACTGTTTTTCACCTTCATAATTATGGTCACCTCCTTTCTGAACTATGACCCTGCTGTTACCATGACATCCCTGCACTGTTTTTCTCACCCATAATTTCTTCATAAAACTGTGGCCCTTCTGTTACGAAGTAAAAGTGCATACACTTTCCCACAATACTTCTTGCTTGCATACAGAGTAGACTAACAAGCAATATACCGATTAAAGGAGAACTCGGACCACAACTAAAAATCCACTTCATGTCGGGGGGTGCGGGAACATAATAGAGGATTTATACTTACCCATTCTTGTGCCTTTGTATCGCTGCTTCCGGACCCCATTGCTATCCTCTGGCTCTGTGGCTTAAGAATGCCTCCTTAGCCTGTCACTGACAGAGGCGGGACACCGCTGCAGTTACTGATTGGCTGATCAGGTACTTTCCATTGGGTTGTGACATGTACCAGGAAGCCGAGAGAAAATTAAAGTGACTCTGTACCCACAATCTGACCCCCCCCACACACACCACTTGTACCTTCAGATAGCTGCTTTTAATCCAAGATCTGTCCTGCGGTCCGTTTGGCAGGGGATGCAGTTATTGTCATAAAAATAACTTTTAATCCAGCAGCGCTGTGTCTAACGGCCAGGGCTTACATTGTATATGCATTAGGCTGGCACAATCTCTCTGTCCTTCCTTTCCACCCTCCTCAACATTTACTGCTGTTTGTGCTTTGCACAGGTGTATTAACGATCCAGCCCATGTTCATTATACAAACAGGTGGGGAATAGGGAGCAATCTGCCTGGAGCATTCCTAATGCTGAGGATGGTGGGGAGATGGGACAGAGAGGGTGTGCCAGCCTAATGCATATACAAATGTAAGCCCCGGCCATTAGACACAGCGCTGCAGGATTAAAAGTTGTTTTTATGACAATTACTGCATCCCCTGCTGAATGGACCCCAGGACAGATCTTGGATTAAAAGCAGCTATCTGAAGGTACAAGTGGTTTGGAGGGGTCAGATTGTGGGTACAGAGTCGCTTTAAGTCCGATAGAGACTGAGAAGTAATAATATATTAATACGGCGCTACAGGGATAGGTAAGTATACATTCTTTATTATACTCACAAAATCCCCCCCCCCCTCCAGTGGATTTTCAATTATGGCTCGGAGTTCTCCTTTAACAATATGCTTGAGGATGCCCTTAGATCGATACCCTTTAACTTGTTAATTTTTATTATTTTTACATGTGATAGGACGATTATGCAGGGATTATTCTGATCTCCATTGGAGTCGGGAAGGAATTTTCTCCCTGTGATGGGACAATTGGAATCTTCCTCATAGGGGTTTTTGCCTTTCTCTGGATCAACACAGTAGGGTTTCTGTAGGTTGGACATGATGGACTCAACCTTATTATGTTATTATTTATTTTATAACTGTTGCTCCTAATCTAGTGTATAGTCAAAGATCTAAAACCCAACATGATGTCTCCCTGCGGCAGGAGCAGCGAAGCCTGTAGCAAAAAATACCGACCGTGTGTGTTCATAACCAAGATTATTACCTATTACATACAGTAAGTGACATTGTGAAGGTCCTTGAAGACTTAACTAGCACAATAAAGAACAAGATAGGAAATGGATCAGTAATTAGTGCTGTGCTGACCTGTATTATGCACCTACACTAGACAACCCTTGATGGTGGACGTGGTTTCCAGGAACATACAGTATAAGCCCAGAAATGTGATTGCTGCCATTGTCTGTCATGTTAATTGACGCCATCGGCAATCTTCTTCTTCAGTAATGAGGCTGTGGATTTCTGAAGACAAACTATTAATTTTACCGCTTGTCTATTAAAGCTGTATATATAGTACTTACCTGTAAGGACTATATATATAATTACAGCAAATACATGAGTAAGATAATTGAAAATCCAGAGTTGCAGGGAAGACACAAATCCATCCGGGAAAAAGAGGGCAGGGCGTAATTTAAAGTGAATATACAATTATAAGCTTCGTATATGGGTAGAAAGGTGACGGTCCTTTTCTTTGAACTGTTGCCCGGTTCCCGCCTACAGCGCCATTCTATTCCCGGGCACCGTCCGGGAGTGAAGCTCTGAAGGCTGCCCGGCTCACCCCCAGTGGGAGGAAACCCCTGCCCCTCTATGATGCAGCTCTATTGATTCAAATGGAGCAGTGTCATAGGGGGGCAGGGTTCTCCTCCCACTGGGGGAGGTGCTTCACCCCCGGCCAGTGCCTGGGAATAGAACGGCGCCAAACACGGGAATCCGCCAGCGGTTAAAAAAAAAAAAAGGCTGCTTCCCCACGCCAGCGCCATTCTATCCATATGCAAAGCTTAAAGCGAATGATATGATGGTACATTCACTTTAAGGCTATGTTAACACTACGTACAAGTACGGCCGTTGTTGCCATCGGCAACTTAGGCTACTTACAGTTACTTAGGCTGTTACACACCGCACAATCTTCTATGGGATCCTGGCCGGAGCGTATACACATCGTATACGCTCCGGCCGGGATCCTGTATGACGGATCTGTCAGTTTTCTGCGGCCGAATTGCGGCCAGTGAATTGCGGCCGTAGAAACCCATGTCAGTTCACACGATGAAGCGAGCGGCGGCAAGTTCTGATGCAGGTGCTCGCTGATACGTCCGCATCAGAACACTGTGGCCAGAAAGATCATCCGGCTGGTACTGGAACGGCTGGTCTCATACGTAGTGTGAACATAGCCTAAGACCAGCATACTTGTACGCAGGTCTTCATAAATGTCCCCCAACGTGTGTCTCCTCTATGTTGTTCTATGATAAAATAGTCTGGATGCCCGTCTTGTCCTGCACCCAAGAAAACGAAGTAAAACAGTAGTGCGACATTGGCAAATATACTTTATTATTAGAAACTAGAGCATGTTCGATGGTTCGATGGAGAGAGTCCTGGAAAACTTGGATACAACCTATGGCTTTTGGAGCATGACACTTATTTGGATTGGCTTCCGCAATGGAACACAGTGGGTAATGTTCAATATGGTATAAATAGAAGAGTCAAGAGAGTTCAGCCGGGCACAAACCATAGAGGGGAAATGGCTAAGCTGGCAGGAGATCAGGAATGATTGCTTTGGATGTTAGTCTGTTCATGGCAGGTGCGTATAGCTTTGTTTGTCCTTTGTATTGAGCAGTAGAGGAATGCTGCGTGTGTATTTTTATTGATGCTAATTTCATGCTAATGAGCAAGACGCATTAAGGGCATTGACCAAACTAAATAGGAATTATTAGTCTCTTTGGCAGAGGAGACACTTTTTACAAATGCTGAAGCCGAAGCCAAAATGAAATTCGAGTTTCTTCTGAGTGATTGGAAAGAACCTGGAGAATTCTCCGAGGTCAGGACGGTAATTTGCTCGTAGTCAAGAAAATGCCTGTTATATGGGCTGAATTATCACAGAGGAACAAAAAGGAAGGAATGGGTCGAAGCCAATAGAAAATGCCCCAAAGTATAATGGACTGAAGAAACTGTCAAGTCTGTTTTGGCATTATTGTTGGTTGGCCGACCACAGAAGAGCTGATGCGATGATCGTTCTTAAGGGAAGCATTGGACAACTCAAGATTTCCTCACGGGAGGGAAAGCCTTCCAAAACTAGTGTTCTGCCAAATGATGCACATAAGACTTACAAATATGTTGTTAAAGACTAAATTCATTATATTTAGAATTCTGGAATAACCCAAACAGACTGCAGTTCACATCAGTACCACTAGGTGGCCACACACAGCATAAAGGTCTTCCAACAGAGTACTCTGAAATCACGACTAGGTTTAGAGAAATAAAAACATATCTCACCACTGATTTTAGAATATGACAAGCCACAAGAAAGTACACATCTTTAGCATTACCATCTGTACAACTCATATATAAAACGGGATCATGGGCATTCGAGGAGTGGTACTACCACCCTGCTAGAGTGCCGCAGGGAGATTCTGGAGCAAATAGAAATGAATTATTTACTTATGTAGAGACTGAATATTTATTCTTGACAGTCACCTTAAGGCCTTATTCTCACGTCACGTTACATGCATGGTCTGTATATATGTATGGGCTGCAGACAAGTTAGTGATGTCCGTGCCGCCCTTGCTTTGGTGTAAAATAATAAAGGTATACTTACCTGCTCACTTGTGTTCTATGGGATTTCTGCTGTTTTTGTTCCGTTGTTGCTGTCTCCGTTGTTGATACATTGGAATGTTCCGCTTTCCACCCGAACAATTAGCATGTCAATTTTTTGGGTGGATTCCGCTAGAGAAATCCCATAGAAGTCATTGGGGCTTAGATTTTCTGCTTTCCGCTCACATTCTGCGCCTATTCCTCCAAGGTTTAAGAAGAGAAAATTTCAAGCAGAAAACTTTCCTCTTTAATTCCTCGCCTATTCCTCAGTGTGAACATACCCTAATTAAGACAACGGTCAGCCAAAGAGCCAAACACAGCGATATCGGCCTGATTCAGCCAATTATCGCTCTGCGTAGTAGGGCCTTAACACAGTGAGCACGATCTGTATACGGCAGAGCACTTTACACGGTCTCTTGTTAAAGCCCAGTAGTCAGGTCACTGCCCCAGATAGCTGATTGTAGTTGAACAAAGGAGGTCTATTCCCTACCACAGCATGTCTCTCCCAGCGTTACATTGTACCAGCCACTTGTATATGATCCTCCGGCACCTCCATGGGTTCTATTATCGCTACATCGCTACCTACAGTAGTTTCATCATTATTTTAACTATACTACACTGGATGCATATAGTTTTATCCCAGTCTATTCAGACTACCAAAATCTTTATATGCCTCTGACTGGTTTGCAGTCCTTTAACTAACCTGCTCAGGCCTTAAAGGGAACCAGCCAGAACAATTGTGCTAATATGGTTCCCAATTGCTCAGTATTGATCTACTTTGCAGCTCCCCAAGGCCACCAGCCGTGTCTGCAACTTTACATCGAGGAACCATATCAGCACAATCCTGCTGGTTGGTTCCCTTTAAAGGAGAAGTCTGGCGAAAATTTTTATGAAATGATTGTATTGCCCCCCAAAAGTTATACAAATCACCAATATACACTTATTACAGGAAATGCTTATAAAGTGCTTTTTCCCTGCACTTACTACTGCATCAAGGCTTCACTTCCTGGATAAAATGGTGATGTCACTTCCTGGATAACATGGTGATGTCACTTCCTGGATAACATGGTGATGTCACGACCCGACTCCCAGAGCTGTGCGGGCTGTGGCTGCTGGAGAGGATGATGGCAGGGGGATACTCAGTGTCCCTCCAGTGACCTGTGTCCCTCAGTGTCCCCCTGCCTTCATCTTCTCCAGCAGCCACAGCACGCACAGCTCTGGGAGTGACATTACCATTTTATCCAGGAAGTGACATCACCATGTTATTCAGGAAGTGGCATCACCATGTTATCCAGGAAGTGGCATCACCATGTTATCCAGGAAGTGGCATCACCATGTTATGCAGGAAGTGAAGCCTTGATGCAGTAGTAAGTGCAGGGATAATAGCCCTTTATGTGCATTTCCCGTAATAAGTGTATATTGGTGATTTATATAACTTTTGGGGGGCAATACAATACTTTAATAAAAATTTTCGCCTGACTTCTCCTTTAAGAGTGCTTCAGACCATACACAGGCAACCTGTATGATAGTACATTCTTCACCGGAAAACAGCCATTATAAGTGTCTCACAAATCACTGTTGACTTCACACAAACTGTGGACTATGTTGACCTCACTTGCCCCAATTAATAAATATCTCCAGTTTTCCACTAAAAGCCAATTTTTACAGTGTACAGAAAGAGAGTCACTACTGCTCTGATCCTGGTACTACAGCTCAGCCCCATTTTTTTTTTATTTTTTTTTATAGAGCTAAGCTGTAATACCAAACCGAACCTATGCACAGGGTGGCAGTGTTCTGTTTTTCTGCATTAAAGAAAACTTGCATTTTATGTTAAATAGAAAAAATAACTATAATAAAATATTCAGTATATCTTCATAGAGTAAATTGTAATTATTTTTGGTATAATTTTCTTAATTGCACATTTTTTCCCACTGCATAATGATATAATAATAGCTGCTAGAACCACTAAGAGCTCAGCTGGTTATAGAGTGTGGCTCAGGTCATGCAGAATAAAGTAAGTTAAAACCCATATACAAGAGGTGGAATAGTGCAACAGCAGAATCCACCCTCGCCCCATCGGGTAAATGTGTTCCAGTTACTGATCCGGCTCGTAATGACTTCTGCTTCTCCATAATTAGAGACTGCAGTGAGCACTTTCCCTATGTAAGTAGATGGCAATTTACAGTAGGTCAGGGACTACACTCCGGAGATAGCGAAATCAGCAGAAAAGTCTCTTCTGTATATGTTACTAGTGTGCCGCTATATAGTACTAGTGTGCTGCTGTATAGTACTAGTGTACTGCTATGGTGTACCATTGTGCTGCTATAGTGTACTAGTGTGCTGCTATAGTGTACCAGTGTGCTGCTTTATAGTACTAGTGTGCTGCTATATAGTACTATGGTGCTACTATAGTGTACCAGTGTGCTGCTATAGTGTACCAGTGTGCTGCTATATAGTACTATGGTGCTACTATAGTGTACCAGTGTGCTGCTATAGTGTACCAGTATGCTGCTATATAGTACTATTGTGCTACTATAGTCTACCAGTGTGCTGCTATACAGTACTAGTATGCTGCTATAGTGTACCAGTGTGCTGCTATACAGTACTAGTATGCTGCTATAGTGTACCAGTGTGCTGCTTTATAGTACTAGTATGCTGCTATATAGTACTATTGTGCTACTATAATGTACCAGTGTGCTGCTATACAGTACTAGTATGCTGCTATAGTGTACCAGGGTGCTGCTTTATAGTACTAGTGTGCTGCTATATAGTACTATTGTGCTACTATAGTGTACCAGTGTGCTGCTATAGTGTACCATTGTGCTGCTTTAGTGTACCAGTGTGCTGCTATATAGTACTAGGGTGCTGCTATAGTGTACCAGTATGCTGCTATATAGTACTAGTGTGCTGCTATAGTGTACCAGTGTGCTGCTATATAGTACTAGTGTGCTGCTATAGTGTACCAGTGTGCTGATATAGTGTACTATTGTGCTACTATAGTGTACCAGTGTGCTGCTTTAGTGTGCCAGTGTGCTGCTTTAGTGTACCAGTGTGCTGCTTTAGTGTACCAGTGTGCTGCTTTAGTGTACCAGTGTGCTGCTATAGTGTACCAGTGTGCTGCTATAGTGTAACAGTGTGCTGCTATAGTGTACCAGTGTGCTGCTATAGTGTACCAGTGTGCTGCTATAGTGTACCAGCGTTCTGCTATAGTGTACCAGTGTGCTGCTATAGTGTACCAGTGTGCTGCTATAGTGTACCAGTGTGCTGCTATAGTGTACCAGCGTTCTGCTATAGTGTACCAGTGTGCTGCTATAGTGTACTAGCGTTCTGCTATAGTGTACCAGTGTGCTACTATAGTGTACCAGCGTTCTGCTATAGTCTACCAGTGTTCTGCTATAGTGTACCAGTGTGCTGCTATAGTGTACCAGCGTGCTGCTATAGTGTACCAGTGTGCTGCTATAGTGTACCAGTGTGCTGCTATAGTGTACCAGTGTGCTGCTATAGTGTACCAGTGTGCTGCTATAGTGTACCAGCGTGCTGCTATAGTGTACCAGTGTGCTGCTATAGTGTACCAGTGTGCTGCTATAGTGTACCAGTGTGCTGCTATAGTGTACTAGTGTTCTGCTGTAGTGTACCAGTGTGCTGCTATAGTGTACCAGTGTGCTGCTATAGTGTACCAGCGTTCTGCTATAGTGTACTAGCGTTCTGCTATAGTGTACCAGTGTGCTGCTATAGTGTACTAGCGTTCTGCTATAGTGTACCAGTGTGCTGCTATAGTGTACCAGCGTTCTGCTATAGTGTACCAGTGTGCTGCTATAGTGTACCAGTGTGCTGCTATAGTGTACCAGTGTGCTGCTATAGTGTACCAGTGTGCTGCTATAGTGTACCAGCGTGCTGCTATAGTGTACCAGTGTGCTGCTATAGTGTACCAGTGTGCTGCTATAGTGTACTAGTGTTCTGCTGTAGTGTACCAGTGTGCTGCTATAGTGTACCAGTGTGCTGCTATAGTGTACCAGCGTTCTGCTATAGTGTACTAGCGTTCTGCTATAGTGTACCAGTGTGCTGCTATAGTGTACTAGCGTTCTGCTATAGTGTACCAGTGTGCTGCTATAGTGTACCAGCGTTCTGCTATAGTGTACCAGTGTGCTGCTATAGTGTACCAGTGTGCTGCTATAGTGTACCAGTGTGCTGCTATAGTGTACCAGTGTGCTGCTATAGTGTACCAGCGTGCTGCTATAGTGTACCAGTGTGCATAGCTTTCTGGCCATCAGTAGTATATGAAGCTGTGTAAGGTATATTGTTATGGGTAAGGGCTTATTCCCATGGCCCATATTCTGCAGGTGGGGAAGCTTGCCTGTAGAATACGGGACGTGGGAATTAGCCCCAAGTAACATTACATTGTGTAGCAATGACCGTCCATCCTTAGGTTCCCCTTTTCCTCTGGTATCCATCCGTGTTCATGGTAGATGCATTGAAGGAGAAGCAAGTCACACACGTAATGATGAAGACATTATTGCATAGAAAGGTGCGGACAAGTAAAATGATTGGACTCAGGAGCTGAACCCACTCCAGGTAGTTGAGTGTGTATGTTGCAGCAGAGCTGAGTGGGTATGATGCAGCAGAGCTGAGTGTGTATGTTGCAGCAGAGCTGATTGTGTATGTTGCAGCAGAGCTGATTGTGTATGATGCAGCAGAGCTGATTGTGTATGATGCAGCAGAGCTGAGTGTGTATGATGCAGCACAGCTGAGTGTGTATGATGCAGCAGAGCTGAGTGTGTATGATGCAGCAGAGCTGAGTGTGTATGATGCAGCAGAGCTGAGTGTGTATGATGCAGCAGAGCTTATTGTGTATGATGCAGCAGAGCTGAGTGTGTATGATGCAGCACAGCTGAGTGTGTATGATGCAGCAGAGCTGAGTGTGTATGATGCAGGAGAGCTGAGTGTGTATGATGCAGCAGAGCTGAGTGTGTATGATGCAGCAGAGCTGAGTGGGTATGATGCAGCAGAGCTGAGTGGGTATGATGCAGCAGAGCTGAGTGTGTATGATGCAGCAGAGCTGAGTGTGTATGATGCAGCAGAGCTGAGTGTGTATGATGCAGCAGAGCTGAGTGGGTATGATGCAGCAGAGCTGAGTGTGTATGATGCAGCAGAGCTGATTGTGTATGATGCAGCACAGCTGAGTGGGTATGATGCAGCAGAGCTGATTGTGTATGATGCAGCAGAGCTGATTGTGTATGATGCAGCAGAGCTGAGTGTGTATGATGCAGCAGAGCTGAGTGGGTATGATGCAGCAGAGCTGAGTGGGTATGATGCAGCAGAGCTGAGTGTGTATGATGCAGCAGAGCTGAGTGTGTATGATGCAGCAGAGCTGAGTGTGTATGATGCAGCAGAGCTGAGTGGGTATGATGCAGCAGAGCTGAGTGGGTATGATGCAGCAGAGCTGATTGTGTATGATGCAGCAGAGCTGAGTGTGTATGATGCAGCAGAGCTGAGTGCGTATGATGCAGCAGAGCTGAGTGCGTATGTTGCAGCAGAGCTGAGTGCGTATGATGTAGTAGAGCTTCACTGTATTTAATGCTATTTATTAACATAAATTAATTCCTGTTTTTAGTTGTCTAAATCAGGGGTGCGTCTTATAGTCAGATGTGTCCTGTGAAGCAAAAAATACAGTAGTTAAGAACCTAAAAGGGTTGTGTCATGAGGAAAGTTAGGCCTATACTGATATCCTAGGTTAAAGGGGTATTCCGTGGAAAATTGACTTTTCCCCTATCCACAGGATAGGGGGAAAGTAGGGGATCGTGGAAGGTCTGACCCCTGAACCCCCTGGCAATCTCCGTACCCCGGCCGGCTCTGTTATGAATAGATCCCCGGGTCAACACGTGACCCGCAGCTCTAGTCTTTCCTATGGAGCGTTGGAGAGAGCCGAGTACAGTGCTCTTCAAGGGTACTCTGCTCTTTCAGACCCTCCATAGGAAAGAATAGAGACGCGGGTCACGTGCCGACCCGGGGCTCTCTTCATAATAGAGCCGGCAGGGTCCGATATGGAGATCACCAGGGGGTTCAGATCCCCGCGATCTCCTACTTTTCCCCTATGGATAGGGGAAAAGTCAATTTTCCCCACAATAACCCTTTAACTGAAATTGTGGGATTGTGGGAAAGTGTCTGCACTGTTGCATGGCAACTGCAGGGTCACAGTTCAGAGAGAAAACCAGGAAGTAGTCAGATGCATAGGGCAGAAAAATGGCACAGGGAGGTAAGCTTCAATACTAAACACAGCATATTTATCATCCTTTACCTATGTGTATAGTGCATATATATGATTATACCAACTTTGCTTCCTGACATCACCCCTTTAACCTCTTAAAGACGCTTGACGTACCCGTACGTCATGCGCCTGTAAGAGGTGTTCAGAGCGGGCCCGCGGTTTCGGGTGCCCCTTGTAGGCCGGGACCACGGGTATTAGCGGGCACGGTCCGATCGCCGTGCCAGCTAATACAGTAATCAGATGCAGCTGCATCCGATTACTGGATGAAGCATTTCCCTGGTGTCTAGTGGGTGAGATCTCCGTTACTGAAGCCGGCCAGGGAACGCTCCAAGATGGCGCCGTCCCCAGCTCGGCACTCGTTTGTTTTCAGCTGCAGCAGCCGAAAGCAAACGAGTGCCGATCTCATTGATCTTTGCTCTATAAGTATACAGCAAAGATCTTAATGAGAGATCAATGTGTATATACTAGAAGTCCCCCAGGGGGAATAACCCTGACCCCAGGGGGGAATAACCCTAACCCCAGGGGAACAACCCTAACCCCAGGGGAACAACCCTAACCCCAGGGGACTTCTAGTATATGTGTAAAAAAAAAAAAAAAAAGTATTGTTATTAGTAAAAAGCCCCCTCCCCCAATAAAAGTCTGAATCACCCCCCTTTTCCCAGGTTTTAAATAAAAGTAAATAAATAAACATGTTTGGTATCGCCGTGTGCGTAATCGCTCGAACTATTAATTAATCACATTCCTGATCTCGCACGGTAAACGGCGTAAGCGCAAAAAAATCCCAAAGTGCAAAATTGCGCATTTTTGGTTGCATCAAATCCAGAAAAAATTTAATAAAAAGTGATCAAAAAGTCGTATATGCGCAATCAAGGTACCGATAGAAAGAACACATCATGGCGCAAAAAATGACACCTGACACAGCCCCATAGACCAAAGGGTAAAAGCGCTATAAGCCTGGGAATGGAGCGATTTTAAGGAACGTATATTTGTTAACAATGGTTTGAATTTTTTACAGGCCATCAGATACAATAAAAGTTATACATGTTATATATCGTTTTAATCGTAATGACTTGAGGAACATGCATAACAAGTCAGTTTTACCCCAGGGCGAATGGCGTAAAAACACAATCCCCCCATATAAAAGAAATGCATTTTTTTTTTCAATTTCACCACACTTCGAATTTTTTTCTAGTTTCGCAGTGTACTTTATGCAAAAATTCAGCCTGTAATTGCAAAGTACAATTAGTGACGCAAAAAATAAGGGCTCGTGTGGGTTTCTAGGTGGAAAAATGCAAGTGCTATGGCCTTTTAAACACAAGGAGGAAAAAACGAAAACGCAAAAACGAAAAGTGGCCCAGTCCTTAAAGGGTTAATAGATACTGTATAATAGCTACAGGAAATAATGTAGAACAGGTGTTGTGTGTATATTATTTGTATAAAATTAGTAAACCCATTAAGTTATTACATTCGGCCTACCGTCCCGTTTTGTGTCATAGTTATAAGTTATAACATAGAGGTAAGAGCTTGTTCACACTTGTGTTGCTTGGCGTCCACTTTTTCCGCCGGTGGCGCCTGCGGGGTCCGGGGGGGGCCTTTAGGGTCTGGTCCTGTGACAATGGGGTTGCAGGGCCATTCCGTGGCCCCCTTCTCTGCTTGCGCACGTTTTACGGGGATTGTGGTCGCTGACCGGCACAGTGATGTTTTTTTGGTTAGGGACTCATGTGTATCAGAAGACCTGCACGTGGTACATGAGGCAATATGGTTTGGCCAAATTATATACTAACTTCTGATGTTGGTTTTAAATGTAGCTGAATAAGCTTTCGTGTCAGCCATGGGTGCGATGTGCAGCCATTTCTGTCTTTTTGGCTTGTGCATACAGTTTCTATAATGTTTTTATGCTTAGCTTATTTTTTAAGAATTTTTGGTGAAATTTTTTCAATTTTTTTTATTAGTGATAAGAGGAGTCTGCTGTAAAGTGATCTGTACAGCATTGCAGCATCATGTGACACCAGTAGGTAGATAGCATCAATACAAGAGAATAGCAGCTCCCTGAGGAATGACCTTTTCACAGGTCACAGAGCAAGCTCAGTGATGTCTTACATTCATCTCAAGGGGACAGTCTGTTTATTGTCGTCTATGTCCATGAGTCTTGCTGTAAAGCATCTCACAAATGCTGTTTAAAAAACCTAGACAATATGACAGCCCCCATAACAGTGTACAAAAAATAAAAAATAAAGTCAGAAAATAGAAAATAGTAAAAGAAAATTTAGGTCACGCATTCCCTTTAAGTAGATCAATCACCAACTAGTAAGACTGCAGCCACTTCAGTCTCCACATCACGCAGAGGCGTCAGGAAACCTGTAGCCGGAAGGGGCCGGCAGCCATGTGCATTAAGTTATTATAGGGAAAAAAATTATTAAATCAGAATTGTCGATAATGTGCCACTAAACCGATGGGCGATTGCTGACATAATGATGTATTGTAGGCAAAATTCATCTCCCAACACATTATTCTTCTTGTTAATATCGCCAGGACTCAAAGCTGAATTATGTCTGCAGCACAATTCTCCGGGGTTTTATTTATCACATCATTTTAAAGGGGCTGTCTACTTGAATTATCCCTGTTTGTTTGAAGAGTCCTCCAACAATAAGCTGATCACTGGATGTTCCCAATTGAAGGGAACACAGCACTTACTGGAAATTAGAATCTGAGCTTGTCTGGTTACTCGGAGAAGAGGATCCATCATGGTGACACAGTTCTTAACGCTGTGATCAGCCGATGTGATCAGCACAGAACTAGGAAGAAAGTCACTTCCTTATGTCTATAATTGGGATTGTAACAGGACAATGGCTTTAGATCCACCATGCTACCCAACCAGTTTGACTTTGGGCCAAGCCTGGCAGTGGAGTCTCTGGTTTTCAGGTACGGAAGGGGGGTGCTGGTGATAGGGATGGCCCTGGTACTACTCCCCCATCATCTGCTTATACTATGAGCACCTTATGGGAGGAGTAGTACAGTGTATATGTGGCAGGGGCTGGGGATGGCCCTGGTACTACTCCCTTATCAACTGCTCATACTATGAGCAGATGATGGGAGTAGTAGTAGTGTGTAACTGTCCCACAGCACCGAGCAGGGAGAGAGGGGGGAGGTAGTTATATGCACAGGCATCTCTCTCCCTCCATGCTCGGTGCCGTCCATTTGGGGTGCAAGTGTCCTTGCTCCCCAAAGTATTCCATAAGCATATTCAATCAATAAAACATAGTGTACATTACATTACATACACTTCCATAGACAATACAGTGCCATAGACTTCTACATATGGTGCACCCCCTGCTGGATACTCCATAGGAATTACAACTGATTTGTGACATCACAGTTTTTTAGGGAGTCTGAACCCTACCTGATCTACTAAATTAAGGGAAATAGCACTATATATGCATTACCCATAATTAGTGTACATTAGGAATTTGTCTAACTTTCCATAAGTAATAACATATTAAACAATACTTTTGGCCGGACTTTTCCTTTAAGGTTATGTTCACCTACAGTATTTTTGCTCAGTATTTAGTATACTTTGCTCAGTATTTGAAAACAAGGCTATGGTCACACACTATTGTAATTTAGTGGATGGCCGCCTTTTAATGGCAAATAACTACCGTTATTTTAAAACAACTGCAGGTATTTTTCATTAAATGGCGGCCATTCACTAAATTTCAACAGTGTGTGAACAGAGTCTTTCTGTGTTCTCAATCCACTCTTTTTCAATCAAATCAAATGGTTTTAGAAAGGTATAAAGATTTATAATTTACTTCTATTTAAAAAATCTCCAGTCTTCCAGTACTTATCAGCTGCTATATGGTCTGCAGGAAGTGGTGTATTCTTTCCAGTCTGACACAGTGCTCTCTGCTGCCATCTCTGTCCATTTCAGGAACCTCTCCTGCTCTGGACAGTTCCTGACATGGACAGAGGTGGCAGCAGAGAGCACTGTGTCAGAATGGAAAGAATACACCACTTCCTGCAGGACACACAGCAGCTGATAAGTACTGGAAGACTGGAGATTTTTTAAATAGAAGTAAATTACAAATCCATATAACTTTTTAAAACCCGTTGATTTAAAAGAAATAATTTTTTTTGCTGGAGTACCCCTTTAATACCACCCATGGCCTGACAAGTGAATATTCTCTTAAGGGGGACCTAGTAAACTCTCTGAGCACTTCCTGAGTTTTGCTGCTGCTGGTTTAGTCTATGCTTTCTTATACATTACTATGAGGTAGTGTTTAGCTCACTCACTAATAAATGAAAATTACAAGCTTAGAAGTGTAGTTCTATCGACCAATATTTCCGACTCACCAAATTGCCATTCAGTGCCCATGGAAGTTAGCGGGGCACTCTGTGTGATGTAAATGATGTTTTTGTGCTATGAAATAACTCTCCCGGCTGTGTCGGAATTTTAAGACGTTAAATATTTCCTTTGTCTTTTGACATTTTAACAGAGCGCACACAGTACTCGGTGTACTCCCGTCTCGGGGAGGCTGCGTGACAATGCGGATACGTGGCTGTGATCTGTGACCGGCTCGCTGTCATGCAGCTGGAAGGTGCCGTAGAAAACAAATTATCCTTTCCATCAGTCATGAATAGACTGGAACAAACAGAATCGCAAAAGTAAGTTCTGTAACAGTGAGACCAATTAAGCGAACAATAGTCATTGCCGAGAGATAAAAGGCAATTGTGTTCGGTAATTTCTGTACAGATTATCAAGGGAAATGGGTCTAGGTATGTTTTTACTATGTATTCATGCAGATGGAAATATCCTTAAAGCTGTGTGGTCACATGAGACCAAAAATACCCCCAAAAATACATGAGAATGTGGAGTCTATCTAAGCACTCCTAGTGAAAGTACTCCCCCTAGGTCCATAGATCAGTGATAGTTATTCTCTTAAAGGGAAATCAACAGGTTAGAAGCATCTTACCTGCATATATGTCCCTATAGGGCACAGGGCGCCGAGGATGAAGGGAAGTTTCAAATAAATTTATCTGCCATGCTAATGAGGCATTTTGATGTTTTGTTGCACTGGGGGGTGGGACCAGAGCTGAGCTGTTTGACAATCACAGGATTACACCTACTCCTCTCTGCTGTGCCATTGTGGTATGGTACACTACTCAGCCAGTGATGGTATTGTTGTGACGCCAGTGCTAGTCCAGCACACAGGTGTAATGTTGGTACATGCTTTATATATGGCAGGTTTTTACTGTTCCGCAATGGTCAGTGACCTGCTGGGCTGTAATGGGTCCCTTGGGCTCTTGTACCTGAGTGGCAAATGACCAACCCGGACTGTCGGTACCGCCACTCAAAGAAAGGCGACAATGACCCAAGGTGTGTAGAGGATGTGTAAAGGTGCTGGTGCTGAAGCAAGGAAGACTGGATCCCAGTAGAATAAATATAGCAGCTTTACTGAACAGTCTCTTGGAAATACAGAACACTTTGGCAGTAAATAGCTTATCTGGATACAGACTTTAGTGTTTCACTGGATCTGTGCTGAGATCTGTGAGAGATACTTGTAGATGCTGAATACAGTAGAAGTAGATATAGCAGTACTTGTATAGCTGAGAGTTGAGCAGTGAAGAGGAGAAGAGAGGAGTTTGTCGAGGGGGCCCCCACCCAAAGTAGTTGTGATCTCTTCCAGAACTTTTAGAGATGAGAATACTTGAGAGATACTTTAGAGAGAGATACTTGTGCCTGTGTTTTGACTATATCTGACCACCTTCTGCCCTACAGTGTTGAGGGACCTGTCCTATTAGGGTGACACAAGCCCCAGTTGTGTTTACCTGGGTAAAGCTAAGTGTCTGCGGGTGTCCTTGTTTCACCTGCACTGCGAGATAGAGTACGTAGACCTTCGTTACGGTAGCTTTGCTCTATCCGGGTTAGTTCCTCTGTCCTAGGACACTGCCCTGCACTGTGTAGAGAGGTTCTCGGTGTGGGCTGGGATTGATCCCTGACTTGTCCTCCTTGTAGGGTCTAACACTGCATAGTGGCTTTGGCTAGACTGTGGAAACTGAGTCTCTGGTTGCTTCATACACGTGGGTACGGACTCTCCAACCCAACTGGACTGTCCCGGACAGGGGTCCTGGCAAAGCCAGGCCCCGGCTTAACTACAGCAGGGATGCCTATTCTGTCCCTTCTGCGACAGGTGTACTACAAGAAACACCCGTGGTGGGACACCACAACATGACATAGTGTTGGAAAGAGTGCTCTGGACTGAACAAGCTAGCATTGTGCTGAAAGATCATATACAGTACACCACTATAGATGTCATATGGGCAGGAGAAAGGGGGTTATTGAGGCACTGGCTTTGCAAGGTGCTATATGAGCAAAAAGGAAAACCAACATCAGTTCTAATTTAAGCAATGAACAGATGCAGATTATGAAGGCAAGCTTAGAGGGGTTATCCAGGCTAAGAAAAACATGGGCTCTTTCTTCTAAAAACAGCAACATTTTTGTCCTCTGTTTGGGTGTGGTTTTGCAGCTCAATTCAATTGTAGTAAATTGTAATACCACACACAACCTGAGAACAAGGGTGGTGCTGTTTTTGCAATAAAGTAACTGTGTTTTTCTAATTCTGGATTCTGGGAAGAGGGGCAAGAAAATTGTTATATAAAAAAGCAGCACTGGTCTCAGCAGTGGAACGCTATCAATGACCAGATACACAAGGCACTGCTGCCTAGAACTTTATGGGTGGTTGAAGATAAAAGGGAAGCCTTGATTTTACATTTCAGGCAGGATGAGGTAGGTAGGCCCAACTTGCAGTCACACAGTGTGAGCTCTCCTGTACATCGCACTAGCTAAGCCCTACCCTCACTTCCTGTGTTATTATCCCTACAACTGGAGATGGAATATACCTAACAGGCAGTGAACTGCAAACTGAGTAAAGTGGGGGAAGTGAGACCCTCTAGTGACTGACACTACTTGACACTCATGTTATCAGATGTTATGTGAAACGTTAATATCCATTAAAGATAACCATACACAATGCTTGTTTTCCGTCAACAACTATCTTTTCATATCCCATCATACACATAAGCTTTTGGTTTAGCTGAGTGTTCAGAATGGAGAGAGGGATGGTGTCCTGCTAAAACCAATGGGTGTCACCCATCACAAGTGTTAAAGGGGTTATCCAGCGCTACAAAAACATGGCCACTTTCCCCCTACTGTTGTCTCCAGTTTGGGTGGGGTTTTGAAACTCAGTTCCATTGAAGTAAATGGAGCTTAATTGCAAACCGCACCTGAACTGGAGACAAGAGTAGGGGGAAAAGTGGCCATGTTTTTGTAGCGCTAGATAACCCATGTAAGTTTATGGCCAACTTTACTAAATACTATTTAGACATTAAACTCAAATAATAAGATTTCTAAACTATCAGGGTCTGCAGAAAAGCTGACACTTTAGCTTCGTAGACTGGCAATTGTATTGTTGAAACTCAATCAGGGGAAGAAGTTAGCTACTTTCTCCATTACTGTCATAGTAGAAGCTGATTTAAATAGAATCTGCCAATAGGATTATGGCGCCTTAAATGAAGGCGACAGGCGAACAGATCAGTGTATTACTTCCATCATTCCTTCAGCCGTTCTCCTAATATGCAGGAGAATAAGATTCTTGCCACAGACACCCCCGGCCTCCAGTTGCTGAGTGACAGGTGACTGCCTATACATAGCATGGATAGATAACTGCCAATCAGCAGCTGGGGGTGGACTTTTCTGCTTCTCATGAATATTTAGGACTACTGGGCTCATGCACATAATGGAGAGGACTACTTATTATTCAGGTTATTCGGGGGGATATCTCCCATTGATGGATTGCTTTGGAAAATAACTATCTAGTCGCAGGAGGATAGCTATAGGGGTATCCAAGGGTCTATCGCAAGTCAGGCCCCCTGACATCAAAGGCTGACCATGTCATTCAGAACACCCATGTAGATGGAAGCTGTGATGCAGAAGCAACAGTGATCTTTTCATGACAAAGTCACCAGGTAGGCCTTAGAGATGAACGCTTCTCAAGCATGCTCAAGTCCGATCGTTTAGCGTTTGAATACAGGACTCCATAGGGCTGCATCCGACTTCTTCAGCCACTGCTATTCAAATGCCGACCTATCGGACTTGGGCATGCTCCAGTTGCTCTAATCTCTAGCCCCTTAGCCTTACGTGCAGCACCAGTACATAGGATAGAAAACCAGTAATGATTATGCCATGATGTGTGCCAATTGACAAGCTCAGCTCTGCTGTACAAACCTGCTCTGTCTATATGATTCCAAAGCTAATGGACGTCTTCCCTTCTCTCCGAGCATTTGTATCGTCTCTAGAAGTTCATTTAACCTTCCTCCTGAGCTGCAGGTTTCTGCCTCATGGACTTTACAGCCCCTAATTGGATTTGTTATTGAAAAGATTCACCTGAGTAATCCCGGGAGAAGGAGTTTGGGTTGTCTACTCTGATTTGTGACAAGATCCAAACTTAATTCTCACCAAACTCTAGTTCTCCATCAGACCATGTTATTTCATGCTGAATGAGAAAGCACAAGGCCCCCATCTCTTATTTAACTGCAATGGCTTTCTTAAAAAAAAAAAAAAAAATAATGAAGTTATTGAGGATTAGAAAAACATAGCTGCTCAGGTTGTGTGTGGTATTACAACTGGGCTCCACATATTTCAATGGAACTGCAATACCACGCACAAACTGAGCACATGAGTTGCGCTGTTTGAGGATGTCTCTCTGTAACCCTGGATAACCCCCTTTAAAACAAAGTATCTATATATCTATAGTTGAAAGAATACAAGATCCTGACCTTTTACCCCCCTAGATGCAACAGTTAAAGTGGCTCTGTACCCTTTGAACCCCCCAAACCACTTGTACCTTCGGATAGCTGCTTTTAATCCAAGATCTGTCCTGGGGTCCGTTCGGCAGGTGATGCAGTTATTGTACTAAAAAACAACTTTTAAACTTGCAGCCCTGTGTCCAACGGCCGTGGCTTAGAGAATCTGTGCCCTAACTTTGCACCACCCCTCCATCCCTCCTCCCCACCCTCCTTATCATTAGGAATGCCACTAGAACATTTTCTCCTGTCTGAACATTGCACAGGTGCCTTAACGATTCAGCCCATGTGCCGTGCTGACACAGGTGAGGAATAGGAGACAATCTGCCTGGAGCATTCCTAATCATGAGTAGAGCGGGGAGGAGGGACTGAGAGGGTGAGCCTGCCTAATGCATACACAATCTAGGCCACGGCCGTTGGGCACGGGGCTGCAAGTTTAAATGTTGTTTTTTAGGACAATAACTGCATCACCTGCCGAACGGACCCCAGGACAGATCTTGGATTAAAAGTAGCTATCCGAAGTGGTTTGGTGGGGTCAGATTGTGGGTACAGAGCCACTTTAATGGTGATTGCAGCACCTAGGTGGTTGAATGCCGGAGCAGCCTTGTTTTTAGTTGCTTTTTTTTTTTTTTTTTTTTTTTTTTTTTTTTTAAACCTACATCAAAGGGATTTCACTTGGCTACTTTCATCCAAAACAGAACATGTTGTGTGTGGTATTACAGAGGTTGTAGTGGAGATGGTATTTGTAGTTCTTCCAGCCCATACACCCTGTGTCCTAGCTCATGGTCATGTACAATAAGGAACCACAGGTGTAAGATGGTTTACTTTACTGAAGTTCAGCCATTGAGGCACAGGTCCTAAACATTAACAGAGTCCGGCTTCGCTGTGGCTGGAGCAGGATTGTCCACGGTGGAGATATCTTTCTATAGTGCCGGGAGCTGATGCTTGCTTGTGCTAGAGCTTTGTTATTAGTCTTATAGCTTTTTCCCCTGAAGCAGATGGTAACTAGATCATGGTAGAGCTCGGAGGCTGGAAAGTACATCTACTGGCATCTCCTGTGCTGCAGTTCCCACACATGGGGTGCAAGGTGCAACCAGCAAACTTCTCACTTTTCTCATGCCTGCTCACAGTTTAGGACTATGTATTGCAGAGACTTTGCTGGAATTTGAGGCAGGAATAACCAAGGACTCACATCATACTGAATTCTATGCAGGAGCTGGCGTTGTCCCATGCTGTTACCCTCTGAAAACTCTTCATGTGGAGAGAAGCAGAACTAGGGAAAACTCCTTCCTGTGGCAGACAACCCCCCTAGAGCTGCTTACTCCATGCTGTTCTTCCATGTGCTGGATAGAGACTGAGCTAGCTAAGGGCCCTATTACACGGGACGATTATCGTGCGGAAAATCGTTATATTGTTCAAATGTAAACGATAATTGTTCTGCGTAACTGCAGGCAACGATAAAAAAATCGTTTGTATGTCGTTAATCGTTGATTTAGATCTGAACCTAAAATCATGGTTAATCGTTCGCTGTAATTCCACATTCGATCTCTCAAGTTCCGCATTTGTTCACTAATTGTTCAGTGTAATTGCACATTGTTCATTGTTTTTCTGGGATCAGATGGAGTAAACCATCATAGTAACGATCATAACTAACGACTGTGTTCTGTGTGATACGGTGAACGATTTCATGTTAGCGATAAACAATTTGTTTGCAAGCATTTATCGTTGCTCTGTGTAATAGGACTCTAAGCTCCAGCCCCTTCTGGCAAGATCCTGCAGTGTTGTGTGGGCCGTGCCTGGTGCAATGGTTTAGTAGTAGAGACGAGCGAACCTCGAGTCGATCCGAACCCGAACTTTCTGCATTCGATTAGCGGTGGCTGCTGAAGTTGGATAAAGCCCTAAGGCTATGTGGAAATCATGGATATAGTCATTGGCTGTATCCATGTTTTCCAGACAACCTTAGAGCTTTATCCAAGTTCAGCAGCCCCAGCTAATCAAATGCCGAACGTTCGGGTTCAGATCGACTCAAACCCGAACCCGGTTCGGTCATCTCTATTTAGTAGCATAAAACATTATAGAAACAGTGCAAAACACCATAAAACATTAAAAATATAAAATACAAATGGTGAATATGTTTAACCACAAATCCCACAGGGACCCCCAGTGGGACACAGCAGAAGCAGCCATGTTTGTCTTATCCAGGACATCCAGTTTAGTCTAAATCACACTGTACAGATGTCACAGAAAATAAACGTAGATACAGCAGATGATCGGAGACGCTATAAACTGCATAAACAGCATACAGCCATGTCCTGGTAATATGCAGAATGAAAATGTATTATAAGTGCTATACTATAGAATTCTGGATAAAGGCCTATGATCTATCTATCCACCATCTCACCTTGCAGTAATGCTGTGACACTCATCAAATAACATATGTTTCATACACCTCTCTATACTATTGCCTTGGGTGAAGGGTAAATGTGAAATAAAGTTTATTGCTATGATCCCCCCCTTCCTATTCACCCAACCAGTATCTATTACTATGCAGTTAACTGGTTAATAAATTAGCATTCCTAGTGGAAAGGAACATATTACATATTGGCTTATATTGACCCTGAGAGGAAAGATACATTCATAGCTCTATAATAACAATCACATAATATAGTACTTTACAGGGACATTATAATACAGTGGGGAGTAATAAAGAAGTCATGAGTCATTGCAGTACTTATCATCTGCTGTATGTCCTGCAGGAAGTGGTGTATTCTTACCAGTCTGACACAGTGCTCTCTGCTGCCACCTCTGTCCATGTCAGGAACTGTCCACAGCAGGAGCAAATCCCCATAGAAAACCTTTCCTGCTCTGGACAGTTCCTGACATGGACAGAGGTGGCAGCAGAGAGCACTGTGTCAGACTGGAAAGAATACACCACTTCCTGCAGGACATACAGCAGCTGATAAGTATAGAAAGACTTGCGATTTTTTAATAGAAGTAAATTACAAATGTATATAAATTTCTGAAACCAGTTCATCTGAAAGAAAAAGATGAGTACCCATTTAATAACATGCACTTTTGGACCTACTTGGGGGCATTTACCTACTAAGGAGAACCTATTTTCCTAAGGGTTAACTACCTATTAGGGACACCTGCAATGGGGGGCAACTACGTGCTGGGGAGGATGTGTGTACCTACTAGTTAGCTACTGGGGGCGCATATCTAGCTACTAGGGGGCACCTGCCTGTTGGGTATACCAACCTTCTGGAGGTATATGCCTACCATGGGGGTGCCTATGTACCAAGAGGAGACAAAAAGTTTTGCATAAATCTGTGCACGATCCACTTATAATTCATCCCATCCGGGCCGTCAATATTTTTTTACTTCAGGATACAAGCAAATGCTCATCATTTTAATTTCATTTTGTCTTTCGCTGATAGACGTAACAGGATTGACTGATGCCGATCGCGCACATAAATAAATCTACGCCGATTCTGCTGTGTCTGGGAGTTAAAAAAAAAAAAAAAAAGGTCAGATTTCAGATTATTCATAAGAAAACTACAGGATAAAGTGCTCAATAAGCAAAAATTACAGAACAAAAAGGGAACATTGATTTATCATAAACATTGTACGAGCCCCGGGATTGTTGCAGAGACGACAAAACCAAAACTTTCCTTTCACTAATAAACTCGTTTTTATTTAGCTTTTCACTTACCTAAAGTGAACTCCAGGGAGTAGAAATTTAGTTACATTAGTAATAACAGAAGGGGCAATAAAGAATACCTGCTGTTCCAAAAGGTTTTTAAAAACCTGCGTGGTTTTGTTAGCTTCTATTTAAAAATCCAGTACTTATCAGCTGCCGTATGCCCTGCAGGAAGTGGTGTATTCTTTCCATTATGACTCAGTGCTCTCTGCTGCCACCTCTGTCAGTATCAGGAACTGTCCAGAGCAGGAGAGGTTTTCTATGGGGATTTGCTGCTGCTCTGGACAGTTCTTGACATGGACAAAGGTGGCAGCAGAGAGCACTGTGTCAGACTGGAAAGAATACACCACTTCATACAGGGCATGCAGCAGCTGATAAGTACTGGAAAACTTGAGATTTTTAAATAGAAGTTAATTACAATTCTATATAACTTTCTGACACCAGGTTATTTTAAAGAAAAACATTTTCGACGGAGTACCCCTTTAACCAAGGTGATTTTAATGCTCTTGCTGCTGTTGGTGAGCCTCAGAAAGTTAATCCGCCACATGGTGCACAGCTATTTCTGTCTCTTTTTACTTCGGGTTTGGGCCAGAGCTGGGCTCACATATGGCTTCTTTTCTCTGTCTTCAATAGCCACTCACAGCACACACTCCTATCTGCTGTACTGGAGAAAATGCACTGGACAGAACAGGCTGGCACTGTGCTGGGCTGATCATTTACACAGTACAGTATGAGATGCTATGTAGGGGAAGAAGGGGTTACTGATATTGTGGGTTTGCAAGGTTCTACCAGAGCAGAAAGGAAACAAACAGCAGCATCAAAGTAAGGAAGTACTGAACTACTGCTGCAAAGCTTAACCTCTTAAGGACGCATGACGTACCCATACGTCATGCGCCCATAAGAGAGGTGTTCAGAGTAGGGCCGCGTGGCGACCCTGCTCTGAACCGCTGCGGTCCCGGGTGAGCTTGTAGCCCGGGACTGCAGGTATTAGCGGGCACGGTCCGATCGCCGTGTCCGCTAATACAGTAATCAGAAGCAGCTGTCAAACATGACAGCTGCCTCCGATTACCGGACGCAGCATTTCCCTGGTGTGTAGTGGGGGAGATCTCTCCTCCGGGACGTTGTCCCGGAGGAGCGATCTCCATTACTGATGCCGGCCGGGGACTGCTCCAAGATGGCGCCGTCCCGCCTCGGCACTCGTTTGTTTCCGGCTGCAGCAGCCGAAAGCAAACGAGTGCCGATCTCATTGATCTTTGCTGTATATCTGTACAGCAAAGATCTCAATGAGAGATCAAAGTGTATATACTAGAAGTCCCCCAGGGGGAATAACCCTAACCCCAGGGGGGAATAACACTAACCCCAGGGGGGAATAACACTAACCCCAGGGGGGCTTCTAGTATAAGTGTAAAAAAAATTAAAAATAAAGTGTTGTCAATAAAAAGCCCCCTCCCCTAATAAAAGTCTGAATCACCCCCCTTTTCCCATATTTTAAATAAAAGTAAATAAATAAATAAATAAACATATTTGGTATCGCCGCGTGCGTAATTGCCCGAACTATTAATTAATCACATTACTGATCTCGCACGGTAAACGGTGTCAGCGCAAAAAAATCCCAAAGTGCAAAATTGCTAATTTTTGGTCGCATCAAATCCAGAAAAATGTAATAAAAAGCGATCAAAAGTCGCATATGCGCAATCAAGGTACCGATAGAAAGAACGCATCATGGCGCAAAAAATGACACCTCATACAGCCCCATAGACCCAAGGATAAAAGCGCTATAAGCCTGGGAATGGAGCGATTTTAAGGAACATATGTTTGTTAACAATGGTTTGAATTTTTTTACAGGCCATCAGATACAATAAAAGTTATACATGTTATATATGTTATATATCGTTTTAATCGTAAGTCAGTTTTACCCCCGAGCGAATGGCGTAAAAACAAATACCCCCAAATAAAAGAAATTCAGCTTGTCATTGCAAAGTACAATTAGTGGCGCAAAAAATAAGGGCTCATGTGGGTCTCTAGGTGGAAAAATGCAAGTGCTATGGCCTTTTAAACACAAAGAGGAAAAACCGAAAACGCAAAAACGAAAATGGGCCCCGTCCTTAAAGGGTTAAAGGAGAGGGGGATTAAACTGCAACACTGTTAACACACAAAAGAAGGGGTACACTTGTATTTATTTACCCTGAGCTTTATAGTGTTTAATATGAGAGCAGACTTGATTTACCTTTGTGGAATCTTTTTTAATAACCAGATAGACTAAGCTTACAGGTACACTGCCCGAGCTTTCACCCTCTCTCCTGCACGGAGCACATGATAAACCCCACCCCCACTTTCTGTAATTATTTTTGACCTAGCGATTGACCTAGAGAGAGCCAGGAAGGTAAGTGTAGTTTATTATTTTCAATCACCCCCTTTCCCAGGCATATATCAAAACAGTCCCCTGCCTGGACAACCCCTTTAATGTGTTTTTTTCCACCATAGCCCAATAGGACACCCCTGCAAACTTGATAACTAGAATACTGAGGCTTCAATCTGAACGGAGATGCAGGAGCGGTATTGTACTGAAACATAACTTTTGATATGTTGCAGCCCATGAGACAGACAGAAAATGCATTCCATACTTATTATTCATGTTATGTTCATGTTATTTATTCAGTCTCCTGTCCCCATTTCTGAGCTGCTACTTCTGCTAAAGACACAAAAATCTGTGTGTGAGCTTTTCTCCCCTCCCTTCCAAGACGGCAGATGTCAACAAGTCTCTGGCAAGCTGTATCTGCAACTTAATACCTTCTTTGTAAAGCTGGGAGGGCTAATCTGAGGTCAAGTTTTTGATGAACTCACTGTGATTAAAGGGAACCTGTCCCCCCCCCATGCCGGGGTGATAGGCTCCCGACCCCCCGTTAGAGCCCCCTATACTCACCTGATCCCGCCGGGTCCCGCTTCTGGAGATGGTCGGGTGACTGAGATATCAGCCGCTGCAACCCAGCGCGCGTACACCTCAGATGAGTCCAACACCCATAGAGAATGACGGAGCGTCGGACTCTCCTGTCATTCTCTATGGGTGTTGGACTCGCGCCGGGCTGCAGCGGCTGATATCTCCGTCACCCGACCATCTCCAGAAGCGTGACCCGGTGGGATCAGGTGAGTATAGGGGGCTCTAACGGGGGGTCGGGAGCCTGTGACCCCAGCACGGGGGGTGACAGGTCCTCTTTAACCCTCCCAGCATTACAGAGTTGCAGATAGGGTCTTGTTTACATCAGCCGTCTCACAAGGGAAGGGGGAAGAGGGGAAGACAGAGAGAGAGGCTCACACACAGATTGTTGTGTCTTCAGCCGAAAGCAGCAGCTCAGAACTGGGGGAAGGAGAGGGAATAGATAATAACAAGTATGGAATGAATTGTCAATCTCACCGTGGGCAGCAACATATGAAAAATCATGTTTGAGTGGAATACCCCTTTAAGATAACTGGGGGTCCCCTTCTCTCATGATCAGACACGTACACCCCCCCCAGTCCTATAGCAAAACACCTTTAAAACCACAATGAGTAACTACATGGCATCCTATAAAGAACAAAACCCTCTTTAGGCTGCAGTTCTCAGCACTGGACTTATAGATACCTATAGCATTTCCTGATGGTATCAGAAATCATGTTTTTCTCCGAAAGCGAAATATCTTGGGATATGTCAATCTAAGGAAATATAAGAAAGGATACATGCGGGATAACCTATGATCACATATTGCAGATCCCCTGTGGCACTGTCAGATTGTGGTCAGTAGGGTCAAGGATCAGGAAGCCAGGGTTAAGAACCTGCAACAGCTTATACGCTAAATTGCTTTGTTCTATAAAACCTTGTGATTTTTTTATTAGTATCAAATGCTTTGATTCCCGTAAACCCTACAGTAAAAAGTTTCTAATAAATAGAATTTTTTTATAGTACCTGTAAGGAGTCCTTCATCTCTCCGCCGTCTGAAATCCCTTGTATAATGGGAAGCGGTAACCTGCTCAGCTTCCTGATACTTTAATAACCAGGTGATTACAGACTGCCCTGACACCGGCTAAACGTCTACAAGAAATTGCCATGGCAATACATCGTATGGAATACCATCACCATGGCAATACGACCAATTACAATGTCTCACAAGAAGAGTGATATTCAAAAGCGTGATCACGGCGAGTTCTCACAGGTATCATAGATTGGGCGGCGTTCAGTATTTAAATAAAGTTATTGTATATGTCCTGATGGTCGCCATCTTTTTGGGTGAGGTTCTCAGAGGTAACAACCACTTTTACCTCTTGCCAATAATAAAATATTTACCACCCTCCTGTGCAATAAATCAGTCAGAGGCGGAAAGTGTTTGTCACGTTGAAGATTTTCATGGTGGGGGGGGGGGGGGGGGGGGATGCTAGGATCCACAGTCCCCTACCACTGAATCCTATTATTCCCCCCTTTCCCCTCTCTACCATTCACAGCTTCAAAGGTCCTGCGAGGTTTGTAGTGAAGCTGCTTCAAAGGTCCTTATAAATGGATGGTTCGATTATCGGCCATATTTGTGCAATTATAATAATCGCCCCCCCCCCCCCCCACACACACACACACACTGAAATTTATGATAGGGAGGGTTATACAAGTTGTGAGCTTGTGAGAAGCTTATGGAAGGTCCCATAATGTTTTACCCAAGTTACATGATGCAATGCAATGACCGATGCTACCAAATTCTATAACCTGGTGAATGTAATGTTCTCAGCCACAAAAAGGAGAAAAAAATTAAGAACATAAAATGTGTCATAGAGTCATGATCAAAAGAGTCCTAGGAATCTTTCTCCTACCAAAGGAATAAAGGTTGACCTCAGGGAGATCAACCAAAACACCGCAGACACCATCACATGTTTATCAACGTCAGTGAATCCAGGATCATTGCTCCCTGGGAATATACAGTAAATATGCAAAAACATTTCAGAGGCACCATCACATGTTTATCAATGCCAATGAGCTAGCCAGACCTTCTACTGGGGAGGAACAACCAAGCCAAGGGGGGTCTCCAGTCAAGAAAACCACCTTCCAACAAGTCACAGTCAAGCATGACATGACCTGGGTAATACCCCAGCAAGGTATCCATCCACAGACACCTGTTTCGGGGTATTTGCCCTTCATCAGTGGGGAGCAAGATTCTGGCTAGTGGGAGCAAAGCCTTGTAAGTGCATGGAGTATTTCCCAAGTCATGTCATTCTTTTTTTTTTTTTTTTTTTTATTTTATTTATCATTTTCAACAAAATTATACAAAAAGAGGAAAGACAATATTTAACACTGCTTCCCATACCACAATTCTTATTCCATTTTACCCCCCTTATACCCCCGCCCCCCACCCGAGAGAGAGAGGGGGAAAAAAAAGGAACCCAAAATAAATTAAATTACCAATTTCCCTTCCCTTCATCCTCACCCTTATCCAGTTAATTAGAGCCACCCTCAATCCATGGTCCCCATATTTTATAATATCTATTTATGGCCTTATGAGATTTTTGCCTGGCCCAATATTCCTCATAGTTGAGAACCTTCTCAACCAAGTTATTCCATTCCTCAATAGGAGGGGCAATATCTCCAAACCACTTTCTAGAAATGACTATCTTAGCAAATGCTGTTAATTTGTTGATTAATAGTCCATAAGTCATGTCATTCTTGACTGTGGCTTGTTGCAAGGTGATTTCCTTGACTTGAGACCCCCTTGGCTAGGTTGTTCCTTGCTGGTAGAAGGTCTGGTTAGTTTGATGACATTAAGAAATATATGATGGTGTTTCTGCACTATTTTTGCATATGTTTCTCCTACCAGTCCCGTGATTCCATTACCTATCAGTTTGTCTGTTAGGCATTTAAAGGAAACCAATCACGCTAAAATTGGCCATAAAGCTAAGGAAACGTGCTGGTACATCACCCAGCACGCTTCCCAAACATCCCCCTGTAGCCTGCGTTCCCTACAGACCGCAAAGTTATTTTAATAACCTCTCACGCTCTATGTAAATTACCAGCCAAGTAGTCTTGGTGGGTGGATGGCTGGTTATCTAGTCACGGTCCTGGGCAGGTTCCGGCACTGTAATCACGCCCCTCTGGGTGTGTTGGAAAGCGACGCATGCTGACGTCACTCGGGGGGGGGATATTGCACGTCGGCTACGCCGGAACCTGCCCAGGACCGTGACTAGATGACCAGCCGCCCGCCCAGGGGCGTAGCTAAAGGCTGATGGGCCCTGGTGCAAAATGTTAGCTTGGGGCCCCCCATCTCACCCGATCAGGCAAAGTCCTATCTAACGTTATATCCAATTACTCTAATGTGCCACCATGTTCTAATGCACTGCCACTGCCTCCACCTCATGTACTGCACTACTGCTCCCTATAAATAATGGACTGTACTGTGTCATTGTCTAACCATTGTATTCCAATCTTTGACTCTCCAGCTGAAAAACTACAACTCTCCTCATAAACTGCCAGTTGGAAACGATGGGGGTTGTAGTGCTGCAACCTGAAGAGCCACATGCTGCAAAACTACAACTCCCATAATAAACTGTCAGCAGGGCACAATGAAGTTTGAACTTCTGCAACCTGAAGAAGTCACCTGATAGTAGATGTCACCTGCAGTCCTATGTAACACCACAGATAACAGTGATATCCCTCTGAGTACAGATAATGTAGTAGTCACCTGCAGTCCTATGTAATACCACATAACACAGTGGTATCTCTGAGTACAGATAATGTAGTAGATTTCACCTGCAGTCCTATGTAACAGCACAGATAACACTGATATCTCTGAGTACAGATAATGTAGATGTCACCTGCAGTCCTATGTAACACCACAGATAACACAGTGATATCTCTGAGTACAGATAATGTAGTAGCTGTCACCTCGGGGCGCCCCTACTAAATGATGTTCTATAAAATAAGAAAAGTGTCATACAGTGACTCACAGGTGACGTCTTCTTTGATCTGAGGCGTCACTTTCCCTCTTCCTCTCCATCCGGCCCAGACCTCCATGATGATTCCTCCCAGATATGTTTCATCTTTTCAGAACCTGCGAGACAAACAATTTAGGCTCCGCACATTTCTAGCAACTTCCTTTCCTTTCTCCCTCCTGTCGGCTCCCATAGTAACTGCACTGTTTGGTGTTATGTGCAGTAAAGCGAGTAGGAATGTGGGATGCCCCCTGTATGTAGGATCCCCTGCTGTGCCCCCTGTATGTAGGATTCCCTGCTGTGCCCCCATGAGCTAATAATGCCCCTAGAGGTGGCCCCCATGAACTAATAATGCCCCCAGAGGTGCCCCCATGAGCTAATAATGCCCCCAGAGGTGCCCCCATGAACTAATAATGCCCCCAGAGGTACCCCCATGAGCTAATAATGCCTCCAGAGATGCCCCCATGAGCTAATAATGCCCCCAGAGGTGCCCCCATATACTAATAATGCCCCCAGAGGTGCCCCCATATACTAATAATGCCCCCAGAGGTGCCCCCATGAGCTAATAATGCCCCCATAGGTGCCCCCATGAACTAATAATGCCCGCAGAGGTGGCCCTCATTAACTAATAATGCCCCCAGAGGTGCCCCATGAACTAATAATGCCCCCAGAGCTTCCCCCATATACTAATAATGCCCCCAGAGGTGCCCCCATATACTAATAATGCCCCCAGAGGTTCCCCCATATACTAATAATGCCCCCAGAGGTGCCCCCATATACTAATAATGCCCCCAGAGGTGCCCCCATATACTAATAATGCCCCCAGAGGTGCCCCCCATATACTAATAATGCCCCCAGAGGTGGCCCTCATGAACTAATAATGCCCCCAGAGGTGGCCCTCATGAACTAATAATGCCCCCAGAGGTACCCCCATACACTAATAATGCCCCCAGAGGTGCCCCTAAAAAAACAAACATCCTACTCACCTAATCCGCGCTGTGCAGGCAGCAGCTCTTCCTCCTCTTCTGGCTCCATCTTGCGAGCCGCAGGGATGGGACTTCCGGCAGGCGTGATGACGTCACATGATCACGCCTGCCGGAGAGGTCACGGCCCGGCCTCCCATAGGCTGCTGGTATGAAGTGCCGGCAGCCTATGGGAGAGAATACAGGAGGAGGACACTGACAGGTCCTTCTCCTGTATTCTGATCGCTTTAATGTTCCGCCCGCTCACAGTGCGGGCGGAACATCAAAGCGATCAGTGCATCCCGAGAAGCTGCGCGGCCGGGATGCTCAGAGACAAGTGGCAAGGGGGGCCGTGCGGGCCCCCCTAGCGTAGGGGCCCGGTTGCCATGGCGACCGCTGCGACCCCTATAGCTACGCCACTGCACCCTCCCACTGTGACTACTTGGCCGGTAATTTACATAGAGCGCGGGAGGTCATTAAACTAACTTTGCGGTCTGTATGTACAGGGGAAGGAGGCTACAGGGGGATGTTTGGGAAGCGTGCTGGGTGATGTACCAGCACGTTTCCTTAGCTTTATGACCAATTTTAGCGTGATTGGTTCCCTTTAAGAGGTTAAAAATTGTATTATCAGTGTGTAACTGCAGCGATATATAGGGCTACTAGTGATTTCCCTGTAAACAAAATTAAAAATCAAGGACACGGATTGGCCTCCTGGTCACCCTTGGAACAAATCCAAAGAACACACAAAAAGGACAAACACTTTATACCCAAACCGCATCGGCTACTCTTACTAGCAGAATATAATTATACAGATTTTTGCCTGAGAGACGTCTATGCACAAAGAGCAGTAAGTGGTGTTTATTTACTGCTGAATTTTCATCCCTTCCATCAAAAATCTTTTATGCAAAATAATACCCAGAGAGAATGAAATAATACATGTAAATATGCGTAATCTCCAAGTCACCAGTACATCCTTCTACAGGCTGATTAACAGTAAGCAGTAAACATCAGAATTGAAGGGGATGTACAAAATAAGGAAAAAGTGCTCCACAACTGTTCACAGGTTGGGAGCGGTATACTCCACTCCATTGACTTCCACAGAGCTGAGATGCAGTACCATACAAAACCTATGGACAATGGTGGCACCATATCTAGAACACATAGATGATTTGCAAGGCACAATCATAAAGCTGAGCTGGTTTTGTGGAAGTAATGGAAGTGTGCGCTTTGGACCCTCCACTTTTGTTTAAAGGATCTCCCATTAATAACCAATTCACAAATGGGGAGATTTGTCACAACCGGTACGCTGGTCTTAACTTGAGCCCTGTCTCCATTCACCCGCCAGATTTACTAAGAGGTGGAACCTGCGCTTACCACATGTCGGGTGCAGAAGCTACACCTGCAGGTGTAGATTTCTGCCATGGTTTACGCCATGATAAGTTAGGCACAGAAGGCCGAACCACCCTCCAACCCCTTCCCCCGGTAAAGGTAAGAACCTGTGTGGCTAATGGTGCGTTTACACAGGCAGATTTATCTGACAGATTTTGGAAGCCAAAGCCAGGAATGGATTTGAAAAGAACAGAAATCTCAGTCTTTCCTTTTTGACCTGTTCCCTGTTTATAGTCTGTTCCTGGTTTTGGCTTCAAAGATCTGTCAGATAAATCTGCCTGTGTAAATGCACCATAACATTGATAAATGTGTCCCCCAGGTGCCCTGCCCATTGCTGAGACTCCCAGTGATGTGGGAGTCTCAACAGGGAGGGAGACTTGTGAGTATTCATTTCTCTGGCAGTGCCACCTCAGGAGTAAAGAGATATTACACTATGATCATTGAAATATTTGAGCTGTCATTGGTTCGGTAGGTGGTACGTATTATATAAACACTGACATGATGCCAAGACCCAAGGTTTTTAGCAGAACATGCCCCCATCGGCTTATCCTTATCCCATAGTACCTCCTGGTATCATCTCTTCACCATGTACACACACATACTTGCATCCCCACATGATGTTTGAGAAAACTGATCCAGGCCACATTCCCATTCTGATGTCCTCTTGACCATTGTAGATACGTTCCACCATGGACAGAGGTCAGCATGGACACTGTGATTGTCCTACAGCTACATAGCAAACTGTGAAGACCTGGGTGAACTTTTTATCATAGCCAACAGGAAATTTTAAAATAATTTTTGGGAACTATTCTAGTTCTTAACATGTCAGGAAGCCTTGGGTGTCCATTACCCTGACCCTGATTACTTTATTGTCTGTCCTTCTTGTACCTGATTTAATTCATATTAGCCACTAGATACTAGTATCACTCCACATAACCGGCCATTCTGAGATGCTCTGACCTAGTCATCTAGACGTTATAAGTTGCCTCATGGTCAGTCATAGTTGGTCAGATCCTTACACTTGTCCACGTTTTTTTTTTGCTTCCAGCACATTAAGTTCAAGAACCAACTGTCCCCTTGCTTCCTTACATATACCACTCATTGTCAGTAGCCATTGTAAAGATGACCATGTGATTCACTTCACCTATCAGTGGTTGTAATGTTATGGCTGATGCGTAGCTTTAATAGAACAGTGAACCCAGAGGCACAAGAAACTTTAATGGAATTGCTGCAAATAATATGAACATCCAAACTTTGCAGATTTTTAATTTTCTATGTAAAAGTCAGAATTTGAGCTTCACTTTAAAGTTCAATGATTCCAGTCGAAATATCACAAGATATTCTTCTAAATAATAAGCAGTGACTCACATGTAGTGTATTTCCCTTTCTGGGTTACTGCCTGCATAAAACCTAAGATGCTCCGTGCAGACATTAATGTAACCTGACTGTGCGCCTTCTCTGCAGAGACTCCATTAGCCACCATTATAACAGTGGTATGGCTGGCTGGTAGCAGGGGCTAACATGGCATAGGCATCTTACATTTCTTTCTATAGAACAATAGTCTACATCCCGTAGCTCTCCAGGAAGACAATCTATTCCCCTGACTGTGATGCAATCAAAGTTAAATTGAATCATGGATAATGACTGGTTAACTAGTATGCTGAAAAGTCTAGAGTACCTGTCATTATAACTTTCAAAATCTAAATCAGCAGTAGATGTGATAGAAAGCAAGTTTGCAATTTACATTCATTATTATTATTATTATTATTATTATTATTTTTAGTTATGATGAAAAACACGGCACTTCCTGTTTTCTGACTTTTTCCTCAAAGAACAGACCATCTGAGCGCTCAGAGAGAGAAGGCAGTCATGGGATTGATGGACACATTGAGCTGTGACTCTCTGTACTGGCCGGAATTCCTGTGTTTAGTCTGTTTTTTTTAACCAGAACAAATCAGAAAATCTGCCTTCAGGAGACTGGACCTGGATTTCTGGTAAGTACAGCTTTGTTTTACAGAAGGGATGGGGAACCTTCGGCCCTCCAGCTGTTGCAAAACTACAATTCCCATCATGCCTGGACAGCCAAAGCTTTAGCTTCCCTGTTTTACAGCATGATAACAACAACAGTAACAAAAATAATGAATGTATATTGCAAACTTGCAGTCAGGAATCGAGCCGCGCGCTTGGCCCCTGCCTTTGCCGAGGCGCGCGGTTCAGCTGGGAGGGACGCTGATGGAGTCCGTGGTTACGGGCAGGGCCGGTTGCCGAGGGCGCACCGACGGCGTCCTTAGCAGCCAATCTGCTGTTTGTGCGCCGCGGCACTTTTAACCTTTTAGTCCGTTTCTGGTTTTGTTACGTTCTTTGATTACATCTTCTGTGATCCGCTCCATGTTTTTCAGTTCTCTCTGCACTTTCTTGCTGTAGCTCACTCACTAATTGTCTCTGCTGTGTTCTGACCGACACCTGACACCTAGCCAGTTAGCTGTCAGCATCTAGCTTCCTGCTCACTATAAATCCCAGCCCCTTCCCTCACTCCAATGCCTGTGATAGCCCCTTGAGCCTAGAACTAGCAATCCTCTGACCATTTGTTATAGTGACTCTGACCTTTTGGATCTTGTGACCTCGACTTTGCTTTTTTGGATTTCGATTTTGTACCTCTGTTACCGGTTGTTGCCGACTCTGCTTCCTGACCATTCCTTATTGTGTTGTGTTCGTCTGTCTTTGTTCTGTGTACCACTGCATTCAGCATAGGGATTGCCGTCCAGTTGTCCCTAGCTGTTAGAGCTTTGAGGCAAGTAGGTAGGGGCAGCGGGGCGGGTGCCAGCTCAGGGCTCACCTGTCCTTGTCTGCTGTTCTGCTTCACACTTGCTTTATATCACATCTACTGTTGATTTAGATTTTGAAAGTTACAACAACAGCGACACTTTAATTGCCAACCATGGCTGTTATACTTAGCTCCTCACCCTAGGGGGCATTTGAGCTCCCGGTGGTGGAGTAGGGGTAGGTTGTATTTTAGCTAGTCATCTTTCCTTGTTTGTTTAGTCTTCCCCGTTGTGCCTTGTCTGTCTGCTGGTGAAGGCAATCGCCTCCCTCTTTCTCTTTCTTTTCAGAGGTTTTCTTTATCTTATCCTGATCTAGTCACTTTAGCTACTAGATCTGGTCTGTCAGACCTGTATATGATACAGATGACACCACTGCCTCAGCCCTGGTACCATTCGGATTCTCCTGTGTATTACCATCCATACCGCCTGTTTCTCCTGTGAGTCACACCGACACAGTCTAATTCTCAGGCCCAGCTGGCCCCCACACTGAAACCACTCTTGTGGAACATCCTGATGTCCGATGTCTTCATTCTGGAGTGGGATAGAGGGTAAAGATCGAGAAAAAATATATATATAATATTTTTTTTTTTATTTTTTACCCTGCTAAAGTTAAGGTCCTTCTATAGAATAAGCCACTATTAGCGCACTGAAAATCCATCAGAGGAAATCTGGTCCGGATAAGGGTGAGGTCTTCTCAAAAAGGTTGCTATTTATTTTATGCTTGGAGAAGTTACATTGCGTAGAACAAAACGTCAGGTAAAGGCGGTAATTCTTTCTATCTGCTTATGGATTTACTACTCAGTTTGCTGGGAGCTGTAAGAACTCTCTAGTGGCAGCTGTAGGAAGATAGATATTTTTTTGTGTGTGTTATAGAGGTGTGGTGGAATCCACATAGTTTGGAGCACTTTAGAAAGAAATCAGAATCCTGACCTCTCTGAGACTTGTACACCTATTTATTACATAAAATTATAGTTATACTCTCACCAGCCACATCATGTTTTCAACTGACCACCACTTATTGTGACCAAACAAAAACCGATTGAGATAACATACGTCCCCACTATGGAAGAAGTATGGCCAGTCTTCTGACTGTGTCCTCTCCTCCCAGTTCACAACTCCTCCTACTTCACAACCTGGCTTAATTGTCACAAGCAGTGGGATTTAGCCAATCAGTGGCTGCAGCGATGTCCCGCCCCAGTCACTGAGGGGTATCCCTCAACCGGGTCATGACGTAGCCAGAGGCGAGCTAAGTAGATCCGGGAGCAGGACAGGTGAATATAACTTCTTTTTTATGTTCCCCCAGTACCGGCCCGGAATAATTTTTTGGCTGGACTTCCCCTTAAATACTAAAATGTAGTAATAAGCTTGAATACAAAAAAAAGTTAACGCTAACATTTTTGTTTTCACGGAAAGTATTGGCCAATTAAAAGGAAGATAGAAGGAGAAGGAAATCTTGAATGTCACAGGTTAAAGGTCCTAATTATGGAGAGAACATTGTGTTTGTGGACATTTAAGAACCCGTGAAGAAAGTTTGATTTAAGTTCAAGTTCTTAATATGATTTGTCCCCTCCTCCCCCCCCTCCAGTTATTGCCTTTTATTCCTCATGTACTATTGTACATAGAAAATCAAGCATTTACTTTTGTCTTTTTCTTATTTTTTCTCTATGTCTGTTGAGTGGACGGGCTCCTGGTGTGATACAGATGCCTCCCTGCTTTTGGAAAACCCAAAAATGGTTCAAAAGAAATTGTCATGTTCTCATTTTTAGAGAATGTGATGGCCTTAAAGGAGAAATCCGGCGAATATTTTTATTAAAGTATTTTATTGACCCCCAAAAGTTATACAAATCACCAATATACACCTATTAAAGGAAATGCTTTTTTTTTTTTAGTGCTTTTTTTCCCTGCACTTACTACTGCAACAAGGCTTCACTTCCTGGATAACATGGTGATGTCATGAGTGACCTGACTACCAGAGCTGTGCGGGCTGTGGCTGCTGGAGAGGATGATGGCAGGGGGGCACAGGGCACTGGAGGGACACTGATCATCCCTCTGCCATCATCCTCACCAGCTGCCACAGCCCACACAGTTCTGGTAGTCAGGTCGTGACATCACCATTTCATCCAGGAAGTTAAGACTTGATGCACTAGTAAGTGCAGGAAAAAAAAACACTTTATAAGCATTTCCTGTAACAAGTGTATATTGGGGATTTGTATAACTTTTAGGGGGCAATACAATACTTTAATAAACATTTTCGCTAATATTTCTCCTTTAAGACCATCACAGTCTCTTTCAATAGTTGTGCATTAAACAGTGGATTACCTGCGGACTGAGATCCCTTGAGTTGGGTATTTGGAATAATACTTTTGATATAGTTGGACTTAGTGACTTTGGGCAACTTAAGGGAGGGGGGGTTTATCCAGACCCTTGGGTTCTCAACTAGACTGGCTTTGACTACCTTGGGTGAGTGGTGATGAACAGTACCTGCATCCATGAGGATGAATGTCTGCCTTTTACTGTCTTGTTGGCACAGAGTGACATACAATCAGGAACATAGGCCCCACTTCTTGGCAAGTTTGCCATCAGGGTGACCCCTTAGGAATCCTAGCTCTTGCAGCAAAGTTCTACTTGAGGTGTACTTATCTGACTGTTGATTATATACTCCTGTCAAGTTTTCAGGATACACTTGTAATTGCATGCTATATACACTCACCAGCCACTTTATTAGGTACACCTGTCCAACTGCACGTTACCACTTAATTTCTAATCAGCCAATCACATGGCGGCAACTCAGTGCATTTAGGCATGTAGACATGGTCAAGACAATCTCCTGCAGTTCAAACCGAGCATCAGTATAGGGAAGAAAGGTGATTTGAGTGCCTTTGAACGTGGCATGGTTGTTGGTGCCAGAAGGGCTGGTCTGAGTATTTCAGAAACTGATGATCTACTGGGATTTTCACGCACAACCATCTCTAGGGTTTACAGAGAATGGTCCGAAAAAGAAAAAACATCCAGTGAGCGGCAGTTCTGTGGGCGGAAATGCCTTGTTGATGCCAGAGGTCAGAGGAGAATGGGCACACTGGTTCGAGCTGATAGAAAGGCAACAGTGACTCAAATAGCCAACCGTTACAACCAAGGTAGGCAGAAGAGCATCTCTGAACGCACAGTACGTCCAACTTTGAGGCAGATGGGCTACAGCAGCAGAAGACCACCCGTTACTAGCATGGTGTAACTAATAAAGTGGCCGGTGAGTGTAGTTGCTTATTAGAAATGAGTGCAACTCAAGCATGATCGAGTGCTTTCATTCAGCATTTGAATGCCGGTGGCTGAAAAAGTTGGATGCAGCCGTATGAAGTGTGAGAAAACATGGATACAGCCATAGGCCTACGGCTGCATCCAACTTCTTTTACCACTATTAAAATGCCTCTCTGCTGCCAGTACTAGTTGCACCCTGATGGGAATAGCCCTATAAGGTTGATATCACCTTCTTTTTCTTGTCTGTACAGTTTTATATATAAAAAAGTTCACAACCCGTTTAATTATAATTTGCCCCTCTAAATGTAACCGTCCTGATTCCAGTTTTCTCATTATGAGCCGGTTCTCTGAAGAGCAGAGCTACATGCGGTTTAGATTAACATTCTACAGTATCAGCCTGTATTTAGAGTCACCTGAGATTTCTCCACTAAATTTCCCTCCAAATCTCTGGCGAGAAAAAAAAGTAAGAAATGTTCAATTAGATTTCTCGGCTTATTATGAGTTTTATTCTTCGGTTACATAAAGCTTCCAAATGCAAAGCGGTAAAAGAGAGATGAAAACTAAGCAAATATTTATTTGCATTATCCTTAGTCAAGTCATTATATGGCCAATAAACCCCAAATGGGAGATTTTCACAGCTCCCATCACTTACACCACATTCTGCAGATCCGCTCTCCCGTGCATAGAGCACAAGGGAAAGCATTAAGGACATGTGGGAGAATGTTTCCCTACTTCGGCTGGGCAGAGGTGTATCTGCCCCCAACTATCATGGATCTCTTATGGAACTGCTGTTGTACTATATGGCACCGGGTCCATTATAGGGCTTTGGTGTGACCCTATACACTCTTTATAGCTATGTACTTCGCACTGGGAGCAGTTACCATTTTTTACTCTCAAGTAAAAGACCCAGATCACTCATCTATACAACTAAAAACATGGCCGTTCCATGGCCTCCCTTCTCTATCTGTGCACGCCTGGCGGGGGTGGTGGTCACTGACTGACACAGTGTGGACTTAGTGTAGGGACCCTTGTGTATCAGAGACCTGCACTTTGATACATGGGGCAGTGTGGCTTGATCAATTTGCACACAAACTTCTGATGTTTTTTTATATGCAGCCGAGAGGCATTAGTGTCAGCCATAGGTGTGAGGTGCAGTGCTTCTTTCTCTCCTGGATCATATATACTGTACACAAAACTTTTACCATTGGAGTTGGGGATCTAACTGGCTCCATCTTTATTAAAAGCACATGAATAATAGTTGATGTTACAATGTTACCATTCCCCTTTTTAGGTCCAAAATTCCATATTAATTCCATAATATCTAAACTAGGGAAGCTCTGTTTTTCTGACTTGGTGTATGCTGCAATTTTGGCTGCATTCTGCCACCACTAGGGGGAGCTAACTGCATGAGGATTAAAGGGGTTATCCAGCGTGGGGTCACTTTTTGGGGGGGACCGGGGAGGAGGTGGCTGAAATAAAAGACGTCCACTTACCTCCCCGGATCCAGCGGCGGGACCCGCATCACGGCGCTCCGGTGCCCAGTTCCCGGACGCTTCCTGGTGTCTGACGCCGCCCGAGACGCTACGTCTCAGGGCCGCTCAGCCACTCAGTGAAGGAGGCGGGATCCGAGCGGACTTCAAACGGATCCCGCCTCCTTCACTGAGTGGCTGAGCGGCCCTCAGACGTAGCGTCTCGGGCGGCGTCAGACACCAGGAAGCGGCCGGGAACCGGGCACCGGAGCGCCGTGATGCGGGACCCGCCGCTGGAACTGGGAAGGTAAGTGGACATCTTCTATTTCAGCCACCTCCTCCCCGGTCCCCTCAAAAAAGTGCACCCACACTGGAGCACCCCTTTAATACAGATAGTATTAAACTGTAAGATGTATAAATCTAAATGCACTGAGCTTCTCATAGTGGCAGCTTTAGGTAACCAATATGACAATGGTGCTGCCCCTATACCTAAGCCAGATCCTATATTAATCACCCACCTGTCTCTATGAAAGAAGACTGGGTTTTTACCAGGAGGACATGTCTGATGACATGGATATTGACTTTTTTTTCTCTGATGGCCATTTGTACAGAAATACCTCGGTTTCAGAGTATACTGTGTACAGTATATTCTTATACAGACTTGACAAAGCGCTGAGGCGCGAAACAGTTGTCTGCTACACGCTCCCATACCCTTGCCACCGCTCCCTCCCTGTGATGTCTTGAATAAACGCACAAAGAGATCCCTTCATCCGGTGAGTGCTTGGACTTATTTTCTATTTTATACACTATTCTTATACAGTGTTACCTTGGTTTAAGAGTAACTTGGTCTAAGAGCGTTTTGCAAAAACAGCTCACAGTATTTCAAAATTGTAACTTGGTTTAAGAGCATTGCTTTGGTTTAAGGGCTCCCTGTACTGGGTGGGAGCGCAAGTGAGGGAGGGGCATGGTCTGCATAGCGGGGTCTACAGCACTGTACTCTGACACAGGAAGTCTCTCTCACCTTCCAAATCATAGCAGGTCCACTTCAGGCTTGGGCTTACATCAGGGGACAGGACTGTGGAGGTAAACTCTTCATAGCTGTAACCCCTCTCTTCCCGGACAGACAGTGCCACATGTATGTGCCCACATCTGCTCTGCTCATTCCTTCATGCTTCCTGCAATCTCTGTCAGCCCCTTTCTATTCCTTCTATAATCTGCCTGCAGTCACACTCAGCTATACACACTGCTGCTATAATGTGTTTGCAGTCACACTCAGCCATTTACACTGCTGCTATAATGTGCCTGCACTCACACTCAGCTATACACACTGCTGCTATAATGTGCCTGCACTTACACTGCTGCCATTTACACTGCTGTATAGAAAAGTTTCTGTCACTGTCCTCCTGCACAGCTCTGTGATTCTCACTTCCTGATTGATGCATAATGAACACACACCTCTTCCCCATTGCTGTCATGTGACCACACAGATCTTTGACAGCAGCCCTGCTGCTCTATTCTAGCCTGTTGTGCTATGCTACTGCATTATGGAATCTGTAGTTCCTTCCTGTATCTACAAGTATTTATATTTGGGATGTGGAACCAATTGTCTGCAGTTCAACATTTTCTTATGGGAAAATTTGCTTTGGTTTAAGAGTGATTTGGATTACAAGCACGGTCCCGGAAAGAATTATGCTTGTATTCTAAGGCACCACTGTATATGAGTATTTGACAGTTTACTTTAGTAAAATTACCAAAAAAATAGTTCATGGCGGTGGATTTTATGCTAACACCAGACAGTAGGTGGAATGTTAGCAAGAAGTTTTCACACATTTTATGGTAATATTGATACTTTTCCACCAGACCTTGATGTTCGGAGTAAAACAGAATATATTAACAAGATTTCTGATTCCATAAATACCTCCCTTCACATCTGGTAATGTAACTCTGAATGTTTTGCCGAGTGCAATCTGTCCCTTTCTTTTCTACCGAGTAATCAAATTCAGCATCTTAACAGCTTTATCCTCCCTGAGGTGCTCCACGCGCGAGAAATCTGTGGACAAGTAAAGGATAAAGTATGTGGTCAAGTGGAGAATAAACATCTTATTCCTGCCTGGACAACATCCCTTTGATGTATATATTTCACAGTATTAGCCATGAATCCTATTATTTTCAAAGGAAACTTTTCGTGTCCATTCGGAATGTTAAACGCCAGTGTCCTTGAGAGACTGGATGGATGGTTACTATGGATGGTCTGTCTTACCACAGGCAGTATGTCACATAACCAGGGTGACCTACTGCCTATAGGGGTTGAATGAGGGTGTCTGAAGATGGACACCCTGCAAAAGAAAAGAGATAGACAAGTGGGTTGCCAGCAACTTGATCACAGCTTTCCAAAAAGACGACAGGCTTGGTTGTTCTGATAAGCTTGGTGGTTCCACAACCTTGATGGTCATAAGGCAAAATGCTTACATCCAGTTACAGTTCAAACAATATGGCTGTTGGTTGGCTGCCAACTCATGCTATCCACACTTGTGAACTTGTGGTTGTCTCCACCATTTGCTCATGTTCCTCTGCACTACTACTAAGTGCTTTAGGCACTGTCGCAAAGCTATCCCTTCAGTGGTAATGAAGTTGTATTATCTATTTTTACCACAAGGTGCCAGTGTTATGTTTAACCGTTGTTATATGTTGCTTAGCTCTAGTCATTCAAGTTTTACTGTTTTGTACCACATGGTCTGTGCCAGCCAATGAGAGATGCTGTTATTTTTCTACCTATCTCTGCACTCTATACATACATGACACAAACCTTAGGGTACAGTCCAGTCTAGTGTGGAGCCTAGAGGTATAAGTGGACACACGTATGGAGAATACAGAGATTTTCCTAACAGCTACACCTACAGACACTTTGCAGTGCTAAGCACTTAAAGAGGACAAGTCAGAGAACACCTCAACCTACGCTGTGAACCTCTCTATAAAGAACAGGGCGGTATCCTAGACAGAGGAACTGACCCGGATAGAGCAAAGCAGCTGCATCCAAGGCCTACGTACTCTATCTGGCAGCGCAAGTGATACCGCAACACGTTTGGACACTTAGCTGAACTCAGGTAACCAGGACTGAGGCTTGTGTCAACCTCTTAGGACGGGTAATCCGACACTGCAGGGCAGAAAGTGGTTTAGTGACACTCGGGCACAAGTATTCTCTTTTTCTCAAGTATCTTCTCAAATATGTCCCAAGTGGGTTGGGGCAAACTCCTTATTGGGACAAACTCCTTTAAACTCTCCTATTCTACCTCAGGACGTCTAAATCTCTCAGCACAGATTCAGTGAACTCAAGTCTGTACATCAGAGGTCACTCGTTACCATTTTATCCTGTATTACAAGAGACTTGTCGGTAAAGATCAGTTTATTTATTCTACTGGGACTCGATGATAATTGCAACAGCACCTATTCACACAGGCTTCACCGACTTTGGTTCATTTTCCCCTTTCTGTCGGTGGCAGTACCAATAGTCTGGGTGGGTCATCTCTCCACTCCGGACCACCGTGATAAGAGCCCAATGGACCCATCACAACCCGTCAGGTTATCAACTATTGGGGAGCAACATAGCCAGCCACAAGAAACTAAAAGCAGGTTTACCATCACACCTGTGTGCTGAACCAGCACTGGCATCACAACTACATTCTCACCGGCTGAGCTATACACCGCCGACCAACCACCATAGAAGTGGCATCACCAGGAACAACTTAGCAGGTGACCGGTTGAGCTACCACATGTTTCTCTCTATAAAGGGAGCCCACTAAGCCAACCTGGTCTCGGTAGTAGCCCAGTACCACCCCTGCTTGTAGTGCCTGCAGCACCAACCACTTGGTCCTTCTCCATCTCTGAGGAAGCCACCGATCCAAGCCTGTGGAACAAGCTTAGAGCAGCCTTCTGCATAACACTTCTTTTCTGCTAATTTTCCACCCCAGCAGCGGGAACAATGACATTAAATGAAAATGACCCGCTACGACAGTGCTCATCAAATAATACTCTGTAGTTTGACTGAAAGACTCTCCACTTACCCCTTATGGTCCCTTTACTCTCTCAGCTGTAGCACAACAGAAGTCATTTCCTACTAGCTTGCCGTTCACTTGTCCGATAATATAAGGTGTATGAGGGGCCTCCAAACTTTCCAAATCCAGATGATGTTGTGAAAGTGTCGTGATGATGAATTTTTGCTACCCAAACCTTCTGTTCTGGGAGAGGTATGCCGATGCCAAAGTTGTCTAGTTGGTGGCTTTCCATGTCAAGCATTCACATGGAAAGAGTACCCATGGCTACAGCATCAGATCCTGGATGTTGCCCACTGGGTCCCAGGTTCGCTAGAGTTTTCTGTTTACTATGCCAAGTCTAGGGTAGGTTTAAAATTAAAAATTGTTGCACAAAAGCTTGATGGTTACATTAACACTAGGTGGCACTCTTTCTTTAAACATTTTAGCTAATGGAGTAGATCACAGATAACATTTCACATTGGTATCTGTTACTTCACACAGGGCCACAGAGCAGTCTCCACACTCTCCTTCTGGCACCCAGGATCCAAAGTTTTATCACTTTCCAAAGAAAGGTTCCTCCCACTATGTACCGTAGCACATATGGGTTGACATTCATGCCCCTCTTGGACTTTCTAACCCCAATCTACAGTCATGGAGAATTTTAGTCCTATTTGTCACCTTCTATTATTTAACATGTGTCGATCTCGTACTTGGAAACTGTTCAATAGGTTCACACATAAAATCTTTAAATTCTTTTAGAAAAAAAATTCTTATACACTTATAGTCTCTCACCAATTTAACAGATTATCATTTTTTTTATCGTTTGGATTCACACAAGCCAATTTTTTTTTTTAATAGCTCATTGTCTTCATTCAAATTATGCGTAGTAAGTTTCTCGAAAATGAAGTCTTGTATGGCAAAAGAAGAAGTCGTCATAATGACTAGTAACAAATTACCATTAGAGTGATGATGACAGATCCACACTGAATTATCACATTTTATCTCTCCTTCAGAATTCTTGCCAAGGGTGTGAAATAGTTTTGAAAACGTTCAGAATTTACAAATTTAAGCAACTTAATTACTTTTACAAGAGATAATTGATAGTGAAATGTGATGGTGGAAGAATTATTACTTTTCTCCATCATAATAGATGATAGGCCGACCCTCCGGGGTTCCATTGAACTTTTGAAATACAACTGTATCAGCCAAACTGTGGTAATCCATCTGAAGTTTCATTGCTCCTTTACTTGCTTCTTAAGGGCACTTTTGATAGAAGCACAAAATGGGAAGGGAGTATAAATAAGATATTGGATTAAGTACAAAAACTCTTTAGTAATCTCAAAAGTGTTTGTAAAATTTACAGAAACTCAGCTGAACAGAATGATGTATCACTTACATTGTTCTGTGCAGCTGATCCAGAGATATCCTACTGAATAACATGGACAATAAGTAGTCCTCTCCATTATGTGCATGAGCCCAGTAATCCTCGATATTCATGAGAAGCAGAAAACTCCGCCCACTAGCTGCTGATTGGCAGTTATCTATCCATGCTGTGTATAGGCAGTCAATGTCAATCAGCAGCTGGAGGGTGGGAGGAGGGGTGTGGCAAGAATCCTATTCTCCTGCCTATTAGAAGAACGGCTGAACAAAATGATGTGAGTAATACACCAATCTGTTCAGCATTTCTGTCACTAGTCCCTCATTTAAGGCAGCATAAACCTAGTGACAGATTCCCTTTAACAATATTAAAAGGGCTGTCTCCCTTGTCACATAACTGTGGAGTATAGGCTCTGGATATGATAGAAAGAATCCTCAACTGACCCAATCCCCTGCAAAATCTGTCCTGACAGTCCCTAATCTGAAGTAGTTATGAAAATTTATAACCGCACTCCTCATCCGAGGTAAGTGCTCTATGAAAGCCTACAAACAGGTGGGACAGAGCGGCACAGCAGCCAGAGAGGAGATGGCATGACCATGAGTAAGGTAGCCTGAGAAGGAGTGGGGAAGGACACAGACAGACCCTAATCTGGTCCCCCCAGGTGACCCCATCTACTTGCCTCAACAGTTCTTGGTGAGTGCTGACAAACACAAGGCTGTCCCTACTTGCAATATGGTGATACAGGAACAAGTACAAGACAAACTTACCTACAAGGGGTAGTCAACAGGCTGGGGTAAAACCAAACAAGCTACGAGGTACAACAACAGGATCCAAGAAAATAGTCAGGTAACAGAGCTGAAGACAGGGAAATCCCGGTAACAATACAGGAAAAGATATGGAGACACCTGCACGCTAGAAAAACTAGTCTAATAGCCAACGTGGATATCAGGGCACTAATACACTATAAAGGATGTGATTGGAACACACACACATAGAAACAGACACAACAAGGATGCATGGAGAAACCAGATGTCAATCACCTAAGCAAAACAAAGATTAACTGTGAAGTGACCAGAGGGAACTCAAAGGAAGAGATGGATGTGGCAGAAAATTCAATACCAGACCAGAAGGATTAGAGCAGTGTTCAGACTGGAGCAAATGAAACATAGAACACTCATACTAATTCATGGCCAAAGTCTTGGTCATACCTTACGACCGTGCCAAGGTCTTACTAGGCATGGACATGACATGAATTCTTTTTTTTTTCATCTAATTGACATTGTTTAACTCTTTATATTGTCATGTACTGTCAACAAACTACACCCTCAAGGATCTACTAAACTTAACTCCCGAAAAATTTCACTTTAATAAAACAAAAATTACCTTCTATGAAAGGTGGTGCATACCATGAAAGCAGTAGCAATGGTTACGAAGCCCAAAGAGTGTATTGTCCTATGCTCGCTTGACCCTGTTCTTCTGTCATGTCATCTAAGTGAATAAAAACAAGGCCTTGAACATTGTTAAGTGTTGGAATGGGGAAACTACCCCCAGTACCCCATAACATTGTGCAGGACTTGGGGGGGAAGGGGGGGGGCTGCTTTTTTCTTTTGGTACTTTAACAATTATGCTTGCCTATTAATTACAGTATATAACACATCATTCTTATGTGATTTAACGTCTTCATTACAATAGATAACCTACGCTAATATATTACTCTTTGCCAAACCTAATTTTTATTTGAGTTTCTGAAGACTAATCCGAGGCTGCTTGAATTGCACTTGTTTCTCTCGGCCGTATCTAGAGACATAAAAGAAAATTAGATATTAATAAGATTGCTCTGCTCTTTACAGAACGAATTAAAAAGGCATTAATATTACAAAAACAAAATGCATGATTGATTCAAGAGTATTTGGGTGATCTTTGGAGCAGTAGAAAAATACACTGTTTCATCCAAACAAAAAAAAAAAAAAAAAAAAAGAGAATATAAAAGAAAAAAAAAAAAAAAAAATAATTAAATTGTGGATTTATTTACCTTTCGAATGTTTCCAAGCTTATTGAAAATCTGAAATAAAGACTCATTTCTATGGCTCTTCTTTCTCTGTTGTAATTCAGCTTGTAGAAAAAAAAAAGTGATAAGAAGAGAGAATTAATAGATTATGTATGTGAGAAGAATATTTAGGGAGGGCGGCGTAGTTCTTCAAGTTTGACGTTTTTTCCGGGCTCGGAATAAAACAGCCATATCAAAAAGGCAATCAATTATTAAAAAAACAAATTGAATTAGTAAGTCGGCGGAATACAGAGAAGGCCTTGAAGCAGCAACAACAAAAAAATGTTGATTAGAAAAGTCTGTCTCACAAATGCAAAAAGAAGAAAAAAAAACAACAAAGAATAAATTAAAAATTCAGGTAAATAGAAGAGATGGGCAAAACTCCTAAATGGCATTAAGAATTCCCAAACACTTGCTTTTGACACGGCTCCGGTCGTATTAGAAATTTCATCTTGTAAAGGTTGGGTTTTCGGCTTCTCTTGGGTGACTTTAATGAGTTATTATTTTCACAGGTCTCATGAAGAAAACAAGAAAATCTTGAAGCGACTCTTCTGTTTAATAGCAAGGTGATAAATGGAGGGCTGTTTTATTAGTTTATAGAAGGTAAAACTTGATAGCAAGCTGAGGGAGTAGAAGAAAAGAAAATTTACTGTAGTTACGGGTTCTCCGGAGGGATGGGAGGTCAGTTTTTAGTGAATAGTTTGGAATAACTCAACTCTCTACGGTTCAGTGCTGTTAAAATTCATTAGCCAATGACTTAAAACTTTACAAGTTCAAGACCCTCTCAGCAGGAGCAGACATACTATTGTTGTAACCTGTGCTTCTAACAATATACCCCCGACAGATCCTAGATAAAAGATGTGTGGCAGGTGACTGCATGATGCTGGAGAAGTTGGATTCTTACTTTATAGCCTTCATACCGGATCCATTCTTCATCATAGATCTTACAAGGTGGGTTGGGTACTGTATATTCTCTGCTTAGCAAATATTTGCTAACACTTCAGACTAGAGAAGAGTTGTTACTATCATGTACAGGTGGATCATCCACAGAAGTTTTCAGATATCCTTGTGACTTGTGGACTTCAAGCTGATAGTGGAGATTTTGGTGGTCTTTCTTGGTGATCCTGGTCTTTCTTTTGGTTGTGGGTTTAAGACTATGTCTTTGTGGTCTCTTAATGTTACCCTTACTTGCAAGTTATTGTCCTCAAGCCGCTGTTGGCTGGAGCTGACCTTTTTTCTCCACTGGGTGTAACTGACCTCTATGCTTACTAAAGACGCATGCACACACGGATCTATGGAACGTGAAGCTGCAGGCTGGCATCATGAACTCCCAGCTGCATGTGTGGTGTCCCACCATGGGTGCACTCCTATGCACCTTGGTAAGTCGTTCTTTCAGGTTAACAAGTGGCAGATGAAGTACCTTGTTTTCCCCACTAGGTGTCACAACTGTTTTTATGTCTTCTATGTACAGCTGTAGATCCAAAGGGTTAACTTTTTTTTACCATGTGTTGTATGCTGACCAGTCACAGATGCTCTTCTTTCCTAGCCTATCCTATTCTTCTTCTCTCTCACCCTCACTCAGCCCCACCATTCACAGTAGGGTTTCGATATAGTTCCTGTAGGAGGAGTTAGTTCCGTGTGGGAGGAAGTGGGAAGTTAGTTGGTGTTTAGAGACTGAAGCAAAAGACTTTATTTTGTATGCAAGCAGCAACCACAGTTATACAGTGCCATGCTCCACTTAGGGGAGAGAAGCCACCTAAGATCACATTAACCCACTCGAGGAACCTCTCGAAACCGTGCAGGGCAGTCTCCTGATACAAAAGGAACTGAACCCAGTAGGACAAAGCTACCAAAATAGGTATACGTATCCTACTGCACAGTGCAAAACAACCGGGTAATCTTGGAAGCCTGCTACACCCAGATAACCAATGACTGGGGCTCATGCTACCCACCTAGAATGGGTTCTACGCAACTAGGGGGCAGAAGACGGTCAGACTATAGTAAAAACGTAAGTACGAGTATGACTTTAGTTCCGGATTCTACAGTACAGATTCTACATTAGGCAGGGCTCCTCTGGCAACTCCTCTCCTCTTCCTTCTCGTCACAAAGCACTTACTACCACAACCACCTACATCTACAAAGCACTGGTTTACTCTATTGTCAGCAACTACATTTGTCTAGATTTGCGCTCCCTGTATTGAGTGAACTGTTCACCTGCAATTTCATTCAGTAAGGTGTTCTATTCTTGTACTAAACGTGTAGGACGTCTTATGTTCCTGCACCTAAACACATCACTGTCTACCTTGGGATATTTTTTCCCCTCTCTGTGGGTGGCAGTACCGATATCCTGGGTGGGTCTACAACCACTCCAGGTTACTATGACAAGTGCCCAAGGGAGTCGCAACACTCCTGGAGGTTACTGACCATTTGAGGACAACAAATCGGCCAAAACTGTTACCAACATCATACCTGTGTACTACTACAGCACTATATGTCTTAACCTGAGACTTTGTGCATTTATCTATGCGATCATCCATTTTACCCTATTTTGAGCAGGGTCTTGCTGACCTGAAACTTTATATGAACTAGATTTTATTTTCTTCCCGGTAATTGTTAATGTTAACCTCTCAGTCACCTTCCCGCTTCCTGCTGCAGGCTCTATTAATGTAGAAGCTATCATTATTACTTGACTACCTTGTGCGGCAGTGTTCAGTACATTGCTGTAGTTATTGTCCTCATTGATGATCAGTCGTCTCCTCGTCTTTTGCTTCTGTATTGAAAAGATTTGCATCTACATCTGTTTTGGACTCACTCTCCTGGTTTTGGCTAATGAAAGAAAATACTGGTCAATGGAGGAAACCACTAGAGGAAACCACTGCAATGGTTTCGTTTTAGCACCATGTGCACTTTGTATATATGTGAGCACTTTTACTGACCTCACAGTATGCTTGACACCATAAAAATGCTACCTAAGCTATCGACATCATGTTATAGTGCAGAAGGATCTGAGCAGATTGATATATATCTTTTTTGGAAAAGATTCAGTATAACTGAACGAAATTGTAATTTATGGATTGACATCTCTAAAGTTTTCATGCTAGAGAGTCCAGTCCATTGACACCACCCACTAGACTCCTTAACCCAGAATGAGCAGGGATTTCACCCATACACTAAAATCCAATGGTCAGGTTGATGGTTCATTGTTTAGCACTGTTACATGTAGCACTGGGGTCCTGGGTGGATCCTTCTCCCACACTCCAAGAATGTAATATCTCTTTGAAAAGTTCCAACATGGCTGGGCTGGTATTTGATTGCCTGGGGTCCACCAATAACAAAGATGAAGAGACAGCTGGTGAGATCTTCCACAGATGTGGAAAGTTTTTGGAGGACCTAGTTTGGGAGAGGGACTGATGTTATTGCGATATCTGTGCAGACCTGTGGAATATGTTGGTGTTATATAAGCAACATAATGTGGATAAATAATATATTTAAATACTGCATGTAAGTGGTTTACGTCATTTGCCCACTGCATCAATGAAGAAGAGGAGTTTGGTGATTATGTCTATCAATATGACATTGTATTGTGCACCAGGGACCATCAGAATAGATAAACCTCCATCATACGTGTAAGTCATTAGCGTCCTTGTTACCTTGTCAAAGAAAATGGCAGCTCCATAGCACTTAGTTGTCAACTTATGCATTGGAAAGTCCTTGGAACACCAGAGAAATCAATCATTGTCTGCAGCAGATTTGAGTGTTGACAAATGCATGAAAGATTCACGATGGAGTCAAATATTTCCTTAAAGTGGAAAAAACAATAGTTACTGTAGTCCTTGAAACTATAAAAGTCTTATTTTATTTCCATATTTACCTACATTGATACATTTGCACTAATAGGGTACATGGGAAGGGGTTGCCTTCATGAGACAATTCCCTTATCATGGGGATGAAAAATGACAGAATGTCGTCATGACCATTGTGATGGCTATTATTGACAACATCCATAGCACGGGTTATCATTTTTTTTTTTGTGGAATGAGATGTAAATCTCTGCTTATAGTTTACAAAACTCTCCACAGTCCTGAACTGTCATACCTCTCTGTACTTCTCTATTTCCCAAATTGGTGGTGCTCTTCATTCAGATAATGACATACAACTCTAATCCTCTCACTTTCATCTGCAATACTTCTCCTATGCTACTATAATACTGCCCCTATATACAAGAATATAACTACTATAATACTGCTCCTATATACAAGAATATTGCTACTCTAATACTGCTCCTATATACAAGAATATAACTACTATAATACTGCTCCTATATACAAGAATATAACTACTATAATACTGCTCCTATATACAAGAATATTGCTACTGTAATACTGCTCCTATATACAAGAATATAACTACTATAATACTGCTCCTATATATAAGAATATAACTACTATAATACTGCCCCCTATATACAAGAATATAACTACTATAATACTGCCTCCTATATACAAGAATATAACTACTATAATACTGTTCCTATATACAAGAATATAACTACTATAATACTGCTCCTATATACAAAAATATAACTACTATAATGCGGTTCAGAGAAGAAAAGGAGCGCTGCACCTCACACCTATGGCTGATACTGGTGCCCCTAGGCTAAATAAAAAACACATCAGAATTTTGTGTATGAATTGATCAAGCCATACTGCCCCATGTACCATCCTGCAGGTATCTGATACACATGGGTCCCTACACTAAGTCCACACCGTGCCAGTCAGTGGCCACCAACCCCGCAGGCGCGCATAGCCAGGGATTGGGGGCCATGGGACGGCCCTGCGACCCCCATGCCACAGGACCAGACCCAAAAACACCACACCAGAACCCGGCCAGCACCGCCGGCGGAGAAGGTCGCCCCCAAACAGCACAAGTCTGGATGAGATATTGCGCTCACCATAGCTGCTGCAGACAGAATGGGAAAAGACAGGAGGGATTAAAACCATTTGCACTCAGGTGTCTCCTGCTAATTGCGGTCATGTGGGTCTCACCAGGAGGAGTGCAAAACACGGAGAAAAGAGAGAAGCAAAATGCGGTTCAGGGAAGAAAAGGAGCGCTGCACCTCACACCTATGGCTGATACTGGTGCCCCTAGGCTAAATAAAAAACACATCAGAATTTTGTGTATGAATTGATCAAGCCATACTGCCCCATGTACCATCGTGCAGGTATCTGATACACATGGGTCCCGCAGGGCCGTCCCATGGCTCCCGTTCCCTGACTGTGCGCGCCTGCGGGGTTGGTGGCCACTGACTGGCACGGTGTGGACTTAGTGTAGGGACCCATGTGTATCAGATACCTGCACGATGGTACATGGGGCAGTATGGCTTGATCAATTCATACACAAAATTCTGATGTGTTATTTATTTAGCCTAGGGACACTAGTATCAGCCATAGGTGTGAGGTGCAGCACTCTTTTTCTTCCCTGAACCGCATTTTGTTTCTCTCTTTTCCCCGTGTTTTGCACTCCTCCTGGTGAGACCCACATGACCTCAATTAGCAGGAGACACCTGAGTGCACATGGTTTTAATCCCTCCTGTCTTTTCCCATTCTGTCTGCAGCAGCTATGGTGAGCGCAATACCTCATCCAGACTTGTGCTGTTTATGGGCGACCTTCTCCGCCGGCGGTGCTGGCCGGGTTCTGGTGTGGTGTTTTTGGGTCTGGTCCTGTGGCATGGAGGTCGCAGGGCCATCCCATGGCCCCCGTTCCCTGACTGTTCGCGCCTGCGGGGTTGGTGGCCACTGACTGGCACGGTGTGGACTTAGTGTAGGGACCCATGTGTATCAGATACCTGCACGATGGTACATGGGGCAGTATGGCTTGATAAATTCATACACAAAATTCTGATGTGTTATTTATTTAGCCTAGGGGCACTAGTATCAGCCATAGGTGTGAGGTGCAGCACTCTGTTTCTTCTCTGAACCGCATTTTGTTTCTCTCTTTTCCCCGTGTTTTGCACTCCTCCTGGTGAGACCCACATGACCTCAATTAGCAGGAGACACCTGAGTGCACATGGTTTTAATCCCTCCTGTCTTTTCCCATTCTGTCTGCAGCAGCTATGGTGAGCGCAATACCTCATCCAGACTTGTGCTGTTTAGGGGCGACCTTCTCCGCCGGCGGTGCTGGCCGGGTTCTGGTGTGGTGTTTTTGGGTCTGGTCCTGTGGCATGGAGGTCGCAGGGCCGTCCCATGGCCCCCGTTCCCTGACTGTGCGCGCCTGCGGGGTTGGTGGCCACTGACTGGCACGGTGTGGACTTAGTGTAGGGACCCATGTGTATCAGATACCTGCACGATGGTACATGGGGCAGTATGGCTTGATGAATTCATACACAAAATTCTGATGTGTTATTTATTTAGCCTAGGGGCACCAGTATCAGCCATAGGTGTGAGGTGCAGCACTCTGTTTCTTCCCTGAACCGCATAACTACTATAATACTGCCCCCTATATACAAGAATATAACTACTATAATACTGCTTTTATATACAGGAATATAACTCCTATAATACTGCCTCCTATATACAAGAATATAACTACTATAATACTGCCCCCTATATACAAGAATATAACTACTATACTACTGCTTCTATATACCAGAATATAACTACTATAATGCTGCTCCTACGTACAGTAATATAACTACTATAATACTGCTCCTATATACAAGAATATAACTACTATAATACTGCCCCTGTATACAAGAATATAACTACTATAATACTGCTCCTATATACTGTACTACAATATAACTACTATAATTGGTGAAGGTGGAGAGACAGCCAGCCCGCACTGCATTCAAATAGTCCCGATATAACTGACCGGAGGCACAAATGGAGACTATAACGAAGACTGCTGGGGTGCTAACATGAAAAGGCAGTAAAGAAATATGGAAAGGAGAGATAGTCCAGCACTCACCAGATGTCGTCTTCAATAGTTTATTGCATGGAAAACATAGCAGGGAGGGGAAGGTGGATCAGTGCAGGTGCAGGCGCATCACCTGGGATAGCTATTTCGGGACTCCTCCCTTCGTCTAGCCAGGCCGATACGTCACACCTGGGGAGGGTGCTATATATACATAGTGAACACTGGTGAACAATAGTGGTATAAAAAGTGAACACTTAAGGAATAATCAGAAGTACAGATGTATATTAGCGCTACAATAGTATTACGATCTATGTATAGCTAGAACATTATAGAAATGCACCTGCACTGATCCACCTTCCCCTCCTTGCTATGTTTTCCATGCAATAAACTATTGAAGACGACATCTGGTGAGTGCTGGACTATCTCTCCTTTCCATATAACTACTATAATACTGCTCTTATATACAAGACTATAACTACTTTAATACGGCCTCCTATATACAAGAATATAACTACTATAAGGAAAAGGAGAGAAAGTCCAGCACTCACCAGTTGATGTCTTCAGAAGTTTATTACGTGGAAACCAATGCAGGGAGGGGAACGTGGATCAATGGAGGAGCAGGCGCATCTCTCCCTTTCGTTATACTCCCCTACCTATTCATCGTAGCACCCCAGTTGCCTTCATCATAGTCGTACCCTGCGCCTCCGGTGTAATTATATTGGGACTACGTGTATGCAGTGCAGGCTGGCTGCCTCTCCATTCCCAATAACTACTATAAGGCTGGGTTCACACTACGTATATTTCAGTCAGTATTGTGGTCCTCATATTGCAAACAAAACGAGGAGTGGATTGAAAACACAGAAGGGCTATGATCACACAATGTTGAAATTGAGTGGATGGCTGCCATTTAATGGCAAATATTTGCTTTTATTTTAAAACAACGGCTGTTATATTGAAATAAATTGAAATAATGGCAGTTATTTACTGTTATATGGCGGCCATCCACTCAATTTCAACATTGTGTGGACAGAGCCTTTCTGTGTTTTTAATCCACTCCTGGTTTTGGTTGTAATATGAGGACCACAATACTGACTGAAATATACGTAGTGTGAACCCAGCCTAATACTGCGTCCTATGTACAAGAATACAGCTACTATAATACTGCCCCCCATATACGAGAATATAACTACTATAACACTGCTCCTATATACAAGAATTTAACTACTATAATACTGCCCCTATATACAAGAATATAACTACTATAATACTGCCTCCTATATACAGTAACATAACTACTATAATACTGCTCCTATTTACAAGAATATAACTACTATAATATCGCTCCTATATACAAGAATATAACTACTATAATACTGCTCTTATATACAAGAATATAACTACTATAATATTGCTCCTATATACAAGAATATAACTACTATAATACTGCTCCTATATACAAGAATATAACTACTATAATACTGCTCCTATATACAAGAATATAACTACTATAATACTGCCTTCTATATACAAGAATATAACTACTATAATGAACTGGTAGAGTGCAGTCGGCACTGCCGGTGATAAACGCTATGTGGAACTGGCTGTCAGAATATAGACCCGTAACTGCTTGCATGGGGGTGCTCCCAGATGTAGAAGAGAAGGCAAATGCAATGAAACGTAGAAAAAAGACTGGGGCACTCACCCAATGTTGCAAGCTGAGTAAATTTATTTCAATGCGACATCAATCCAAAGGTGAGGGAGGACAGATGGATAGCGGGCGCTCACACCCCCGGGACGAAGTTTCACGCCTGGGCGGCGCTTCTTCCTGCCGGGAAATCACCTGACCTCTGGGAGGGGAGTGTTTAAATACCATACACCAGGGTAAACAAAAAAACACCTGTGACATAAAAAATAGTAAAAACACAATTCATAGACAATTATTGTAATCGTTGCGCTCATTGAGCCCGAGAGGTCCAACGGCATTCAGCTTTGAGATCCAATAGACCTCTCTGGACAGTAACCGTCTATGCCAATCACTACCGTCCGTGGGGGCTTTAACCCTTTCTAAGCCCATGTATTTAATGCAGCTTGTATCTCCCCTGTGTACCGTACGTATATGGTCAATTAGGCGCGGGACACCTTTGCCAGTCCTAACAGAATACATATGTTCTTTATAGCGGATCCACATTTTCCTTTTGGTTTTGCCGACGTAAAAGAACATACACGGACAAAAAATGACATACACTACATAGGTACTTTGACATGTGATAAACTCTGTTGCAGTAATATCCGTACCATTAAGCTTAATGTAAGGCTTGTCATACATGAAGTTGCAGTATCCACACTGCCTACACTTCCTATTACCTGCAGGTAAAGCTTGCCTCAGCCAATTGGAATCTTGGGGTTTACTGTTATGAGCCATATTCAACATGTCACCTATTGTTTTGTTTTTTGTAAAGGTGATGACTGGAGGGTTAATGACCTTAGGGTTCAGGTCAGAATCAGCTTCTAGTAACCTCCAGTTTTTCCTGATAGCAGATGAGATGATACTGTTAAGCGGGGTATTCTGGAAAACAAAGGAGAACCTATCTAGACTGGTGTCTCTGTGTTTATGGTACAGTAAGGTATTCCTATCCAAATTAGCCGCTCTCTCTAGGCTATCTGATACAACTTTCTCCGGATACCCTATTCTCTGAAGTCTAATTTCTAATGACTTAGCTTGTCTGTGAAAACTGTCATAGGAAGAGTTGATTTTTCTGAGTCTGGTCATTTGACCAAAGGGATGGCATTGCGTACCGTGGCTGGATGTGAGCTATGGTAGTGTAGTAGTGAATTGCTGGAGGTGGGTTTGCGATAGACTGAAGTGTGAAGTGTACCTTCTCTGGCCTCGATCCAGACATCAAGAAATTCTATACTCTGTCCCCCGAATTTGTGTGTAAATATCATATTGATCTCAAAGCTGAATGCCGTTGGACCTCTCGGGCTCAATGAGCGCAACGATTACAACAATTGCCTATGAATTGTGTTTTTACTATTTTTTATGTCACAGGTGTTTTTTTGTTTACCCTGGTGTATGGTATTTAAACACTCCCCTCCCAGAGGTCAGGTGATTTCCCGGCAGGAAGAAGCGCCGCCCAGGCGTGAAACGTCGTCCCGGGGGTGTGAGCGCCCGCTATCCATCTGTCCTCCCTCACCTTTGGATTGATGTCGCATTGAAATAAATTTACTTAGCTTGCAACATTGGGTGAGTGCCCCAGTCTTTTTTCTACGTTTCATTGCATATAACTACTATAATACTGCCCCTATATACAAGAATATAACTACTATAATACTGCTCTTATATGCTAGAATATAACTACTATAATACTGCTCCTATATACAAGAATATAACTACTATAATACTGCTCCTATATACAAGAATATAACTACTATAATACTGCTCCTATATACAAGAATATAACTACTATAATACTGCTCCTATATACAAGAATATAACTACTATAATGCGGTTCAGGGAAGAAACAGAGTGCTGCACCTCACACCTATGGCTGATACTAGTGCCGCTAGGCTAAATAAAAAACACATCAGAATTTTGTGTATGAATTGATCAAGCCATACTGCCCCATGTACCTCGTGCCGGTATCTGATACACATGGGTCCCTACACTAAGTCCACACCGTGCCAGTCAGTGGCCACCAACCCCGCAGGCGTGCACAGTCAGGGAACGGGGGCCATGGGACGGCCCTGTGACCCCCATGCCACAGGACCAGACCCAAAAACACCACACCAGAACCCGGCCAGCACCGCCGGCGGAGAAGGTCGCCCCCAAACAGCACAAGTCTGGATAAGGAATTGCACTCACCATAGCTGCAGCAAACAGAATGGGAAAAAACATAACTACTATAATACTGCTCTTATATACTAGAATATAACTACAGTGGTACCTTGGTTTAAAAGTAACTTGGTTTAAGAGCGTTTTGGTTTAAGAGCTCACAGTTTTTCAAAATTGTGACTTGGTTTAAGAGCTTTGCTTTGGTTTAAGAGCTCCCTGTACTGGGTGGGAGGGCGAGTGGAGGAGCGGCATGGTCTACATAGCGGGGTCTGCAGCTCTGTACTCTGACCCAGGAAGTCTCCCTCACCTTCCAAATCATAGCAGATCCACTTCAGGCTGGGGCTCACATCAGGGGACAGGACTGTGGAGGTAATCTCTCCATAGCTGTAACCCCTCTATCCCCAGACACAGAGTACTATAATACTCTTCCCATATACAAGAATACTATTCTATTGTGTAGCCCATTCATCATACACTATGTGTATATAATGACACTATAGGAAGCAGCGTTTGAGTCTTCCAATCATCAGTACATGCTTCAACAATAAGTGACAATGACGATTCAATGCTTTTGCTAAGATGACGGCCTTGGTTTTATATTTTTAGAGCGGCACCTCACACAAATGCAGTTTCTAAAACATTGAATTAAACTAACTGATAAGGACAGCTTAGGGGGAAAAAATCTACAATAGCTGGAATGCGTCCAAGAGGAAGCTATATGAGGAGCTGAAGGAGTTTTTCTTTAGTTTTTTTTTTTGCACCATTCTCAAAAGAAGTGTCCAGCAAAGCAAAAACACTGCAAAGCATGAGTTCTCTATAGTGCAGATCCTGAAGGCAGGTGCATGCCATTGCTTCCATTAACCTCTTTAGGACAACAATACTGATTATTTTTTTTTTTATTAACACTGGACTCCTGTGTAGAATATGACAAAACTCGGTTGTTGCATGACAGTAGGGCCCATGCTCTATCAGGAGCAGAGAAATCTTTGATCTTTGTAGTTTAACCCCTTAGATTCCATGGTCAAATTGTGATCGTAACATTAAAGAAGTCTGGTGAAAATTTTTATAAAAGTATTGTATTGCCCCCCAAGAGTTATACAAATCCCCAATATACACTTATTACAGGAAATGCACATAAAGTGCTTTCTTCCCTGCACTTACTACTGCATCAAGGTTTCACTTCCTGGATAACATGGTGATGTCACTTCCTGGATAACATAGTGATGTCACGACCCGACTCCCAGAGCTGTGCAGGCTGTGGCTGCTGGAGAGGATGATGGCAGGGGGGCACTGGAGGGACACTGAGCATCCATCTGCTATCATCCTCTCCAGCAGCCACAGCCCGCACAGCTCTGGGAGTCGGGTCGTGACATCACCATTTTATCCAGGAAGTGACATCACCATGTTATCCAGGAAGTGACATCACCATGTTATCCAGGAAGTGAAACCTTGATGCAGTAGTAAGTGCAGGAAGAAAAACTCTTAATAAGCATTTCCCGTAATAAGTGTACAGTATATTGTTAATTCGCATAACTTTTGGGGGGGGCAATACAATAATTCATGAAAAATTTTCGCCGGGCTTTAGGGTCCGTTCACACATACCAACTACAAGTCAAGGTCCTGGCAGGTGTCTGTCAGTACATACTCGCAGCGGTCTGAAAGACCGCTGCGAGTATGTAATGCAGCCGTTCCCTTAACCCTTTCTGCTGCCGCTTGGCTCCCCCATTGTGTGTATATACATTACCTCTCTTCACCGGGGACATGCAATGTCCCCAAACAGGTGTGCTATTGCTGTTCTGTATACCTATACAAGTCGGTAATACAAAGTATATGCATTTTGGGCTGAAGGTGTCTTAATGCACTCCCACTAATAGATGTCCACAGAATGTTAATTATTGCCTGGTACAGCTGAAGGTATTCATGTAAGGGTTAACTGTCTATGTGACTTATCTCATGCACTGTATGATGTATTTGCCACCAGCTGAGAGTTGGCCGAGACCAGTCCCTGTCGAGGGTTTCTCACAGTTATCTTTCCTCTCGTTTAGTAACCTATCAGAGGTTAGACTCACAGTCTACTATGTCCTTTCCACAAATCAGTTATGGTGTGTTTACACAGAGAGATTTATCTGACAGACTAAACTATAAATAGATAACAGGTCATAAAGGAAAGACTGAGATTTATCCTCTTCTCAAACCCATTATTGGCTTTAGCTACAAAAATCTGTCAGATAAATCTCTGTGTAGACACACCATAAGCCCCATGAGGTCTTTCTATAGTAGTGGGGTAGATTGTTCTGGGGTTTATGAATTAAAAGTCAGAGGCAGAGCAAGAAATATTTTATCCTACTGAGAGACTTTCCAGGGCCTGGTCTGGAGGCCAGGACCCACCTGTGGGATACTTCCCTGAGCCAGAGAGTGTGTGCAGATCCTTTATTTAATGCACTCCTGTACCCTATCAAATCTGGGCTAGTGAATCCTGTGGTTAGGCTACTATAGAAGAGGACAAAGGACTTATCCACACTGAGCGGCTTTCTTCTCTTCTTCTCAAGTGTTCTGATTACTTAGACAGGGGCCTTAGAAGTCAGTAGATAAGTAAGAGCAACTAAAGCCAAAAACTTGTGATTGTGTATGCATTAGGCTGGTTAAACCTCTTTGTCCCTCCTACCCACCCTCCTCATCATTAGAAATGCTCCTATTCATCAGCTGTGTCAGCACGGCACATGGGCTGGATGGTTAAGGCACCTGTGCAATGTTCAGACAGGAGAAAATGTTCTAGGAGCATTCCTAATGATGAAGAGGGTGGGGAGGAGGGACGGAGAGGGTGTGCCTATATACTACTGGGGGAGCGCACAGGGATCTATATGCTACTGGTGAAGCAAAAGCGGGCTATATACTACTGTGGGAGTGGACAGGGGGCTATTACTATGTGGGGGCAATAATTCTCCATGGGGGCACAGCAGAAACCATTATTCCTATATGGGGGAACAGCAGGGGATCCTACATACAGGGGGCAACCCAGATACCTACTGGCTTTACTGAACCAAACAGCAAAATTACTACTGTATGGGAGCCTACAGGAGGGAAAAGGGGTAGAAAGTTGCTAGAAAAGTGCGTAGCCTAAGATGTTTTTCTGACAGGGTGTGAAGAGACGAATTGTAGCTGCAAGAGATCATCATGGTGGTCTGGGCCAGATGAAGAGGAAAAGGAAAGTGACGCCTCAGATCAAAGAAGACGTCACCTTTGAGTCACTGTATGATGAATTTTGTATTCAATAGAACATTATTTGGTAGGAGTGCTGCACTGCTCTGTGCCGCAATAACAGTACCAGTTCATGAGGAGCAGTGCGCCCACTAGGTAGCAAATGTTTTAAGTTTAAAAATAAAATGATCATATTAATAAAGTGAAGCGGGGAAAGCAGAGCCCTCGAATTTAAAAATAACAGAAAACATAAAGTTGTGAACTACACCTCCCAGCATGCACTGACAGCTATAGACCTTCAGGTACTGCTGGGAGTTGTAGTTCTCCAAACAAAAAAGATAATTCTGGGGTATCCATTTTACCTAATAAAAATATATTTTTTGTTGGGAGAACTATAACTCTCAGCAGTTCCTGAAGGTCTATAGCTGTTTGTTATGTAATGTAATACCTAACACTATCGATTGTGAACTACAACTCCCAGCATGCCCTGACAGCTATAGAGAATGGTTGCTTCCGGTATGCCCAACAAGATTATATGGTATATAGTGTCTGTGCTGCAGTGACATCTTATCATATAATTTTCCCCATACGGTAAGTGGGCTTGTGTGTGTTGAAATGCCAGGGCTGATTTTCAGTCCAAGTCCGGCCCTGGGTGCAAGTAAAACTTCCTACTGTTTAAGTTACTGCTGGACTCTGTGGTTCCTTAGCACTACACGGCATCATCACACTATAGGAGCACCTATCGGGACTATTGGGATACAATTGCGTCCCCTGATTTGTGCTTTGACTGTATGTGGCATTGAGTATCGGTTATATAGTTAGTCCACGGGACAAATGATTGCACCATGACAATATGATAGTGACATAGTTAATAACTTGGTGCTAGTTGTACTTGTTATACTATATATATATATATATATATATTTATATATATATATATATATATATATGAGATTTATCAAACATGGTGTAAAGTGAAGCCGGCTCAGTTGCCCCTAGCAACCAATCAGATTCCACCTTTCATTTCCACAGTGTCTGTGAGGAAAGAAAGGTGGAGTCTGATTGGTTGCTAGGGGCAACTGGGCCTGTTTCACTTTACACCATGGTTGATAAATCCCACTCCTAGTGTGTGTACAGTCCCTGTAAATACATTCATATGCACAACCTCAAAGAATAAGATGGGACAGACATTCTCCAACTATCTCATAATGAAAAACAAATGTATATATATATATATATATATATATATATATATATATATATACAATAGCTATATATGGTGTCTAGAAGTCATGTCTAAGTCCCGTGTGATGTGCACTGGCTATATGGATGGGCCAGAGATGACCAAATCTGGTGCCATGTGGGGCATCACTGGGATGCTGGTGATATTGGTAATGATAAGGGTTAACTATTGGGAATGATAGGGTTAAGTATGGGGAATGATGAAGTAAACTGTTGCAAGGCTCTGATTGTCTGTCAGCTGACTCTGATGTCTGGGATAATGAGGGACCCCTGACTACCCTATCATGATGAATCTTATTGGTGGGTGTCAGTGTGCAGTGAGGCTATTGGCTGATGCTGGGAGAGTGTTTGGGGAGGAGTTAGAAGCAGCTCACATATAAGACGGGTGATGGCTGCCAGATGGTTGATAGCCTTCTCTTCCTCAGCATGCTATGTTTAGCCAGGAAACATTGCAGCAGCATTGATTTTCTATTTTAAATAGTGATGTCTTGTGTACATCTTAACATAGGCATAACATGATGTCTGCCTTGCATGGCAGACATCACTAGCATATAACCTTGCACTTAAAAAAACAGATTGCAAGTAAATCTGACAATATTATTGGTGCTCCAGGATCTTATGTTTTTTTAAGTTTCTTTACTGCACTTTTAGGCTATGTTCACACACTGAAATTTTTGCTTGAACACACAGGAAGACTATGGTCTCACACTGAAATTTAATGGCAAATGTCTGTTCTTTCTAAACAATGGCCGTTGTATTAACCCTTAGACAGTCAGTTTTGGTGTTTATGACACGGCCAAAGTTTTCAAATATGGTCTGTCACTTTAAGCATTAATAACTTTGAAATGCTTTTACCGATCCTTGTGATTCAAAGATCGTTTTTTGGGGGTTTTTTTGTGACATTCTACTTTGTTAGTGGTAAATTTGGATTTATAGCTTTAGAATTTTTTTTGTGAAAAACTCCAAAAGTTGTGAAAAGAAAAGCATTTTTCTACATTTGAAAGTCTCTGCCAAAAAGGAAAATGGTGGTACTACCTAAATTATATATTCACATCTAGAACATGTCTACTTTATATTAGCAGCATTTGGTGAACATGCTTTTACTTTTTTTAGGATGTTGGAGGCCGTAAATGTTTAGTAGAATTTTTCATGAAAATTCCAAACTCAGAAATTCTTTAGGCACTAGTTCAGTTTTGGAGTATATTTTAGAGTTCTGTATACTAGAAACCCCCATAATTTACCCATTTTGAAATCTTCACCTTTCATACAGGTTTTTTTTTAACCCTTTGGGCATTTCACAGGAATAACTGCAAAGTAAGAGTGAAAAGTTCAAATTAGCATTTTCTTTGCAGAGATTTCAATGTGATACTATATATTTTTTACCCCACCAATGCCGGCGATTGTCGGTGCTGGACTCCCTTTGGGGGGTCCAGTGACAGCTACACTAGACTGGCAGCTATCAGCTGACAATATAGTTGTTGCTGCCGGTCACTGTTTGTGTCCTTGTGCTGAAACTAACCTCCTACAAGGATGTATTATAACTGACTGGTGCAGCTTGGGGTTAAAATAACAGCAATTATTTGCCATTAATTGGCAGCTATTCACTAAATTTCAGCAGTGTGTGAACATAGCCTTTCTGTATCTCCAATCCAAAATAAAAGCCTTAATAGAAGTTAATTTTTGGGGTTGAGGTTCACAAACGAGAGATTTTTGTACTAGGGCCCTGAGGGTTTATGTTGTAGAAATATTAAAGTGAACACACCCTAACCAATCAAGAGCACAAGCTCGGAGTAGTACATGTCTGGCACATTATCTCCCGGCTCTGCGCTATGTGATCAAGATGGCCACATAATGTAAGGGTCCTTAAACACGCACAGATTAATCTTTGAGGGTATAAACCCACACACCGTATATGCAGCAGATATGCAACAAATACGCAGCAGATTTGTTGGTACAGATTTGATGCTGTGTTCAGTTATTTAGATCTAATCTGCTGCGATTTTGCTGCGAGTTTGCTGTGAGTTTGCTGCGTATCGCAGCAGTAAATACGCTGCATATACGGTGTGTGGGTTTATACCCTGAGGGTATAAACACACACACTCACTGTATACGCAGCATATTTACAGCTGCAGATTTGTTGCGTATTTGCTGCGTATCGCAGCAGTAAATACACTGCGTATACGGTGTGTGTTTATACCCTTAATCACCTGTTTAGCGAATGACAAGTGATTTTTTTTATCGACAGGCATTTAGACAAGGAGATAAATCGGTATGAAAAGTTGTTAATGCGTCCGTAATTGCAGTTGTATATTTTCTGTGAATAACGGTAATTGCGTTCTTATCTATATAGAGTGATTGATCAGTGTTCACACAAAGACTTAGAACGATCAACAATGATTTTGTGGTCAGTTGAATAGATGCGATCAACAGCATACAAATTATTTTTTGTTAATAATTTGGTCGCTGCCGCGTTTACACCGGAATATTATTGCTTAAATGCAAACAATTTAGCGATTTTTTTTTTTTTTGTCAAATTGGCTCCTGTGCCCATGTCATCCCAATCTCGTATCGGCACATCCATCTACTGGAGTGGCTGACAGATTAGGACATGCTGGTACGTGATTATGCGGTTAAGAAAGGGGTTAAACATTTGAATAAGTTTAGTTTCTGAAGCCAGAGTACAGCTTTAGGGTACATTCACACCTTCAGGATCTGCAGCAGATCTGATGCGGTGTTCAGTTATTTAAATGAAATCTGCTGCAGAAAATCTGCTGCAGATCCTGTAGGTGTGAACGCACCATTAAAGGAGAAGTCCGGCCAAAATTAATTTTTGATATGTTGTTACTTATGAAAAGTTATACAAATTTCTAATGTACATTAATTATGGGAAATGCACATATACTGCTATTTCCCTTAATGTAGTAGATCAGGAAGTGTTAGAAATATCTCTGAAGAAGTGACGTCACGACCCAGGGTGTAATTCCTATGGAGTGTCCAGCAGGGGGTGCTCTCTATATAGAAGTCTATGGGACTTTATTGTTTCTATGGGTTTCTATGTAATGTAATGTAATGTAATGTAGTGTACAGTGCTTTATTGAATGAATACATCTATGGAATACTTTGGGGAGCAAGTGTCCTTGCTCCCCAAAGTATTGCATAAATGTATTCATTCAATACATTCAATACACAGTAAGCCCGCCGATCCGCCGCATTTCCGCCGAATTTCCGCCGCATTCCCGCCGATCCGCCGCATTCCCGCCGATCCGGACCATATACATTGAACTACAGCTCCCATCATCTGCTTCTAGTATGAACAGGTGATGGGAGCTGTAGTTGGGTAATGGATATGACATGCCGCCGGGCGCAGGGGGGAGCCGCTCAGTACGCAGGAGCGCTCCCCCCTCCTCCTCCTCCTTCCGGGATAACTTCCGCCTATACCAATGCTGACTCCCTGCCTGGCCGCCGCTCTCCGCTCACATATACCGGCTCCCGGCATCAGCGCGGACACCAGGATGCATCGGGAGCCGGTATGTATGGGGGGGAGAGTGGAGAGCGGCGGCCAGGCAGGGAGTCAGCATTGGTATAGGCGGAAGTTATCCCGGAAGGAGGAGGAGGAGGGGGGAGCGCTCCTGTGTACTGAGCGGCTCCCCCCTGCGCCCGGCGGCATGTCATATCCCTTACCCAGCTACAGCTCCCATCACCTGTTCATACTAGAAGCAGATGATGGGAGCTGTAGTTCAATGTATATGGTCCGGATCGGCGGGAATGCGGCGGATCAGCGTGTGGCGGATCGGCGGGAATGCGGCGGAAATGCGGCGGATCGGCGGGCTTACTGTGTATTGAATGTATTGAATGAATACATTTATGCAATACTTTGGGGAGCAAGGACACTTGCTCCCCAAAGTATTCCATAGATGTATTCATTCAATAAAGCACTGTACACTACATTACATTACATTACATAGAAACCCATAGAAACAATAAAGTCCCATAGACTTCTATATAGAGAGCGCCCCCTGCTGGACACTCCATGGGAATTACACCCTGGGTCGTGACGTCACTTCTTCAGAGATATTTCTAACACTTCCTGATCTACTAAATTAAGGGAAATAGCTATATATGTGCATTTCCCATAATTAATGTACATTAGAAATTTGTATAACTTTTCATAAGTAACAACATATCAAAAATTAATTTTGGCCGGACTTCTCCTTTAAGGGTACAAACACACACACCATATATACAGCAGATCTGCAGCAGACTTGGTGGTGCAGATTTTATGCTGTGTTCAGTTATTTAGATCTAATCTGCTGCGTATCGCAGCAGTAAATAAGCTGCACATACGGTGTGTGTGTTTGTACCCTAAAGGGGTTATCTATGGTTAGAGAAAGCACAGCTACTTTCTTGAAAAACAGCACCACCCTGTCCTCAGGTAATGTGTGGTATTGCAGCTTCATTTACTTCAATGGAACTCAGCTGCAAAACCCCACACCCAAACAAGAGAGGTGCTGTGTCTGGAGGAAAGCGGCCATGTTTACCTAATTCTGGATAACCCCTTTAAGATAATTTTTAAGCGGCTATGACTTAGGACTAAATCCATTTCACTCTCACCATATTTACAAGCTTCTGTTCCCAATGTCTTTCCCTGACATTTGGTATGATGATCTTTGCTATATTACAACTGTCGAGAGTCACCTTTTTCCATAAAAGACCATATCAATACATTTTAATAAAATGGGTAAAATGCTAAGTAAAAGCAATAAAACCCTGTAATAAGATAGACGTGATTCACAGCCACATAAATGGAAATTTTCTTTCATTATTAAAAATGTATTTCTGTTTTTTTTTCTTCGTACTTTGGCCCATAAAGTGCTGAATCTAATCTTATAGCTATATGGTCCTATTATTTATAAAGGAACACCTTGTACCTTCACAGGGGTTTCAGGTTGTTGGAGAATAGCCGTATTAATATTTCACTTAAGAACTTACACAAAGAGAATAATAGGGCCAGACTATCCTCAACGGCATACAAAATGGATGGCTATTGGTAAAATTGTTGGCTTCCCCTGGTGGATACCACATCCCACCTTGTTAGTATAATATGGCTTGACTTAGATTTTTTTTTTTCTGTTTTAATCTCTGTAGGAGAGAATGGTTTATAGATAACCCTCTTTTTTGTATACTGTATATAAAATAAAAGTTCCATACAGTATCCAAAAAGAAGTACAATATAGTGCAGTCTAAATGCTCTTGGTTTTCTATGCAATGCTACATTCTCTGCCATATTAGATCTGCCATACTGAGTTCAAATAATACCGTTATACCTTGCCTAAATAATTCTCCTATACAGTGTTATATATAATAAGGGTAAGGGAGGACAGAGGGTATGATGAATGAATGAAAATATATCCTGTCACAGGCCGAGTGGTAATAACTCTCTCCCTCTTCCTGAGGTAAATACTGCCACAGAGGTTAAAGAGAGGACTGCACCTAGGTGTTTGGTGATGATGGTACTTGTAGTTCTCCCTGGGGCTTCTCTATTACTGCTGCCTGAGGTGTCAGTGGAGAAGCCCATGATGGTGATGAGGTGCAGAGGAAATCAGATAACAGGGAGTCTAGGCAGTGAGGTGCAACAGTGACTTTTTACTTGTATAGTTGTATACAACTTGAACAATTGCTTTATGCTTAATATCTCTATAAAATGGCCGACTGCCAGAGATGGGTCACTGATGTTACCATGGAGATTGTTGGTGTATATGGAGTTGCTCTTTTGTATGCTGGTAGGTAGTGAACCACAATCCAATGGAATGGCAGCCCTTTAAGGGTATCTGGGCTGTCGAGGAGTTGCCCCTGTGAATACCTTGATGAATAAGTAGATCGGGCTTGCTCTCTTGGTAAGTTCTTCTGTAAAGTAAGCTCCTTGGCCTATGGAGAAACTCCCATAGGTCACACTATCTTCTTTAGTTATGGTGCTGACTCCAATAAGTCTCCTCACAGGCTGTAGTCCCCTCAGTGGATGTTACTCCTACTACAGCTGCGCTCAACTAATCAACAACTCCCTGTGCCAACTTCAGGTGCGTTTACACGAAACGATAATTGGCCCGATCGTACGGTTAATGATGTCGGATTAACGATTTTTTTCATAACGATCAGCGTTTAGATGGAACGATATATCGTACGGAAAATTCGCTTTGCGATCGCTTAAGCCTATCTCACACATTGCTTAAATCGGCGAACCACTGTTTACACTGAACGATTTGCCAATTTTTTTGCGAACAATGAACGACGATTTGATAACATGTTCAAAGATCAAAATGAACGATCGCTGCGTTTACACGTACGATTATCGTTCGAATTCAATCATTGTCGCGCAAATTCGTAAACGCACCTTTCCTCTTGAGGGGAGCTCATTAGAATAGCTCCACCCTCTTTCTGGACCTTTCTCCTAGCTAGTGTAGTACACTAAGTAGGTGTTGCTATAGGTGTGTCAATAGTGATGGCATGGCTCCTCTCTATAATACTATAAAGAATAACCAATACATTAAAAAATCTGTCAATACAATATAGGGTCCATTCTCTGCCCAACCTTAGGGAAACCCCCAACTCCTCTACACTACAATACTAACCATAGAGGCCAAAAATATTGCCATATAGATCAGTGCACAGTAGGATTCCAAGAAGACTGTACTGAATATATTTATATTGGGAATTATATATGTATGGGAACTGTAGCTAAGCTTTCTCTGATCCCAGCCTTTAGTGTCAGAACGTTGCTGTCAATCATCCTGACACAGGATCATGCTGTAATAAGTCCTGTTGCTGATGTGCATGAAGGGGTTAATGTATTTCCGCCATCTTGTTGTAGCCTATCTGACCTGTGTATAAATCCTCAGCTTTGCCGGCTGTTTGTATATGTAGCTCAGTAGATGGAAGGTAACCTTTGAGACGCCTGTGATAAGATTCCTAATGTCATACTTGGGCTACAAGGTTTAAGAAGTGCGCTGTGAGGATTCTGCGGTTGAAGCAGCTGGTTGCCGAAATTTTACAGCGTGATCTAAAACATCCTAAATTGCTGTATTCAGGCCAATGCTGAACTTACAACAGCCGGGAATCCATGGCTGCTCCCACCAGGCATGGAAATGGTCACAATCTGCATAACCATAGGGGATTACGTAAGAACCCGCTGCATAAAGGTTCTTATAATTTCTGTATACCACTAGTCAGGGCCAGATATACAGTATCTTTATTTCAGATGGGAGGTCCTTGCGTCATATACATTACTGTACATTGTCTTCCATGTTTACCAATTCTATTTACTTGTCCTATACATTCAGAGACACGATGTGAAGTTCCTGGACCTGTAACTAGGCCCTCCCCCATGATGTATAATTTATAGTACTGCTCACAGGGTCAAATTTACCCTTTCGGCCCTCTCTAATTATACAGTCTAGGATATGCTATATAGCATTATACTCTATGGGTGTCTCACCAATTCACAGAACAAGAGGAACTGAGGTTTCGAGGTGCTTCATCAGTGCTCCTGGCCACCAACTGTGTTGTGTAGGGAACTGCAACAATTCCAATCCCACTTAATGAGTGAGACTAGAAGGAAGGACCTTCGCTAGAAATGCTCATTCAGACGTTAATTAAAAGTCCGTTTACACGAAGCGCTAATTCGCCAAATCGATCGTTTACCGATTTTGAAGTATTGATTTGGTTTTTCTAACGATCAGCGTTTTGCCAAATAAATTGTTAGAAAAATTGCCATAGTTATTGGGAAAACGCACCATAAAAGTGTCAGTGACCAGCTGAAAAATGTTCGTCGGCTGATCGCATCTTTTGCGCAGCCCAGTACATCGTTGTTTATCGGACACACATCTCCCTGTGTAATGTATAGCAATGTATTTAAATGGGCGCTCGAAAATTTGTACTGTGTAAAGGCACTGCAAGTGAGCGCCAATCTCGCTGATCAGCAATCATTTGTGGCTGCAGACAGCAGAAGACTGCGTCATCTAATAGGACCTTTAGTGTTCAGGAGTGTTGCTATTGCAGGTAAAGACTGTCAAGAAGCCAAGTTGCTTAGTTAACACTGCATGTCCTATTTTCTAAGGGTATGTTAGGGTCTCAAGATTTAGACCTCCACTGCTGAGTTATAGCTACTGTAGGTTATCCTGCAATTTGAGAAAAGTTTTCCATAGGCAGCTGTAATGTGATCTCATCCATCCTGAGGTGGGTTCAGAAGTGTTTTTAGACTGGATATCACAGCAAAGTATAGAATGTGTATATAGAGGATGGAGCGGTCGGCACTACAAGACACCTGGGACACCTGGGACGCGGTATTTACAGACTGACGGGAAACGGATGGTGAACGCTGCTTAGGCGGTGCAAAACTCCCGGGAATACGAGACCATTAAACACTTAACCATAGAAGAATCTTGAGAGTGCACTCACCATTAAAAGCTTACTTTATTAGATCCTTAAAAGTCCAGACTTTAGCAGACGACGGCGTAGTACGCCAGCACCCTCCACTGATCGTTACAGCTGTTTCGTGCTAATCACAGCACTTCCTCTGACGTCACCTCTTCAGCTGTGTCAGCGGCTTAAAGGATCAAGACGCCGACGTCAGCAGAAGGGGCGTTACACATAAAATTAAAAACAAATAAATACAAAAAACATCCAGTGACAATTATAAGAACATAGAGAGATCAATTCTTTCATTTAAACCGCATAAGCCTTGTGCGTTTGTAGAGAGAATCCATCGCGCTTCCCTCTGTAATAATATCTTATTTTGATCCCTGCCTCTCTTTCTCTGAACACGTTCCAAGCCCATAAATTTAAGGGCTGAAATATCATTGTTATGCACTTCTCTCATATGTTGTATCAAACGCGGTACTCCTTTACCTGTACACAGTGATCTAGCATGTTCATAAAATCTCCTGTTCAATTTTCTCACTGTTTTTCCAATGTAGAACATTCCGCAGTCGCACACCAGAGCGTAAACCACTCCACTGGTGCGACAGCAGATCATGTCTGATACATTGGTGGTAACTCCTCCTATTGTTACCTGTTTGCCTGGAAGGAAATTCTCACACCAATTGCAAGAGCCACATCTAAAGTTACCTCTGGGGGCCATACCAGAAAGCCAGTTAGTATTTTTGTTATTTGCTAGTGGTAAATTACTATGTACTAAGGTATCCCTAATGTTTTTAGCCCTTTTAAATGTTACTAGGGGTACTTCGGCATAAGATTTAGAAAGTATAGGGTCCTGTTTTACTAGAAACCAGTTTTCCTTAATCACTTGTTTAATTTTATCTGCTAAAGGGGAGAATTTAAAAGAAAACGCAAACCGTGTCTTCACACCCTGCGTTTTCTCCATTTGCGTTTTTTGTGCGTTTTTACTCTTTTTGCGTAGCAGAGTTGATCGCTCCTTAGCAAGAGCATCACATCTTGCTTTTTCTAATTCTTTTTCAGGATAGCCTCTCAGGATCAGCCGTTGCATGAGTTCATCTGACTTCTCAAGGTAGGTGTTGTTATCGCTGTTAATTCTTCTTAACCTTAAGAACTGCCCATAAGGGACAGCTCTCTTTGTGTGGTTTGGGTGATAACTTTTATAGTGTAGGAAAGCATTTGTCGCCGTCGGCTTACGGTAGCTAGTAGTATAGAGCATGTCATTTTTGATAGTGACCAGGATGCAATGAATTTGGTCAGACTCGTACTGAAACAAAATGAATTGGAGTATGATAAAATAACGAATGAAATCTGCAATGTTAAAACTGAATTGCAAAAAAGATTGGATGAAAAAGCCTTCATTGAGTTACAGAAAAAACTGGATGGGAAAATGACCAAATTACAAAAGGAAATAAAAGAGCAAAAAAAGGACAAGTTCATCAGAGACAAAATGGACTATGAGTCAGGTAAAGCCTTCTCTGTTAAAAAACCGTTTCGGAGAAATAAGAGATTTTTTGCAAGAGGAAATAAACAAAGTAATTCAACTAACATCAAAACAAAACACAATAAAAAATCATCGGACTTTTGGACCACGGAGTCCGATACTTCATCATCCGAAGAAACGACGAGTGCCCGTGGCAAGGACAACAAACAAGGTAGTGGAAATAAACCGGCCATTGTGGACATTAAGGGAGCAGCTGGTATAATTTCTGATGAAGCGGTCCCTTTAGGAAAAGGAAAACACGGAGAAGCAAAAGAAGGAAGAAAATCAGGAGGCACAAAACGGAAGCAAGTGGCTTGGAGAGATTAAAAATGGAAAGAAGTATTATAGAGGATCCTCCTTTAGTAGTGAACTTGACTGACGTCACACTAAGTGACAGTGTACTATCAGTACTTAATAAGGGCTTGAATTATTGTCTCACAGAAAAATTTGATTTGGTGGGGTTTGAGGTGGATCTGTTTAAGGCTGTACGAAAACTTAACCTTAAAAAATATTTTTCCACAGCAGCCAGTAATAAGTCTGTTGAATTTAAAGATGGTGATGTCCCGGTTAGAACTGGTAACCTAGGCTTTATCCTAGCAGGTGCAGAGAACAGTGAAGATATTGCCTGTCTTGCGGCACTCTTGGATTTACCAGAGGACGCAATATGTGGTAATGAAAACGAACAAATTTTCGCAGGTGGAGTAAAATCTAACTTTTCTCCTCCGTTACAACCAGGAGGTAACCTAGATTTGTTCCAGAACCGTGTCCTGGAGCAAATCAGAGCACTTATTTACCCCTCTGATCCGCCGAACCTCTCAAAAGAGGAATATAAAGCCTTGAATTGGCTCAAAAATAATAAAAACATAATTATAAAAAAGGCGGATAAGGGGGGAAATACTGTCCTCATGAAGAGAGACGATTACCTGCAGGAGGCATACCGACAGTTACATGACAAGGACACTTACGACGAACTTACCGATGACCCCCTGAGTAGAGTGCACGGACGGGTGCGGACTTTCTTGAGACAGCAGGTGGAAAAGGGTGTTCTGTCTAAAAGTAGAGCAGAAAAATTGGTTCCACTAAACCCTAAACCCCCCACATGGTATCACATCCCCAAGATACATAAGAGGTTGGAAAAACCTCCGGGACGTCCGATTGTCTCCGGAATCGGTTCCCCCACTGAGCCTTTATCGAAATATGTAGATTGGCTGTTGAGACCTATTTTACAAAGTGTCCCAGCCTTAATTAAAGACACTAATGAATTTCTCCTTGCTTTGGAGGATGTTGGCTCTGTGGGGGGAATGATCCTGGGGACAATCGACGTGGAAAGCTTGTATACAAAGATCCCCCACACCTTAGGAGTAGAAGCAATTAGAGATCTCCTTAAATTAACTGATAAAAGTGAGCCCTGTATAGAGTTTATATGTGATGCTTTGTTGCTAATTTTGCAAAACAATGTGTTTCAGTTTAACGGGAGATGGTTTGCTCAGAAAGAAGGTACTGCGATGGGTACGCCTGTCGCATGTACCTTCGCAAACCTCTACCTGGCAGTATTAGAGAAAATGTTGGTGTTTTCCTCCCATAATCCTTTTGCGAAGTACATCGTAAGATACCACAGATTTGTGGACGACGTCTTCGTAATTTGGAATGGGACAGCCTTGGAATTTGAAAAGTTCGTTGACTACATGAATAATAATTCCATGAATATGAGATTCACAAGCAAAAATAGCACACATGAAATTGAATTCCTAGACGTCCTGGTCACTATCAAAAATGACATGCTCTATACTACTAGCTACCGTAAGCCGACGGCGACAAATGCTTTCCTACACTATAAAAGTTATCACCCAAACCACACAAAGAGAGCTGTCCCTTATGGGCAGTTCTTAAGGTTAAGAAGAATTAACAGCGATAACAACACCTACCTTGAGAAGTCAGATGAACTCATGCAACGGCTGATCCTGAGAGGCTATCCTGAAAAAGAATTAGAAAAAGCAAGATGTGATGCTCTTGCTAAGGAGCGATCAACTCTGCTACGCAAAAAGAGTAAAAACGCACAAAAAACGCAAATGGAGAAAACGCAGGGTGTGAAGACACGGTTTGCGTTTTCTTTTAAATTCTCCCCTTTAGCAGATAAAATTAAACAAGTGATTAAGGAAAACTGGTTTCTAGTAAAACAGGACCCTATACTTTCTAAATCTTATGCCGAAGTACCCCTAGTAACATTTAAAAGGGCTAAAAACATTAGGGATACCTTAGTACATAGTAATTTACCACTAGCAAATAACAAAAATACTAACTGGCTTTCTGGTATGGCCCCCAGAGGTAACTTTAGATGTGGCTCTTGCAATTGGTGTGAGAATTTCCTTCCAGGCAAACAGGTAACAATAGGAGGAGTTACCACCAATGTATCAGACATGATCTGCTGTCGCACCAGTGGAGTGGTTTAAGCTCTGGTGTGCGACTGCGGAATGTTCTACATTGGAAAAACAGTGAGAAAATTGAACAGGAGATTTTATGAACATGCTAGATCACTGTGTACAGGTAAAGGAGTACCGCGTTTGATACAACATATGAGAGAAGTGCATAACAATGATATTTCAGCCCTTAAATTTATGGGCTTGGAACGTGTTCAGAGAAAGAGAGGCAGGGATCAAAATAAGATATTATTACAGAGGGAAGCGCGATGGATTCTCTCTACAAACGCACAAGGCTTATGCGGTTTAAATGAAAGAATTGATCTCTCTATGTTCTTATAATTGTCACTGGATGTTTTTTGTATTTATTTGTTTTTAATTTTATGTGTAACGCCCCTTCTGCTGACGTCGGCGTCTTGATCCTTTAAGCCGCTGACACAGCTGAAGAGGTGACGTCAGAGGAAGTGCTGTGATTAGCACGAAACAGCTGTAACGATCAGTGGAGGGTGCTGGCGTACTACGCCGTCGTCTGCTAAAGTCTGGACTTTTAAGGATCTAATAAAGTAAGCTTTTAATGGTGAGTGCACTCTCAAGATTCTTCTATGGTTAACAGCAAAGTATAGAGTACGTAGAGTATTGGTCCCCATTCTGATGATGTGGAGCTCCAGTGATAAGACCCCCATAATCAACTAGTTATCCCCTATGCTGTGGATAGTGATAACTTTGTCACATGGGGATACCCTTAAAACACAAAAACAGTTGTATTCATGACCAAGATAGGAGCTTCTCAAGTATTGTCCCTAGTTAAGTGCTGAACTACAACTTTGGGTTCTATACAGTAGTAGCCTCTTATGCCTCTTGCAAGGAGGACTGTTATGCTACGTTTACACGGAGTGATATCGCCCGATCGTACAATTAATGACTTCGAAGTAACGATTTTTCTTTTATAATGATCAGCGTTTAGACGGAAAGATATATCGTACGGAAAATTCATTTTGCAATCGTTTTGCGATTGCTTAAGCCTATCTCGCACATAGGAAAAATCGGTGAACGACTGTTTACACGGAATGATCTGCAAATTTACGACGAACGACGATTTAAGAACATTTTCAAAGATCAAAATGAACAATTTCTCGCTCGTTGTTCGATCGTTCGCTGCGTTTACACGTACGATTATCGTTCGAATTCGATCGTTATTGTGCAAATTCGCACGATCATCGTTCTGTGTAAATGCAGCATTAGACTAAAGGATGTAAGAAAATACACAGTAGTCCAATTGTGATGTCCCACCACAGGTGTTGCTAGTAGTTACACCCTTCGTAAAAGCCTGTACTTTTTGTATGTAAGTGGTGATGTAGCGGTGTTTAAGTTTTGCCACAAGATGTTGCTATTGTGAGTATGTGTACTTAGTTGCTGCACAGCTGTAGTATTGAAAAGGTTATTGTTTGTATGTCACGTGGATCTGTAGACCAATAAGCATGTTTTCTTCTTCTGTCCTATCATTTCTCTCTTTACTTCATACATATGCACTCTTCCCATTCAAAGCACACCTTACTGGTGCTGTAGATAGGAAGTCACATGGGTAGAGGAGGTGTAGAGGTCTTTTGTCGCTAGACTCTGTAAAGAAAGGTCAAGACCCAGAACGCTCTCTATAGTAGTCTAGTCTAGTCCCCGGTCTCAGTGTGCAGTCTAGAAGCAGACTCAGGCACATGAAGCTAACCTTTTCTTCTCATGTAACTCCACTCAACACTATGCAGTGTTAAACCCTTCACTAGCGCGGACAAGTCAGAGATCATCTCAACCCACGGAGTGGACAAGGAGAGTCACAGTGCAGGACAGTATCCATAAAGCAAGGCTAGGAACTGATCCGGATAGAGCAAAGTTGCTAGAAGCCCATGAACTCTTATCTCGCAGCGCGGGTGCAAGCAGGGAATCCTCAGCATTCTGCTCATCCCAGGTATCAAGGTCTGGGGCTTGTGTCACCCACTAGGACCGATCCCCCAACACTGGTAGGGCAATAGGTGGTGCGACGACCCAAGAGTCAAAACACGGGCACAAGTATTCTGTCCTTCTCTTCTCAAGTATTCTTCTACTTCTACCTCCAACATCCCGGCAGAGCACAATACTGCTTGGGTTGGGACTCTCAAGACATCCTCCTCTCTACTCTTCTGATTCTTCTATATACCTCTCAGCACGCAACTCAGTCCACACGATTCCACACGACTTTACTACTCCCTATCTGCTCACTACAGATCTGGATCCAAACTTATCAAGTGTCTTATTAAGTATAAAGTGTTATTTCAAGGCAAAGCTGTATGACCTGCTGCACACAAGTGTTTTCCAAGTAAAACAGATTTTATTTATGATAGAGACTCTGTGATTCCTCATCCCACACCAACACAGCACACAAACATTCCTTGGGTTAACTCCCTTTTCTGTGGGTGGCAGGGCCAATAGTCCGGGTGGGTCATCACTCCACTCTGGACCACCGTGACAACAACCCAAGGGACCTCGCAACAATCCGGCAGGTCACTGTCCACAGGGGAACAAGGTACAATAGGCCCTCTAAAGTAAAAGCAGGTATGCCCATCATACCTGTGTGCCCAACCGGCACTGGCATCACAACATAAAATCATTGGGCCCGGCTGTATCTCGGCCAACCATCATAGAACTGGCGTCACACCTCACCATCTGGCAAGTGACCGGCCGTGTCGCCTCCACACAATGCCCCTTTAACTCCTTGGGGGGCATTCCCACATCCGCAAATTTGCGGCCCTTACGGACAGGGAAGATATGTAATGGATTTGTTCTTCGCCGGCATTATCTGTCAACATCATGCTGGCAGTGGGGAGACTCTTTGAATCTGTACTGACAGAGCCGCCGCAATTCAAAGAGTCTGTAAGGTCCGCAAATTTGTGGACGCCCCCTCATGCTCAATCAGGAAGAGGTGCCAATGGCTTAAAGGGGTGATCCGCGGTTAGAAAAAGCAAAGCGACTTTCTTGCAAAAACAACCTCGTCCTCAGGTTGTGTGCGGTATTACAATTTAACTCCATTCACGTCAATGCAAGTGAGCTGCAATACCACACCCAAACTGAGAGCACGGGTGGTGCTGTTTCTAGAAGAAAAAAGCCATATTTTTGTAAGCCTGGACAACCCTGTTAATATAAACATACATTATGCAAATCAACATATAAAGTGATGAGGAATAAATGGGGTAGACACAGGGGCTAGGAGTCTAAGTTCATCACTCCCTACATCTAGCCCTGCCCTTGGGGTCTCTTGGCACCAGTGTCCACATATGAGCTATAAAGATTTGTACCCATAACTCCTGGGCCATTTGAAATAAAAGTAAATGAGAGAATGTACATTTCCATTAGATTTGTATTACCTTATTCATCCCAAGCCTAGAACATAATCACAATGAAAAATGACAACAATTTCCCTTTTGTTCGGTTATTGAATCTTTTTCATCATAAGTTCATTTTGGTGAACCTGGTCCATTATTTTCCCATATTTCTCATTGCACACTGGAACATTTTCATCTTATTATGTTTCATTCCTCCCAACGTTTGCCAGCGCGTATTTAAACATATTCAGACACTATTAAAACATGGGTTCAAAGGACTCATCAGATTGTAGTTAACAAATTTCACTCAGCCATGAAGATCCATTTCAGCTTGGCAACGGCCTTTGCCAAATATCTTTCCGCTAACTAGACTGAGGCAGCAATTACATTGAGCCATCACAAATCAGGAAAGTAGCTCATCTTGATTAAAGTTGTAAAGATTAGGCTGCAGTGACTTGGCAGGAATGTAATGCCACCCACATGGGTGGATGTACTACTAATTCAGCCCATGTGGGGCCCTTGGAGGGATAGGAGCTGTATTGATGCCAAGTATTAAAGAGCAACAGAACTGGGCTGAGTCAACTTTCCTGAGTACTAACTGTGGCCCCCATTACTCAGATTCCCCCAGGTCCTAAAATAGAACAAAATAGTATAAAGCAGTCACAAAAAACCCAAACAAAAGACATATAAATACTGGCATACACTGAGTATTCAACAGGAACCAGAGATGATGGAATGCATGATGAAAGAAATGATTATGGTGTCAGGAATTAAAAATGTAGTCCGGCCAGGACCCCTTTTTCCATCAATGGCCGATGAGGGAGTGGGTGAAAACAATAACATCCACTAACCTCCCTGTCTCCAGCACTGCCACCCACATTCCGCTACTCTGGTCCCCCGATGTCTGGCCACTTACTGGTCTTGAGACTAAGGGCCCTATTCCACCGGACGATTATCATTTGCATAATCGTTAACGATTAATGATCTCAAACGACCGCTATTGCGAAAGACCTGAAAACGTTCACTCATTTCCATGGAACGATAATCGTTACTTATGATCGTAATTGCGTTTGTTTTTCTTTGCTATTTATTCGCTATTGCGTTCGTATCTATTGTGAACGACCGAACGATGTCTTATTCAATGCGAACGATTTGCGAACGAGCAATGATAAAAATAGGTCTAGGTCTTATAAAGCGATCGACGATTTCTCGTTCGGTCGTTAATCGTTAACTGCATTTTAACTGAAGGATTATCGTTTAGATTTGAACGATTTAACGATAATCTGAACGATAATCGTCCGGTGGAATAGGGTCCTTAGAGTGCCAAATCCCCACAGTTGGCAGCGGTAGATGTAGAAGAAACCTTGACAGGCGCTGGCCAACAGTAGATATGGGACAAAGTCCTAGGCAGGTACTACTAAAAACACATTTATTTGTCTCAAGGGACAACGCGTTTCGGGGTACAGGCAACCCTCTTTCGCAAGTCAGGGAGACATGCAGTAAACAGTAGGAAGCAGGCTGTTTAAATGCCAGATGCTGGCAGGAAATTGGGGCTTAGCCCGGTTCCCAGCCCATGATACACATAACAGGGTAAAAACACATACAATACAATAGTAAGAATGTAAACATAAAAATAGCAAATAACCCTAGGTGGTGTCAGGTGACCTGTTTGAATCATGTGATACCTCTTTTTTCTTTTTTACTTAAAAGCGGTGGTAACTTTATTAGGATGAACATCAGGTCACCTGTTAGTCATGTGATTTTTTTTTTTTTTTGAGCAATGGTAACTTTATTAGGATGAACAAAGGAAATTATTATTATATGTCTTGGTTTGCTGTAACTTGGTGCCAGAGTGCTCTTAAAAGTTTTGGCCTTCCTATAGATGAATTTGGGGCCACTGGGGATGATTTTACTAAGGACAGGGTCATTTCGAAGGATACTCCAGTGTTTTCTTACCATATTCTCCATTATTTTGAGATTGAATTTATAAGTCGTGATGAAAGCCAAATTTTTCTTCTCAGATGTTGTTTCTTCTTCCCTTCTTTGGTTCCAGACAATCCTTCTGGGTGAGTGTGTTGGCCCTCCAAAATGCTTCATTAACAACTCTTCTCGGATATCCCTTGGCTTGAAATCTCTTGCTTAGGATTTTGCACTGGGAGTGAAAATCGGAATCCTTTGAACAATTCTTCCGGATCCTCCTGAATTGGCTGTATGGTATATTGTCCTTCCATTTTGTAGCATGTGCACTTGTGTAGTTAAGATAGCTGTTGCTGTCCATTTTTTGTAAAATGGGTCTTAGTGTTGATAATGTTGTTAGAGGAACTAAGCTCGAGATCCAGGTACTCAACCTGTTGGGTAGATTAGGTGGCAGTAAAAATGAGGCCCCATTTGTTTTCATTTAGATAGGATACAAAATTTTTGGCTTCATTGATGGATCCTTCCCAGATTATGATTAGATCATCAATGTACCGTTTAAACACCCAAATATGGGGAGACCAGATGGTATTGGCAAATTCAAAGCAGCCCATGTACAGATTGTCGTAACTTGGCACAAAACGCGTCCCCATGGCTGTGCCATGGGTCTGCTTGTAAATGGACCCCTCAAAGCCAAAAGTATTATGGGTCAAGATGAAATGAATACTATCTAAAATGAATTTTTCAGATTTTTGGGGGATTGATGGGTCTCCTAATGTGATGGCTATACATTCTAGACCTTTGGCATGTGAAATATAAGAGTACAGACATGATACATCGAGAGTGATCCATAAGCAATTTGGGGTCCATGAGATCTCTTGTAATAGTTTGATTTGGAAGGTTGAGTTCAATTCCAATACACATTTTTAGAGAATCAAATCTACATAATGTGAGAGATTGCTAGTAACTGATGTGATACCGGAAATGATAGGTCGGCCTGGTGGGTGAATGGGGTCTTTATGAACCTTGGGAAAGTGGTAGAAAAGAGCTAGTGATGGGTTGGATGGAATAATGTATTTCTTTTCTTTCAGACAGAATTCCAGAGGTTTGGGCTTCATTAATTAGCACTTTGAGTTCGGTCAAGTGAGTACTTGTGACATCTTCTGGAAGTAGTTTATAGTAATTGGTGTCTGACAATATGTGGAAGGCCTCTTTTAGGTGGTCGTTACGATTTTGGACTACTATGCCCCCCCTTTGTCTGCACTTCTGATGATGATGTTTTGTCAGTGAGAGATAATAATGCTTCCTTCTCAGAGGATGTCATATTGGAGGGACGTTTGAGTCATTTATTGATTGTGCGGAGCTCTGAGGTGAGGAGAGAGGCGAAGGTATCTACATAGTTCCCCTTATGTTGAGTGGGGTAAAAATTAGAGACAGGCCGGAGGTGGGTATGTACTGGAGGTGGGGGAGGTAGAAATATTAATGAGGGGTTCGGTTACTAAATTATCGGATGACGAAGGGTTGACCTTTTCCTGTAGTTGAAAGTGCCGCTTTAGCATGATTTTTCGGATGAATGCATTGAGATCCAGAAAAAGCTGTAATTCATCAAATTTGTCGGTGGGACAAAAGGATAGGCCCTTGCTCAGGAGAGAGATTTCTTTCTCTGCCAGAACATAGTCCAAGAGGTTAAAAATTTTTACTCCTACATTTTGTTCCTCTTTGGAGTGCGGCGGCTTCTTTGGTTTAATTCCTCCTTTCCGTATTCCTCCTTTCCGTATTCCTCCTCTCCGTCCTCTTTTTGTTTTGTCTTTTCTCTTTCTTTTCGAAGGGTGGAAAAAATTTGTAATTTTAATGGTATTGGGACTGTGTCTGATAGGATATGTGGCTGTAGGAGTAATGGTTGGGGGATACAGAATGAAGGAGACTGAATGATTGAGTGATAGGAGATCATGATGGTTAGGACTTGGGGTGAGTTTAGATGGTGAGGTGGATGATGCTGCAGGAGAGGAAATTGTGGGGGGAATTATGAATAGTCAGCAATGAGTCCTCCATTGAGGTTGTGGTGGGGTTGACTACTGCAGCAGGGGATTTGAGATGGTCAGGGGGTTGGATGATACAATGGACTGTAGTTTTATGGATACTGGATAAAGAGGTGGGTGAAAGGTTGAGAGGACCACCAGGGAGAGATCAAAATCAGGGAAGTCATGTTTCAGAGATTCTTTGTTCTTAGTGAGAGAGATGGCCAGGTTCTTGACTGATTTTCCTGGTTCAGGCAGGTGGTTAGTGATGGCCATCTTGGGTGAGGAATATGTGTTGTTGCACTGGGTTCTGGTCAAGTTAGTACGTCTGATGAGTTCCTGAGTGTTCTCATGATCATTGGTAGGTGAATGCACTGTGGGTGCCATTGGAGCCAAAGATGGGGGGTCCACGTTGGCAACTTCAGGAGGTTTGCTTGAGTGTTTTTTTGTGTGCCTACTGGTGAACATATTGAACGTATTCGTTAGATTAAACCGGGGTTTAATCTTCTCTGGTATTTTTTTTTTTTTTATTATTGGAGTAGATAATGTGAGTATTAGTGTTCTTTAGCAGATTTCTTGTCAAGAATCTCTTTCTCATATGTCAACACTCGAGAGGTGACAATCCGGTCTTGGTAAAAAGGGTGATTACGGTGAATGTTTATGGTATGGTCTTGAGACTTGACATGGCCAGCCATTCAGCGGCAGAGGCGTGACACCAATACAGACTCTGGCTGAACGGGACTGTCACATCACGTCTCAAGACACCAGGGGATCAGAGAGGCATAATGCAGGTGGATGCACTATTAAGAAGTGTGTTATAAATACGTTGTGGATCCACATTGTGCTATCCTCAGTGGGGCGGTGATAGAGAAGGGTAAGGCCCAAAATTACTCAAGAAGAAGGTACTCCACACACAGAATATAATTAGGTTTTTATTATGTGGTAAAATCAAGCTTTTAACAGAATGTAGAAATTAACCAGTCTGGTGTTCATATCTGTCTTCAGTAACATTTCATGGACTGCTGTAATGCCATTGGTGTGTTGGATAGAGGTGTATAAAGTTTTAACACTGAATGCACTAGTAAGCTGTTAACATCGAATAGTACATGCACTAGTACACTAGGGATAGAGACCACATGTAAATGTTGACAAATACACTCACCGGCCACTTTATTAGGTACACCATGCTAGTAACGGGTGGTCTTCTGCTGCTGTAGCCCATCTGCCTCAAAGTTGGACGCACTGTGCGTTCAGAGATGCTCTTCTGCCTACCTTGGTTGTAACGGTTGGCTATTTGAGTCACTGTTGCCTTTCAGCTCGAACCAGTCTGCCCATTCTCCTCTGACCTCTGGCATCAACAAGGCATTTCCGCCCACAGAACTGCTGCTCACTGGATGTTTTTTTCTTTTTCAGACCATTCTCTGTAAACCCTAGAGATGGTTGTGCGTGAAAATCCCAGTAGATCAGCAGTTTCTGAAATACTCAGACCAGCCCTTCTGGCACCAACAACCATGCCACGTTCAAAGGCACTCAAATCACCTTTCTTCCCCATACTGATGCTCGGTTTGAACTGCAGGAGATTGTCTTGACCATGTCTACATGCCTAAATGCACTGAGTTGCCGCCATGTGATTGGCTGATTACAAATTAAGTGGTAACATGCAGTTGGACAGGTGTACCTAATAAAGTGGCCGATGAGTGTACATTCAGATCCTCTCATAAAGAGAGTGTATATCTATGTCCAATGGGAGGCTACTTCCTGGAGGGTAAAGGAGGTCTATGCCAGAGGATGCAAACTGCCCTGCGTATCTCCGGCTCAGGGAGAGGGTAGAGAGTGAGGCGGCTGTGACTTCAGACGGGAGGACCCGCACATGGCGGGAACCTCGGAAATGACATAGCGCCATGGAGGAGGAGGCCATATACTCGGGGCAGACCCAGTGATGGAATCAAGGACACAGACGTGTGTCCATTGCAACAGCCGGAACGCTGTTGACGGGGACAACCGCCGGTGAGGGAGAGCAGCAAACACCGATTGCAGCACTGGACTGGGGTAAGTATGTGAAAAGCAGGCAGGAATAATAAAGCTGAGTAGACAAAGAACATGGAACCAACAGAGACACCATAAGGGGAGCGGGGCTGGTCACTACATGGTATTGAAGTGCAAGTAACCGGGTCTATGAGCTAGGTCAGGTGTCCTCATGGGGTCTATTGCACGAATATCCATCTAAGGGTCTACAGTGTAGTTAAACTTCATGCCCAAAGGATGGGTTCTGGCAAGCGGCTGTACCAAGTGGAGTAGGGGCTGATATAGGCGAACCAATGCCAGGTTAGGCATAAACCGGTGAACATGGTGCTGACTATTGTAACTGGTGCTACTATTGTAGCCCGTCTGTTTGAACTTAAACCACATCTCGTCCAGTCGCCTGTCCGCTATGCTGGGGTCACTTACTATCCTCAGAGGAGCTGGCTCTTGGGTAAAGATTCCACCATACTCCTTGGTTGAAACTGTTAAATGTAAGGAGGTTGTTGAGGTCAGTGGGTTTCATGTATAGGTCAGAGTTGTGTAGTACCTTGTTTGTGAATGCATGTGTCCAAAAAATTAATCTCATTTTATGAAGATGACAGCGTAAATCATAACTTGGGGTGTATGTGGTTGAGAAATAAAAGAAAGTCATCTAGATCATCCATACTGCCAGACCAAACCAGAAAAATTTCATCAATATATCTTAACCATTTAGTTACGTACTGCCAATGTGATGAGGAGTATACAAATTCATCCTCCAGGACTGCCATATAAATGTTGGCGTAGGTAGGGGCCACATTGGACCCCATGGCGGTCCCTCGGTGCTGTCTGTAGTATTTACCCTGGAACTCAAAATAGTTGTGCTCCAAGATGAACTGCAGCAGAACAAGGATGAATTCTCTACACTGTAGAGACATTTCAGAGGTCGACAAACATTTACCCACTGACCTGAGGCCAAGATCATGTTCAATAGATTACAGCGAGGCTACATCAAACAATGCCAAAGTGGTATGTTCATTCACAACAATGTCAGCAATTTTAAGTAAAAAATCAGTGGTGTCCTGTACGTATGAACAAGCCCCTGTAGCAAAGGAGCAAAGAATTTTGTCCAAAAATGTCAGGGTAGTTGAACAATGAGCCACAACCAGACAATGGGGCATCCGGGGGGTTGTTCAAGGTTCTTATGTTCTTGTTAAGGTTCTTATCTTGGGCAGTGTGTAGAGTAAAGGCACAATAGGAAAAGGTGGCAATAGAAAGTCAAATAATTTGTTGGCAATGAGTCCATCATTCTTGCCCTTAAGGATAAGATTGGCCAATTCCGTTTTGTTTAAGACCGTGGGGTTAGGGTCCAAAGGTTCATAGACTGAAGCATCCAACAATTGTCCCAATATCTCAGTGGTGTATTGTAAAGTGTCCTTGATGACCAACGCACCACTCAAATTTTTATCGTCCATAAATATCATGGATCTGGAGGACATCCTTAAACTTTAACGGATGTGGTGGCCCCTGATATATTCAGCTAGGGTGGCACAGTAAGGTTCAATACTAGATTTGTCTCCTAGAGTCACGCTCTAGTTCCTTGGAGTGGAGTTCTACTGGAGGTATTTGAAAGAAGTTGCTGGGCATAGATACTTGTGTTAGGATGTTGTCTGCTTCCTCCGTATTGTAGGAGAAGGCATAGATGAATATGCTTAAACACTATCCAGTGTTAGAAAAACATGGCCACTTTCTTCCAACCCGACTTTTGTCTTTAGGTCAGGTATAGTTTGCAATTGAGCTTCATTCACGTCAATGAAACTTGCAAAACTTGCACCCAAACTGGAGACAAGAGTTGTGCTGTCTCTGGAAGAAAGTGGCCATTTTCTAATGCTGGATAACCCCTTTAAGTAATGGTACTTTTACACGGAGCGATAATTCGCCCGATCGAACGATTAACGATTTTAAATGAAAGATTTTTTTTTTTATAACGATCGGCGTTTACATCGTACGGAATATTCGTTTTGCGTTCGTTTTGCGATCAACGATGATTTGAGAACATGTTGAAAGATCAAAATGAACGATTTCTTGCTCGTCGTTTGATCGTTCGCTGTGTTTACACGTACGATTATCGTGCAAATTCGAACGATCAATCGTTCCGTGTAAAAGGACCATAAGGGTCCTATTCCACCGGACGATTATTGTTTGCATAATCATTAACGATCTCAAACGACCACTATTGCGAAAGACCTGAAAACGTTCACTCATTTCAATGGAATGATAATCGTTAGTTATGATCGTAATTGCGATTGTTTTTTCTTCGCTATTAATTCGCTATTGCGTTCGTATCTATTGCGAACGACCGAACGATGTCCTATTCAATGCGAACAATTTGAGAACGTTTTGCGAACGAGCAACAATAAAAATAGGTGCAGGTCTTATAAAGCGATCAATGATTTCTCGTTTGGTCGTTAATCGTTAACTGCATTTTAACCGAACGATTATTGTTTAGATTCGAACGATTTAATGATAATCTGAACGATAATCGTCCGGTGGAATAGGGCCCTAATAGGGGAAGTACAAGCTGGCAGGCAGGACCGTGCACTTAGGGGCCCAGGAACTCAACCCCCAGTGCACCAGACGGGTCAATTTAAATATTTACTTAGGGTCTAAATACTCTAAAAACTCTGCCATATGTACCTGCTGATAGCTTCCCTTTGAGGGCTCTGACCATGTGCCCTCTGGAACTGTCTTATTGCTGAGTGGTGGGGCCAACCATGCCTGAATTTTTGGGTTGTCCTGTACCATATATGTTTTTTGCCAAATTGCAATGACCTGAAAACTCATTATTGTACTGTAACAGATTTACAAATTCTATCTAATACTGCAGGTTGCCATATACATTAGGTAGAAGTAGACTTGTGAAAAATATTCATCAAATGATCATTTGGCACAGCCATGCACATTTTGGCCAATACATTTTTTCTCACTGACCATTAGTGATGAGCGAATCTCGAGCACATTCGAGTTAATCCATACCCAAAAGCTTTACATTTGATAACGTGTATGATGCAGCCCTAAGGCTGCCTGGAAAACATGGATGTAGTCATAGGTCTAACTTAAATAAAATTCAAATGTTGTTAAAAAAAAAATACATATAGATGGGCTAGTATTAAAATATATGTATTGTCTGACACGAAAAAAGTTCTCATACGAGGGGAGGGGGAAACGGAAGATGATTTTTATGACTAAGATGTTAAAGAAGAAAAGAAAAAACTGCCACTTAAGTCGGTCCCTAAGAGGTTAATAAATGTAGCCTATAGTGGTTAAATAATGTGCCCGGAGCCACAGCTCTGCGGAAAAATCAGGAGAATAAACCAAAAATCCACTGTAAAGACCCATTTTTGTTATATTCAGTCTTAGAGAAAAAAATTAAATTGTCCTCGGCTGAATACAGAAAATAATTCACTTTCAAAATGTCAAAGTGAAAAAACGATGAACTAAAACTGAGCAGGAAGAATTTTTCATTTTTTTTTCCAGGTTTTAGGCGCACTAAGAAAACACCAGGAGCTGACTAGACTTAGAAACTAGAACTGACAAACAGATGAAAACTGCAATGGGATTTAAGGACAGTACTATATACTATACATAAAAATATCCCACCCCCACCCTCCAGCTGCTTAATAAGATCAGAACTAGAGTTATCTTTCAGATATATTTATCAATTCTAAAATAAAATGGATTTTCCGCTATTCAACAACCCCTAAAAGAACAGAACAGCAATGTATCGACTATTACACTGTCACACAAGTGTAGGTATATGTACAAGAATATTGATGTCCACTGATGCCAATGTGTACCCTGGAGTCCAATTGAACATTTCCAATGCTTCAAGAATGTTCCCTGTGTCTTTCAAGTAGGGCACAGAAATTGCGAGAGGGCCTCAGTAACGGACCTGATAGCGGAAACAATCAGGTGTCCTGGGGGGGTTATCCAATTTTTTGTGAACCTTTAGGTACCATTTAGGTATTCTTGGACATAAGACGGTAATCTCTTTAATTATAGGTGTCTGGTCTTTCGCCAAGCTCTTTCGTAGTCTAATCATGAGTTGCCGTTGTGCCTTCTTTTGATATTGATCAGCATGATGACAGCCACCCCTGTTTTGCATAAAGTAAGATCTGGACGTCCCTTGAGCCAGGCCACAGCCCTGGCTTTCCTAGCTGTCAGGTTGCTCCTAGCCCTGGGATAGATCAGAGCCCTGATATCACCTGTCACTGCTTTATAAAATGAATCCATTGGGCCACTGGGAGCTACGGGAGGACATAACGTAGAGGTCCTGCTACCTTTAAATCTGAATGTATCAACAGGTATGGTGGGGGAACCAGAGTCCATGTTAGCCAATATTTGGATACATTCTGCTTCTTGTCTGCTAAATTGATCCGTAACATTGAAGCCCAACGGCCCTAGTTTACATCTGGTAGCAGCAGGTCTATTGGATACATTAGCGGTCTTATTAACAGAGAATTTATGAAGGTTAATTTATATATTCCCCTTCTGCAAATCCACTTCGAACTCAGCGAAGGAAAAATCCTCTGTGAGGCCGAATTTTAACCCTTTTGAGAGCAATTCAACACATTCATCTGGTCTGGTACACTAGTTTCTGAGATGTTGAGCACTTGCAGTGTAGTGTCTAATCAATGGGGCTCCAAACTGTGGCCCTCCAGCTGTTGCAATACTACATTTCCCATCATGCCTGGACAGCCAAAGCTTTAGCTGTCTGGGCATGATGGGAATTGTGGTTTTGCAAAAGCTGGAGGGCCGCAGTTTGGAGACCCATGATCTCATTCCTCCATGTTACTTGTTTCCTTCTGCCTTTTCTCCCGCGAAACGATTGTTGTGTGTAAGGATGTGCCTTCCCTCTCACTCCCTCTCCCTGCATCTGAAAAATGAATAAAAATGTAAATCCTGCATCTACAGTGGTGAGTGCCCGAACTGTACTCTTGGTATTTATTATAACTACTATAATACTGCTCCTATATACAGGAATATAACTACTATAATACTGCTCCTATATACAAGAATATAACTACTATAATACTCCCCCCCCCCCCCCAATACAAGAATATAACTACTATAATACTGCTCCTATATACAAAAATATAACTACTATAATACTGCCCCCTATGTACAGGAATATAACTACTATAATACTGCTCCTATATACAAGAATATAACTACTATAATACTGCCTCCTATATACAAGAATATGACTACTATAATACTGCCTCCTATATACAAGAATATGACTACTATAATACTGCTCCTATATACCGGAATACAACTACTATAACACTGCTCCTATATACAAGAATATAACTACTATAATACTCTCCCCCCCCCCCAATACAAGAATATAACTACTATAATACTGCTCCTATATACAAAAATATAACTACTATAATACTGCACCCTATGTACAGGAATATAACTACTATAATACTGCTCCTATGTACAGGAATATAACTACTATAATACTGCTCCTATGTACAAGAATATAACTACTATAATACTGCTCCTATATACAAGAATATAACTACTATAATACTGCCCCTATATACAAGAATATAATTACTATAATACTGCTCCTGTATACAAGAATATAACTACTATAATACTGCCCCTATATACAGGAATATAACTACTATAATACTGCCCCTATATACAAGAATATAACTACTATAATATGTCATACAGTAGAAAATTTAATTTTTTAAAAGCTCAGATAAAATAAGTGATACAAGTTACATATCATTGTAATCGTACTGACTTGAGGAACATGCATAATCAGTTTTACCATAGGGCGAATGGCGTAAAAACAAAGCCCCCCAAAATGAAAACAAATTCCTTTTTTCAATTTCACTGCACGAATAATTTGTTTCTGTTTTACAGAATATTGTATGGAAAAATTAAGTCTGCATTGCAAAGTACAATTTGTGGCACAAAAAGTAAGGGCTCATGTGGGTCTGTAGGTGAAAAAAATAAAAGCACTATGGCCTTTTGAACATAAGAAGAAAAAAACGAAAACACAAAAATGAAAATTTGTGTGGTCCTGAAGGCGGTAAACTTAGCGCACGTAAAACAATCCGCACGGGCAAAGGACGGCATAAATGACAAATGTAGTCTTGCGAGTGATGAGTTTGTGTACACAACATTTGACCCCATTCAAAGTAATAAAGGAGACCGGAATAATTTGAGAACACTTTGAACACTGCCCGCACTTTTTGTTACCGAACAATGGCAATTGTGTCAACTAATTATTCTTGCGAGTGGGAATGGGTGGACATTTGCTGCGCATGAGTGTTTCTCCTAAGTGGTGTTCCTTCTATGGGTTATAAGTGGTTTTTGGAGGGCTATCTCTTTTAAATCACTATCCTCCTCGATGTAATGCCAGTGCTTGCGAATGCAACTATTGATGTATGAGTTCATTGCTGAATCCTGGAAACAGAATTAAAATCTATTAAGGCCACTATTTCTGCGATTAAGTTTATGTAAAGTGTTACCCCTGTCTTTCTGGCTGACTCTTTCACTAGCTTCTCTGATTACACTTTCTGGGTAGTCTCTTTCCCTAAATCTATCTGATAATTCATCAACTTGTCTAAGGAAGTTGTTTTCATTGTTATTAATCCTTCTCAATCTTAGCATTTGGCTAAAGGGGATGGAATCCTTGGTTTACCAGGGGTGTGAGCTACCATAATGTAACACAGGGTTGGTGGACTGTGGCTTGAGAAACAGAGATGTAATGATCTGTTCGTCAGCAATTTCTACCAACACGTCCAGAAATTTCTTACCGCCAAACACACTGGTGAACGCCATATTGACATGGTTGTTACTAAGGTACCGTATGTCACAAACTCCTTAAATTGGGCTTCATCCCCCTCCCATACCATAAAAATATCGTCCACATATCTCCAATAATTGGAGATGAACTTTATACATGGGTTAGTGGTAAAAAAATTATATCAGCTTCTATTTTAGACAAAAACAAATTAGCATCGGTGCATGATACAGGCGTACCCATAGTGGTACCAATGCGTTGCCCGTACCATGCACCTTGAAAATGAAAAAAATATTTTCGAGAATGAAAAGAGCATCCTTAACAAAATCACGAATGGCGGTTTTTTTTTGTATGGCTTAATATGCAGTTTACCGCCTGTACACCCACATAATGTGGAATTCGGGTGTAGAGGCTCTCGACATCAATAGCAGCAAGGACAGAACTAGATTTTAAATGCACAGAACTGAGGGCCAGTAAGAATTCATTGGTGTCTTTAAGGTGAGTAGGCTTACTGTCCAACAGGGGTCTGAGCGTCCAGTCAAAGAACTGGCAGAGATCCTAAGTGGCCGACCTAATTGCAGAAACGATGGGGCGGCTTGGGGGCTCCGCCAGATCCTCGTGGATCTTCGGGAGATGATACCATTTTGGGACCTTGGGTATTTCCGCTAAAAGCTTCCGCTAAAAGTTACCCTGGTGATTGTCAAGTCAGGTCTGCTTCTAATCCACTCTACTGCCCTCCTTTCTTTAGGTGTAAGATTGCTGCGGCTAGTGGGGTATATAAGGGCCCTCATGACTGCCTCAGTAAAACAGTCTACTGCACCACCAGGTGTGACGGGGGGATTAAAGTTAGACCTGTTTCCTCCTATGAAAAGGGTGTCATCTTCAGATGTGTTTGCAGGAGGAACATAGTCGCTTTTGGGTGGAGAATTCACTAGCCATAATAAAGCCTAGGGGCCGTATCCTATACCTTTGGTCAAAATGACTAGATTGCTGCTTAGTGACTTTATTAGTGGCTAAAAAAAATATTAATTTTGCGCAGTGATTTTTGTAGATCTATTTTAAACTTTGTTAAAGAAAACTGTTCTGTAAGTCCGAAGTTCAATCCTTTGGTAAGTAACTCTCCTCTGGTTCCAATCAAAAATCTTATTGGTATCATAGTAGCTTTTACTGTCATTAAATATAGCTCCCAGCTTATAGTACCCCAGCTTAAGTTACTAGTGTGGTGCCAATGGAAGAAAGTCCCGGCACTCAAGTTCTCTGTGTGCTTTTTATTGTGGGAAGGACGCAGCGTTTCGGCCTGTGGCCTTCATCAGCTCAACTAACAATAGACACTAGCTAGTTTAAATAAGCAGAAAAGACCGCTAAACACATGTGGGTGGAGCCTCAAACTGACGTCATCATTGGTTTCAGATGACGTGGTAGTGTAAACAAATACATAGTAATACATCGCTAATAGCATCATACAGGCATGGTATCAATCTAGCATAATGAGTACCTGTGGGTGGAAGAGTGAGGAGTGGTGCGGGGGAATGTGTATTTTGAGGGAGAGTGTGGTCGGAGAGCCTCGGGTCCATGGCAGAAGCGGCGATAGGCAGACTGTGAACCACTGGAGAGAGCGCACAACGGTGGAAGCGGAGGTCAGTCGGCTGTGATCCGCTAGAGAGAGTGCATCCCGGCGCATGCGTACTACTGGCTGGTACGGCCATGTCTTATGGATAAGTAATGACTGTGGCTGTAAAGAAGAGTAATGTAAGTATAAATGCGACATCAAGCCTGAAGTAGTGCATAATCTGAGGTGGCGCTCTGTAAGTGATGCTCAAAGTGGGTAAATCAGCGGTATGTATGAAAATCTGTGGGTACAATGTATATAGCGGATGACACAGGATACATGTGTAACGATCACTAGGCTCTGCCTGGATACATATAGACGGCAACAGTGCAAAATATTACAGTAGTAGTACAGTATATACAAAGTAAATCATGTACAATATATACAATGAAATTGAATGAACCCATGAATATGCAACAGCGTGTGGTCAGGAGACCCTATATGCCAAGGGGATACACTCGAGTGGAAGCTCCAAGAGAGTGAGCGTGCATTATGTAACATGTAAGCAGTAGAAGTGTATCTAGTCGTGTATCCGGGGCGTATAGTCATGTACCAAAGCCAGATAAGTGTGCAGATGATGGTGTCTTGTAAACATGAGGTAGTAGGACATACAGTATGTGAACATATAGGTCACGTAAGATAGTGTATATGTCATGGAAATGGCATGAGTGGTACATGAGTATGGATGTGCAACTAGGGCGTGGGTGGTCACATACCTCCAAGGTAAGACGGCCATATCCCCTCCAGGAGTTTGGGGTCTAGGGTTGCTGGGAGGACTGTAGGAAAAAAGATCATCATGTTAGAATACTGAATAGCTCATATTCCCTATTGAGACCTCTTGGGGCGAGTGTTTGTAGAGTGTGAATCCAGAATGCTTCACGTTTGTGGAGTAGTTTCGTGAGATTGCCTCCTCTTTTGGGTAGTGTGACCTGTTCAAGCACCTGGTATTTGAGTTGTGCTATGGAGTGGCCCAGTTTGTTGAAATGAAAAGGTAGAGTTAGTAGTAAATTCTTTCACTGTATTGTCGATTTATGTTTCCTAATACGGTCGCGTATTTTCTGCCTGGTCTCACCCACATACATTAAACCACAAGGACATTTTATGCAATAAACAACGTTCTTTGTTTCACAGGTGTAAAAACCCTTGATTTTGTATGCCCTACCTGTGTGGGGGTGTAGGACTTCCTGTCCTTTGGTGACATTGTTACACTGGGCACAATGTAAGCAAGGGAACGTGCCATGTTTGTTGGGGTGCAAGACCCTCTGTGTCGGGGGGCCCGGAGTTGTCGTGGAGTCAGCCTTAACCAAACTATTGTATAAGTTTGGGGCTTTTTTGTTACAGATCAAAGGCGGAGATTGGAACTCCTCAATGTCCGGGTATGATTTGGTCAGAATGGACCAGTGTCTGCGGACCACCTTGTCAATTCTTAGACTCAGGGGGTGGTACTGTCGGACGAATGGGATATGTTTCTCGTTGGTCTCGGTCTCGAGTCTGGGAGTAGTATTATTTCTCGCTACGTCCAGTACCTGTTTGGGGTAACCCCTGGTCAAAAACTTGTTTTCTATTTCATCTAGTCTCGTTTCTCGTGTTGTCTCGTCAGTCACTATGGGGGAGATTTATCAAAGGGTGTACAATTTAGACTGGTGCAAACTGCCCACAGCAACCAATCACAGCTCAGCTTTCCTTTTAGCACTGCCTAAAGCTGAGCTGTGATTGGTTGCTGTGGGCAGTTTGCACCAGTCTAAATTTTTCACCCTTTGATAAATCTCCCCCTATCTGTCTGAGACTCTGTGACTTAGGTATGGCCTTTTTAATACTGGTGGGATGTGCAGTGCTGTAGTGTAACAGACTGTTTTGGTCAGTGGGTTTTGGTCAGTCCGTCGTCAGGATGCCATTGTCATTTTTGCTCACCTGGGTGTCCAGATAGTCCACTGAGTCAAGGCTGCAAGTCATGGTGAACTTGAGTTTGTCCCATACAGAGTTAAGTGACACAAGAAATTGTTTAAGTGTGTCACGAGGTCCCTCCCACACACAGAAGATATTGTCGTTGAACCTACACCATGTTCTAGCGTGGTTCCGAAAACCGACAGTAAACATAATTCTCTTCAAAGAAGGCCATATATGCATCAGCGTACGGGGGGGGGGGGGGGGGGGGCACATTGGCCACAGCATTGTAAGTAATATGTACCTTCAAATGTGAAGTAATTCTCATATAGTACCAATCTGCCTGGTGGGTTGTCAAAGGTTTTGTGTACCTTAGGTAGTACATATATGACTGGTGTGACTGGGCAATCCTTGGTCAAGTATGTGGCAAGTTTTGTGTCTATGGTACCTTTAGAACAGTGTCTGTCTAAAGTCTCTTTGATTTTGGACTGTATGTCAGGGAGGGGTTTTTTTTTGTAGTTTTGTATACGTGGAGCTGTCTAAAAGTTGGCGTAGAATCTCATGTCTGTAGGTGCTGGTATCCATGACTACTATAGAACCCCCTTCGTCTGATGGTTTTATAGTGATTTTGGTATCCCCCATTAGCTCCCTCAGAGCCTTTCTTTCATCTGGTGTAATGTTGTTCTTGATGTGTGTACCCAGTGTGCTAAGAGTCTGTGATGGTTTCCACGTCCCTCTGTACCCACTGTATGAAGGTTTCCACAGGGTGTTTCGTATGTGGAGGATTAAATTTGCTGGGTACCCTGAGGTTCAGGGATCGTAATGTCATGGGGGTGGTACCGTCAGCATTATGTGTGTCATCGTACATACAAAAGTATCAGACTCTGAAAAATAAGCTTTAAGGCAAATATTACGAAACAGTCTTTGCAGTTCCAGATCAAGTGTTGAAATGTCCTACAGGACAGAAGGATAATCCCCTCTGTAATAGTCCCATTTGTGTAATGTCCAACAGTTTCAATGAAATGTTAATGACTATAGACTGTTCGTTACCTGTGACCGCGTCTGCATGGGGGGTCCGATGGTGGTGTTAGCCCGCCCTCCTGGTCTTCTTGAGCGGTTTGCTCTGGAGCTCCTGGAAAAAGGGTAACGGGCTCAGTTTGTACCAGAAGCCTCGCTGCTGGAGCCGGAGGATTGATATCCACTTCTGGGTTGGTAAGAGCGGAAGTTCCCGGATGAATCTTGCCATCTGTAGACTGTTTTCTTATGATAGTCCTCTGAATCCCTGAGGAATTTGGTCCTCTTGATTTCCTCAGTCTCATTACGATAAACCTCTATTTGTTTGTCCAAATTTTCTTTGAGGGTCTTGAAGTCCTCTGCAGTAAGGGCGTCTTGGCTGTCTCTATCTTCACGGGTTATGGTGATTTTTGTGGATCCTCTCAATCGTAAGCAGTATAATGTCCAGTGAGCGCTTGTTAAGAATGTGCTCAAAGTTTTTGCAGTATGTCTCGTCGTCCGTGAAGAGGGTAGGTCTGAGGTGCACTCTCAGACCGCGAGGAATTTTGCTTTGCTCGTGATATTCAGTCAGTGTTGCTGCATGTAATTCAATAGAAGTCAATTTCTTGGACTCCCTTCCTAAATCATGTTTCTTGTACTCACTGGTAGGAAATTGTAGAAATGCTCTTGAAGTAGTAGTCTGGGAAAGAATTCTGGCTGTGTCGGCATCATCATATAAAAAGGTAGTAGACATTGGAATTCTGATGCAGGTGCACGATCCAGGAGGAACTGTAGTATAGGAATAAGACTACACTCCGCTGTGGTGGTGGTGCTTATAGTAGGCACTAGTCCCAGCAAGCAAATGGAAGAAAGTCCTGGCACTCACCAAGTTCTCTGTGTGCTTTTTATTGTGGTATTTACATCATGCAGGAACAAAGGATGACGCGGCGTTTCGACCTGTGGCCTTCATCAGCTCAGCTAACAATAGACACTAGCTAGTTTAAATAAGCAGAAAAGACCGCCAAACACATATGGGTGGAGCCCCAAACTAACGTCATTGGTGTCAGATGACGTGGTAGTGTAAACAACAATGGTGGAGCAACAATTGTTTCACGCCTTGTTCGGTGCTTCATCTGGCTCAGAACAACGTAACAGGAAGTGGGATGGACAATATATGCACACTGGTGAAAGGCAACATGCAAATAACATAAGTATGAAAACAGTGCAGTAACAACATATTACAATAACAGCGTGTTCATATCATTCCTTTCATTCAAGCCACAAGGGCCAGTGACATTGAGTCTCAGAATCCATTGTTTTATGTTTCAGCAGAAGTTTGAGTATCAGAGCCATCAGTAGTGGGAGTAACCCTTTCTAAACCGAGAAACTGAAGTTGTTTAACATCTGCATTATGGACTGTTTTCAAGTGCTCAATAAGACGCGGTACGTCCTTGCCCGTGCAAATGGAATAAAGATGTCCTTTAAAACACGTTCATAGCGGGCGCTTGGTTTTGCCAACGTAAAACTGTTGGCACGGGCAAAGGATAGCATATATTACATGTGTATCAACATGTGATAAAATCATGAACAAAACAATCAATTATCTTTTAAATTGATAAAGGAGGTATTGTACATCTGTGAACAGTATTGACAGGTACCGCACCTTTATAGCCCTCTGGTCTACTTTGCTGAAGCCAATTTTTTTATGGCATAAAGGACTTTTCTCGAGGGAGTCACCGATGGTAGGATTTTTCCTGAATGTAATTAAAGGCTTGCGGTTTGCTAAAATGTACAGATCAGGGTCCTGTTGCAACAGGAACCAATGCTTGTGGATGGCGCTACTTACAGTGTCATTCATTAGAGTGTTCAGTAAAGCTAAAGAAAATCTTTTGTTGGGGTTTGCTCCATTAATGGTATTACGTTTTTTTGAGCGTTGTAAGGAAGGATTGCATTGGCTCTCTCATAGGCGCCATCGACTATAGTTGTAGGATAGCCTGTAGTGACAAGGCGCTGCTTCAGCTTATTGGCCTGACGTTGGAAGCCACTATCAGTGTTGTTATTCCGTTTAATACGTAGCATTTGACCGTAGGTGATGGATCTCCGCACCTGTAAAAGATGTGAACTCTGAAAGTGTAATAGTGAATTAGCTGTGTTTTTTTTTCGCGAAAGACGGATTTGTGTCTAAACTATCGTCAACAGCTGTTAAGACATCTAAGAATTCAAAGCTGCTGCCACCAAAATTACTGGTGAAAAACACATTACCTGTGTTATTATTTAAATACGTAACAAACTGGGTAACTCGCTCAGCAGTGTTATTCCAGATGACGAACACGTCATCAACATGGTGATAGGACACAACGTCGCTCATAAAGGGATTCTGGGGGGCAAAGACAAGATTTATCTCTATCCATGCCAGGAAGAGACTGGCATACGTGCAGGAGACCGGCGTGTCCATTGCAGTGCTGGTCTCCTGCCGATACCAATCTCTCCTGTAAGTGAAGCAATTGTTATTTAACACGAACAGTAAAGCCTCTTTAATGAAAAGCTTGGAACCGGGGGCTTTTCCCAGACCCTTGAGGATGCGCTCGACAGACTCCACACCCGCATCATGTGGGATGCGGGTGTAGAGGCTCTCCACATCCCTGGAGGCCAATGAGAAGCCTGATTGTCAATGGACGTCATTAATGACCTGTAGAAATTCATTGGTGTCCTTGAGGTAGGGAGCGATACAGATGAGTATTGGTCGCAATGCCCAATCGAGGTATTGGGAGAGACCTTCAGTCATTAAGCTGACCGCCGAGATGATGGGACAGCCAGCTCAGCGACTTATGAATTTTAGGTAACAGGTACCATTTTAGCACCCTGGGGGGATCAGGAATAAGCCTCTCTGTAGTCCTAGAATCGATATCACCCGAAGCTCCATGTTTATGCAGAAGTAAACGAAGTCTAGACTTCAACCAGGCAAGGGCCCTTTGTTCCCGTGCAGATAGATTAGAATTCGGCGGGGATAGACCAATGACGACGTCATGAAGGACGGCTTTTTAAAAAAAATCTATTAGCCTTCCCGATGCTATCTGGGGAGAGAAAATGGAGGGATTGCCTCCCTTGAAAGGGCCATCCGTAGATATGGCTTCTTTCGGAGAAAACGCAGAGTTTTGAATGTCCATGTTCACGAGATCAGACAAACATTCCTGTTCCTACAAAAACAAAGTGCAGTAGCAAACATTCCTGTTCCTGTGTGCCAAAAGCGGCTGGCGAAAAGAAACCGAGGGGTGCAATTTGATACTGGATATCAGCTCACACAGGTGCAGTGGTGGATTTCTTTATGCACAGCAAAAAACTTGTAAGTTTATTTTACGCACCGCTTTGTAGAGATCACTTTCAAATGTGGTGAAGGAAAACTTTTCATTGAGGCCAAAATTTAAGCCCTTCATGAGTAAAGATTGACAACTATCTGGAAGTTGCACCCCTGAGATGTTAACGACTGCTGGGGGGTCCACTAACTGCACCAGCACACTTGCTTCCTCTTGAGGGGGCCTCTGTTGTATGCGCCTCCTCCCCTTGCCACCCCTCCAGGGCGTCGTCCTAAAGGGAGAGTGGCATTGGTATTAGGCATGCCGCTATCAGATTGACTAGATTCCGAGTCTATGGTCCAGAAATCTGACACCCTGCACCCTTTTCTGCGTCTTCTTTTGCCCTGATCATAGTCCGCCTTATCCGTGACAAATTTCTCTCTTTTTGGTTCTTTAGTATCTGCTTGGAATGCGATCATACACTTGTCCAGTTTAAGGAAAGGTGCAGATTGGGAGTCAGGTAGGCGGGTGCGATATACCAGTTTTGACCAGATTAAGAGCATGCAAATGGTGTGCTTCATGCCATTCTTTCAGGAAGATTGGATTGTCCTGAAATTGGGATGGGGGCTTGTAGGTACGTAGACCCCTCGGTACTCTGTTACTATGTATGACTGGAGAGAATTTACAGTCCAAAAGGATTTAACCTCTTGCTCTGCCAGATTGGTAATAGGATTTTCCAGAGATTTAACTTAAACCTCTTCCTTTAGGTTGCAAGAGGTAAAAAAAACACCTGGGTCCACCCTCTCAGCACTTAAGGCTTCTTCTGCAGCTGTAGCCCCAATGTCCATGCTGCAATCTGCATGCGGGTCACAATGTGCCTCGGTTGGCAGACAGAGACATAATGATGCAGTGAGTGAGAGTAATCCAACAGGGACCAACTGACTACTTGCACTTTACAAGGTGCTGGGGGACGGGGTAGGACCAGTGGAGTACGGTGCAGGGACCTCACAAACCTTGGTGCTACGGCAGAGAAAGACAATGAATGGCAGCGGCTGTCTAGCTCTCACCGGTAAGAATATGCTGTGGGTTTATTTTCACTACATCGGAGATTTCGGCTAAGAGGGGGAAAATGTTATGCAGGTGCGTTCACTGGAGCTAAAATTTTTCACGCCTTGTACGTCGCTTCGTCTGTCTCAAAACAACGTAACAGGAAGTGGGAGGTACAATATATGCACACCAGTGAAAGGCAATATGCAAATAACATAAGTATGAAAACAGTGCAGTAAAAACATATTACAATAGCAGCGTGTTGATATCATTCCTTTCATTCAAGCCACACGGGTCAGTGGCATTGAGTCTCAGATTCCATTGCATTTCTTGTTTCAGCAATAGTTTGAGTCTATCAGAGCCATCAGTAGTGGGGTTAACCCTTTCTAAACCGAGAAACTGAAGTTGTTTAACATCGGCCCTCCTGGACTGTTTTATCGTGCTCAATAATACTGCTCCTATATACAAGAATATAACTACTATAATGTATAAGGTAGATGAAGACAGCACTCACCCGGTATGAGACAGCTCACTTTATTCCATGGATTGCGGGTAGCAGGGAGGGAGAGGTAAGGACGCGCACTGGGACGGCCGTTTCGGGGACACGCCCCCTTTGTCGACCAGGTGATGGCGTCATGTGATGGGAGGTGTGCTATATACACAGGTAGCGTGCACGTGATCAATCAGAAAACGTATGTGTTAACAGGTAAATCATCTCTTACACAAATACACTAAGATCATTCCGCTCATTAAGGCCAAGCGGGTCCGTGGCGTTGAGTCGGGAGATCCAGATAGACTCTATTTCCCATCAAAAAACACTGGCATTTGCTGGAGTCAGATCCCGACCTTAGGGAAATTGCAGAAAGGAAACCATGTGTCTCTTATAGGAAAAACAAAACTATAGCCGATCATCTAAATACCCCCAGCTCACAGGTTAAGAACACCGACTGGCTGTCTCGGACACTGCCCCAGGGAAATTAAAAATGTGGTCAGTGCAAGTATTGCACCCAATTGCTGAATGTATCCTATATTTCCCTAGGAGGACATGAGTGTATGATTAGGGATTTTATTACATGTAAATCCTCATTTGTAGTTTATGCGCTAGTCTGCACATGTGGGGCGTTCTATGTGGGGAAAACTAAAAGACCTTTATGGGTAAGGTATAAGGAGCATGCCTACTCTGTAAGGACGGGAAAAGGCGTCCCGCGCCTTATAGAACATGTAAGAACTGTCCATAAAGGCGATACAAGGGACTTGAAGTTCCTCGGACTGGAAAGAGTTAATTCGGTACCAGAGGGAGCAGACAAGCACCAGATACTCTTGAGAAAAGAGTCTATCTGGATCTCCCGACTCAACGCCACGGGCCCGCTTGGCCTTAATGAGCGGAATGATCTTAGTGTATTTGTGTAAGAGATGATTTACCTGTTAACACATACGTTTTCTGATTGATCAGGTGCACGCTACCTGTGTATATAGCACACCTCCCATCACATGACGCCATCACCTGGTCGACAAAGGGGGCGTGTCCCCGAAACGGCCGTCCCAGTGCGCGTCCTTACCTCTCCCTCCCTGCTACCCGCAATCCATGGAATAAAGTGAGCTGTCTCATACCGGGTGAGTGCTGTCTTCATCTACCTTATACATTACGTATCTCTTCCCTACTGTCTTGCACCCCCGGCACCCAGCCATACATACCGCGGTGTATCCTGCATACTGACGTCCGTGGACCCATTGAGACTGGAACATTGGATAGTGGTGCAGATCGGCTGTCTCTTTCCCTTGCATAACTACTATAATACTGCTCCTATATACAAGAATATAACTACTATAATACTGCCTCCTATATACAAGAATATAACTACTATAATACTGCCTCCTATACACAAGAATATAACTACTAGAATACTGCCCCTATATACAGGAATATAGCTACTATAATACTGTCCCTATATACAAGAATATAATTACTATAATACTTCCCCTATATACAAGAATATAACTACTATAATACTGCTCCCTATATACAAGAATATAATACTATATTACTGCTCCTATATACAAGAATATAACTACTATAATACTGCTCTGATATACAAGAATATAACTACTATAATACTGTTCCGATATACAGGAATATAACCGACACGGTATGGAGTTAGCGTAGGGACCCGTGTGGACCAGAGGACCTGCGCGGTGGTACACGGGGCAATATGGCTTGATCAATTCATATACAGACACTCTGGTGTTGATTTTTAATATAGGCCTAGCGGCATTAGTATCAGCCATAGATGGGATGTGCAGCCGTTCCATTCTCTCCAGTTCGTGTATAACTACTATAATACTGCCTCCATATATACAAGAATAGACTGCAGTCAGGTGAGCTATAAGAACCCAGCAATGTGCTACCCAAATAACAATCAAGAACAAAACACACGACAACCTTGAACCTTTGCTGGACGAGGGTCGGCCACCGCATTTATTATTTTCCCGTCTTAAAGTTAAGGCACTCAAACTCTCTGCAACGTGGAGATATTGTAACCAGGCTGGACGCGGTGTGCCGGCCGCCGGACTCCCAGCGGGCACCTCGTACGTACAGGCTCTCATCTCAGAAACACTATCCACCATCACCGCCTGCTGTGACTTAAAGAAACAAGCATTAGCTTCAATTAAAGCATACCGTAACAATCATTATGCAAACACTTAAAGAAACTTTTTTTTTTTTTTTAATTAACATCGGGAGGGAGGGACAGCTCTCTCTCCGGAATCACAAGAGGAAGAGGTAGGCTGACTCTGGGGGTAATATGCCCCATGTATCATAAAGCTATTGGTTGGCCAGGTCATGTGGGTCAGAAGAAGGGGTGGCTAGGAAAGAGGGAGGGGAGAACTATGCCTAACAGGCTAACTTGTGAAGCACTATACTGCACCAACCCAGCAACGGACCGGCTGCAGTCCCTGGGCACCCATACTATCCCGCCTGTGTGCCTCCACAGACTGCAGTCAGGTGAGCTATAAGAACCCGGCAATGTGCTACCCAAATAACAATCAAGAACAAAACACACGACAACCTTTGCGACCTATAGACCTATACTGGGCTCCGACCCCCGCCAAGCAAGAACATGGCTTGCTCAATGCTGTCCTGGAGGCCAGAAATGAAAATATCCGAACCTATGTCCGAGAGGTGCACCCCGTCGGGCCGCATAAGCCGGCTATTATCACCCTCCAGCTGTCGGTGCCTGACTACCACCCAGGACCGTGACCTAACGAATCAGGAGACTCTCGAGTTAATGGACCTCCGAGCCCCCTGCCATACTACCCGTGAGACTATTTCAGACCAAACCAGAACGATGTCTTGAAAGAAAGTCGGGAACCGTTCGATGTCAGCCCTCATCAGCTTCATCAGGTCGGCCATCCGCATGGAACACAGGTCGTTTCCTCCCGCATTAAGCACCAGGATGATCGGATCGGATACCCCAGTGCTGATATCCACCACTTCCGGCAATACTTGGGGCCATCGTAGACTACTGATGCCACGCCAGTGTACCTCGACTCCATGGAAGCATAGACACCGCCCGCTGTAGTGCTCTGGTGACATAAGAGTGGCCCAATACCCATATTTCAGGCCTAACAGGACCTGTAACACAAACTATAACACTACAGAAGATTTACAACAAGTCAGGCCGGATAAATCTCGCAAAACACGCCGAACGCCAACGGCCAATTCGCTGAACCTTGGATTCCGAAAAACCCGCCCTGGCCGGCTCCGTAGCCGCACCGATTCTAAATGAGTGGGATGCAAACTCATTGGCAGGGGCACCGACTGCAGTTAAGCAACGTCGAAAAATGGAAATGAACTGGTATCTTGTGACAGGACTAGAGTCCGCCTTAAGGAAAAAATTGCTGCCCCGAGGCCGCATGGCCAAATAATCGGTGACACAGCGCACAGGGCAAACCGTGCCCTGGACGCCCTGAATTGGTATCCAGGTACCCTTGCGATATTGGTCGGTTTTTGAGCAACACAGACGCAGGCGCAGAGAGCTATTCGCGACCAGGACATCCTCAAATAGAAGGCCCCCTTGCTTATGTCGTGAAGGTGGCAAGAGCTCACCGACCCGCAGAGCTCCAAAAAAGTCTGTGCAGTAACATGCCGAAAAAAAGGCATGCTTCAAAAGACGACGCGCAAACAAGTTGGCATGCTGCAACTAACTGCGTTAACAGTCCATATGACACCGGGCGCCTCACTTCCCGACGTACATGCTCTTTTTTCCAGCCCTTTAAAGCTTGCCTGATTATGAAATGCTTCGTAACGTCAGGCCATCCCTGCAGCTTAAGAAAAAACGCCACACCGGAAAGGGAGCGCATTGCGACGGAGCTAGCGACAGCGGAGCCACGCAAGTGTAACAAATACTCGATCGTTACTTGTAACCTTACAGCCTCGCTAGAATCTGTCTGTCTTGAACCCGCTATTTGCAACAATGTGTCCCACGCCTTACCGTGCCTCTGCCACGTTGGAGGTGTCACCGAAGAACTGATTAGAGTCATGAGCTGCTGTCCACTATGTGCCAGAGGTGTGGAGGGCATGAATGGCCATGGATATCCGCTGTGGGGAAGAGAGTTCGGAATTCCTGCCAATGACAACGGGACAGAGCATCAGCAATTAAGTTCTGCAAACCAGGAACATGACGCGCTCGGAAATAAATGTTGAACTCTAAACAACGTAATACCATATGCCCTAACAAAGATAAAACCGGAAGAGAGGAGGACAAACGATTGATGCAGTAAACAACACCCAAATTGTCAGTCCAAAAACATATTTGTCTGTTCCTGAATTGAGAACTCCATATTTCTATGGCTACTACAATGGGAAAAAGCTCTAGAAGAGTTAAATTCTTAGACAAGGACTACCCCCAGTGTTCCGGCCAGGCGGAAAACACCATGCCGTCTGGAAGATGGCACCGAAACCGCAAGCACCAGAGGCATCCGTGTAAAGTTCAAGTTCGCTGTTGCTGCATTCAACTCTCCTAAGACATGTTCGACCATTGTAGGAGCCTAAGAATGATCTCCATACCTGCAAGTCGCTTTTCAGCTGTTTGGTGAGCCTAATGCGATGCCCAGGGGCTCTGACTCCTCGGGTGGATAATGACAGGCGACAGGAGAAAACCCTGCCCATCGGCATCACCCGACAAGCAAAAACTAAAAGGCCCAATAGGGACTGCATCTGTCGTAGGGTTACTTTGTGAACTGCGCAAAATCCATCTATTTCTATGCCCAAAAATGACAGCGTGGTTGTGGGGCCTTCCGTCTTTTCTTCCGACACCGGAACACCGAAACGCTTCATAAAGAAACGGAACGTGTTCAGTAGGTGAAGACATTTACTATCACCGCCAGGAGCCACAAAAAGGAAGTCGTCCAGGTAGTGAATTATCGCCGAAGAGGCCGTTTCATACCTCACCACCCACTCGAGGAAAGAACTAAACATCTCGAAATAATGGCAAGATATGGAACAGCCCATCGGGAGACAGGTGTCATAGTAGTACTTCCCTTCAAAGTAGCAACCGAGAAGGTGATAGCAATCGGGGTGTACGGGGAGAAGACGGAAGGCAGATTCTATGTCAAATTTGGCCATTAGGGCCCCTTGTCCGGCTTTTGCAATTAACATGACTGCCCGGTCAAATGAGACATAAGAGACCAACGCGTCTTCAGGGGAAATGCCATTGGATGAGACGATATTTGCCAGGTTCCTTCTTGGGAACAACACCCAAGGGGGAAACTCTCAAATTCTTAAAAGGGGGGGAATCAAAGGGGCCCTCAATTCTGTTCAGGGAAACGTCTTTACCCAATTTTTCTTGCAGGACCTGAGGTTGGTCCTTGGCTGATTTCAAGTTTTCTGCAAACAAAGGGGTACGACTTAAATAAAAAGGGATGAAAAAACCATAACGGAAACCATATCTTAACTGCGTTGCTGCCTGCTGATTGGGATACTGGCTTAGCCAGGGCTCCATCGCGACTGCGCTCACCGGAATCCTTTCCGTCACTAACGCCTGGTCGTGTTTTGGAATTGTGTGGTTTGCAACGGATGGCGGGATGGTTATTACCACAGGTTGAACATTCATGCTGGTATTTGCACAAACCGGCAAACCTGCAATGCCCTTTATTGAACAACCAGCAGGCACCTGGTCTCCGCACGGCCACTGTTCCCTGGGCTGCTGCCCCGGAGACAGTGGCCGTGGGCTGAAAGGGGTACGGACGTTGAGGCGCAGTCACAAGCCGTAACCACACATCGGTCGCTTTAACAGCCAATATCAGACTGGAGGCTTAAACAACGCCGAAATTCTTTGTCGTATTGCCACCATGCTGAGCCCCCATGTGATTTGTAAGCTGTATAGACCGTGTCTAAATAGATAGTTCCTGACAACGCATCGGGTGCTTCTGCCCCATCACGCATCCCAACACAGCAAAGGTCTGCAGCCAATTATTCATGGTTTTGGCCTGCGCTAATAAGGTCTGGCGTCAGCGAGACGCCGTTCTTTGTCAATGGTAAACTGTTCTACTGAAATGAGGGACCAAATATCTATATACTGGTCACCCCAAATTTTTTCTTTTACCTCTGGGTCTACATGTGCACCGAGCGGATTAACCCCACAGAAAAAGGAGTCTTTTTGTACCCCAGTGTGTGGACGTGGGCTGTCCTTCGTCGCAGTAGCAGACCCAGAAGCAGGAGAAGGGAACTTCTCCAATAAAGATTTCAATAAATTTAGTATGTCCCCATGACCTGCCCCCCAAGCATTAGCGTAAGTAAACTCACCAGCAGCTGCAGATAAAGGAGGTGCAAGAGGAAGCACAGGTGGGATAGGTGGGGGAGGGAGAACAGGAGGAGTGGAAGGAACAGGTGGAGGTGGGGGAAGAGCGGAAAATTCATCTTGTACAACCAGGCTACGTGTCCTGGACGGCGGAGGCTCCTGCCTCATACGTGCATGCGACCAGCCACCAGAGGACCATTCAGAGGTAGATGGGGACCACCAGCGGGACGATCTGGATCTCCCAGACCGTCCTGATAACCTGGAGTGACGGCGCCGAGAACCGCGGTACTCGCGGCTATCAGTCTTGTGATGAGCAAGAGGAACCCGAGCGGTTGCGGGGTCTGTGGGACACAGCAGCAGGTGGTTCTGTCTGAGGCAGGTTCACTGTAGCCTCAGATGCCTGTGCTGCTGATGCAGGTGGTGAAGGAGCAGGGGCAGAGGATGGGGGGGGGGAATGGAGGAGGCGGGAGCACTAACTGCCACAGACACAGGGATCTGTGACAGAGCCTTTACAGGGGGCTGAATTACCTCAGGCGCCCTTTGGCAGCCGGCACTGCCTCATCGGATGCTGGCCGGGTGAGGGGTGGAAAGAGAGTGTGCTCCAATTAGGAGCTGCGGCTTGCCTGAGCTCCCATGGCAGTGCTGGGGGTATTGGTTACAGACCTGCGAGGTGCCGCGCGCCAGCCAGAAGTGACGTCAGCTGCACTTCCGGTGCAGAGGAGGGTCTCGGAGGGAGGAGGGGGAAGTCGGGAACAGCTGCGGCGGCGACCAGAGGGGGGAATAGATCCCGGGCTGAGCCTTGCCGGTGGACGCGACACCCTTGCGGCCCGGCGGCTCCCTGTGCTCAACTCAATAGGTGAGGGGGATGATAAATTACCGGCACCATGGGGAGAATGATGACCTGCAGCACCTGTTCTTCAGACATCGCTGGGCTCTGGAAGACACGGATGGCAAGATGATGTGTACAGTTCGCCTCCGGAATCGCAAGAGGTAGGCTGACTCCGGGGGTAATATGCCCCATGTATCATAAAGCTATTGGTTGGCCAGGTCATGTGGGCCAGAAGAAGGGGTGACTAGGAAAGAGGGAGGGGAGAACTATGCCTAATAGGCTAACTTGTGTAGCACTATGCTGCACCAACCCAGCAACGGACCGGCTGCAGTCCCTGGGCACCCATACTATCCCGTCTGTGTGCTTTCACATAACTACTATTTGCCCATATGAGATAGCTTTCTTACGTGCGCAGGGTGAGAGCTGTCAAAATGGAGGAGAGAGTTACAGGAGGTGGGCTTGCGATAGACAGATTTGTGAATCTTATTATTCACTACATTGACCAGCACATCTTAAAATTCCAATTTGACCTCCAAACTTGGAGGTGAAAAATATATTTACCTGGTTATGTGTGTTAAGGTATTAAACAAAATCTGTAAATTGGGCTTCAGAACCTTGCCAGACATTGAAAATATTGTCTCCAAACGATGGTACAGTTTGAAATGCCAAAGTGCATCCCTCAGTCCATGAAATCTCCTCCAATATTATTTTTTAAAAAATCACTGGAGTCCCTTTGATATGTAGGAGTGTCCACAAGGATAGGGCTAAGGAGCCAATCAATAAATTAGGAAAGGCCGTCTATAACTGAATTAACCGAAGACACTATGGGCCTCCCAGGTGGCATCTCCAGCGATTTATGAACCTTAGGGAGAAAGTACCACCAGGGAGCTTTTCAGCAGTTCTTTTGTCCAGCGCACCTGTAGTAATGTGTTTGAGTGGTTTTCTTAGCCCCTCTTGAATGTTTAGCATAGGGTCTTTATCCAAGGTAATGTAAGTATTTCTATTACCTAGCTGGCGTTGAGCCTTTGACTGATAATATGCCTTGGACATTATCACTGCAGCTTCAACTCTTATCTGCTCTACGGACTACTAAATCTGGGCAGGATTTAAGCCACTATATAAGTCTAAAGGACCACCAGGTGTTACTTGGGGAGTGAAAGAGAATTTTTTACCTCCAGTAAATTCAGTACATATGGACCTGGAAGGGGTATCAGTAGATGCCCGTAAGTTGGCTAACATACGTAGGCAGTCAATCTTATCAGTGTCAAAACCTAAGGGAGCCTGAAACACCAGGGATCCAATAGAACAACTGGACAACTGGTTGTCTGCTGTGATTCATATTTATTGGTGGCAAAAAATTTCACCAAATTAATCTTTGTAATTGCCTTAAACAGATCTATTTCAAATGTAGACAGGTTAAAGTCTTCACATAAGCCAAAGTTTAGTCCTTTCGAAAGAAGTTGAACACAATCCAGGGGAATGTCCATTCCTGAGATATTAATGACATTCAAAGGGTTGTCTAGCATCTTGCATTTTCTGTTCCCTTTTCCTCTTTGATTTCCATTTCTTGCACCCCGTTCTGGTTTTTCTCCCAAAGATCAATGAGATTGGCACTCGTTTGCTTTCGGCTGCTGCAGCCGAAAACAAACGAGTGCCCAGCCGGGGTCAGCGCCATCTTGGGGGAGACCATGGCCTGGACCAGACACGGAGATCGCTCCTCCGGGACAACGTCCCGGAGGAGCGATCTCCGCCACTAGACACCAGGGAACGGCTCCGGAAGGTAATCGGATGCAGCCGTCAACTTTGACAGCTGCATCCAATTACCTTATTAGTGGGCACGGCGATCGGACCGTGCCCGCTAATAGCCGCGGTCCCGGGCTACACGCGTCACCCGGGATCGCAGCGGTTCAGAGCGGGGTCGCAGCGCCCCGCTTTTGAACACCTCTTCCAGACATATGACGTTCGGGCACAAAATATATTTTATTACGTCTCTCAACCAGAGCTCAACTTTCATCTCACAAAAATAAGAGTTCAAGTTTGTATGGGCAAGACAACATATGTTTAGTGTAAACGTAGAATCTAGACTGAGATATAGGGTGTGTATCATCTGATTAATATTGTCCATGTGACTTTTTAAGAGACTGTCACTGGTTTATGCTATTCTATCACATGGCAGCATAACCTAGTGACAGACACTGATCAGAATGATTACTTTGTTCTGAAGCTGATCCCAAGATATTAATAAAAGTGCTGGTAGCTTAGAATTCTTCAGCACACATTGACTATGCCAACCCAAGCACTACTTGGCCGTTCAGCTATATCCTCCAGGATCAGCAGTCAGCCAGGAGCGCGACACGCCGTCATCCAGCCACCACTGATGTCTGGCGTCTTCCCTGTACAACCTTTTATGATTTCTACCTGCACACAATAGAAGTCTTCAGCGTTACTCGGGTGAGTGCCCATCCTTTTTTTCTCCTTCACATTTGGATTTTCATATGTTTTGCTGGTACATCCCCGAAGCTGTGTGAGCCTAGCCTCTCCTCTATCATTGCTTCATCATTACAGCAGACAGCTGCCAGCCTCTTCTACCCATTGCTTCTGTCAGTACATTATATTGCCATCCATAGGGCAACATAAACCTAGTGACAGATTGCCGTAAAGCAGTTCAGATAAATACAACCTCTTATTTTTATGAGTTGCTGCCCAACTGCAAGTATAGTATACTGTATCCTACAGAAATGTGTGTGCACAGTAAAATAGATCAGAGATCAACCATAAGCAGCAGTTATAAGCTGCATAGAAGGTTGCATAGAATCGGAGAGGTCTTAAGGGCCATTTCCACCAGCCAATCAGCAGACACAATAGCTCCAATAATTGGCCAGTTTAAATAAACAGTTGGCCAGCAGATCACATCTTTTATGGCAGCAATCAGTTATCGTCCTCACATCTCCTTGTGTAACGGGATGTGTGGGCAACACTAATAATAATGGGCTGTACAAACCTTACAGAGCTGAATTATACAAGCCACCCACTTCATCCAGCAAAGTGAAGGCTCAAGTAATCCAAGTGCTGATCTAGATTGGGGCAAGTTTACCAGTGTTTACAGGTATTTAACCACTTAACTTTTATTCTTTAATTTTCTGTCTGACATAGCAGGTAGGAATATTGGTTATTTTGTGTGCCTTATCTAACCAACTTTATTCTACATAGTTTTACAGCAATCGCTCTTCCATGACAGTTTTTGGAGAAGATGTTGAGCATTTGACTACAGTATACTGTATAACCCAATATAGGTAAAATCAAGGTTTTTTTTTTACTCATACTGTATAACCCAATATAGGTAAAATCAAGGTTTTTTTTTTACTCACATCTCTGTACATTTTGATAATTTTTTCCCCCTTGTCCTGCTAGCTTTAACATGTTACTTTTACTTACTATGGAAATCTTCCTCTTTTCCCATCCTCTGGTCTACTAGCATCAAACATCGCACGCGGACAGTGTCACTATGTATTGAACTTTGTTCCTTAGTGGATTTCTGTCTGATAGAAATCCAGCAGTGATACCTGACAGCTGAGCTGTAACTTTTTAGTTAATGCAGACATTGGGTGCCAGAGGACCTAATAAGAGGGTGAAGAGGGGATGATATATCATAAGCATTCTGCTAATCCTTGATAAAGTCTGGTATGACTTCTCCAGGGATTGAGAGCAATTGATTTATCATACCAGACTTGAGGGTGCCTTCACACATACTGTATCGCTGCGTTTTTATCGCTGCTTGTTTGGTGCAATTTTTTACATGCCGAGTTTTGATTTTCACATGATTTTCATGTGAAAATCAAAACTCGCATGTAAAAATGGCACCAAAAACGCAGCGGTAAATACGCAGCGTTAAATACGCAGCGATACGGTACCTGTGAAGCTACCCTTATACCAAGTATTGGAATATTGAAAGCACCAGGTGTTAAGAAGCACCTGTCACCAAATTCATAAGTGCAATTGGTTATGTCAAGTTGCTCATCACTACTTGTAAACGTAAAGAGAATTAGTCCAGAGACAGTCAAAATTATACAACTTTTAATATATATATATATTTCTATACACACATACACACTGTTTTAAACATTATTAACAGTAAACAGACCATAAGAGTCTACAGAATACAATAAACTTGCATTTCTAAATATAAATACTGTAAAACAAACTTGTCATTCAACTGTGCAACAATATTTTCTTTTCAAAGTGCTTTTTGGCCATTTTTATGAACAGACTATTTAACATAAAGTTATAAAATCAACTGCATTACTTAGCGCAGAGATCACAATAAAAGTTTCTCTTTGTCTTTACCCTTTTGTCATCCTTGTCAAGGCTGACACATGAGAAGTGGTACCAACACTTGCATTTTGAACATTCCACCATGGGCTCTCCATGTTGGTAAATGTGACATGTCCACAATGTTGTCAGTTGTATTTTTTCTTGATATATTTTTCTGCTTCCTCTTGTCACATAAGGGAACATAACAAGTTGCCCCTTCTCTAGACAGGACACAAAGTGAGGACGCATATCTGACTGTATAAACTGTATCTTCAAATTGATCCCTTCCAATAAGGCTAGGGCATACGCTATTGCAAAGAGTCCACAATCACTGGCACCCTTTTGCTTCTGACAGCAAACGCTTTTCACTTCTAGAACTTCGTTCTCCCCACATACAAGCTCCCCCATATTCCTCTCTACATGCACCCAACAAACGCTCCCATACACAAACCCCTCCATCTCACCATGCAACCCACCTCCCCTCGTCTCTCCAGGCTCCCTTATTTCTCTCTATGCACCCCCACCCCACCCAACCCAACAAGCGCCCCATATTTCTCCAGACACCCACACTAGTTCCCCCATATTTCTCCAGAGACCTTCACAAGCATCTCCCAAGCGCCCCCCGCTTCTTGTCTTTCTATGAAAACTTGTTCTCTCAAAGCATTCCAATAACTCCCCCACCCAGATTTCTCCTCCTGGCTCCCAACATAGCTTCTCTCCCAAATGTCTCCAGGCACCCCCCCCCTCACATAAGCCCATCTATATTTCTCCAGTCACACCCCTCGCCTCCCCCACAAGCATCTCTACGTGTGTACTCTCTCCAGCTCACCCCCGGCCACACACGCTCCCCTACATTTCATCAGTACTCCCCCATATTACTCAAGACTCCTAGAAGCATCTCTCCAGCCCCCCGTCCACCACTCACGCTCCCCCATATTTCTTTAGACCCTCCACAAGAATCTCTCCAGGCCCACCCGCCAGACGCTCACCTACAGTATATATTGGCAGCCCCCCCCCCACACACACACACTCTTCCCCATATTTCATCAAGCCTTTACAGTGCAAGTGAAAATCCTACTGTTCGGGCACGCTGGGAGTTCTAGTTTTGCAACTACTGGAGAGTCAAGGCTGTTAGACAGGGATGTCAATCCTGTGACCCTCCATCTGTTGCAAAACTACAACCCCCAGCCACCGTCTGTCCGGGCATGCTGAGAGTTGCAGTTTTGCAACAGCTGAAAGGCTAAAGGGTACCTGTCATTTGCAAAGTTCCCAGTTCTCCTGCCCAATATTTAGGCACTTTTTCCATGTTGGGCGGACGCTGTTGCTATGGATCCAACTAACGCCCTTCGCGCGTGTCGGATCTATAGCAACAGGGACCACCCAACATGGAAAAAGTGCCTAAATATTGGGCAGGAGAACTGGGAACTTTCCAAATGACAGGTACCCTTGAAGGTTTGATACTTGCACTGTAAGAGCATGCTAGGAGTTTGACATCCCTGCCTTACAGCCTTGGCTATCTAATATTTACAAAACTACAACTCCCATTATGCACAGAGATTCCTGGTACTCCAGCAATTGCAAAACTGCAACACCCGTCATGCACTGAGCCTCCTGGCTCTGAAGAAGTTTCAGAACTACAACTCCCATCATGCAGGGAGTCTCCTGGCTCTCTCCAATATTTGCAAATCTATAACTCCCATTGTGCTCTGAGATTCTTGGTCCTCCAGCAATTGCAAAACAACAACTCTCATCATGCACTGAGACCCCTGGTCCTCCAGCAATTGCTAAACGACTACTCCCATCATAGCTTCAACTAAAACGTCCAAAAATTCGAGGGTGTGGCCTCCAAATTTGGACGTGAAAACATGTTGACTGTTATTACGGTTTAAGTAATCGACAAACCCCTCAAAATCATTCTTTGTCCCTTGCCAAATTATAAAAACATCGTCAACAAAACGATAATGGGAATTAAAATATTTTATGTATGGGTTATTTGCAGTGTACATGTCGTGCTGCATTTTGGCTAGGAACAAATTGGCATACGTACAGGAGACCGGCGTGCCGATCTCCTGACGATGCCAATTGCCCTCACATTGAAAAACTTTATTAGTAAGTGTGAAGAGAAGGGCTTCTCTAATAAATGCGCACTGGGTATCTGCATTACCCCCCTGTGAAACATACCATGAGACAGCCTCCACACCCGCATCATGGGGGATGCGGGTGTAGAGGCTCTCAACATCAATGGACACCAAGGAGTATTCATCCAACCAAGGGGTATCCTCTAATACTTGGAGAAAATGGCTCGAGTCTTTTAGATATGAAGGAATACCTTTAAGGATGGGATGGAGTAACCAATTTACATATTTAGAAAGACTTTTAGTAGGTGAATTTATAGCGGACACTATGGGGCGCCCAGGGGGTGCCTCCAAGGATTTATGCACTTTTGGCAGGAAGTACCACCTGGGCGCTCTTGGGGCTGGGGGATGAGCTTTTTGGCTGTTTTCTTGTCTAAAGCTCCTATCATAGTGTGTTTATTAAGCAAACTTCGTAGTTTTTCTCTAATTTCTGGCATAGAGTCCTTATTTAGAATTACGTACGTATTCCTATCGCTTAATTGACGTTTTCTTTCTGCTTCGCAGTAGGATTTAGACATAACAACCGTAGCGCCCCCTTTGTCGGCTCTACATATCACGAGATCTGACCGGGTCTGTAGCCATTTGAGTGCCCTTTGTTCTGAATGTGAAAGATTGCCACTAGTGGTGGGATACACTAGGGATTTTATGTACTTAATGACCGCTTTACTAAAGAGGTCAAGGGGGCCTCCTGAAGTAACCTGGGGTGTGAATGAGGATTTTTTCCCTCCGGAAAACTCGACATCTTGAGGAGTGGTGTCATGAATGGCATGTTCGGGCTGGTCAGTGAGCAATTGAAGACATTGTATCTCTGTGGCATTAAACTTGGTGGGGGTTATAAACCCCAAAGGGCCTATGGAGCATTGCGATATGACGTTATGATGCTGTGACAAATTTTTATTTGTGGCGAAGAACTTAACTAGGTTAATTTTTCTGACTGCCTTAAATAGGTCGACTTCAAACATTGAAGAGTGAAAGTTATCTGTTAACCCGAAGTTAAGTCCTTTGGATAGTAAAGATGTACAGGCTGGGGGGAGTCAATACTGGAAATATTAAACATGTTTTTGGTCTCTACTGGCGCCTCCAGGAGACCTGTTTGCGTTTTCCTCCTCCTCTGCCTCTGCCATTTCTTGCCTCCCCTCCTGGTCTTCCTCCTAAAGGGAGGGTAGTGGTTGAATTCCTCCTGGGATAGGAGCCTGTATCCGTTGCCGCATCATCCGATCCGCTGGTGTCGGTGTAGGTAGTGCAGGTGTCATAGATAGGCTTACGTTTTCCTGTGTGTTTATTTAATCTCGCTGAGACTAATAGTCCATTTTGTCACGAATAAACTTATCTTTTTTCCTCTCCTTAGTCTCATTTTGCAAATGGACTAGTTTGGCGCTAACTTTAGCAAGGAAGTTTTTCGCCTGATCCTCGGGCAGCCTGTTGCGAAGCTCATGTTGTGCCTTACAGAGGTCAGTGGTAATGACTTCATATTCCTTGCAGTGCCTCCACAGGATGATGGCCATGAGATTTACTGCATGGGTTTGATGTTCCGCTTGCCATGCGGCTAAAAACTCTGGATCGTCTTGGTAGAGTGAGGGAGGCTTGTATGACCGGAGTCCTCTGGGAGCTCTGTGGCACTCAGCAAGCTCTGGAAATGGAGAAAAGGTTTTTGGAAAGGGGTTATCCCCCTAAGGTTGTCAAGGAAGCCAAAGCCAGAGCTGATGCTCTAGAAAGACGGGACCTTTTAAAACCATCTCATCGAAATAAAAATACCGAAAGAAGGTTTAATTTTATTTTTCAGAATACATCAATGAATACTATACTGAAAAATGCTATCATGCGACACTGGCACTTGTTAGAAGGTGATCCCGACCTGAAAAAGAGAGCCACTAGAAAACCCTGCATCTCCTATAGAAAAAACAGAAGTCTAGGTGACCATTTAAATAATGAGAGCCCCATAATTAAGAACAACAAAAAGTGCGGACAGTGTAGATACTGTACATTCATGTTAAATGTTGCCTTTATTTCATTAGGAGGAGTGGACTGTCTAATACGGGACTTCATTACTTTACTCATTACTATTATATGCATTGAAATGTAGTTGCCATTTATTCTACGTGGGTAAAACTAAAAGGGCTCTCTTGATCCGATACAAGGAACATGTATATTCCATCAAGGCTGGTAAAGGAGTCCCACGACTTATAGAGCACATAAAAACCGTGCATAAGGGAGACACTAGCTCATTAAAGTTCCTAGGACTTGAAAAGGTTAATGCTCCTAGTGATGGTTCAGATAGAAACCAAGCCTTGTTAAAGAGAGAATCCGTATGGATTGCACGCCTAGGTGCAGTCGCCCCGCTCGGCTTGAACGAGCGCAATGACTTAAGCGTTTTTATCTGATACCTGTTTGTTTTTATACTTTTGTACACAGTATAGTCACGTGCACTGATCAGTATGTATATAACACTCCTCCTTCCACCTTGACGTCACACCTGGTCGACAAAGGGGGTGTGTCCCCGAAACGGCCGTCCCAGGACGTGTCTGCACCTAACCTCTATACCTCCCCGCTCTATGTGGACTCAATAAAGACAAGTTACGCTGCATACCCTGGGTGAGTGCTCCTTCGCATATCTACCTACATACATTCGTATTTCTGCCTTCCGTTGAGTGCACCCCCAGCCAGCAGTCTAAGCCACAGGCTAGCTCCTGCCAGCGGGTCCAACTCAGACCTCCTTACACAGGTGTTCAGAAGTGTGGTGCGGGACTCTCTGCCTTACCTAATCATAACTAATATAATACTGCTCCTATGTACGAAAATATAACTACTATAATACTGCCTCCTATATACAAGAATATAACTACTATATACAAGAATATAACTACTATTATACACAAGCAAGTAGATGTGCTGGCACATCAGCAAACCGTAGTATTCTGAAATTGTTTGTATGTCCAGGTTAAGTGACCTTACGTGATAGGGAGTGTTGTGATCTCTGTTTACTGAGTGATCTCAGTACAGTGTCTGCATCACGGTGGTGCTCAGCATGAATAGGAAAACAGATCATTCAATAAGCACATGCCATTGAGATAGACAGTAGAAACCAGCGGCACTCACCGGGTTAATGCAGTAATCGTGGTTTATTTACAAGATGTCATCATACAGGCAACTTCAGGGCAGGGAGAGACAGGTCCAAGGGCGCTGTGCACCGTGGCTACAGCCGTTTCGCGGGCTAACTTTCCCGCTTCATCAGGCCAGAACTGCAAGTACATGGTTCACACAATTGAGACATGGATATGAATCCTTTCGTGCCGTAGTTAGGTAAGTTTGAACTTTTTGTGGTTATGTCTGTTTTTATCAATTTGTCCCGTAGGTTGCTACTCCTTCTGTAAGACAGAAATTCAGGAATATTTGGGTAGTTAGTACTCTATGTTCCAATGCCTATTTATTATGGACCCTATTTTTGAAGAGTGACTAGAATATGTAGTGACAAAAGGAATCTGTGTTGATGTACGTTTGATGTACGTTTGTCACGCGTACGTAATAAGCTATCCCTGTCAGTGGATTCAATCTCCTTTCTACACTCATGGAGTAAAGGAGTGGGATAGCCTTTTTGTTCAAACTGTTTTGTCATGGTGTTCAGTGTCATCGTCAAGTCTTGTGGTTTCTCTATAATTCTCCTGGCTCGTAGCATTTGGCTTTTTGGTAGTGACTTTAACATTCTCTTGGGGTGGCAGCTGTTATATCTAAGAATGTTATTACAATCTGTGGGTTTAACAAAGATGTTAGTAGAAAGTCTGTTCACTTCCTTTGTCAATTTAACGTCAAGATAGTCAATCTCAGTGTCACTTATAGTGGCCGTGAATTTGATAGTGGCATCAATGGTATTCAAATATTCAACAAAATTGTTTAGCTCACTAGTGCCCCCTGTCCACAGCATGAAGACATCGTCTATGTAGCGCCACCAGACCAGAGCGTGCTGGTACTGGTGGGCCACATAGACGTATCTTTCCTCCAAGAATGTCATCACAATGTTTGCAAATGTAGGTGCGACGTTGCTTCCCATGGCCACGCCCCGTTGTTGTAGGTACATTTTACCATTAAAAGAAAAATAGTTATTGTACAACACCAATTCAAGTAATCTCAAAATAAAATCATTTTCTTTTGGTGTAAGTCCTAAGATTTCAAGCATTGCAGTCACAGAGTTCATACCCATAGTAAGATCAATAGAGGTGTAAAGACTTACAACATCTAAAGTCACCAATAATGTATCATCAGGTATTGTTAACTGTTTGACACCATTGAGAAAATCTGTGGTATCTTTAATATAGGACCTTGCCCCTGTGGCCAAGGGTCTCAAAATCCTATCTAGGAAAATCGAGATATGGCTCAATAGAGAGTCTCTACCAGACACAATTGGACGTCCAGGTGGACATTTTAGGTCTTTATGAATTTTTGGGAGGAAGTATAATAGAGGCATCTTAGGGTGTTTCACAGTAAGGTAATCACACATTTTTCCATCAATGATGTCCAAGCCTACTGCTTCTTGCAGAATTTTATCAATATGTTTTGCTATCCTAAATTTAGGATCATGTGAAAGTTCTGAGTACACTTAAGTGTCATTTAATTGGCGATAAGCTTCATCAAGGTATGTCTTTCTATCCATAACGACTATAGCCCCACCCTTATCGGCTGGTTTCAGGACTATAGTGTGATTATGTACCAATGAATCAATGGCTTCTCTATCTCTCGATGTCATATTAGGGTGTATAATGACACCCTGCATTGATTCTGTGTGTAATCTACTGATGTCATTCCTAATCAGGTTACCAAGGGTCTCTATGGACGCTGGTGTAGTAGGTGGTGTAAAGTCACTTTCTACTCTTAGATTTAATTTCTTAACATCAAAATTCTTATGTGTTCTGACTGTGTCATTAACAACAGGATTATTATAGAACCATGTTTTTAAATTAAGACGTCTCAAAAATTGTTCAAGGTCTAAATCTAGTTCAAACCAGTCCGTGGAGTGGCTTGGACAAAAATTCAGACCTCAACTTAGAACATGCATTTGTGCTGTATTTAACTCAACAGAAGAGATATTTACCACAGATTTTTCTTGCGGGAACTGGCTCTCGGTGTAGTCGTGCGGCTGCTGCCTTTCTGTTGTCGTCCTTTTCCTGGTTCTGCATCTCTTTTTACCTCCTCGCCTTGTTTTTCTATGGAGGTAGAAGGTTTTTCTAAAAAAAAAACATCATTGTCTGTATCCTGTGGTTGTGTAGCTTTAATAATGTCCTTTCTTTTATTCCTGCGTTGATTGTAGTTGGTTTCACCCTTGTTACTCCATGTATATACCTTTCCTTCAATGTAATCTTGTGTGTCCCGGAACCATTTCCGTTTTTTTAATTCTTGGAGATCTATCTTATATTTGTCCAAGAAGGTACTTTGTTTTGTCAAAAAACGTTCATAGTCGTCAGTTGGTAAATTATCTCTTAATGCATTCTCTATAATATTCAATTTCTCGTTGTTTTTGCATACTGCCGATTTGCAATAGGATTAGATCTAATACATACTTGTTCGTAACAGCTTCAAACCGTAGGCGTGATTCCGAGTCCTCTAATAAAATGTTCGGATTTAATCGTGCTCGCATGCCTCGAGGAACACGAGGATTGACATGATATTTGCCAAGTGTAGTTGTAGGTTTATTCTCTTTTTGGTTAGGAATTCGAGATTACGCTGTAAATCTATTGATGTCGGTGTATCCATGTAGTTTGAGTCCTCTTCAATGTCTCCCAAGATTCTGGCTGTTTCCCCATCGGTAAACGCAAAGTCATGTGCTGTTGGGAATTCATTGCCATTATGTTGTGGCTCCTGTGGGTTCGTTTCCATACTTGTTCTGTTAGTCCAATTCACATTCACAACAAATAGCTATGCAGGATTAGCGGGTGCCAGCTTACCGATCTTTCAACAGATTCACAAGAGCATGTAGCTGCACTCCAATTAAGCAGGTGGGTTGGGTGCCTGTGGATAGGTCCTGACCACAGACCTCTTCTTACACTGCAGCTAGGAAGAGGTCTGTGGTCAGGACCTATCCACAGGCACCCAACCCACCTGCTTAATTGGAGTGCAGCTACATGCTCTTGTGAATCTGCAAATCAATCCATTTATTCAGTCTTGGCAGACGTGAGTGGGGAGGGGAAGTGAAAGCAGAGGCATCCTGATGGCTACAGACTGTTTCCCGTGACTAACCACCCATCTTCCAGCCTGAGTACCTTGGTCCTCAGGCCGGAAGATGCGTAGTTAGCCAAGGGAAACAGTCTGTAGCCATCAGGTCGCCTCTGCTTTCACTTCCCCTCCCCACTCACGTCTGCCAAGACTGAATAAATGGATTGATTTGCAGCTACTTTTTGGGTGAGTGCAAGCTCTCTTTTCTACGTTTGGAATATATTTACTTTGCTATAAGCTTTTTGCACCCCTATGCTGCCCTCCATCGCCTAGATTCCTCACGCACATGATCCTAGCTTATGGGTATACAGCTGACACTACACGGACTTTGGTGCTAACTCAGACCTGCTCCACAAGTTGATAACTACTATAATACTGCCTCCTATATACAAGAATATAACTACTATAATACTGCTCCTATATACAAGAATATATACAAGAATATAACTACTATAATACTGTACCTATATACAAGAATATAACTACTATAATACTGCCCCTATATACAAGAATATAACTACTATAATACTGCCTCCTATATACAAGAATATAACTACTATAATACTGCTCCTATATACAAGAATATAACTACTATAATACTGCTCCTATATACAAGAATATAACTACTATAATACTGCTCCTATATACAGGAATATAACTACTATAATACTGCTCCTATGTACAAGAATATAACTACTATAATACTGCTCCTATATACAGGAATATAACTACTACTGTATAATACTGATCCTTTATACAAGAATATAACTACTATAATAACGAAAAAAGAGCACATGGCCGGCACTACAGGTAACACAGTGAGGCAGGTAAACTCCAGGTAAATACAGCAGACCACGGACCAGCAGTTAGACCAAAGCAGGTGCATACAAAAAATGTAAGAAAAGCACAGTGTAAATACTGGAAGAAGCAGATGTAGCACTCACCGGAGTAGGTAAAAAAATGCTTTATTGTGTGCATGGATCACTCAGCGGAGAAGGTGGATCAAGCAGGTAGCGTCACAGATGAACGAGCGCTTTCGCTCTCAGTGGAGCTTTGTCAGGTTGGGAACACAGTGTAGGAAAGAGGGGGAGTTGCAGATATACACACAGGTAAGTGCAAAGGAAACCGGAAATGTTAAAAACGTACATACTATTTGTAACAACAAATCACGGTAAAAGCACATAGAGGTCATTCCTCTCGTTTAGCCCAAGTGGGCCGACCGCAGTAAGTTTGAGAATTCATTTGGTTTCACGAATAAGCAGATTCCTGAGCCAATCGCTACCATCATGTGGAGGGTTAACCCTCTCTATCCCGATGAATCTCAGCCATTTGGGGTTGCCCGCGTGATCAGATCTGAGGGGCAAATAATTGCATAAATTACATGTGTGGTTTTGCATGTTATGAGATGGTTATTAAACACTTCACACCCTCCCAATCTAATATAGGACAAATTCATGAATTGTGAACAATATTGGCATTGGTCACATTTTCGATTACCTTTTGGTAAGGAGTGTTGTAACCAATTACTGGACATTTTACTAGGAGTATTGGTGGCTTTAACGGCATCGCCGATAGTGACTTTTTTCTGAACGTGAGTAAAGGTTTCCGTATAGCCACATCCTGGAGGTCACTATCTTGTTCCAACATAAACCAATGTTTATATATGATGTTACGAATAGTTTGATTCATAGGTGAGTTTTGCAAAGCAAAAACAAATCTTTTTATTAATATTTGAATCGTAACTACTGTAACACTGCCCCTATATACAATAATATAACTACTATAAAATATAACCCTATATACATGAATATAATTACTATAATGGAACTTGTGAAGAAGAAATAAAATGCCGCACTCACCGGATCCAGAAGCAAAAACGGGCATCTTCTGTGCTACGGCCGTTAGGGGGCTCCGTCCCTTCTTCCGGCCGAGCAGTCTACGTCCTGCTGGAAGGAGGTGTCTAAAATACATAGTAATCAAGTGCACGTGACCATAAAGTGAAACATTAAAATCAAATACACAAAGCACTTTAAATCAATACGCTGAGGTCATTTCTCTTGTTTAAACCGAGTGGGCCAGTGGCATTTAGACTGGAAATCCAAAGGGATTCCCCTTTCAGTAAGGTCTGTAGCCAATCTGATCCATCGGTGGGCGGATTTACTCTTTCCAAGCCACAGAACCGCATTACTGATGTATTACCTTGATGAACATTTACCACATGCTGAATCAATCTCTGAACTCCCTTGCCCGTTCAGATTGAATACATGTGCTCCTTAAACCTGACCCAAAGGGGTCTTTTAGTCTTCCCTATGTAATAATAATTACAGGGGCAGGTAATGGCATCGATGGTATGTGTGGTCTTACATGTAATAAAGCTGGAAATAAAGCAGTCCTTATCCCTTTAGTGTATGGAGGACGTGTTCATCATTTGGGAACAAAATCTGCATTATCCCCATTTTCTGTTGCCCTGGGGGAGGATAGTGCTTAACCAGTTACTGCTTTTAGAGATTTAATTTTTACCTTCCTTTAGAGAATCACCAATGGTCTTGTTCTTCCTGAAAGAAATGCAGGGTGTCTTTTAGGGCTGTTTCACGAAGGTCGAGATCCTCTTCTAACAAAAACCAATGTTTGTTTTTTTTTAATATATTTTATGATGGTATCATTAAGCAGGGAGTTTTGGAATACAAAAATAAATCTTTTATCCCTGTTCTTTTTTTGATTAGAGTGTATCAAGGCAGACCTGGTAGGCAGAGGATATCCTATCGACATTATTAATATCGCTTAATAATATCAATAGGATATCATCTGCCTACCAGTCTCTCTCGCAGATCGCCGGCTTGAGCAAGGAAAGTCTGATAGTCAGTGTTGACCCTCCTAAGTCGTAACAACTGTTAAAAGGGATGGCTTTTTTTTACTGTATCAGGGTGGGAGCTGGTATAGTGCAAAGGGGAATTGCAAGACGTCGGCTTTGGATGTACTGAAGTGTGTATCTGTTGGTCTTTAGCTTCTACTAGTACATCGAGAAATTCTAAGGTGGAGCCCCCAAACTTATGAGTAAAAAACATCTTCACCCCATTATTTTCGTTCAGGTACTTGACGAATTCTTCAAAGTCCGGCTCAGATGATGCCCAGACGATGAAGATATCGTCCACGAAACTGTAGTATGCTTTTATGTGACTAATGGATGTGCTCGTGCTCGTACTCGAGTTGAGCAAAAAACAGATTGGCATATGAGCAGGAGACTGGCGTACCCATCGCGGTGCCGGTCTCCTGCTTGTACCAGGTGCCATCATATGTGAATACGTTATTTTCAAGAACAAATCTAAGTGCATCTTTGTTGAAGTTACGTATGGACATGGGGTTCTGTCCTTTCTCCAAGAACCAGTCTATCGCCTCTACACCTGTATTGGAGGGATGTGGGTGTAGAGGCTCTCGACATCAATGGAAGCAAGACTGTAGCTATCGTCCCATATGATGTCTTTAAGTGCTGTGATGAAGCCAATGTTTTGCGAGATACTTCCTGTGGTAAAAACAACGGCGTACACTATGGGGGTCCTGGGATTCTCTGGCAACAACTTTCCGGATGTTTTCTTTTTATCCAAAGCCCCTTGTACCGTGTGCCTGTTTAAGAGGGATCTTAGGTCTTCTTTACTTTTAGGCATGGGGTTCTTAGTAAGGATCTTATATACTTTCTTGTCCCCATGATGTCTTGTAGCCTCTCAAGCGTAATATTCTTTTGAAATGACTATGGTGGCCCCACTTTGTCAGCTCTCCTGACTATTAGATCCGGGTGGGACTTAAGCCACTTCATAGCCCTAATCTTGTCAGTGGGTAGGATTTTACATGCTCGGGAATATCTCAGGGCTTTAACATCTCTAGTGACTAATTTATGAAATAGATCTAGTGACCCCATCCCCCCCCTTCCCCCCCTTCCCCCCCGGGTTGATCTGGGGTGTAAATTTGGATTTATTGCCTCCTGAGAATATATGGGAGTCTATATCCTCTGTTGTGGCTGCTGGTGCATCCATATCCATTAACATACACAGAGCTTGTATTTCATGACCACTTAAACCTTCTGGAGGTTGCAAACCTAAGGGACCTATTGTGCATCGAGACATACTGTACTACTAACAGGCTGCTTATTATATTTATCAATGGAGAAGTATTTTGTTTGATTCATTTTGTGAATAGCCTTGAACAGGTCTACATCGAGTGCATTTTCTGAAAAGTCCTCATTCAGTCCATAATTCAGTCCTTTAGACAGAAGATGAATACAGTCCTGGTCAAGGGGTATGCCCGAGATGTGGATCGCATTCTTCAATTCGTTCACCGTCTCCATGTCACTTGAATTCGTTTCCTGTAGTTATTCACCTCGCTTTTTCCACTTTTTTTTTCCCCTCCTGATGGGTTTCCTAAAGTGCGGGTCTGTGCATTCGACTTTCCCTGGGGAGCCGGACAGTCCCTAAATTGTCCCATATCATCTGATAGAGTGGAATCTGAGTCTGTTGTAAAGGCATCGTAGATATATATTTTTTTTTTGTGTGTGAGATTTTGATTTTTGCTTGGTCTTGTTTTTATTACTCCAAGTGAAGACACGGTTAGTGTCATAGTCCAGCTTGTCTGTCATGTACTTTTTAAGGATCTTTGATTTCTGTTTGTAGCCTCACTAGCTTAGTTTCCACTTGATCTTCCGAGAACCGAGCTCTATATTCATGTTTGGCTCGGCAGAGCTCTGTAACCGCTTCTTCGTATTCTTTCTGATTTCTGGGCAAGGTAGTAACCATTAGATTCATCGCATGATCAGGGTGTGCTTTTTGCCAATCATGAATAAATTCAGGGTCCTTGATACATGGAGGGCATTTTATAATTTCTTAAACCCTTCGGGACGTGGTTACTGTCCTTATACGCTTGTAAGGAGTTAATAGTCCAGAAAAGTCTGGTCTCTTTTTCCGCTAAGTTGGTTATGCGGAACTCTAGTGCTTTGTTGCTGGCTACTTGCACTGCCTCCTTTTGATTGCAGGACGTGAAAAACGCGCCTGCACCCTCCCTCCCAGCTTGCAGAGGTTCTTCCTCTTGAATAGCAGTGTCCATGTGAGTCTCCATAACAGCTTCTATAGGTGTTCTATAGCACCCTGGTTGGCCACTTTATCTTTACAGTGTTTACCCGCAGCAAGAGTCCCCCAAGATACAGCCTGTTAGAGAGTAGTGCCGGTGCCCTGTATCTGTTGTGTTCTTTAATACTATAATACTGCCCCTATGTACAAGAATATAACTACTATAATACTGCCCCTATATACAAGAATATAACTTCTATAATACTGCCCCTATATACAAGAATATAACTACTATAATACTTCCCCTATATACAGGAATGTAACTACTATAATACTGCCCCTATATACAAGAATATAACTACTATAATACTGCCCCTATATACAAGAATATAACTACTATAATACTGCCCCCTATATACAAGAATATAACTACTATAATACTGCCCCTATATACAATAATATAACTACTATAATGTGAAATGGAGAGAAGAGTGCAGCTGCACCTCACACCTATGGCTGATACTAAAGCCGCTAAGCTACTTAAAAAAAAACACCAGGAATTTGGTATACAATTTAATCAAACCAATACGCCCCGTGTACCACCTGCAGGTATCCTGGTTCACACGGGTCAGCGACTGCCTTCCCAGCAAAGCATGCACATGCTGGGAAGTGAGGCCATGGAATGGCCCTGCAACCCCGGTGTCACAGGACCAAACCCAAAAGTGCCCCACACAGACCCTGCCGGTACCGCCGGCGGAGAAGGTTGCCCCCAAATAACACAAGTATGAATATGATATTACACTCACCACACTGCTGCAGACAGAATGGGAAAACATGGAGGTACTGACGTGTGAGCAGAGGTGTGTTCTGCTAATTTGGGTCACGTGGGTCTTATGAAGGGGAGTGTCAACTGCTGAGAGAGGGAGAGTTACAAAATGTGAAATGGAGAGAAGAGTGCACCTGCACCTCACACCTATGGCTGATACTGAAGCTGCTAAGCTACTTTAAAAACAAACACCAGGAATTTGGTATACAATTTGATCAAACCAATATGCCCCGTGTACCACGTGCAGGTATCCTGGTGCTCACACGTCAGTACCTTATGTCTTCCCCATTCTGTGTGAGCAGCAGTGGTGAGTGTAATACCATATTTATACTTGTGTTGTTTGGGGGCAGCCTTTCCCGCCGGTGGTGCTGGCCGGGTTCTGGTGGGGCATTTTGGGTTTGGTCCTGTTACATGGGGGTTGCAGGGCCATTCCATGGCCTCCCTTCCCTGCATGTGCACGCTTTGCAGGGTTGACCGACACGGTGTGGAGTTAGCGTAGGGACTCGTGTGAACCAGGGGACCTGCACGTGCTACACGGGGCTATTATGGTTTGATCAATTATATACAGACACCCTGGTGTTGAATTTTAAAATAGGCCTAGTGGCATTAGAGTATCAGCCATAGATGGGATGTGCAGCCGTTCCTTTCTCTCCATGTTGTGATAACTACTATAATACTGCCCCTATGTACAAGAATATAACTACTATAATACTGGCTGTCATGTAGCCTTCTATATACAGGAATATAACTACTATAATATTACTCCCATATACAAGACTATAACTACTATAATACTGCCTCCTATAAATAAGACTATAACTACTATAACTACTGGTGATGCGCCTGCACCTTCACTGATCCACCATCCCCTCCCTGCGATGTTCTATTTGGAATAAAGTTTGAAAGACGCTGACTGGTGAGTGCTGGAATTTCTTCCTTACCATTGTTCACATCTGCCTTTTCATCCAAGCACCCCATTGTCTTCATTCATCCACACCATATGCCCAACCACGGCTAGCTATATCTGCCGTACTCCATAACTACTATAATACTGCTCCTATATACAAGAATATAACTACTATAATAGTGCTCCTATATACAAGAATATAACTACCATAATACGGTTCAGGGAAGAAAAAGAGCGCTGCACCTCACACCTATGGCTGATACAGGTGCCCCTAGGCTAAATAAAAAACAAATCAGAATTTTGTGTATGAATTGATCAAGCCACACTGCCCCATGTACCATTGTGCAGGTATCTGATACACATGGGTCCCTACACTAAGTCCACACCGTACCGGTCAGTGGCTACCAACCCCCCAGGCGTGCACAGTCAGGGAACGGGGGCCATGGGACAACCCTGCGACCCCCATGCCACAGGATCAGACCCAAAAACACCACACCAGAACCCGGCCAGCACCGCCGGCGGAGAAGGTCGCCCCCAAACAGCACAAGTCTGGATGAGGTATTGCACTCACCATAGCTGCTGCAGACAGAATGGGAAAAGACAGGAGGGATTAAAACCATGTGCACTCAGGTGTCTCCTGCTAATTGCGGTCATGTGGGTTGCCAGGAGGAGTGCAAAAACACTGAGAAAAGAGAGAAACAAAATACGGTTCAGGGAAGAAAAAGAGCGCTGCACCTCACACCTATGGCTTATACTAGTGCCCCTAGGCTAAATCTAATCTAAGTCTGCAGCAGCTATGGTGAGCGCAATACCTCATCCAGACTTGTGCTGTTTGGGGGTGACCTTCTCCGCCGGCAGTGCTGGCCGGGTTCTGGTGTGGTGTTTTTGGGTCTGGTCCTGTGGCATGGGGGTCGCAGGGCCGTCCCCTGACTGTGCACGCCTGCGGGGTTGGTAGCCACTGATCGGCACGGTGTGGACTTAGTGTAGGGACCCATGTGTATCAGATACCTGCACGATGGTACATGGGGCAGTGTGGCTTAATCAATTCATACACAAAATTCTGATGTGTTTTTTATTTAGCCTAGCGGCACTAGTATCAGCCATAGGTGTGAGGTGCAGCTCTCTTTTTCTTCCCTGAACCATAACTACTATAATACTGCCCCCTATATACAAGAATATAACTACTATAATTAACAACTTGTAGAGCAGGTCTGAGTTAGCACCAAAGTCCGTATAGTGTCTGCTGTATACCCATGAGCTAGGATCATATACGTGAGGAATCTAGGCAATGGAGAGCAGCATGGAGGTGCAAAAGCTTATAATAGAGTAAGTGAAATCCAAACGAAGAAAAAAGAACTTGCACTCACCAAAATTCGCTGCAAATCAATCCATTTATTCAGTCTCGACAGACGTGTGGGGAGGCGGAGTGAAAGCAGGGGCGTCCTGATGGCTACAGACTGTTTCCCATGGTTAACCACCCATCTTCCGGCCTGAACCTCAGCGAATTGCAGCGAATTTTGGTCAGTGCAAGCTCTTTTTTCTTCGTTTGGATAACTACTATAATACTGCTCCTATATACAGTAACATAACTACTATAATGCAATAAAAGGTAGAAAAAAGACTGGGGCACTCACCCAATGTTGCAAGCTGAGTATATTTATTTCAATGCGACATCAATCCAAAGGTGAGGGAGGACAGATGGATAGCGGGCGCTCACACCCCCGGGACGACGTTTCACGCCTGGGCGGCGCTTCTTCCTGCCGGGAAATCACCTGACCTCTGGGAGGGGAGTGTTTAAATACCATTCACCAAGGTAAACAAAACATCACCTGTGACACAAAAAATAGTAAAAACACAATTCATAGGCAGTTGTTGTAATCGTTGCGCTCGTTAAGCCCGAGCGGTCCAACGGCATTCAGCTTTGAGATCCAATAGACCTCTCTGGACAGTAACCGTCTATGCCAATCACTACCGTCCGTGGGGGCTTTAACCCTTTCTAAGCCCATGTATTTGATGCTGCTTGTATCTCCCCTGTGTACCGTACGTATGTGGTCAATTAGGCGTGGGACACCTTTGCCAGTCCTAACAGAATACATAGGTTCTTTATAGCGGATCCACATTTTCCTTTTGGTTTTGCTGACGTAAAAGAACATGCACGGACAGAAAATGACGTACACTACATAGGTACTTTGACATGTGATGAACTCTGTTGCAGTAATATCCGTACCATTGAGCTTGATATAAGGCTTATCGTACATGAAGTTGCAGTATCCGCACTGCCTACACTTCTTATTACCTGCAGGTAAAGCTTGCCTCAGCCAATTGGGGTTTACTGTTGTGAGCCATATTCAACATGTCGCCTATTGTTTTGTTTATTCTAAAGGTGATGACTGGGGGGTTACTGACCTTAGGGTTCAGGTCAGAATCAGCTTCTAGCAACCTCCAGTTTTTCCTAATAGCAGATGAGATGATACTGTTAAGCGGGGTATTTTGGAAAACAAAGGAGAACCTATCTGGGCTGGTGTCTCTGTGTTTATGGTACAGTAAGGTGTTCCTATCCAAGTTAGCCGCTCTCTCTAAACTATCAGATACAATTTTCTCCGGATACCCTATTCTCTGAAGTCTAATTTCTAATGACTTAGCTTGTCTGTGAAAACTGTCATAGGAAGAGTTGATTCTTCTAAGTCTGGTCATCTGACCAAAAGGGATGGCATTGCGTACCGTGGCTGGATGTGAGCTATGGTAGTGTAGTAGTGAATTGCTGGAGGTGGGTTTGCGATAGCCTGAAGTGTGAAGTGTGCCTTCTCTGGCCTCGATCCAGACATCAAGAAATTCTATACTCTGCCCACCGAATTTGTGTGTAAATATCATATTACAACCATTAGTCTCATTAAGGTAATGTACAAACTCTTGGAACACAGTCTCAGAACCCTCCCAGATGATAAAGAGGTCATCTATGTACCTCAAAAGGAGTTTAATGTGGATAATGAAAGGATTACTGGCAGAAAAAATAACACGGTTTTCTACTAAAGTAAGAAAAAGATTGGCGTACGTACAGGAGACCAGCGTGCCCATTGCTGTGCCGATCTCCTGTACGTACCATTGACCATTAAAAATAAAGGCATTGTTAGACAGAATGAAGTGGAGAGCTTCTCTGACAAAATTACGAAAAACTAGTGGTTTATCGGTGCGACTGAGGACGTGGTCCACCGCCTCCACACCCGCATCATGTGGGATGCGGGTGTAGAGGCTCTCCACGTCCACAGTCGCAAGAGAAAAAGAGTCGCTCCAGTGGAACTCCGCAAGTGATTTAAGGAACTCAGTAGTATCCTTAAGGTAGGTGGGGGCGCTGTTGAGCAAAGGGCATAGAGACCAATCTAAGAATTGAGATATACCCTCCGTGACAGAGCCGACCGCCGAGACGATGGGACGTCCCGGCGGTCGGCTGAGCGATTTATGTATTTTTGGTAATAAATACCACTTAGGTTTGCGAGGGTTGGCCGGGAACAATTTTTCTGCTAATGAAACATCTATGGCTCCTGTAGCTGTGTGTTTGTTAAGCAACGTGCGTAACGCTTCACTAATTCTGCTAGTGGGGTCTTTAGTTAGTTTAGTATATACAGTGTTGTTCCCTAGCTGTCTCTCTGCCTCTTCATTGTATTGCTTAGTGGATAAGAATACTCAGCTTGCAACATTGGGTGAGTGCCCCAGTCTTTTTTCTACGTTTTATTGCATTTGCCTTCTCTCCTATATCTAGGAGCACCCCCATGCAAGCAGTTACGGGTCTATATCCTGACAGCCAGTTCCATACAGCGATTATCACCGGCAGTGCCGACTGCACTCTACCAGTACTTAACTACTATAATACTGCTTCTATATACAAGAATATAACTACTATAATAGTAGGCACAAAGACGTACAGCCGGCACTACGCTTCAATAATCAGACTCTGAGAGTTCAGACTTGGCGTGTGAGATCCACGTAGACAGTGTGTGGCAGTAGGCTAGTGGAAGTGCTTCACGCCAACAAGTGTTCAACCAAATAAGAATATGAAGTAATAGAGGCAGTCACTCACCATGGGTTAGCCGACGCAATCTTTAATTGTGGTCACACTGCGGACATGGTCAAGGAATGGGGAAGGTGGAACAGCGGACAGTGACAGACGAACATTTTCACGCTTCAACAGCGCATCATCAGGTCTGGCTTACGTCACCGGTAGGGGTGTGTTATATAACAGGTGGTAATTAACGTGTAACATAGAGTGAATATTTAGTGAAGGACAATACACATTAAAAACAAAAACAATGCGGCAAAATCAGAATAACAGAGCATTAAGATCATTTCTTTCATTTAACCCTGAAACCCTGAGTCTAATAATCCACTTAGTTTCCCTTTTTTAAGAGTAGCTTTAACCAGTCACCTCCGCTGCCTGGGGGATTAACCCTCTCGAGGCCAACGAATCTGAGGCATTTAGCATCGCCGTCATGTGCGTTGTGGACGGGGTACACCTTTTCCTGTACGAAGAGAGTATAGGTGTTCTTTGAACCTAATCCAAAGTGCTCTCTTTGTCTTCCCTATGTAATATCTCTGACATGGACAGATGATAGCGTAGACTATGTGGGTAGATTTACATGTAATAAACTGACGGATGAAACATTAAGTTCCTCCCAGTACTATAGAGGAGGAATTAAGCATGTGGGGGTAGTAGTGGCACTGACCACACTGCTTGTTACCAGTGGGGGACAAGCGGGTTAGCCATGTTGCAGTAGGTTGTGTTTTTTTGACAGCAAGTGCGTCTTTTAGGCTGGGTTCACACTACGTATATTTCAGGCAGTATTTGGTCCTCATGTCAGGTCCTCATAGCAACCAAAACCAGGAGTGGATTGAAAACACAGAAAGGATCTGTTCACACAATGTTGAAATTGAGTGGATGGCCGCCATATAACAGTAAATAACGGCCATTATTTCAATTCCACAGCCGTTGTTTTAAAATAACAGCAAATATTTGCCATTAAATGATGGCCATCCACTCAATTACAACATTATGTGAACAGAGCCTTTCTGTGTTTTCAATCCACTCCTGGTTTTGGTTGCTATACAGCCTCACAAATACAGCCTCAAATATACATAGTGTGAACCCAGCCTTACAGTGGAACTCCTTTTAACCCCTTAAGGACAGAGCCAATTTCGATTTTTGCGTTTTCGTTTTTTCCTCCTTGTGCTTACAAGGCCATAGCACTTGCATTTTTCCACTTAGAAACCCACATGACCCCTTATTTTTTGCGTCACTAATTGTACTTTGCAATGACAGGCTGAATTTTTGCATAAAGTATACTGTGAAACCAGAAAAAAATTCAAAGTGTGGTGAAATTGAAAAAAAAAACGCATTTTGTTTATTTGGGGGAAATGTGTTTTTACGCCATTCGCCCTGGGGTAAAACTGACTTGTTGTGCATGTTCCTCAAGTCATTATGATTAAAACGATATGTAACATGTATAACTTATATTGTATCTGATGGCCTGTAAAAAATTCAAACCATTGTCAACAAATATACGTCACTTAAAATTGCTCCATTCCCAGGCTTATAGCGCTTTTATCCTTTGGTCTATGGGGCTGTGTGAGGTGTCATTTTTTGCGCCATGATGTGTTCTTTCTATCGGTATCTTGATGGCGCATATACGACTTTTTGATCGCTTTATATTACAATTTTTATGGATTTGATGCAACCAAAAATGCGCAATTTTGCACTTTGAGATTTTTTGGCGCTGACGCCGTTTACCGTACGAGATCAGGAATGTGATTAATAGTTCAGGCGATTACACACGCGGCGATAGCAAACATGTTTATTTATTTATTTATTTGTTTACTTTTATTAATAACCTGGGAAAAGGGGAGTGATTCAGACTTTTATTAGGGGAGGGGGCTTTTTACTATTAACAGCACTTTTTTTTTTTACTTTTACACTTATACTAGAAGCCCCCCTTGGGGACTTCTAGTATAAGTGCTTTGATCTCTCATAGATGCATGAGATAGGCACTCGTTTACTTCCGGCTGCTGCAGCCGGAAGTAAACAAGTGCCGAGCCGGGGACGGCGCCATCTTGGAGCGGTTCCCGGTCGGCTTCAGAAACGGAGATCTCCCCACTAGACACCAGGGATGACACTGCGTCCGGTAATCGGATGCAGCTGTCAACTTTGACAGCTGCATCTGATTACTGTATTAGAGGGCACGGCGATCGGACCGTGCCCGCTAATACCTGCGGTCCCGGGCTACAAGCGGCACCCGGGACCGCCGCGGTTTAGAGCGCGGTCGCCGCGTGGCCCCGCTCTGAACGTCAATAACGGCATCAGGGCGTAAATATACGCCCTATGTCGTTAAGGGGTTAAAGGAGAACAGAGGCTTGCGGAAAGCCACGTCTTTTAAATCCTTGTCCTGTTCTAACAGGTACCAATATTTCCTAATACTTTTAAGTGTTTCATTAATGGGTGAATTTTGTAGAACGAAGGCGAACCGCTTCTCATGAGGCACACTACCGAATTTTTGGTTGCGGCTGGTGGGTTTATGGAGGGCAGTATGATCAAGACTGGAGGCTTTAGAATATACTTTGTTAATAATATCCTGTGGATAACCCCTGGCTAACAATCATGCAGATAGTTCATTAGCCTGTCTATGAAACTGTTCTTCTATGCTGTTGATCCGTCTGAGACGAATCATTTGACTATATGGGATGGAGTGTTTTACGGAAGTGGGATGCGAACTTTTGTAGTGCAGTAACGCATTAGACGCAGTGTTTTTTTGAAACACTGACGTCTATATGGTGCCACCAATTATTTTGACCTTGACGTCCCAAGACTCCAGGGACGTACCTCCAAAGACATGAGTAAAAAACATATTCACGGAATTCTCAGTATTTAAATAGGCAACGAATTGGGCAAACAAATCAGATGTGCTATTCCAAACAATAAACACATTGTCTACATATCTGAAAAAAAACAAAATATACTTGATGAAAGGGTTTTTAACTGAAAAAATGAGGTCAAACTGAAGCCGAGAGAGGAAGAGATAGGCATACGTACAGGAGACCGGTGTACCCAGTGGGCGTAAAGCCCAGTCTAGATACTTGGAGAGCCCCTCAGTTACCGAGCTGACCGCCCAGACAATGGGGCAGCTCAGCGACTTATGAATTTTGGGCAGTAAATACCACTTGGGGCTGCGTGGGGAGTCTTAGAGCAGTCTTTTGCTCTAAGGCTTTATTAGCCACTGCAGCATGCAGAAGTCCACACAGCTTCTCCTTGATCCTGACAGTAGGATCTTTGTCCACTTTTACATATGTAGTCCTGTCGTCCAGTTGACGATGAGCCTCTTCATCATAGTAGCTTTTCGACATAATGACTGTAGAGCCACCCTTGTCAGCTTGACACACCTTCAGGTCTGGGCGTTTTTTGAGCCACTCAAGGGCATGTAGCTCGGCACTGGTCAAATTTCTGGGCGCCCTCGGGTACATTAGTGCCTTGGCATCATTCAATACCGACTTGTAAAATAAGTCAATGGCCCCTCTAGGGGGAATCTGAGGCGAGAAGGTGGAGGGTTTTCCTCCTTTGAAAGGTTCATCAGTTTAGACAATATTGTGAGGTGTAGAACCCAATTCCTCAGATTGATCCAATGTGGCCAAAACATGCGTGAATTGAAGCTCCTGAGTTGATAGCTCCTCTGGTCCAAAAAAAACTAACGGACCTATAGTGTATTTACCGTTGGAGGTATGTGACGTAGAGCCGGATACTTTATGAATGCTGAAATATTTGTGTAAGTTTATCTTTCTAACGGCTCTGAACAAATCAGCTTCGAATAGCTCAAAGGAAAAATCGTCACAAAGACTAAAATTCAAGCCCTTGCTCAAAAGAGTTTCACATCCTTCGGGTAACGTAATGCCAGAGATATTCACGAAGTTCGGGGGATCCGCAATGGTAGGTTGCGTTATTTCCATGATACTTGTTTGCGTTTGAAGGTTCTCTTGTTTGTTCTTTCGCCTCCTCGAGCACCGTCTACGGATCGACGGCCTAAAGGGTGAGCCTGAGATTTTGAAGTATATGCGGTTTGTAATTGATCCAAGTGACTATAGTTCTATAGCAGGTATCAATGTGGTAGAAACAGTGTCTGCTGATCATGTGTGGCCAGATGTAAATGAACCAGTACTTGTTGAATTGGTGCAGAGGTTTCCTTCATTGTGGGCTCAGTTTAGAAATGAGGTGGGGACACTGAAGAATGTTGAAGTAAAGATAGAGGGTGTTGATACTAAGCCTCAGAAACAGTATACACTCACCGGCCACTTTATTAGGTACACCTGTCCAACTGCACGTTACCACTTAATTTCTAATCAGCCAGTCACATGGCGGCAACTCAGTGCATTTAGGCATGTAGACATGGTCAAGACAATCTCCTGCAGTTCAAACCGAGCATCAGTATGGGGAAGAAAGGTGATGTGAGGGCCTTTGAACGTGGCATGGTTGTTGGTGCCAGAAGGGCTGGTCTGAGTATTCCAGAAACTGCTGATCAACTGGGATTTTCACGCACAACCATCTCTAGGGTTTACAGAGACTGGTCCAAAAAAGAAAAAACATCCAGTGAGCGGCAGTTCTGTGGGTGGAAATGCCTTGTTGATGCCAGAGGTCAGAGGCGAATGGGCAGACAGGTTCGAGCTGATAGAAAGGCAACAGTGACTCAAATAACCAACCGTTACAACCAAGGTAGGCAGAAGAGCATCTCTGAACGCACAGTACGTCCAACTTTGAGGCAGATGGGCTACAGCAGCAGAAGACCACACCGGGTGCCACTCCTTTCAGCTAAGAACAGGAAACTGAGGCTACAATTTGCACAAGCTCATCGAAATTGGACAGTAGAAGATTGGAAAAACGTTGCCTGGTCTGATGAGTCTCGATTTCTGCTGCGACATTCGGATGGTAGGGTCAGAATTTGGTGTCAACAACATGAAAGCATGGATCCATCCTGCTATGTATCAACGGTTCAGGCTAGTGGTGGTGGTGTCATGGTGTGGGGAATATTTTCTTGGCACTCTTTGGGCCCATTGGTACCAATTGAGCATCGTTGCAACGCCACAGCCTACCTGAGTATTGTTGCTGACCATGTCCATCCCTTTATGACCACAATGTACCCATCATCTGATGGCTACTTTCAGCAGGATAATGCTGCCATGTCATAAAGCTAGAATCATCTCAGACTGGTTTCTTGAACATGACAATGAGTTCACTGTACTCAAATGGCCTCCACAGTCACCAGATCTCAATCCAATAGAGCATCTTTGGGATGTGGTAGAACGGGAGATTCGCATCATGGATGTGCAGCCGACAAATCTGCGGCAACTGTGTGATGCCATCATGTCAATATGGACCAAAATCTCTGAGGAAGCTTCCAGCACCTTGTTGTATCTATGCCACCAAGAATTGAGGCAGTTCTGAAGGCAAAAGGGGGTCCAACCCGTTACTAGCATGGTGTACCTAATAAAGTGGCCGGTGAGTGTAGATTACCTCCAGGTGCAGTGGAACCTTTGTCTAATGGTGGTTTTACACGGAGCAATAATTCGCCCAATCGCACGATTAACGATTTTGAATGAACAATTTTTTTTTTATAACGATCGGCATTTAGACGGAACGATACATCGTACGGAATATTCGTTTTGCGATCGCTTAAGCCTATCTCACACATAGGGGAAATCGTTGAAAGACTGTTTACACTGAACGATCTGCGAATTTTTTGCGAACGATCAACGACGATTTGAGAACTTGTTGAAAGATCAAAATGAACGATTTTTCGCTCGTCGCTTAATCGTTCCGTGCGTTTACACATACGATTATTGTTCCAATTCAGCCGTTATCGTGCAAATTCGAATGATACATCGTTCCGTGTAAAACCACCATAAAATTGTCAAGGAATTGCTTCAGCAGGGTGTGGTCCGGAAAGCAAATTCTGTTACTAATCATCCAATTTGGGCAGTTCAAAAACCGGATGTCTCGTACAGAATGTTGCTGGACTTGAGACGATTAAATGCAGTCACTCCTAATGTAGCGCCCATTGTAGCAGAAACGCCTGACATCATGTCCCGCCTAAACGCTAATGCGCAATTTTTCTCTGTGATAGATGTGGCAAACGTTTTTTTTTTCCATCCCTATAGAAAAATCGAGCTAGTACAAACTAAGTTTCAGTTTTTTGGATGAACAATACGTTTTTTGCAGGTTACCGCAAGGAGAACATTTGTCACCTAGTGTGTTTCATCAGGCCTTGGCTAAGGTGTTGTCAAAGTTTTCTAGACCAGATTGTATTTTGCAATATGTGGATGACATACTGTTGGCAACTGAGACTAGAGAGTTACATCTTACTCTACTAGAAGAATTGTTTGAGCTGTTTGAATCAGGTTTAAAACTGAATCCAAACAAGGTCAAATTGTTGCAGCAGGAAGTTCAGTATTCGGGTGTGCTAATTAGTCCTGGCCAAAGGCGTCCTTTACAGGAAAGAATAGCCACTGTTGCTTCATTACCTGTTCCAACCACTTACAAATCTCTAAGACAGTTCCTGGGATTGGTCAATTTTTCCAAAGAGTTCATTGAGGGCTTTGCTGAGAAGGCCAGACCCTTATATGAAATCCTGAAAAATACTCATGCTGACAGTTCATTTGGGCCGTGGGGAGATGAACAGCAGAAGGCGTTTGAACAATTGAAGCTTGATTTGCAAAGGGCACCCGCTCTGGCAACAGTGTATCCATCCAAGCCATTTGCCTTGCAGGTTCATACCTCAGAAACAGCAGTCTCAGCAGTTCTACTGCAACTACAGGGGAAGGAATGAAGAATTGTTGGATATTTTTCCAAACTCCTTTCACCTGTAGAAAGAGGTTTTGAAATCTGTGCAAGACATTTGGTTGGGGTTTGCAATCAAGGCCACAGAACATATTGTGGGTTTTGGTCAAATAATCTTGCAAACTCCCCATTCCACATTGAAAATGCTTCTTGAAAAAAATGTCCCAGGAGTGTCCCACCAGAGATTTGCACATTGGTTGTTGACTGTATTGTCAAAACAGATTGTGGTGGATCATAATGCGAAATATGTACTTCCACAATTGATGCAGTATGAAGGAACATCTCATGAGTGTATTGACTCTTTTCAGGGGGAGTATCCATCTCTTTTCAGAAAGGAAGCAGCTGATGAGGATGAGCCAGTGTTTGTGGATGGCTCCAGATTCTGTATAAAAGGTCAATACTTTACCGGTTATGCCATTTGGTTTCCTAAGAGAAATCAAGAAATTCAATATAGATTGCCAGGACATTACTCAGCACAGAGGGCCGAGATTGAGGCGCTTGTGATTGAAGGAGAAGAAAATCAGGGTCCGTTGGTTATCTGTAGTGACAGTTCTTATGTTGTAAGATCATTGACAGACTACTTACCTGTGTGGAAAAAACGAGGTTTTGTTGATTCATCTAACAAAGTGTTAGTACACAGTGACACTTTACAAACCATTTTTGAGCTTGCTTCTAACCATCCTAATCGTTATGCCATAGTCAAAGTGCCAGGGCATTGCAAAGGAAAAAGTGAGTTAGCGGAGGGAAATGAGAAGGCCGATTCTCTTGCAAAAGACGCAGCTTTAACGGGAAAAATGGAAGAAGAAACAGAGACAGAACCCAAGGAATTGTTGCCAGTAAAAAAAAAGACAGTAATGTGCCATTATTTATTGATAAACAAATGAAGGATCCGTTCATTGTTGAGCGGAAAAATGATTTGGTTGATCCATTTGTTTGTGAAAATGATGTGCTATGCTAAAAAATGCAGGATGAGTTCTTACCTGTAGTTCCCAAACATTTACAATCGGAATTCACCCGTTTTAATCATGTTAGCTTAGGTCATGTGGGTCAGCAAAGATTGCTAGAAATCCTCAAAGGAGAGTTTTATTGGGACAAAATGGGGGATACTGTACAAGATGTTGTTCAGTCATGTCTCATTTGTGCTCAAGTAAACCCTAGGCCTAAAGGACAAAAGCCTCCACTACTGAGAGTGCCACCTGTAGATGGTCCATGAAATATTTTACAGATCGATTACATTGGACCTTTGCCTTCAGGACAACAAGGTATCAGGTATGTCTTGGTCGTGGTAGATGTGTTTTCTAAATGGGTAGAGATTCTACCTGTCAGACGAGATGATGCGCTTTCTACAGCACATGCATTAGTAAATCATGTCTTTTGCACGTGGGGGATCCCTAAGCTGTTATCATCTGACAGAGGTAGCCACTTTACAGGTAAAGTGACGCAAGCAGTGTGTTCAATTTTGGAAATAAAGCAACAATTTCATGTTCCATATCATCCACAGTCAGCAGGAATAGTAGAACGAATGAATAGGACAATCAAATCTAGAATAGCAAAGATGTTGCTAGACAAAGGAAATACATGGGTAGATGTGATACCTATGGTACTTATGAGCGTCCGAGGAACCAGTTCCTCTAGTACTCAATTTACACCTTTTGAGTTAATCACAGGAAGGAAAATGCCTTTAACTTTTCCTCATGAACCATTTTTGTCGACTCCACAGAAGGAGGCAATCGCCAGAACAAAATGGCTGCAGATGCTCCAAGACAACTTGAAAACAGTCCTCCCACATGCAGCTTCTAAAATGCAGCGTATGGTACCCCCACACTCTTCAAAGTTTGTAAAAGATGCAAAGGTTATGGTAAAAACCTTTAGGAAGAGTGGACCCTGGGAAAGTAATTGGGAAGGACCTTTTCAAATCATTGATACATTGGGTCAGGTTATGATTTTGGTACAAAGAACACCAAACATGACTAAGAATGCACGCAAGCAACAGAAAGTGTGGGTGCATGTTGACCAGTGTAAACCTGTATAATTCAAAATAATAACATCTTTTGTTTTTCTTTCAGGGTTATCCTAATCATTGAGAAGGATTCCTGGAAGAAAAAGTTTATGAGAAAACCTCCAAGATGGAAGCAGAACATCTTCCATGCAGCTTTAATCATGATGTATACTCTAAGTGGAGTGTGCGCGGAAGAATCACAAGGTGCGACTGAGGTTCAAGCACCTCAGGAAAATCGAGCTGTTCAAGAAAACCTACCTGGTCAAACTCAAGATGCATCACAGGTTTTAAAAACTGTACCTGAGTCTGAAGAAAGCATTGATGACGTATGGATTGATGACCTTCAAGAAGAAATGTTTGTGGACACTTCCAGAGACATTAGTGGGAAAATTTGCGTTGGGTATGGAGTTCGATGCTGTGTGGAAATATATTTTGCACATAACACTTCCATTGACATCGATATGAAAGCAGGGCCTAAGAAACGAACATATACACAATTGCAAGGAACTTATGTACACAATAGACAACTTGGGAAATGGGAATGCATGCCTAATGAAATGTCATTCTGGTACATAGAGATCCAAGGACATGAGCCAGCCTCATGGATTGGGGAAGTTACTAATTTTAAACTAAGCACCAAACAAAGTGGGAAAAACAAGGATGACATCACTTATCGATCTCAACTGTTTGCTACTTTTCTAAATCCAAAGAGAATAACAAATAAGGACACTGATGAGGATTGGTCAGAAGGTTGGGTTTTTCAAGTAGCAAGGGAAAATGTGAATGTACAAGTAAACGTGCAACTAACAGTAACAATTAATATTGCACCAGAGATAAGAGTTATCAGTCAAAATATTACTATCCAAGAAGGTATAGATCCCTTGCGACTTCAGTGTGGTACCAGATTACCTTTACCAATTGATGCTGTTATCAAATGGTCAAGGGAAGGTAAAATCCTAGGGAGTTACACCAATGGATTTCCAGGCCTTCTTCATAAAGGAGAGTACGGAGATGTAAGATGGGCTGGAAATCTGTTCAACTTTTATATTGCTAGTCCTCTTAGAAAGGACTCAGGACAATATGAATGTTGTGTCACCACGGGTAAATCCTATAAAAATTGTAATAGTACCTTTGTTAGGGTTTGGGCTCCTGAGGATAATGCATGTACTAATGTAATGTTTAAACCGTCTGATCCCTTCCAGGTTAATCATTTCCAGACAAAACCTTTATTGAGAAATGGAGTCTTTGTAAAATTAGTGTGGACCTTCAACATTACTAATTGGATGATCTCTAGCAGATTTCCTCAGTGTAAGCCTTATCTCTCTAATTTAGAGGAAGGACTTTCACAATGGTTTGGACAACTAAGGGCCCTTTTACACAGAAAGATTATCTGACAGATTATCTGCCAAAGATTTGAAGCCAAAGCCAGGACTGGATTTGAAAAGAGGAGAAATCTCAGGCTTTACTTTATGACCTGATCTCTGTTTATAGTCTGTTCCTGGTTTTGGCTTCAAATATTTGGCAGATAATCTGTCAGATAATCTTTCTGTGTAAAAGGGCCCTAAAACATTAAAGAGTAAAAGAGGGGTGGTGGAAGGAGTGTTGGGAGGTTTTGGAACTTTGGGAAGTTTAACTAATACGATGGACATTAACACCTTGCAGGCAGATTTAAAGACAATTGGTTATCTGGGAAAGAGAGGAGTGCAGGTGCAGAAAGATGTAAACCAATTGTTAGTACACATGGTTATGAGTATTATTATTTTTTTTTTTAAACATATGTTTATTGTTTTCATATGCATATGCATTAACAAGAATCCATAACATCTCAAATGTCACATAGGCATGATAAACAGAATAATAATGCGTCCGACCCTACCCATCTCCATATACAAGAAAGAGGAAGGCTAGTCGTGGGTCTGACAAGTATTGGCAATGGATAGGTGTCAGTAAGTCTAAACAGAAAAAACAGCAGAAAATGGAAATACAAATAAGGAACAAAAACCCCAACTGAAAAGCCCTCCCTACCCCCCTACCCCCCCAGTCACCCAGCTCACTGAATTTCTAAAACTCCCAATGTGCCTTTCAATGCTTCCGTATTGTACCAGCCAGTATTCCTAAAGTTATGCATCAGGTCATTCAATTCTGTGCGTGAAAAGTGATGACAAATAAAGGCCCTCCACTTATGGAAGAATCTTTTGGTCTCCTTTTCTTAATGTCTCAGCGTTTCTATTTTATCATATAGAAAAAATTTATATAACACAGACGTCAGTTCTTCCAAAGATGGAGTTTCAGGTTGTAACCAATGGCGGAGAATGCACTTCTTTGCTGCCAGGCCAACAATGTGCAACATCTTGACCTCAGTGTGCCCCATGTTTAGATCAGTTTGGTCTAGTGTAAAACCATGAAGAATTTAAGTTATTGGGCCGTAGAGGTCTGCTCCCCACACTTGGTGTATGTCATTTTTTACGGAAGACCAGAAGGTCTGAATGTGGGGGCAAAGCCAAATCACATGTAGTAGATTGGCAGACGGTAAGTGACACTTCAGGCATTCTCTCAGATAGTGTGCGGGCGCATCCCTATATGACAGGTTAAATGCATAAGTTGCCCTGTGCATAATCCTAAAGAGCATTTCCCGCCATTGCTCATTGACCATGTGTTTTCTCCCTCCCTCCCAACCTTTTAACAATTGTGGTGAGATCTCGTCATTAGCAAGTTGTTTCCCACTTCCTAAAAAGACCATTCTTTACAGTCAGTAGCATCCGCCGTTGTATTACACTATATAAGTATGATAAAGAGTCTTGTCTAGACCCAGGGCCTACAATATCATCAAAATTTTCTGATACCTCCTTAGCTCCCCATGTTAGGGCCAGAGTTTTGCAGTATTCCTTTAGTTGGCAATATTGTAGGTAGTGGTTGGGTCCCAGATGTCCTTTAGTGGCTATCACTTCCCATGACAAATATGACCCATCTACCAAACTTATGATATCTCCCACCTTTTGAATCGGACTGAAGATCCAGTTCCTGAAGAGCTTATTTTCTCGTCCCAGAGGAAAAGTCAGAGGGCACCAGAGAGGTATGTAACGGGAGATTTGGAAAGGTAAACCAAAGAGTTTTCTAATGGCTCTCCAGGTGGTTATGAGTATTGCTACTGTGTTGGGTTCATCAGTATCACATTTACAAGATGCAACATTAGAGTTAATAGAAAGTCAAGAGGAAACTAAAGTGTCAAGAGCTTGTTTAGAGATTGATAGAATATTCCACCAATCTTAAAATGATAGCTCAAGCTATGCAAAGTGGAATAATCCCCCTGGGAGTGTTGAAGAGTTTGCCGGAACAATATGGGTTTGGTCTGGGTCATTTAGATTTATGGATTAATAAGTGGGGCGGGTGTGATCAGAACGTTTGTGTGGGAACATCTTTGATTCCTGTGGCAGGTTTAGATCAGGTTTTAGTTCCTGTGGTTTCGTTAGGTATACCTGTGAGTGCAAAACAAGTTATTATGAATTACAGTATGCTGACTTTGCTTTTGATGGAAATAAGTTGGAACAATTGGATATCTCTGCTTGTTTCCATTTCGAGTCAAAGGTAATGTGTCTATCTGGTCAGGACAAGGTTATCTATCATTCTTGTTTTCATAATCATACGGCATGTAAGGCAAGAGTGGAGACTGTAGAGTCAGGGAAAGATCTCATGACACAGGTAAAAGTGGATAAACTCTGTTTTCAGGTAATGGAAAAGCAAATGTTGGTAAGAGCATTATATTCTAACTGTGCTCATGTGAAGAATTTGTCTCGAGGTCTTAATTGTATAGAAGAAGATATCAAACACCTAAAGATAAATAAGGACAGATATAATGTATCAAGTATAACAACTGAATATCTGAGACCTCTTCCAGTACAGTTTAATTTAACCCAGATTGCTCATTTTTCTTGGGAAGAGTGGACCAATAAGATAAAAAAGGACAAAGGGTTATTAAACTTGTTAAACCAACAACTGAAAACTGCGGAAATTGTTTTCCAACATCAACAGGGACAGTTGAACCAAATTTAACATGATTGGGATGAAATGGCAGGGTCTCGATGGTGAAAAAATCTTAAAAAATCTGTGGACATGTGGTCAGAATCGTCAACACAAAAAACTGTATTTAACATCATAACGCATCCTATTGTTATAGGTAGAGGTAGACAAAGGGGATAATTTCCTACGAGATATGATAAAACGAATGCAGTATTCTAATTCTAATCTAAATCCAAACAAAAAACCTATCTATGCAGAGGATTCTGACATGGTTATTGAGAATAAGGGATATGCTTGAGGATGACTGTGATACGAATGTGATACGAAAGAAGAATAAATGAGTTTGATAGAATGGTTATGATCTCAGTATATATATTTCTCAATCATTATCAGGGGGACTTGTAAAATATACTAACATCACTAGTCCCTAACAAAGGTATGGTATGAACCACTCACAGCCATCTTGTCTCAGGGAGCGAGTTCTGAGAATAACTTGTTTACTGCATTGCTGTAACATATGTTAGCATCAGTCATATAGATATATATACATCTGTAGGATGAAGCAGTAGTATATTCTGTGATGTCACGTAGCTCCTTAGAAGTCACCATATAAGTTGAGGCTCAGAGACGGGAGGTGGGAGTTTCAGCTATATAGGATAAGGAGGAGGGAGGCCATGAGACTGCTACACATCTGCACACCATGGTTAGGTAATCTCTCCCAGGAACATCAAGCACCGGACACATGACCTCAAGGACATTCTCCAACTCCAGATAATGGACTCTGCTTGAATCAACAACCTTTGTAAGACAATTTGTTATCTTTGTCTATACCCATAACTTTTGTATGCTCATTATTTTTGTATACTCATTTTGTGCATTAAATCATTGCTCCTATATTTTGAACAAGAGCATATGGACTACGCTTGTCACATTCTCTACAACTGCTGCTTCACTCTGTGCAGTGTAAGAGGATGTCACGGCCGCGGCGGCGTCCCGTGCTCCGGGCCGCCGCCGCGACCTCCCTCCATCCCATGCAGCTGCCGGGGTCCCGGTGCAGGGACCCGGCGCTGCTACATGTTCGGCCCCGGGGGGCGCCTTACCTGGTCCCGCTCCTGCCTCCGTCTGTGCCGGCCGGCGCGCGCGTCCCCGCCTCCTCGGGCGCGCGCGCGCCGGCTGTCTCAGATTTAAAGGGCCTGTCCAGCCAAGTGAAGGATGTGCTCGCTGCCCGGGACCTGCCTACCTCCTTGAACGAACTTATCCTACTGGCTACCAGAGTCTACACCAGGTTTTCCGAGAGAGAGGAGGAGGTCCGGCAAGGACGGCGTCTGAGTCTGTCCCGTCGCCATCCTCGGTTGGCACCGGTGTTCCAGAGTCCCGTTGCTCCTATGTCCCAGCCGCTTCCAGAAGTTTCTATGCAGGTGGAACGTGTTCGCCTGACGACTGATGAGAGGAACCGTCGTCTGGACCAGAATCTCTGCCTCTATTGCGGTGGCGCGGATCACTATCGGCAGAGATGTCCCCAACGCCCTCAGCGTCCGGGAAACGCTCGCACCTAGGTCCGGTGGGAGAGGCCTCCCTAGGTGTGAATGCCACCTCTCCAAGGTTGACTATGCCCGTCTCCATCCAGACACCCTCTGGGCAAGTTTTCCAGACTACTGCCCTCATCGACTCTGGCTCTGCTGGCAGTTTCATCTCTGATTCGTTGGTCCAAAGATGGCGGCTACCCGTGACCCACCTAGCCCAACCCCGGTCTATCTCTTCGGTTACGGGGGAGGTTCTTACCGAAGCTGTGTACAGCCAGACGGCACCCTTAGTCCTCCAGGTGGGAGCCTTACATCAGGAGAGGATCTCCTTCTATGTCTTGCGCCATTCCTCTTCCAACCTCCTGCTGGGTCTTCCTTGGCTGCAACTCCATACCCCTAGGCTGGACTGGAGAACTGGGGAGGTTCTCAGCTGGGGCCAGGACTGTCATAACCGGTGTCTGAGATCTCCTCAATCCAAGTGCTCTACAAGGTCACCTGCTAATGTCAAGCCTCTATCCGGGCTACCAGAGGACTACCAAGACTTTGTCGATGTTTTCTCGGCCAAAGAGGCGGACTCACTACCACCTCACCGAGCCTATGATTGCCCTATAGACCTTCTTCCAGGGGCTTCTCCTCCACGTGGTCGAGTATACCCTCTCTCTGTGCCCGAGACTGAAGCCATGTCCTCCTACATCCAGGAGAACTTACAAAAGGGCTTCATCCGTAAATCCACGTCCCCAGCTGGCGCTGGATTTTTCTTTGTCCAGAAGAAGGACGGTTCCCTCCGCCCATGCATAGACTATCGGGGCTTGAATAAGGTGACTGTTAAGAACCGCTATCCTCTTCCGCTTATTTCTGAACTATTCGACCGTCTTCGTGGAGCTAAGATCTTCTCCAAGCTGGATCTCAGGGGAGCGTATAACTTGGTCCGTATTCGTAAAGGAGACGAATGGAAGACCGCTTTCAACACCAGAGATGGGCACTACGAATATCTGGTCATGCCATTCGGCCTATGCAATGCCCCAGCGGTCTTCCAGGAATTCGTGAACGACATCTTCCGAGACCTCCTCTATGTCTGCGTCATTGTCTATTTGGACGACATTTTGGTCTTCTCCCCGGACCAGCAGACTCATGTGGCACAAGTGCGTCAGGTCCTACGAAGACTACGGGCCAACCATCTATACGCCAAGCTAGAGAAGTGTGTTTTTCATTAGCGCAGTCTTCCATTTCTTGGCTATATCGTTTCCGACCAGGGTCTACAAATGGATCCAGCCAAGCTCGCAGCTGTCCTTCAATGGCCACGCCCTGTGGGACTTAGAGCCATCCAACGTTTCCTTGGCTTCGCCAACTATTATCGGCAATTCATCCCTCACTTCTCTACCCTGGTCGCACCCATAGTGGCTCTCACTAAAAAGAAGGCGGACCCCAGAAGTTGGCCTCCAGAGGCCGAACAAGCCTTCAATAGCCTCAAGTCTGCCTTTGCCTCTGCTCCTGCTCTGGTCCGCCCGGATGTCTCCAGGCCGTTTTCTCTCGAGGTCGACGCTTCTTCTGTGGGCGCAGGAGCCGTTCTCTCGCAAAGGGACACATCAGGCAAGACCAGAACCTGCGGGTTCTTCTCTAAGACTTTCTCCCCTGCCGAGAGGAACTATACCATTGGGGACCGTGAACTCCTGGCCATTAAGTTGGCACTGGAGGAGTGGCGTCATCTATTAGAGGGGGCTAAACATCCTCTTAACATCTACACGGACCACAAGAACCTCCTCTACCTCCAATCGGCTCAACGCCTCAATCCCAGGCAGGCTCGGTGGTCCCTCTTCTTCTCTCGGTTCAACTATACCATCCACTTCCGTCCAGCCGAGAAGAATCTGAAGGCCGATGCATTATCCCGAGCATCCGATGTCATGGGGCAAGAGGAATCTCCTCGTCACATAATACCTCCCGACCGCCTAGTGCCAGTTGCCACTTCTGCTCTGCAGAGACTGCCTCCCGGGAAGACTTATGTGCGCCCCGCACTCCGTAAACGCATCTTGAAGTGGGGGCATTCCTCTTTGGTGGCCGGGCATCCAGGAGCTCAAAAGACCGGGCTATTGATCTCCCGTCACTACTGGTGGCCCAATCTCCTCCAGGATGTCAAGGATTTTGTGGCTTCCTGTGCAGTCTGTGCCAGGAATAAATCTCCCCGTCTAAGACCTGCCGGCCTACTATTGCCCTTGCCAGTCCCGGATCATCCCTGGCACCACATTGGGATGGATTTCATCACAGACCTACCTCCATCTGCGGGCAATACTGTTATTTGGGTGGTGACGGACCGCTTCTCTAAAATGGCTCACTTCGTGGCCCTTCCTGGCCTGCCCTCTGCTCCTCGTCTGGCTCAGTTGTTCTTCCGACACATCTTTCACCTGCATGGACTTCCTCTGCACATTGTGTCCGACCGAGGCTCTCAATTTGTCTCTAAATTTTGGCGTGCCCTATGCTCGCAACTCCAAGTGAAGCTGGACTTCTCATCGGCCTATCATCCTCAAACTAACGGGCAAGTGGAGAGAGTCAATCAGATTCTGGGTAACTACCTACGCCATTTTGTTTCCAGCCGCCAAGACAACTGGTCCGATCTACTCCCATGGGCAGAATTCTCATATAACCATTTGGACTCGACTTCCACAGGCAAGTCCCCTTTCTATGTGGTCTACGGGCATCATCCTCGTCCTCCTCTGCCTCTCTCTCCATCCTCTGAAGTCCCAGCCGTGGAGGAGTTGTTATCTGACCTGCAATCGATCTGGGAACAAACTCGACAGTCCTTACTCAAAGCCTCCGAACGCATGAAGGACCAGGCTGATAAGAAGAGGAGACCTGCCACGAATTTTCTCCCAGGTGACAAAGTCTGGCTCTCGGCCAAATATGTCCGACTCAAGATCCCCAGCTACAAGTTGGGCCCTCGATTCCTCGGTCCTTTCTCGGTGCTAAGACGCATCAACCCTGTCACCTACAAACTCCGCCTACCCCCCACTATGCGGATTCCGAACTCCTTCCATGTTTCCCTCTTAAAACCAGTGGTCCTGAACCGGTTCTCCGATAGGTCTTCATTCTCTGCTCCACAAGCCGTCTCTGACGACGTCTACGCTGTTAAGGACATTCTGGCCATGAAGACTGTCAGAGGGAGAAGGTTCTTCCTGGTGGACTGGAAAGGATTTGGTCCTGAGGAGAGGTCCTGGGAACCCGAGGCTAACATCCTGGACCAAGATCTCATCAAGAGGTTCCTGCAGGTTAGAAAGAGGGGGAGGCCAAAGGGGGGGGTGGTACTGTCACGGCCGCGGCGGCGTCCCCCCGTGCTCCGGGCCGCCGCCGCGACCTCCCTCCATCCCATGCAGCTGCCAGGGTCCCGGTGCAGGGACCCGGCGCTGCTACATGTTCGGCCCCGGGGGGCGCCTTACCTGGTCCCGCTCCTGCCTCCGTCTGTGCTGGCCGGCGCGCGCGTCCCCGCCTCCTAGGGCGCGCGCGCGCCGGCTGTCTCAGATTTAAAGGGCCAGTCCGCACTTAATTGGTAGTTGCACCCAATCACTCCCCTATAAATCCCAGCATGCCCTGTCCCTGGTGTTGGAGCCTCTACATGCTTCCCATAGCGTTTGGCCCAGCTCCCTGTTGTTCCTGATTCCCGTCCGTTACCTGGTTCCTAGTCCCTGTTCCTGATTCCTATCCGCTACCTTGTCCCTAGTCCTTGTTCCTGGTTCCTGTTCCCCTGCATCACCATTGCTCCTGTGTATTGCCTGTCACCTGCGGTTACGTCCACTGACCTCTGCAGCACTATCTCCTGCCTACTGCTCCTGCCACGCCTCGCCTGCCGTCACCAGCAACCAAGCCAGGGGTAGCGACCTGGGGGTCGCCTGCCGCAGCAAGTCCATCCCGCCTTGCGGCGGGCTCTGGTGAAAACCAGCGGCCCCTTAGACTCCGCTCCCTGGGGAGGTTAGTGCCATCGCTGGTGACGGTCCAGTGGATCCACTAGTCCAGGCGTTACAGAGGATACGTGAGGGGCCCGAATTCTAACAGTCTACCGCTGTTGTCGGATAGGCTGGAATCTGAATCTGTGGTGCCGTAGTCCATTGCTCTCTGTTTGAAGCTGGTATATTTCTTAAATGCTGCTCTGTTTCTCTGTTTGTTGTTCCACGTAAAAATGCGATCTTGATCATAGTCCAATTTGTCTCTCAAAATTTTTTGCTTCTTTATCTCTTTAATTGAATCCTGAAACGCAAACAGGTGTTCATCCAATTTAGAAAAGAATATTGATGACTTGTCATTGGCTACCCGTGAGTGATACTCCGCTTTAGCTTTGGATAAGTCCATGTTCACACGCTCATACTCAATTTGATTTCTATTGAGTACCAACGACATAAAATTCAAGGCATGTGTATGGTGCGCCTCTTGCCATTGCTTAATGAATGTATCATCGTCCTGGAACTGTGAAGGTGCCTTAAATGATATCAGTGCTCTCGGGACACAGTTGCTAACAGCGTAGGATTTTAATGAAATAACTGTCCAAAACAGGCGAACCTCTTTTTCTGCTAGTGAAGAAATGCGGTTCTCAAGAGATTTTAAATTGAGGACTTGCACCTCATCTTTGGTATTGCACGCATTGAAAAATGAATCCGCATCCACCCTTCCTGCATCAAGAGTTTTATCCGTGGACACGCCAGTAATGTCTATATTAATCTCTCTATCTGTATTCATGTGTGCTCAGGCCGGGAAACAACAGTCAATAATAGTAGGCACAAAGACGTACAGCCCACACTACACTTCAATAATCAGACTCTGCGAGTTCAGACTTGGCGTGTGAGATCCACATACACAGTGTGTGGCAGTAGGCTAGTGGAGGTGCTCCACGCCAACAAGTGTTCAACCAAAAAAGAATATGAAGTAATAGATAGAGGCGGTCACTCACCATTGGTTAGCCGATGCAATCTTTAATTGTGGTCACACTTCGGACATGAGCAAGGAAGGGGGAAGATGGAACAGCGGACAGTGACAAAAGAAAGTTTTCACGCTTCAACAGCGCATCATCAGGTCTGGCTTACGTCACCGGTAGGGGTGTGTTCTATAACAGGTGGTAATTAACGTGTAACATAGAGTGAATATTTAGTGAAGGACAATACACATTAAAAACAAAAACAATGCGGCAAAATCAGAATAACAGAGCATTAAGATCATTTCTTTCATTTAACCCTGAAAACCCGGTAGCATTGAGTCTAATAATCCCCTTAGTTTCCCTTTTTTAAGAGTAGCTTTAACCAGTCGCCTCTGCTGCCTGGGGGATTAACCCTCTCAAAGCCAACAAATCTGAGGCATTTAGCATCGCCGTCATGTGCGTTGTGGACGTGGCTTATTAGACGGGGTACACCTTTTCCTGTACGAAGAGAGTATAGGTGTTCTTTGAATCTAATCCAAAGTGCTCTCTTTGTCTTCCCTATGTAATATCTCTGACATAGACAGATGATAGCGTAGACTACGTGGGTAGATTTACATGTAATAAATTGACGAATTAAACATTCAGTTCCTCCCAGTACTATAGAGGACAAATTAGACTGACGGTACACCATTGCCTCCCTTTTCTTAGGCGCCTTAACTTAAAGGATAATTCTAATTCAACTTATTGCAAATGACTCGTGACAACATTCCATCTTAAAGTGCGTGGGGGTAGGCCACAGCTGTTTTATTATTAAAATTATTATAAACCAAAATAAAATGACGTAAGGATAGGACCTTGCTCTGACGCCTTCCTGGCGAGGTCACCGAATGCCAGGCCACCGCAGATGGGCATGTCCTCGTTGTTCTGCCGGGTGGCCTCGCTGCTGCTCCTCCTTCACCTCAGCAAGGTCCGACCCCCGCGCCATAGGTGCACTGTGTAACCCTACACTGTGCACCTACCCCCACTAGCCAAATTGAACAAAGCCCTTTCTATAGCGTCCTGCAGGCCTGACAAGAAAATATCCTGACGATGTAATATAAATGAACGCCATCTTGGAGCATTAAACGGCAATTATCACCCTCCAACTGTCAATGGCGTATGACTATGCCACCCCGGGATCTGAAAAAGCGTGATATGCGCGTGTTTAATATACGACGCGCTTGCTCGATGGCCCCTGGGTTCGCCATTCCAGACTAAACCACTTCTGACCAAACTGTGATAGTCAGTAAAAAGTTCGGACATTCTGATAAGGTCAGACTTCATGACCAAGATGAGCTCCGTGAGCCGCACGGAACAGAGGTCATTGCCCCCAGCGTGGACAACTAGCACTGCAGGGCCGTGCACTTGCTTGCTAATGGCAATGACCTCTGACAACACCCTCAGCCAGCGCAGCCCACCTACGCCTCTCCAAGACACGTTGGCTTGAGAAAAACCAAGATTGCAATGCCAATTACCTCCTGAACTCCTCATCATACCTCCACCATGCCGATCCCCCGTGTAACTTATAGGCGGTATGAATCGTGTCCAGGTAAACAAATAACTCGCCAGCCTTGGTAGGATACTTGGATGTTAAAACTCAAGACAGTGTGGAAAAGGCCTGAAGCCAGTTTCCAAAAGTCTTAGCCACCTTAGCCTTTTTGTCGTCCGATTTATCAAAACGTCTCTCTTTATCCACCGTTAAATGGTCCACGGATATTAAGGACCATATGTCCACATACTCATTAGTCAAAATCTTTTCTCTTACTTCTAGAGATAAATGAGTCCCCAAAGGGTGCACCCCGCAAAAATAAGCATCTTTAAACATCAGCCCTGCTGACACCACCGACGCAGCCGGCGGAGAGTCCGCCACTGGGGGAGACGAGCAAGCCCCCTCTGGGGCCGCTTGTTTTTTGGACACTGTGTCCAACACTGTGCGCAACATAGACACCACCTCGTCATTAGCATTAAAGGAAGGATGAGAAGCATTTGACCATGCCCGCAAGCAGGCTAACTCACCATCCGCTGAATGCACGGGTGCAGAAATCTGGGTAACCGTGGAAGGCTGCGGAGCCGATGATGTTGGGGGGGGGGGGGCGAGCATGGACCCTGTGACAGAAGATCGCTCGACCCAGGACTCCCTGCTACTCCGCCTTGAAGACCCACGACTTCCGACCCTGCGACGTGAGTTGAGACGTGTCCGGGAGACATCCGGAGATGAACCAGAAGGGGAGGAATAGTGCCTGTGTCTCAGCGACCTTTGATAGCGCTTCCTATGACGCCGGTTCTCCTCCGCTTCCCTGCACGCATATCTGTGCTCACTGGCACCGGAGGCGTGGGAAGTGCGCCTGCGCCTCTTCTGGCCAGCAGTGGAGTAGGATTTTTCAGAGGAGGAGGAGGAGGCAGAAAAAACTACTGGGGCTGTAATCATGGCGCCTCCTGCGCCTGCGCTCCCTGCCTCTCTCAGGAGCCCCAGCTGACTGCGACACAGAAGTAGCCCTAATGGCTGGGGGGTGACTGGGGGCAGAAGCGGGCTCAGCATCAAAAAACTCCCCGCTGGAACTATCCGAGCCGTCAGACTCGGCAGGGGAGACCTCAGGGGAAGCAGCAGAGGCAGGGGGAGGGGCTGCTGCGGTGCTGGATTTCGGCGCGCGCCCTAACCAATGGGCGAGCCGACTAGGAGGAGGGGGGCTAACTGCCGACGCAGATCCGGCCGCAGCAGCCGCCGAGACACCGGAAACCTGCGGCACCACCGCCACAGAATGCCCTGAGGCAGCAGCAACGGTGGTTCCCGCGCTCTCAGCAGCGCGCACTCCCCTGCTAGCAGAGGCGCACACGGCTGCTAAGACTCTCCAGGAGGGCTGATCAGAGGAATTGGGGGCCGGAGTCTTCGGGGCCTTAAAAGCCTGCTTACCTCCACTGCGTCTCCCACCGGCCGGGGGAGACGGGCTCAGACGGGCTGGTGGGCGGGTGGACCGTTGCGGGCGGCCAGTGCGGGGGACCTCAGGATCCACAGGCAGAGGAATGTTGCTGACCAGAGGAGCCAGCCAAGCTACCCCTTCCAGCTGGATCCTCTCCTGGAGATGAGCCAGAACTTGGTCTGCCATAACCAGGGGCGGATTAACTTTACCATAGGCCCCGGGCTGTTCACCAAGCCTGGGCCCCCCCACCCCACTGTAACTATGGAAGCACTAGCCTGGCGTTCATAGTACAGGATAGATAATGTCATGTTGTCCTGATTTGTGCAAAATTGCCATAAAAAAACAGTATTTTTTTGCAAATCATGGCAGAAGTGTAGCCAGGAAACAGTACACCATTGAAAGTATAAGTCTTTTTGGGTGTTCATGGGCCCCCCAGGAGCTCAGGGCCCCGGGCTGCCGCCCAAAACGCCCCTATTATAATCCACTACTGGCCATAACTGCAGGTAAGGTAAAGTGAAAGTGAAAGCTAGAAGGAGAGTGAAAACTAGGCTAAGGGTGGGTTTACACTACGTATATTTCAGTCAGTATTGTGGTCCTCATATTGCAACCAAAACCAGGAGTGGATTCAAAACAGAAAGGCTCTGTTCATACAATGTTGAAATTGAGTGGATGGCCGCCAATAAATGGCAAATATTTGCTGTTATTTTAAAACAACGGCTGTTATATTAAAATAATGGCAGTTATTTACTGTTATATGGCGGCCATCCACTCAATTTCAACATTGTGTGGACAGAGCCTTTCTGTGTTTTTAATCCACTCCTGGTTTTGGTTGCAATATGAGGACCACAATACTGACTGAAATATACGTAGTGTGAACACAGCCTAACGCTAGATCCTCACAGCCGGACACGCTGGTGTGTTAACACGTGTTTCCGGCCTGTAATATACACTCACCGGCCACTTTATTAGGTACACCTGTCCAACTGCACGTTACCACTTAATTTCTAATCAGCCAATCACATAAACTCAGTGCATTTAGGCATGTAGACATGGTCAAGACAATCTCCTGCAGTTCAAACCGAGCATGAAGAAAGGTGATTTGAGTGCCTTTGAACGTGGCATGGTTGTTGGTGCCAGAAGGGCTGGTCTGAGTATTTCAGAAACTGCTGATCTACTGGGATTTTCACGCACAACCATCTCTAGGGTTTACAGAGAATGGTCCGAAAAAGAAAAAACATCCAGTGAGCGGCAGTTCTGTGGGCGGAAATGCCTTGTTGATGCCAGAGGTCAGAGGAGAATGGGCAGACTGGTTCGAGCTGATAGAAAGGCAACAGTGACTCAAATAGCCAACCATTACAACCAAGGTAGGCAGAAGAGCATCTTTGAACGCACAGTATGTCGAACTTTGAGGCAGATGGGCTACAGCAGCAGAAGACCACACCGGGTGCCACTCCTTTCAGCTAAGAACAGGAAACTGAGGCTACAATTTGCACAAGCTCATCGAAATTGGACAGTAGAAGATTGGAAAAACGTTGCCTGGTCTGATGAGTCTAGATTTCTGCTGCGACATTCGGATGGTAGGGTCAGAATTTGGCGTCAACAACATGGAAGCATGGATCCATCCTGCCTTGTATCAACGATTCAGGCTGGTGGTGGTGGTGTCATGGTGTGGGGAATATTTTCTTGGCACTCTTTGGGCCCCTTGGTACCAATTGAGCATCGTTGCAACGCCACAGCCTACCTGAGTATTGTTGCTGACCATGTCCATCCCTTTATGACCACAATGTACCCAACATCTGATGGCTACTTTCAGCAGGATAATGCACCATGTCATAAAGCTAGAATCATCTCAGACTGGTTTCTTGAACATGACAATGAGTTCACTGTACTCAAATGGCCTCCACAGTCACCAGATCTCAATCCAATAGAGCATCTTTGGGATGTGGTGGAACGGGAGATTCGCATCATGGATGTGCAGCCGACAAATCTGCGGCAACTGTGTGATGCCATCATGTCAATATGGACCAAAATCTCTGAGGAAGCTTCCAGCACCTTGTTGAATCTATGCCACCAAGAATTGAGGCAGTTCTGAAGGCAAAAGGGGGTCCAACCCGTTACTAGCATGGTGTACCTAATAAAGTGGCCGGTGAGTGTATATACCCTGCTAAACCCTGCCCCTTTTCTATGACCTAAGCACGTAGGCAAAGGAAGGCATGCTTTACTCCCTGTCCCCCTCAGTCACAAGCAGTGCGTGCTTAATCAGCACTACTGCTCCAAGCATCTGGGGGCAGTAGTGGCACTGACCACACCGCTAGTAGGGGACGAGCGGGTTAGCCATGTTGCAGTAGGTTGCATTTTTTTTTTACAGCAAGTGCGTCTTTTACAGTGGAACTCCTTTAAAGGAGAACAGAGGCTTGCGGAAAGCCACGTCTACTATAATACTGCCCCTATATACAAGAATATAACTACTATAACCTTTTTTTAAAAACTTTCACCAAATTATTAAAGTGTATTTACAATAAACTCATAGAATAAAGGAATTGAAGAAGTTATATTACTTTACATTGCAGATAATACAGAAAACATGACACATGGATGTTCCTCCAATATTCATTGTGTGGGTCACATTTCAGGTCTCTCTTATATACACTAGGAAACCTTGCTGGGACAAAGAGTTCTGCACAAGGGTCACCTAAGAAGTGGAAATAAGGAGAATAAGGCAGGTTCTGTTGATGAATTTCTGAACACTTAGCAACAATAAGGAGGTCTCGGTAGAGATCTGCTAATCCCAATGCAGCATGTCCACTGAATGCTCCAAAGTGACAGGTGATTACATATGCAGTCAGACCTTGATTTGACAGAAACGGGTCCATCATGGAGATGGTCTGTCGGATTTTTGAGGCGGAGATTTTTGCTGTTTTCATCTGGATGACAATGTTCACTATCATCCTTCGTAAACCTTTATCATTTGAGACGAAAGAACAAAACCTCTGAATCTCAAGTTGGGTCAATCGGTCCTCTGTCTTTATTTTTAAGGTCTGACTTGCTCTTTTAAGCCGTGTCCTATATGCTTGGGCGGCCTGCTCGGGATTTGTGATAACTGTTGCAATGCAAAGCCAGTAATGGCATATTGCATTAACCTGTTCGTCTTCCAATTCTTGGCCGATTCTCCTTGACCTCAGAAGTTCTCTATTCAGTCCTAGTCTAGAAAACTTCCTATCCATTAGATTCTGGATGAAACTTGGTTCGGACCCTTTCCTTGTGCAAGTTAAATAAATTTCATTAGATTCCTCATCCGGATACACAAGTGTAGCTTCAGTCAGGGTCACGTTATATCCGCAGTCCCCGGATATGACCTCAAGTTCTCTTGTAGATGAGAACAAACCATAGAAGAAGGTCGAGATGAAACAAGACATCCTATATTCAATGGTATTACTCGAATCCATCCAAACCTGCATTAGAGAGCGGAGGATGGGCCCTCGGAGAGACTTTTCCAATTGAAAGAGACTTAGGTATTCTACACTGTTCTCTTCTTCGTCTGCGAGTGCACAAGGTCCTGTGTAACTCGGTGACGAGTTCGTGTGAAAATTCAAGAGAGACTCAAGACGAAACATCTCGGCCCAGGCCCAGTCCCAGATCCTTCTCCAATATTGATCAATTCTCCCTCTCTTATATACACTGTTTAGACTCTCTGTGATGTTACATGTCACAGTACGGCAGGAGATACTTTCCTTATTGATGACCAGGCAGCACCAAGCACACCACAGATGGTAAATAGCCACCATATTTATCACATATAGAGTACACCTGTTATACATATCAAGCCCTGGAGGAAATTGTCCATACAGCAACTGTACGGCTGTCCCACAAGGTGATGGAGTTTCAGACAGGGACAAAGCCTCCCATACCTCTACACTAAAGGGGCACTCTAACAGTAGATGCTTCATGGTCTCAGTCATCTGGCCACACTACACTTAAGATTTTCTCTAACGTACAATTTCAATTCCAAAAAAGTTGGGACACTAAACAAATTGTGAATAAAAACTGAATGCAATGATGTGGAGGTGCCAACTTCTAATATTTTATTCAGAATAGAACACAAATCACAGATCAAAAGTTTAAATTGAGAGAATGTATCATTTTAAGTGAAAAATATGTTTCAAAATTTCACAGTGTCTACAAATCCTAAAAAAGTTGTGACCATGCCATTTTTACTACTGTGTGGCATCCCCCTTTCTTCTTACAACAGTCAACAGACGTCTGGGGACAAAGGAGACCAGTTTCTCAAGGTGTTAGAAATAGGAATGCTCTCCCATTCATGTCTAATACAGGCCTCTAACTGTTCAATAATCTTGGGCCTTCTTTGTCGCACCTTCCTCTTTATGATGCTCCAAATGTTCTCTATAGGTGACAGATCTGGACTGCAGGCTGGCCATTTCAGTGCCCGGATCCTTCTCCTACGTAGCCATGATGTTGTGATTGCTGCAGAATGTGCTCTGGCATTATCTTGTTGAAAAATGCAGGGTCTTCCCTGAAAGAGATGACGTCTAGATGGGAGCATTTGTTGTTCTAGAACCTGAACATAGCTTTCTGCATTAATAGTGCCTTTCTAGACATGCAATCTGCCCATGCCACAAGCACTCATGCAACCCCATACCATCAGTGATGCAGGTTTCTGAACGGAGCGTTGATAACAACTTGGGTTGTCCTTGTCCTCTCTGGTCCGGATGACATGGCGTCCCACTGTTCCATAAAGAACTTCAAATCGTGACTCATCTGACCACAGAACAGTTTTCCATTTTGCCACACTCCATTTTAAATGACCCCTGGCCCAGTGCAAACGGCTGAGCTTGTGAAGCTTGCTTAGAAATGGCTTCCTCTTAGCACTGTAGAGTTTCAGCTGGCAACCACGGATAGTACGATGGATTGTGTTCACTGACAATGCTTTCTGGAAGTATTCCCGAGCCCATTCTGTTATTTCCTTGACATTCCTGTTTGAGGTGCAGTGACGTTTAAGGGCCCAGAGATCACGAGCATCCAGTAGAGTTTTACGGCCTTGACCCTTACACAAAGCTACTGTTCCAGATTCTCTGGATCTTTTGATGAAGTTATGTATGGTTGATGATGATAACTTGAAATTCTTTGCTATTTTACGCTGGGTAACACCATCCCGGTATTGCTGCACTATCTTTCTGCACAACAATGGTGGAATTGGTGATCCTCCTACCATTTCGGCTTAAGAGACACTGACACTATAAGTAGCTCTTTTTATACCCAAACATGTTGTCAATTCACCTAATTAGTGTTGATTGGTCTTCCAGCTGTTCGTTATATGCTCAATATAATTTTTCTTTTTGGGATTTGTAGACACTGAAATTTTGAAACAACACATTTTTCACTTAAAATTCATACATTTTTCACTTTAAATGATACATTCTCTCAGTTTAAACTTTTGATCTGTGATTTGTGTTCTATTCTAAATAAAATATTAGAAGTTGGCACCTCCACATCATTGCATTCAGTTTTTATTCACAATTTGTTTAGTGTCTCAAATATTCTGGAATTGAGGTTGTATATAAAAAAACTATACTGAATACTACTACTAGAATACTACTATAATACTGCTCCTATATACAAGAATATAACTACTATAATACTGCTCCTATATACAAGAATATAACTACTGAAACACTGGCCCCTATGTACAAGAATATAACTACTATAATATCGCTCCTATATACAAGAATATAACTACTATAATACTACTCCTATATACAGGAATATAACTACAATAATACTGCCTCCTATATACAAGAATATAACTACTATAATACTGCTCCTATATACAGGAATATAACTACTATAATACTACCTCCTATATACAAGAATATAACTACTATAATACTGCCCCCTATATACAAGAATATAACTAATAAAATCCAATCAAGTAGTGTAGGTGGGGGAGTGCTCCGGGCGTCTCTGATACACCTGGGCTCTAGGGTAAGCAGGTTGAAGTACATGTAATAGAATATGATATTCAGTACTAAAGGTGGTGCTCAGATGGGTGAAACAGATGCAACAATGTAGGTAGAAAGAACGGGCACTCACCATTCAGTAGCCGTGTCACTTTAATCAAAATTCATATTCATAAGTTGCCTCAGTAACTATAATAGTAAAGACTATTCAGTAGTCTTTGTTCAAGCTCTTTGGCTTGAGTTTCAAAGCCAGTGGTGGTGTTGTTAATCTTTTTAACTCTTAGCATCTGGCTGTAAGGGATGGCATTACGCGTGTGGGTGGGTTGTGAGCTATTATAGTGTAGCAGGGCATTGCATGCTTGCGGTTTCCTGTATACTGAAGTAAGCAATTTATCCTCTTTTATCTCCACCAACGCATCTAAGAATTCGAGCCGGTTACCCCCGTAAAGTTTAGTGAAAGCCATATTGACTGCATTCTCAGTATTCAGGTATTGTACGAAGTCATTAAATGTCTCCTCATTACTCCCCCAGACAATGAATATATCGTCTACATATCTCATGTATAGCCTGATATGTTTGATGTATGGATTAGTGGCAGAAAAAACTATATTGCTTTCCATCACAGCCAAAAACAGATTGGCATAAGTGCACGATACGGGAGTCCCCATCGCCGTACCGATACACTGTTTGAACCATTTGTCATCGTAGGTGAAACATTATTGGAGAGAATGAAATATAGAGCCTCCTGTACAAAATTCCTGAAAATATCAGGTTGGCCCGAGCAACGAACGTGTCGACAGCCTCCACACCCGCATCATGTGGGATGCGGGTGTAGAGGTTCTCGACGTCCACCGATGCCAGCGCACAGCCCGGGGTCCAGGTGAAATCCTCTAGGGCAGCAACGAACTCTCCTGTGTCCTTAAGATATGAGAGGGTATTCCTCAGTAATGGGCGTAATGTCCAGTCTAGAAATTCGGAAATGCCTTCGGTTACAGAGCCGATAGCGGACACGATGGGGCGCCCGGGTGTGTATTTTAGGTAGATGATACCATTTAGGTGCTCGAGGGAAATCAGGTAGCAGCTTCTCAGCTAGTTTTCTGTCGATCGCCCCGGTCGCCACGTGTGCATAGTAGGGTGCGTAGGTTGTCTTTGATCCTATTAGTGGGATCATTCTTTAGGACACAATACACATTCCCATCTTGGAATTGTCGTGTGGCTTCTGCCTTGTACTGTTCAGTGGTAAGAATTACAGTGGCGCCTCCCTTGTCGGCTTTACACACTGTGAGATTAGGGCGTTGTTTAAGCAATTTGATGGCTCTGCATTCTCTCCAGGTAAGGTTCACTTCGGCTTTTGGATAAATGAGAGCCCTTATATCCTGGGTGACAGCTTTACAAAAAGTCTCAATAGGACCACCTGGGGCTATTGGGGGACCTTTTGCCTCCTGTGAAGGTGGTGGTTTCAGGGGGGGTGTGGGGAGCAACATCGTAGTTAGCCAATGCTCGGATGCAGTCAAATTCTTGTGTTGTGAACTGTTCGGTCACATTAAATCCCAGTGGCCCGATGTCACATCTGGGATGTGTGGTTTTAGTGCCACTAGTGTTGGATTTATTAGCAAAAAAATTGTGGAGGCAAAGTTTCCTTAGGCCTTTGTGAAAATCCACTTCAAAATCGGGAAAAGAAAAATTCTCAGAGATGCCATAATTTAACCCTTTGCATGGGAGTTTGGAGCAGTCCTGGGGGATGGTAATGTTGGATATGTTCACAACTTGCGGTATTTCATCTAATCTCTCCATGACACCTGTTTCCCTCTCCATCTTCCTCTCCCTGCGCCTCTTCCACACTTTTCCTTCCCTCCTGGTCTTCTTCCTAAAGCGATCTGATTGGAGGTGGAGGGTTGCTGTTCAGATGGTGCTTTTTCGTCTGCCGCGCTCATGTCAGAATCTTATGAGTAGCCTCTTATGCGGGATCTGAACTTTTTAGCTGGTTTCTTGGTATTCTAATCGAAGATAGGTCTAAAGTCAGCTGCTAAAGTCAGCCTTGTCGCGCATAAATTTATCTCTTTTGCAGTATTTAATCTCCGAATATGCATTTTGATTAAAGTGACACGGCTACTGAATGGTGAGTGCCCGTTCTTTCTACCTACATTATTATAACTACTATAACATTGCCCCTATATACAAGAATATAACTACTATAATGCGGTTCAGGGAAGAAAAAAAGAGCGCTGCACCTCACACCTATGGCTGATACTAGTGCCCCTAGGCTAAATAAAAAACACATCAGAATTTTGTGTATGAATTGATCAAGCCATACTGCCCCATGTACCATCGTGCAGGTATCTGATACACATGGGTCCCTACACTAAGTCCACACCGTGCCAGTCAGTGGCCACCAACCCCGCAGGCGCGCAGTCAGGGAACGGGGGCCATGGGACGGCCCTGCGACCCCCATGCCACAGGACCAGACCCAAAAACACCACACCAGAACCCGGCCAGCACCGCCGGTGGAGAAGGTTGCCCCCAAACAGCACAAGTCTGGATGAGGTATTGCGCTCACCATAGCTGCTGCAAACAGAATGGGAAAAGACAGGAGGGATTAAAACCATGTGCACTCAGGTGTCTCCTGCTAATTGCGGTCATGTGGGTCTCACCAGGAGGAGTGCAAAACACGGAGTAAAGAGAGAAACAAAATGCGGTTCAGGGAAGAAAAAAAGAGTGCTGCACCTCACACCTATGGCTGATACTAGTGCCCCTAGGCTAAATAAAAAACACATCAGAATTTTGTGTATGAATTGATCAAGCCATACTGCCCCATGTACCATCGTGCAGGTATCTGATACACATGGGTCCCTACACTAAGTCCACACCGTGCCAGTCAGTGGCCACCAACCCCGCAGGCGTGCACAGTCAGGGAACGGGGGCCATGGGACGGCCCTGTGACCCCCATGCCACAGGACCAGACCCAAAAACACCACACCAGAACCCGGCCCGCACCGCCGGCGGAGAAGGTTGCCCCCAAACAGCACAAGTCTGGATGAGGTATTGCGCTCACCATAGCTGCTGCAAACAGAATGGGAAAAGACAGGAGGGATTAAAACCATGTGCACTCAGGTGTCTCCTGCTAATTGCGGTCATGTGGCACAATGTGTTCCAATTCGAGGGCAGATGGCATCGGCAGGAGATCGGCACTGCTATGGGCACGCCCTGGTATACTCTGCTCAGAATCCATTTATCCGACACATCAGGGCATATCACCGATTTTTCAATGATATTTTATTCGCCTGGGGAGACTCCAAGGAATCTTTTGAGGACTTCATCCAGTTTCATGAACGACCAAAATAGGAGAAACATGTTTTTTACCTTTAAGTATGGGGGTTCATCTCTTGAGTTCCTCGACGTGCTAGTTAAAGTTAATAACGACATACTTATTACATCGGTCTACAGAAAGCCGACTGCGTGCAACTCGCTTGTCCACTTCGCCAGCTCACACCCTCCCATTGTTAAACAAGCTACAGTATACCGTATGGACAAATGTTACGCCTGCGGAGCGTTGATAATACTGATGATAATTTTAAGGCACAGGCTGGTGCCCTATACTATATACAAGAATATAACTACTATAATACTGCTCCTATATACAAGAATATAACTACTATAATACTGCCTCCTATATACAAGAATATAATATAACTACTATAATGCTGCTCCTATATACAAGAATATAACTACTATAATACCGCCCCTATATACAGGAATATAACTACTATAATTTTACCATATTACCATATCCATACTTGTGTCGTTTGGGGGCAGCCTTTCCTGCCAGTGGTGTTGGCCGGGTTCTGGTGGGGCTTTTTGGGTCTGGTCCTGTGACATGGGGGTTGCAGGGCCGTTCCATGGCCCCCTTCCCAGCACGTGCACGCTTTGCGGGGGTGGCTGTCACTGAGCGACACGGTGTGGAGTTAGCGTAGGGACCCGTGTGAACCAGAGGACCTGCACGTTGGTACACGGGGCTATTATGGCTTGATCAAATCATATACAGACACTCTGGTGTTGATTTTTAATATAGGCCTAGCGGCATTAGTATCAGCCATAGATGGGATGTGCAGCGGTTCCTTTCTCTCCAGTTTCCGTCCATAACTACTATAATACTGCCCCTATATACAAGAATATAACTACTATAATACTGCCCCTATATACAAGAATATAACTACTATAATACTGCTCCTATATACAAGAATATAACTACTATAATACTGCTCCTATATACAAGAATATAACTACTATAATACTGCTCCTATATACAGGAATATACCTACTATAATACTGCTCCTATATACAAGAATATAACTACTATAATGCAAGTACAGTGAGAAATAGAAGTGGGCACTCACCGATTCGGTATGTCTTCAGGTTGGTTTATTGAGAGGTTCGCTTCAATACATGCAGGGAGGGGAGGGGAGGGGGGGGTGAGGAGCAGACACGTCTTCACAGGTAGACTACAATTGTTTCTCGCGACAACGCGCTTCTTCCGGTCTACGGATGATGTAGAGCTCCAGGTGAGGGGTGCTTAAATGCATAATTGTGCACGTGATACACACAAATAAAAACATCAGATAAAGGATGCAAACTCATTGCGTTCATTCATCCCCAGAGAACCGAGTGCATTTAATCTGGATATCCAGAGTGTTTCTCTTCGCAAGAGAGTTTGGTGGCGGTCTCCACCCCTCCCACTCTGGTTAACCCTCTCTAGTCCGCAAAACTTAGACACTTGGTTTCTCCTTGGCGTTCCTGCTTAACATGTTCTATAAGTCTGGGTTCCCCCTTCCCCGTGCGCACGGAGTGACAATGCTCCTTGTAGCGCACGGAGAGGGCCCTCTTGGTCTTTCCGACATAGAACCTGCCACAGTCACAAATTATGGCGTATACAACAAAAGTGGTCTTACAAGTGATCAGGCTCTTAATATAACAGTATACTCCATTAAGGCAGATAAATGGTACCGTTAACATTTGGGGACAATAGAGGCAGTTACCACATCTCCTGTTACCATTCGGTATAGATGCACTCAGCCAGGTTTCATTCCTTATTTTAGTAGGGGTGGGTTTTATAGCATCAGCCAAGGTTTTATTTTTGCGATGTGCAATAATGGGTTTATTTAAGGCTTTAGCCCTGAAGTCATTGTCCTGTTCAACAATTCTCCAGTGCTTATTAATCACACGACTGATGACTTCATTCATCGGAGAATTGCCGAACACGAACAAGAACCGCTCCGGTTTTCTGTCTTGCCTCCTGTTCACATTGCTCAATAGATCACGTCTATCAAGGTCACGGGCTCTCTCACGGGCGTCCTCTATAATTTTTACAGGGTAGGCTCTTTCCAGCAGTCGGCCCCTCAGTTCTTCTGCCTGTCTCTCAAAACCAGAAGTCTCGCTATTTACTTTCCTTACCCTAAGCATCTGGCTATAAGGTATAGCATTCCTGGTATGGGAAGGGTGAGAACTTTCATAATGTAAAAGGGTATTGCAAGAGTTAGGTTTTCAGAATATGAATGTGACAATAGTCAAGTCATGTATCTCCACCAGGACGTCGAGGAATTCCAGCCGGGTGCCTCAGAATACACTGGTGAAGAACATGTTGACCTTGTTCAAATTATTCAGGTAGTGGACTAAATTACTGAACTCTTCCTCTGTTCCTTCCCATATAATGAATATGTCGTCCACGTACCTAAGAAAGGTTTTGATGTGCTTGATGAATGGATTGGCCATGGAGAACACCGTATCGCTTTCAAAAAATGCTAAAAACAAGTTTGCATAAGTACAAGATACCGGTGTCCCCATGGCCGTCCCGACATTCTGAGTGTACCATTGATCGTCGCACAAAAAAACTGTTATTGGACAAAATAAACATGAGGGCTTCTGTAATGAACTTTCTATACTGCGGAGTCTGACCAGAGTGCCGGAGGAAACAATCGACAACCTCCACACCCGCATCATGAGGGATGCGGGTGTAGAGGCTCTCAACGTCCACCGACACAAGGGAGCAGCCAGGGGTGAGATGGATATCCTCTAAGGCTCGGAGGAAATCGCCTGTGTCCTTCAAATAAGAAGGTACAGCCGTAAGTAGGGGTCTGAGCGTCCAGTCGAGAAACTGGGATAACCCCTCGGTGACCGATCCAATGGCAGACACGATCGGCCGACCAGGGGGTTTGTCCAGCCTTTTGTGTACTTTCGGCAAGCAGTACCATTTGGGTGCCCTAGGATTGTCGGGGAGTAGCTTCTCAGCTGTTTTCTTATCTAGTGCTCCCGCAGACACATGGGTATGGAGAAATGAGCGTAACTTCTCTTTAGTGGGGTCTCTGCTAACTGTACTTTACACTGTTCGGTCGGACAACTGTCTCTTGACCTCCTCCTGATACATCGCTGTAGTCATTATCACGGCGGCTCCTCCTTTGTCTGCTCTTCTCATGGTTAAGTCTGGTCTCCCTTTTAACCAGGTGACTGCCCTCTGTTCTTTCGGTGTCAAGTTCCTCCTTGCTCTTGGATACACTAGTGCTTTCACATGCTTCAAAACTGCCTGTGTGAACTTCTCAATAGGGCCACCTGGGGCCACAGGGGGACAGAAGGTAGATTTCTTTCCTTTAGAGCACTAGTAGGTTCGTCAATATTGGCCAATATGCTGATACTATAATACTGCTCCTATATACAAGAAAATGACTACTATAATACTGCTCCTATATACAAGAATATAACTACTATAATACTGCCTCCTATATACAAGAATATAACTACTATAGTACTGATCCTATATACAAGAAAATAACTGCTATAATACTGCTCCTATATAAAGGAATATAACTACTATAATACTGCTCCTATACACAAGAATATAACTACTATAATACTGCCCCCTATATACAAGAATATAACTACTATAATACTGCTCCTATATACAAGAATATAACTACTATAATACTGCCCCCTATATACAAGAATATAACTACTATAATACTGCTCCTATATACAAGAATATAACTATTATAATACTGCTCCTATATGCAAGAATATAACTACTATAATACTGCCCCCTATATACAAGAATATAACTACTACTACTGTACTATACTGCTATCGGCATCCGTGCACCGCTGTTAAAGGCTATCTTTATTGGGGGGACACTCCTACTGCCCGCACCTGTGCTCCATATCTGTTGGTTACATTTGTTACCCTACGGTCGTGCTGAGGTCTCTAACTCTCCACGTACAATAACTACTATAATACTGCTCCTATATACAAGAATATAATTACTATAATACTGCCCCCTATGTACAAGAATATACTACAATACTGCCCTCTGTGCAAAAGAATCAGTATAAAATAATTTTATGAAATTTACTATGACAACTAAGAACTTTATCATTATTTTGTTTTTATAAAAAGTTTTTTCTTTATCATTCCAAATATTTAAGCTGCTCAGCAAACAAGTGAACAGTCGGCATTATGTGGCTGCCAAATCCTGCAGCCGTCGTGAGCCAAGCTTAGAAACCACAATACATCCATTTTATTGTTCCCCGCTGGCTGTTTAGACGCTCATGTCCAAACAAAAGTGTAGAGAGGCGGTTGGAAAGTTGAGCGCCCGTCTGCAGTGAGAAACATGAGGGTATGCTGCAAATGTTAATTCCAGGCATCTCGAATCCATAACTATTCCACCCTCACAACATCCTAGGCCTGGGGAATTTATGAGAAGCCTGTATATCACACACAATGTAAGTTAATATAGACAGGCAAGGAGCATTCTGGGTAAAAGGAAACACTCTGTTGTAGTAAAGAAACTTGTAGTAATAAAAATTTTTCAATTAATTTCTAGTATGGACCACTCAGCTTCATAGGGGTCCACACACAACTCTCTCAGCTATTTGCTGCAAGCACTGACCAGAACCTGATGGCTGCTCGCTTGGTTGTATGGAAAAATATAAACAATCGCTAACCTTTCATTCAACGTAACATAAATTAATAGTACAAGCAAATATAAAAAAACTTAATACAACTTATAAAAGAAATATGCCTCCTTTTACTGATCTCCTCTCGATCCTTAATTTTGTTGCCTACTATTAATTTTTCAGCTTACACTGCTTAATATTGCTCTATAATGTCATCCTTGCTGCTTCTGCTTCTCGGGGTGTGCTATAGAAATATAAAGTAGCAGGATCCCTTATGGAAACATCATAGCAGCTAGTCTACACGTTCCAGCTTGGAGACAAGTAAAATTAGAGATGAAGCCTGGTGCTATATACTTATATGATGGTGGGAAGTAGTGCTGCTTCTCATGTACATATACAAGGATGCTATTCTGAAATTTGAGCTGTAATGACACAAGCTTAAAGTGATATTATAATTCTGTTCTCCACAAGACAGGTTGAGGGTATGGAATTTTTTTCTCTCAGATTCTGCACTTCGGGTTAGCATGGTTATGGCACAGAGCATCCAATGTCAAGTAGAAATAGGGATAGAAGGAGGAGGAGGAGGCATTACAGCCATCGGCAGTTTAGCAGCTTGGCAACACCTCTTTGACTCTTTAAATCAAAGAATAAAAGTAGTTTGCCATTTTGAAAGGCCCAGAAAGATATGACAGGTACCATGTGTCTCTTCTTCTTAACAGTGTCAGACGTTTGGAGCATGAATCAAAGCTGACAGATTCACTTTAAAAAGGAAGTTCTAGCGTTCTTCCTTTAATTCGGCCTAATTCGGCTGGAATCACACATGGCCATTGCAGTTTTTGTGCCAAAATCAGAAGTGGATTCAAATGGGCTGGAAAATATTAAGGGATATTAAGGGAGGACTTGTACTTCTCTTTCCTAATGGATCCACTTCTGGTTTTGGCACAAAACCTGCAATGGCAGATTTCCAAAAAATAACAATGTGTGAATTGAGCCGTAATGCCACCCTCCTCCCCATCGTGCTACAACCACAGAATTCTCATACAACCAATACAATGTTTATTTTCTGCATCCATCTGCAACAATTCTCATTACACAGGACTTCTGCAGAGTGCTGTTGTTTTGTCACCAGCAGGGGGCGACAGTTACTATGCTATATCTTCCAATGGATGTAACTACATGAATATTGGATGAGGGATCTACTACATTTGCACATTAATTATAGCTTGGCTGTATGAATGGACTACATCAAGAGCTGGGAAAGTGATGACTGGCGATTATTCATTCTGATACTAATAATTTATGCTTAGTCTTACAGTTTTTGACTTCCCTCTGGTAAGGATAAATGCATATATGAAGAAATTCTTTCTACCAACTGGATCTTACATATAACATATGAGAAGTACATATTCCTTATTGACCACTGGTGAAATCCTTAAAGAGTTCCTGTCATTTGACATGTTCTTAGACTCAGATCATACCGGGCCTCCAGAGACCCTCTGTGATCCAGAGAGATGGCCAGAGGGAGAACACAGCTGTGCACTTCTCTTCCTGACTGTCAATCAGATCTGAGCCTGATTTGATTGACAGCTGGAAGAAACTGAGTATTATAAGTGACTGTATACGGAATGGCTGTTCCTAAAAAGAATAAAAAGTAATATGTAGATTCCCTATCAACAGAAGAGATGATAGCATCTGGCCAGTTCTACACAAAAGCTAACCCACTGATATAATAGATGAGGAGGACCCTTTCCAACATGCACTATAATATGTACTATAGGCAGCCAGAGCTGGTAAAACCCGGCTGAAAATAGCTGAACTAAAATCTGGAACGATTCACCATAGACAGGGTGGAGCATAGGGGAAAAGTATACAACCAAGTTGAACTCAATCTGTGTACACCAAGTAAATGGTGAGGAATAGGAATGCACGTCCAGTAGAGATGAGCGAGTAGTGAAATATTCGACTTTTGAGAATTCGAATCGAATAGGCACCGATATTCGACTATTGGAACAAATATTCGATCCCATTATAATCTATGGGAAAAAATTCTCGGCACTTGGAAATCAAAATTCGACCACTTGGAGGTCACCAAGTCCCCCATGAAACCTCCCTAAACGATGGCAACACCTCCGGAATAATACTGGGACATTAGGGAGGCATGCCTGGCTGCACCCAACACCCTAAAATCGCAGTATAATGCCACTCTCCGCAGTTGCGAAGGAAAAATATTTGCGAACGCTTTACGGCAATGTTCACACGTTTTGTTCGTATTTCTTGCCCAGCATTACATACATGATTCCAATGTGCGCCTGTAGAGCGTCATGTTATTTGCGCGTATCACGCATCATGCTGTATGAACGTTACTGGAACAGTATGTATGACGTGCCTTTTACTGGGCTACTGGCACAATAGGTATCACATGCCTTTTACTGGGTATTCGCTCATCTCTAACGTCCAGTACATAGACAACACTGTGGTGTACAATAGGCACAATAGCACTGAGATGCTGTGGGAGATCGGGGAGCGATTATCGGTAGTCTGTGAGGAGAAAAATGGAGGTAACCAGCTACTTTATATGGGTATGTGCACAGTACGCATTCCAGGTGGGGAACTTCAAGCGGATTCCTCTGCGCGCTCCGCATGGTGTCCGCCCTGTAGGCTCCATTCTATGCTCAGGCTGATTCCGCAGTCTGTCCAAAGAATTGACATGACAATTGACATTTGAACTGACATGACAACCCTGGCGGGGGTCCTGATGCTGGTCCGGTCACTCGCTGCCGGCATGGGGAGAGGTAAGTACTCATCATTAAATTCCCCCCTGCCCCTGTCAGATTTTAAAAATGACCAGGATTCTCCTTTTAAAGGGGTTATCCAGTGCTACAAAAACATGGCCACTTTTCCCCTCTCTTGTCTCCAGATTGGGTGGGGTTTGGAATTCAGTTCCATTGAAGTAAATGGAGCTTAACTGCAAACCACACCTGAACTGGAGACAAGAGAGGGGGAAAAGTGGCTAAGTTTTTGTAGCACTGTATAACCCCTTTAAGTCATGTGAGAGCTCTACAAATGAGCACTGACTGGCGCACGTCACCATGACTTTCATACCAGACCCCAGGGAGCAATGTATTATGGGAGGCCAGATACTTAGCGGTTCATTTTCACTCCGTATCTGTTTTCCAGACCTCGTTGCACAATTGTGATTGCAGCTCTGGATGTGACTAGAGACATACTACAACAGGAAACCAAGGTATTTACAAAGTTGCTTACTGTTTTATGTAGCGTTAAACAGTCAAATCTGGTTAAGCGCGATGCAGTAAAGACGGGATATAATTTAGCGCAGCGGTACATAGATTTTGAGATTTTGATTTGAGGGGTTTATTATTGTAAAATTATACGTGACTTAATGTTTTACAGCAATTTCTGCCTTATAACAAGGTAATACCACGACAGGAGGACAAATATATTGTCCCATCTAATTTCATACAAGCTCGTGGTTTACTTTCAGTAATTTATATTCTTGTTCCTGGCTTTTATATCACAACTATAAAGGATATATTGCCGCTGTATATCACTCTTCATTCCTTCATGATCCAGTTATTTTAATCTTCATCCCCGAGTGCCATAAAATTAGAAATACCTAGTGCTCGAAAGTCTTTACACTCTCATTGCCGAGGGATCAAACTGTTTAATCCTCCAGTCTCAGTGCTTAACATGTATCTGATTTCGCCTCCTGTAGCTATTATTGTAATCTATAAGAATGTGCCTTGATTCTTGGCTGTAATGAGGATTTCACAAGTCTTTATTAAGGAAATATTCGCCGTCTCCTGCTGGGCCGCTTGTCGAGAGCCATGAAGACTGATTGCTGTTACCATCATATTTCAGCTTCTCTGACCTCCAGGTGCATTAACACTGTAGGTGTCCGGGAGGAAAAGAGTACTCAGAGACTAGTGATGTGTTTCATATCGGAGAGACAGATAAACCCGAAGGAACGATTAAGGTGATTAACATGTCAGGAGCAGCTTTATAATAGTTATATTCTTGTATATAGGAGCAGTATTATAGTAGTTATATTCTTGTATATAGGAGCAGTATTATAGTAGTTATAGTCTTGTATATAGGAGCAGTATTATAGTAGTTATATTCTTGTATATAGGGGCAGTATTATAGTAGTTATATTCTTGTATATAGGGGGCAGTATTATAGTATGTATATTCCTGTATATAGGAGCAGTATTATAGTAGATATATTCTTGTATATAGGAGCAGTATTATAGTAGTATATTCTTGTATATAGGAGCAGTATTATAGTAGTTATACATGAACTGGAGAAAATGGAACGGCTGCACATCCCATCTATGGCTGATACTAATGCCGCTAGGCCTATATTAAAAATCAACACCAGAGTGTCTGTATATGAATTGATCAAGCCATATTGCCCCGTGTACCACCGCGCAGGTCCTCTGGTCCACACGGGTCCCTACGCTAACTCCACACCGTGTCGGTCAGCGACCGCCAACCCCGCAAAGCGTGCACGTGCAGGGAAGGGAGGCCATGGAATGGCCCTGCAACCCCAATGTCACAGGACCAGACCCAAAAAGCCCCACCAAAACCCGGCCAGCACCACCGGCTGGGAAGGCTGCCCCCAAACGACACAAGTATGGATATGGTATTACACTTACCATTGCTGCTCTCACAGAATGGGGAAGACATAGGGTCCAGACATGTGAGCACAGGCATATCCTGCTAATTTTGGTCATGTGGGTCTTATAAAGGAGTGCTAGCTGTTCAGAGAGGGAGAACTGTAAAACACGAACTGGAGAAAATGGAACGGCTGCACATCCCATCTATGGCTGATACTAATGCCGCTAGGCCTATATTAAAAATCAACACCAGAGTGTCTGTATATGAATTGATCAAGCCATATTGCCCCGTGTACCACCGCGCAGGTCCTCCATGTCGGTCAGCGACCGCCAACCCCGCAAAGCGTGCACGTGCAGGGAAGGGAGGCCATGGAATGGCCCTGCAACCCCAATGTCACAGGACCAGACCCAAGACTTGTGCTGTTTGGGGGCGACCTTCTCCGCCGGCGGTGCTGGCCGGGTTCTGGTGTGGTGTTTTTGGGTCTGGTCCTGTGGCATGGGGGTCGCAGGGCCGTCCCATGGCCCCCGTTCCCTGACTGTGCACGCCTGCGGGGATGGCTTGATCAATTCATACACAAAATTCTGATGTTTTTTATTTAGCCTAGGGGCACTAGTATCAGCCATAGGTGTGAGGTGCAGCGCTCTTTTTCTTCCCTGAACCGTATTATATTAGTTATATTATTGTATCTAGGAGCAGTATTAGAGTAGTTATATTCTTTGATATAGGAGGCAGTATTAATGTAGTTACTGTATATTCTTGTATATAGTAGCAGTATTATAGTAGTTATATTCTTGTACATAGGGGGCAGTATTATAGTAGTTATGAACAAGGAAAGGAAGAATAACTCTCGCACTCACCTGTTCGGCGTCTTTAAACTTTATTGCAGATCATTAGCAGGGAGGGTGCAGGCGCGTCTACCTGGGAACGGACGTTTTTGGGGAACACCCCTTTCTTCTGGCCAGGATACACGTCATTGCTACGTAGTGCTCTTTATAGACAGGATCACGTGATAGTGAACAACAAGTGACAGGTACAATTAAATACATAAAAATCAGCTTATAAAAAGACACTAAGGTCATTCCGCTCATTCAGACCAATAGGTGCCATTGCATTCAGTTTTGAGATCCATAGCGATTCTCTTTGCAGCAATGTTTGATGTCTATCATCGCCCCCTGGGACGTCTTTAACTCTCTTTAGACCGAGGAATTGCAGGACCGAGGTATCGCTATGGTGCACTTGTCTAACTTGCTTGATGAGGTGGGGAGCCCCCTTTCCTGTCCTAACCGAGTAACCGTGCCCTTTATAGCGAACCCATAATGGTCTCTGGATTTTCCCAATATAGAAACGATCACAAGGGCAGGTGATAGCCTAAACATGATATTCACATGTGGGTTAACCAGTTCCCACTCTTTTTGTTACCTCTTGTCTTCCATAGCACATCTCCAATCGTCTTATTCTTTCGATAGGTTACGAGTGGTGGCTGAGCTGTAAGAGCTTTCAGATCGGGGTCTTGTTGGAGTAGATGCCAGTGTTTCCTAACTGTGCTACGGAAAAAAGGAAAATTTTTTGTTATTCTTTTGAGCCTTTGTTCTTGATTTGGAGTAATTGATCCCTATCCTAGTCTAAAGGCTCTATCGAATGCCTTTCTAACCAGTTCTCTGGCATATGCTCGCTCAACAAATCTGCCCTCCAGTTCAGGGGCTTGAGAGCAAAAAGATTCGTCTGAGTTATTTACTCTACGAAGACGGACCATCTGCCCGGTAAAGGATAGCTTCAGGGACGTGCACGGGATGTGAGCTTGTGAAGTGGAGGAGAGAATTGCAGGCAGTAGGCTTTCTATAGACTGACCTGGATAGTGTCCCTTGGCATGCTCTAACCTTGACATCCAGAAACTCTAGTGTGTCCCCTCCTATCTTATGGGTGAAAAACATATTCAATCCATTGTTGTCATTGAGATATTGAACAAAGTTCTCGAAGCTTTTGGCATCTCCATCCCAGATAACAGACCGCCGTGCCCATGGCAGTACCGATGTCCTGATCATACCAATCCCCTTGGAACTGGAAAGAGTTACTGCTCAAAATAAATCTTAAAGCTTTACAGACATAGGTGCAAAAATTCCCAGGTTTACCGCTCTGTTGTACAAACCAAAGGATCCACATCAGTAGAGGCTATAGTAAAGCCCTCGCACCAATCAATGGATTTAATGGCTTTAATAAAGTCCCCAGAGTTATTCAAGTATCCTGTCGTGCCTACCAATAGGGGCCTAAGAACCCAGTCCAGGTTTTGAGACAGTGCCTCAGTAGTTCAGGCAATGGTCAATACTATAGGGCATCCAGGTGGTCTCTCCAGGAATTTATGAATCTTAGGGAGAAAATACTACCTGGGGGCCCTAGGCAATGGAGGTAACAGTCTCTCGGCTGTCTTTTTGTCAATGGCCCCAGATTGACTGTGTCTCTGCAGAAGGGTACTGAGCTGTTCCTTGATCTTGGGCATGGGGTTAGTCTTAAGTTTGCAATATGCTCGCTCATCATTGAGCTGGCACTGTGCCTCTTGTAAGTAGTATGTCCTTGACATCACTACAGCTGCCCCCCTTTGTCAGCCCTTTTAATAATTAGATTGTGTCGCCCCTTAAGCCATTGTAGAGCCCTCTGTTCACTCTTAGAAAGATTCTGAGTTGGTTTAGTATAAACCAGGGCCTTGACATCTTGACATCTTTTTGGAAAAGGTCTATGGGCCCCCCTGGGGCTACTTGAGGACAGAATGTAGACTTATTCCCACCATTGAATACTTCTAAGGGTAGCTTCACACGTACCGTATCGCTGCGTTTTTAACGGTGCGTCTTTAACGCTGCGTTTTTGCTGCGTTTTTTACATGCACGTTTTGATTTTCACATGATTTTCATGTGAAAATCAAAACTCGCATGTAAAAATCGCACAAAACACGCAGCGTTAAAGACGCACCGTTAAAAATGCAGCGATACGGTAATCCCGATTCTTTGTCGGTCCTCCCTGGGTACCATGGTAATCGAGACATAATGATATCCTAAACATATGTTAATTCCACCCTTTGCACAGACTGCAAATTATGCTATATCATAGACAATAGTAATTTTTCATAAAAACGGAGCATAAGTAAAACCTTCATTTAGGCCGTGGGGAGACAAAGTATGTAGTTTATATATCCACTGAGCCTCAATTTGCAACATTCTTGTCTCCAAATTACCTCTTCTGGGTCCTAATTTTACGACTTGTATTCCCCATACTTTCAAGCATTTTGGATCTCCACTGTGCTTTTCATTTACATTTTTAGCTACGCTGGTTTCTACTCTGTGATGGATGTTGCTGATACGCGATCCTAGTCTCCGTCGTAGTTGTTGAGTTGTTTTACCTATATAGGTAAGTTCACAGGGGCATTTTATGGCGTAAATTACATTGGTAGTTTGACAGTTTATACATAATTTGTATTAACAAACTCTTTGGTTTTCACCATATATTGACAGAAGGAGCACATACCACACGGATGTGACCCTGTGATAGGTAAGTTCACAGGGGCATTTTATGGCGTAAATTACATTGGTAGTTTGACAGTTTGGCATCATTTGTATTAACAAACTCTTTGGTTTTCACCATATATTGACAGAAGGAGCACATACCACACGGATGTGACCCTGTGATACTGGTTTTTAACCAAGCGGTGCCTGTCTCATCTGTGGTCGCAAAATGACTATGTACGAGGAGTTCACGAAGATTTTTTCCCCTCCTATATGTCACTGAAGGGGAGGGAGAGATCATCTCTTTCAAATCTGGGTCTGCAGTCAAGAGTGGCCAATATTTAGATAGTATTTGTCGCACTTTCCAGTGGGCCGCGTCATACGTGCCAATGCACCGTATGATTTTTGATGTTGTTTTATTTTGATTGGTGTTCAGCAAACTGTCTCTTGATGCCTTCTCAGCCCTATTGTACGCCCTATGGAAGACCTTTTTAGGATACCCCCTCTCCGAGAATCTTAGGAGGAGTTCTTGACTCTCTTTCTCAAAGTTGGCCTCATCCGAGCAGTTCCTTCTCGCTCTTAATACTGCCCTATAGGTATGCCTCTTCTAAGTGGGGCCTGGTGGTGACTATCCCAAGTCAAAAAGCTGTTTGTGGATGTTTTCTTACGGTGAATTTCAGTAGATACACCTCCTTCTGTGTTGATCCTAATTTTGAGATCCAAGAAATTTAACTCTTCTTCGTGTATCTCGCTAGTGAATTTCAAGCCAAGATCGTTAGTGTTCAGTGTATTGACGAATTGTTGAAAGGAATCAGTGTCACCCTCCCACAAAATTAACACATCATCTATGTACCTTGCCCACAGTGAAATGTGTTCGGTGTAGTGACTTAGTTTATCATTAAAGACGTGCTCCGACTCCCACCACCCAAGAAAAAGATTAGCGTAATTTGGTGCACAAGCAGTGCCTAAACCCAAATTGTGTTGTATACTTGTGTACAATGCTTCTACATCTAGACTTGCGATCTTGGTTTCTGGAGATACAACAATTTCCTGTAGCTTCTTAACTGTCTCTTTTGTATCTTTTAGAAAGGATGGCAGGGTGCTCACGAAAGGTGCCAAGATTTGGTCAATATATCTACTTGCTCCCTCAGTAAGGCTACTGTTCCCTGATACTATGGGACGTCCTGGAATAGGTATACGTTCCTTGTGTAATTTGGGCAATGCATAAAAGGTTACCAGGGTAGGTGTAGGATTGTACAGTACCTTAAACTCATCATCTGTAATCAAATTATTGCCCCTTTGCTTTATTTAGCATCATTTTCAATTCCAACAGATATTATTTGGTTGGGTCACTTTTTAGAATCTGATAAGTATTCCTATCTTCCAAGACGTCCAATGTCATCCTTTTATAATCCTCTTCATTTTGGATGACCGGGTTCCCACCTTTTATCCGATGATTTAATGGTTATTCCCCGTTTTTTTTTACCAGATTGTTGAGCAATGTTCTTTCCCTTGTGGATAGGTTAGAATTATAATCTGTTATTTTACATTCGATTTGTTCGATTTCGTTAGGTAGGTGTGAGGTGCAGCACTCTTTTTCTTCCCTGAACCGAACCTTTTTAATCTATATTTTAGATCTCTCAAATTCCACACAGTCAAATGGAGATGGTCCAGATGTGGATGGTTGAAACCTTTCAATATACGCTCTTCGAGAGCTGCATCAATTGCGGGAACCAGACGCGACGCGACCAATGTGGTGCTATCAGGATTACCTGAGTTTTGTTGAGCACTCCGCCCACTCCATCCACACATCCAACTTGTCTCTGAAAGGCAGGACTCCTTGTGCCCTGTTTGTTGAGGTAGTATACTGATACTGCATTGTCCGGCTGAACTATAACTGATTTGTTCTTCAGCATGACTCTGAAATGACTAAGAGCTAGTCGGACTGCCCTCAGTTCTGAGATTGAAGGACAACTTTGACTCCTGGAGACCATTGCCTTTGGACCCACAAGTCTTGTATATGGGCACCCCAACCTAATTTGGAGGTGTCGGTAGTTAGGATAATAGGGTCCGATGACTGAAAACTGTGACCTCTTGATAGAATTTCCTTGAAAAGCCACCACCTGAGAGACTTCCTTGTGTTCCCAGAGATTGTGAGGGATTGAAACAGGGATCTCAGACTCCTGTCCCAAGCAGACAGGATTTCTTGTTGAAGGTCCCTGAATTGTGCTTTTGCCCAGAATACTGCATCTATCAAGGCTGCCATTAAAGGGGTTATCCAGTGCTACAAAAACATGGCCACTTTCTTTCAGAGACAACACGACTCTTGTCTTCAGTTCAGGTGCGGTTTGCAATTAAGCTCCATTCACTTCAATGGAACTGAGTAGCAAAACCCCACCCAAGCTGGAGACAAGACTGAAGCCGTCTCTGGAAGAAAGTGGCTATGTTTTTGTAGCGTTGGATAACCCCTTTAACCTGAGCACACACATAACCTGGCATATGCAAAATCAGTTGATGAACTTTAGAGACTAAAATATTGATCTTGTCCTCCGACAGGAAGACTGACTGCAGCTGAGAGTCCAACAGAAGACCCAGAAACTTATGAATATTTGGCTGAAAATAGGATTTCTTGTGGCTTATCAGAAACCCTGCAGACTAAGGGTATAAACCCACACACCGTATATGCAGCGTATTTACTGCTGCGATACGCAGCAAATACGCAGCAAACACGCAGCAAATTCGCAGCAGATTAGATCTAAATAACTGAACACAGCATCAAATCTGTACCAACAAATCTGCTGCGTATTTGTTGCGTATCTGCTGTGTATACGGTGTGTGGGTTTGTACCCTAAAGAAGAGCACAAGTTATTGACAGTTGCAGTTAAAGAAAAGCTTTTGAGGAGGGGATAAGCAACCAATTGTCTAAATCAGTGCTTCTCAATTCCAGTCCTCAGGTGTCACCAACAGGTCATGTTTTCAGGATTTCCTTAGTACTTAACAGGTGATATAATTATACTCAGTGCATCAGGTATTCTCACAGGTGTCCTTTGTATGGGAAATTCTCAAAACATGACCTGTTGGTGAGGCCTGAGGACTGGAATTGAGAAGCACTGGTCTAAATAGTGTACAATATGCACCCCTTGCAGGCAGAGATGAGCGACCATGACAACTGTAACTTTTGTAACTATTCTTGTGACAGGAGAGAGGCCAAAGGCTAAGACGTGGAACTGCAAGTGGCGAACTTCGGAACCCAGCACTATAGCCACCCTTAAAAATTTTCTTGAGCTTTGATGAATCGGTACGTGGAGATAATCGTCCATTAAATCTATAGTGAACATGAGTCGAACATCTGGTTTTAACAGGTTTACGGCAGAACACATGAAATGAATTTCTCTCTCTTCAGATGACGATGAGACGCCACTTTCCTACTGGTTTTGGTACAGTAAAGATTAGTGAATAGACTCCTCTGCCTTGCTCCCCACTTGGGACTTCCAAAAAGATGTTCTATTGAATGAATTCTTGCATTAAGGTTTAAAAGAAGTCTTTGAAGAAAGTTTAACTTGTAGCTGTTTGTTACAATGCCTACACCCAGGAGTCTGTCGTTATGTGCTCCCAGATCGGAAGGAAGTTTTGCAGCCTTGCACCCATGAAGGATGAACTGGCAGCAGAATTCATTTTTACTGTGACTGGTTTCACCTTGCTTGGACTTGTTGTGGGTCTGGTCCCTCGTTTGGAATTTTTTGTCCGACTTTTCTTTCTGCCTTCCTACAAAAGCTATTTCTTCCTCTGCCACAAAAGGATTTAAAGGAGTTATCCATTGCTACAAAAACATGGCCACTTTTGCCCCACTCTTGTCTTCAGATTGGGTGGGGTTTGAAACTCAGTACCATTTAAGTACACCTAAACTAGACACAAGAGTGGGGCAAAAGTGGCCATGTTTTTGTAGCAATGGATAGCCCTTTTGAAGGACTGCGGAAAGGAAAGGTCTTTTCCTGCTTTTCCAGCTTCCAAGATTTTGTCCAGCCTGGAGCATATAAGATGACCTGGAGCAAAAATTACTTTTAGAAGCCGCATCCCCAGACCATGGTTTTAGCCAGGCCAATCTTCTGATGGAATCGACTAGGGCCAAATTCTTTGCCGAGATTTTCAATGAATCTACAGGAAAGTCACAGAGATAATCTACTGACTGACTGACTTAAGTTTAGCGACTTGATTTAGCAATTCTTCTCTAGGCGTTTTATTTTCTATGTCACTCCTAAGTTGACTGAGCCATACCCTTAAAGCTCTAGCAACCGGAACAGATGAAATTGCGGCTTTAGACACATCATCTGAATTACTGTAGGTCCATTTAAGAAGAGAGTCATGGGAGGGAAGGAGTCATGGGAGAAAAGGAGCATGTTTTTAGAGAGCTTTGCCACCATTGGATCTACAGCCCCTGGATTCTCCAGGCTTCAGATTCTGCTGGATCCAACTTGTAGACTGCTTTGAAACTGGAACCTAATTCAATGCGTTTGTCTGACTTCCTTTATTCTTTTTCCATAATCGATTTTAAAACCTGATGATCTTGAAGCACTCTGGACTTCTTTTTGAGTAAATAATACAGGCTGTCTTTATCTTGAGAGGACAACTTTTTTTAAGCCTGCTCTATTTTAAACAAGTAGTAATCTTCTGATATGGGGCCATCAAAATCGGTAGAGACCAATGAAGGAGAGGATGAATTGGAGTAGAAGGAATCAGAAGACACATCACGCTTATGTGTTTTGCTGTCTTTCTTAGACCGCCCAGAGGATGTATGAGCTTAAACCAAGAGAAAAATTCTGTGGCCTCCTTTATAAAAGTAGATTGCTCTTCAAGAGGAACACGCGCAGCACATCATCACATCTTGTACATTGACTCCTTCTCTGGCTTTAACAGGCCATCTAATTCTTCATACAAAAATCACAAATGCATCCTGACAAGTCATCTGGGTACAGGTTGTTCATACAATGCACATACTGTAAGTGATGCTTATGCTGCGTTTACACGGAACAATAATTCGCCCAATCGTACAATTAACGATTTAGAAGTAACAATTTTTATTTAATAAAGATCAGCGTTTAGACAGAATGATATATCGTACGGAAAATTCGTTTTGCAATCGCTTAAGCCTATCTCGCACACAGGTAAAATCGGTGAACTGTTTACACGGAATGATCTGCGAATTTTTTGCAAATGATGAACGACGATTTTAAAACATGTAAGATCAAAATGAACGTTAGAATTCATTGGTTTGACGTCACTCCAGAGAGAAGAGAGACCTGTCAGGGAGAGGCAAGGCAGAAGAACTTATCAGGGGTGAACCCCTAAACAAAAGAACTCTGCTGGCAGAAAAACAGTACATAAGTACATAGAAGAGCAAATGAATATGTAACTAAGAAAGAGCTGGCCACAATAGTCACCTTAGCACACAAGGAATCCGCCTACTCCACACAAAGGAGGTGCACGTCGCCGGACTCCTGCTGCTGAAATGGAGCTCCAACCAAAACCACTGACATGTTCAAAAACAGGAGCTCCTGTTTTTGAGAAAGCGCTGAGGCACGAAACTGTCATCTTTCCCCTCTTGGTGTTTGGATAAAATAAATATACATACCGAAGACTACAGACCCAGCGAGTGCACAAATTTATTCTCTGACTTTCATCATTATAGTAGTTATATTCTTGTACATAGGGGCAGAATTATAGTAGTTATGTGAATATTGAGCAACAAAGAAGTGGCACTCACTCTGATTCAACCAAAGAGCTGCTTTATTGAACACACTGTTGGAATGTGGAAGGTTGAGGAGCAGGTGCAATCCTAGACAAACGTTTTCGAGCTACACCAGTGCTTCATCAGGTTGTAAACACGTCACAAGGGGTGGAGGTGCGTTATAACAGGTGAGCAATCAATACATCACAAACACCAATAAAAACAAAGTAGATCAAAAAGCAATGCATTAAGGTACAAGTACATTTAAATAATTACTTTCATTTAGTCCCAATGGACCCAACTGCATTCAGTTTAATCATCCATTGTGTCTCACGGACTAGCAAATGTTCCAGCCCAACGAGGATTTGGGATCACTTGCATGTACAGCATGAACGTGATTAATCAAACGAGGTATTCCTTTGCCGGTACACAAAGAATATAAAGAATCCATAATGCCTGTTTGGTCTTGCCCATATAAAATCGTCGACAGATGACGTGTGGTTTTGCATGTCTGATGAAACATTCCACACGACCTAGGACTATAAATGAGACATTTAGAAGTTGTGGGCAATACTGGCACTTTCCACCTAGTTTGTTGCCTGTAGAGCGATGTAATCATATGCTATTCGTCTTGATGGCAGTAGTGGTCAGGGCATCTCCTTATGTAGTATTTTTTCTAAATTTGACCAAAGGCCTACGGGTGGCCACTTCTTAAAGATCTTCATCTTGCTCTAGCAGAAACCAGTGCCAGTGAATTCTGTAACACAAAAGTAAAACATTCTATTTGTATTCTGAAAGACATTATTGTTTCTAGTTTTACAACATAAAAAGCTCTATCGTAAGCATTATCGACAAAGTCTAAGGGGTAGCCCCTCGCGAGGAGGCGTGTCATAAGTTCAGCAGCCTGTTGTTGAAGCAATTTGTCTGTATTGTTAGTTTGTTTTAGCCGGGCCATTTGACTAAAGGGGATGGAATTTTTTTTTACAATAATTGGATGTGAACTAAGGAAATGTACTAATGCATTTGAGGCCGTGGTTGTGCAAAAAACAAATGTCTGTATACTTTTATCAATGACATCTAAGAATTCAAGGGACTGACCCCCAAAATGTGATGTGAAGAACGTATTAACAGAATTATTTTTGTTTAGATAAGTGACAAAACTGTCAAAGCTGGTGAATCGTTCCAAACTATAAAAACATCATCCACGTACCTATAATAGGCTACTATATACTCAGTGAAAGGATTTTGGACAGAAAAGATAAGATTTTGCTCTAAGAGAGAGATTGTCATATGTACAGGAGACCGGCGTGCCTATCGCAGTGCTGGTATCCCGACGATACCAATCTCCTTCATAAACAAAACAATTGTTACCAAGAGAAAGACAGAATAAGGTGCTCTAGACAAGTTAAAGAAAAATAGAGTATTGTAGATACAATAATACTTATAATATTCACAAGGTATAAAATATGCCTATTTATTAAAAGTGTGTATAATATATATATATATATATATATATATATATATATGTGTATATATATATATATATATATATATTTGCAAAAAAGGGGTCCGTGGAGCCTCAGTTACGAGTCTCAAAACACGGGAATAGCCAGATATCCCTCTCTCCAGAGAAGGAAGCCCATTGCCAAGGGGTGCCTCCTAGTGGGGAGAGCACCAAACCACCCTGATACGTAGTCCCTCAGGTCCTCACTCTGTAGCGAGCTTTGGGACCTACATAGGGAAACACCAAATATATAAATATACATACATATACATAATATATAAATATATGCACAACATATACTTAAAAAAAGAGATAATTCTGGTACCAGAAAGCTAAAATTTGGGATAATAGGATGTAGTGTTTTAAAAACAACAACAACAAAAAAAAAAACATAAAAATGCAACAAATGGGTGGAAAAGTGGATGAAAAAATGAAAAAGGAGATAAAATTAGAAAAATTGTAAAACGAATACAAGAATGGAAACTGCAATAATGGAAAAATAAAAAATAACATTAATGCAAATAGAATTAAAAATACAGATTATGATGACTACGGATCAAAATACAAATGAGTCCGGTAATAATCAAAGGAATCGGCATAGAATGCGACAAAAAGTGGTTTAAAACCAATACCTTTATTATCTAATTCATAAACTCAATAGCGCTGCCAATTATTATTATTATCTTTTTCTCTATGATTAAGATGCAATGTGTATAGAATTTGTAACGCTTAGAGTTGTAATTCCGGTATATGACACCTCTCATCCGTCTGGCGCTGCAGTCCGTTTTCGGGTTGAGTTGGGTCCGGCAGGGGTATTCTATCTAGCACTACAGTCCGTTCTTAAAGGATACCTGTCACCCCCCGTCCTGGGGTGACAGGCTCCCGACCCCCGTTAGAGCGCACTATACTTACTCACAGGAGAGTCCGATGCCCATAGAGAATGACGGAGCATCGAACTCCCCATTCATTCTCTATGGGCGTCGGACTCTGCTGTGTGCGCGCGCGCCGGGCTCCGGGAGCTGAAATCTCCGTGACCCGACCGCATCAGGAAGCGGGACCCGGCGCAATTAGGTGAGTGTAGGGGGATCTAGCAGGGGGTCAGGAGCCTGTCACCCCGGCACAGGAGGTGACAGGTCCTCTTTAAGCTGAGTCAGGTCCGGCAGGGATATTCTCACATCTGCGGCATTCTAAACGTTGGCTGTCAAGTGCTTGCAGCGCTTTTCGACGCTTAATATATAGGGTAACTGCTTAGCCCATGCCCAGAGAAAGCTGTTGCCCATGGGACTTCGTGCGGGCTTGGCGCCAAATTTAAAAAATATGCTGCTCAGTAGAAGACTGTAAATGGATGAATGGATATTCCTGTTATGCAATTGTAATCAATGTTCTAATGGCTGGACACGTTTCGATGCCCTCTTGGCATCTTTATCGACAGCAAAACATTAATGATAGTCCTGTAGAGAAAATCCATATATATATTTTTTATGCAAGAGGAGTAAGTCCTGATTGGTCCTTTCTAGCCTATGGATTGTTTTCTAGCCTATGGATCTATACAGAATTATGTAAATATAATTGGATAGCTAATCAGGTTTTTAAAGTGTACAATTGCATAATGAAACATTAAATATATAAACAATATCACATATAATAGACATGTTTTAAAAAATATAGGTAAAGCAGATAGATCATTAATAGTTTAATATTTGTAGATATATCTTACATAGAATCATTAGATAACTAAAGTATGTAGATAGTGCATTTGATAGACAAATGTAATAAATAATGAGTTGTAAGGGACCTAGGGACTGATCGCAGGGTCCATCACCACACTGATAGGCAGCCTGGCAGGTAAAAGGCGATGGGAAAGGGCCCCAGAGGCCAAAGAGACTAGTCATGTATCAGATGAAACCAAAAATTTCGAATTCCTCATTCAGTCCCCTTGGAGCTACTGTTTCGAAATTGTAAATTAATCTAGATTCGGCTCTAGACATAGCCGAGATGTAATCTCCCCCTCTCCAGCTTGGTTTGATCATTTGTAATGCAGATAATTTGATACCGGAGATGGTATCAAATGGTGGTGGTGTTTGAAATGAAGGGATAGTGGGTGTTTCTCGTTACCTTTTTGTATTTTATAAAAATGCTCATGCAGTTGAGTTGTCGTTTTGTTAGTCCGATATATTGTTTGGAACACGGACATTGAATAATGTATATCACGCCTTTAGTTTGGCAAGTTAGTAGTTCTAGTAGGTTCCATGAATAATTATTAAAAGTGGAGATCCCTTTGACTGTTTTCTTTTTGAATTTTGTTTTTTGCAGCAAGAGCATGTCCCACATCTATAAAAGCCCTGAGTAGATAGCTAAGTAGACGTTTGTTGTTTCTGATGGTGGGGGCTACTTTCAAGCCTAGATTAGGGGCTTTGGAAAATATGATTGGTTGCTTTTGAGGTAGTAGGGGTGCCAATATTTTATCTTGGCAGAGAATGGGCCAGTTCTTATGTATGATTTTTTTCTATGGTATGGGTTGTATGGTAATTTTGGATAAGTTATCTTTTGAAGGGGATTGTGTGGTAGATTTTGCTTTTTCTGTAAAGTATGTAGTTCTGAGTTATGTATAATGTTGTCTGGATATTTCTTGGTTTTAAATTGTTCTGTGAGGTGTGCTGCTTCTTGATTTAACCTGTCTTATTATTATTATTATTATTATTGTGCCCTTAATTCCAGAGCGCTATACGATAGGGGTAACGAGCAGAAACAACACAAGATCAAAACACATTACATGAAGGCAAATGGCAGACTGGTACATGGGGAAGAGGACCCTTCCCACGTTTGAGACTCCTAAACTGACTGGTGGGGATGTTTAAAAGCCATCTTGGGAGCTGGCAACTGGTAAATAGGATGTAACTATTTTTAGCAATAGGTTTAGTGTATGTATGACAAGTCAGTTTATTAATTTGCACTCTAATAGTCAGATCTAGGAAGTCTATGTGTTGATTACTAATAGATGGGGTGAATTTGAGATTAAAAACGTTGTTGTTGAGTTCAGAGATGAAATTACCTAAGTCTGTTTTTTGTCCTTTCCAAATGAGTATGACATCGTCTATGTATCGTTTCCAACATAATAATTGTGAGTTTAAATGTTGTGAGATGGTTAAAGATTCCCAAAATGCCATGAAAAGATTTGCGTAGCTGGGGGCGAACCAAGTCCCCATAGCCGTACCTGTTATCTGGTTATAATAGTTTGTGTCAAAATAAAAATAGTTATGTGTTAGGATGAAATGGATCGCTTGTAATGTAAATTCTATTTGATTGGCTGGCATAGGTGTGAGTTCTAAGAAGTGTTTAATGGCTTGAATTCCTTGTTGGTGATCGATGATGTAGTTAGGTTGCCATGGAAACGTCTCTACAAATTTGACAACTTGTGTGGTATCTTTAATGTATGATTGGGTAGTTTGTACTATTGGTTGCAGTAATCTGTCTATGTAATTGGATAAGTTAGCGGTGAGTGATTGTATACCGGACATAATTGGGCAACCAGGGGGATTTATGGGGTTTTTGTGTATTTTAGGGATGCAATAAAAGACAGGTAAGCGTTCTGAGTTCCAGTAATGAAGTCGTATTCCTTTGAGTTGATGATTTCTTTGTCTTTGTCTGCGTGCGGGCAGTGCGGGAGTTTAAGGGCGCCAGGGCTGTAAGCTGCGGGTGGCCGGCAGCGGCACAGGGGTTAAAGGCCGGGCAGCGGATCCGCTGCGTGTATGGGACCCATTGAGCTTCACAGTACAGGATCCGCAGCTGATTTCGCTGCAAATTCGCAGCATGAAAATCAGCTGCGGATCTGGTAGGTGTGAACGCACCCTTAATCTTCCCCTTGAATATAAGTAGGTGTTTATCTAGCTTGTTTAAGAACACTGTTGCCTGAGCTTCAGTTACACGAGTCTGGTACTCTAGCTTAGCTTTTTTCAGGTCCGTGTTCACACAATCATATTCAGTCTGATTTCTGTTAAGGATGATGGCCATTAGATTAGTGGCCTGTACATGGTGAGCTTCCTGCCATTCTGACGAATGTGTCATCGTCCTGCTATTGCAATGGCATCTTAAAGGAGCACAAGCCTCTAGGTACTCTTACTAATGGGTTAAGTTTACGACCCCTAGAACAAGGCAGAAGAGACATGCAAAGCAGTAACCAATAAGAATTGGTCACACCATACAGTATATAAGGCAGGAAGGACCACCCACAGTCAGAGTTCGTATGCAGCAAACAATATTTAATCAGGAGGGTGTGTTGTGCTGCCTTTGGACGCCAGGAACAGGAATTTCTTGGTAGGTAGGTATTCGAAATTCCCAATTTCCTGGGTCTTACGGTAGCACACAATGGGAACTATGTAGCAGTGAAAATAAAAGGGGGGGGGGGGGGGTGCAAAACCAATACTTAGTACAACAGCACCTTCCTGCCCAGGGCTGCTTCGCCAGTGACATTCAACCTGTAGTAGGTCGTAACGTTGATGTACTTGACCACGTAGCTGCCCTGCAGATTTCATGAAGTGGTACATTTGCCGCTTCAGCCCATGAAAATGACACAGCTCTAGTTGAATGGGCTTTGATCCCTGCTGGAGCTTGGAGATCCTGCAGCGAGTGTGCCAATGTAATAGTATTACGAATCCAGTTGGAGACAATCCTCTGAGATACCTTGAAACCTTTCATCTTGCCATCATAGTGAATGAACAGATTTTCAGCAGATCTAAAGGAGCTTACTCTATTGAGGTATTCGAGGACAGATCTTCTCACATCCAGCGGGTTGCCTGTGGCTTCCAATGAAGGAAGACTTGGAAGTACAATCTCCTGATTTAGGGCTGATTTGGAAGCCATTTTTTATGTAGAAAACCTGGCATAGTTCTTAAAAATAAAGAGTCTCCTAGATCTCTGAGATAAGGTTCTCTACACGAGAGGGCCTGCAATTCGCCAACTCTTCGAGTTGATGCTATAGCTACCAAGAAGGCTGTTTTCCATAATAGGTGATGTAATTCCGCCGATTCTATTGGCTCAAATGGTGCCTTCTTTAAAGCTTCTAGCACTAGGTGTAGCTGGAGTGGGGTAGCTTACTGGAGGACTCAAGTTCCTTGCCCCTTTAAGAAATCTGGGGATTTCCTGAGAATTTTCTGGACATGAAGGAGTTGATAGCAGCAAATTGCACCCTGAAGTTTAGTACACTGGAAATAGAAAAGTCTGTAGAGGAAGCTTTGAAGGTTTTCCCGACTCCTGCGTATTTTAGTCTAGTACTTCTCCTTCTGGCATTCAACAATGTGTTCTGTACGTCTACCGAGAGGTTCTCATTGTCAAAACCAATTAGTTCATCCTCCAGGCTGTTAGCTTGAAACGTTCCAAGTTCGGATGCAGAAGACCTTTTTGGGAGAGGAGGTCCGGGATTAGAGGAAGATTCCATATTCTGCCCCTGGCAAGGCTGATTGCCAGCGAGAACCACGGCCTGCGTGGCCAATATGGTAGAATGAGGATGCATTTCACTTGTTCCCTCTTCACTTTAGAGAGAACTTTGGGAATCAAGGCTAGAGAAGGAAAGGTGTAAACAAAATTCCCTTCCCACGGAGTTGTCAGACCGTCCACAAATGTCGGGTGATGAGATGGATCTCTTGAGCAAAACTGGGGGAGCTTGGCGTTTTGCTGAGACGCAAAGGCGTCTAAGTCCGAGACTCCAAACTTCTGAGTCACTTGATGAAAAATCTCTGGTGACAGAGACCATTCCCCCGGAAGTATTGTATGCCGGCTGAGGAAATCTGTCGTCTGGTTGAGGGTCCCTTGGAGATGGATTGCTGACACCTGGGTTACATTTTGTTCTGCCCAGCGAAAGATTGAATGGCTTTCCTCCAGGAGGGAAGGGCATCTTGTGCCCCCCTGTTTGTTCAGGTAAAATACAGCAGCAAGATTGTCTGACTGTATCAGGACACTCCGATTTTTCAACAGGGATTGGAAATAAAGTAGGGCTAACTTGATTACCCTCAATTCCCTTCTGTTTGATGACTTTTCTCGGGAAGACCACCTCCTCTGGATCCAGGAGTTCTGGATATGAGCTCCCCATCCAAACTGTGAGGCAGTTGTCAGTACGATCTTCTCCTGTGGAATCAGGGATAGTCCTTGAGATACATGAGGGGGCTTGAGCCACCAACTAAGATCTTCCTGAGTCAATTTTTCGAGGTCTTCATATAGTTCTTCAATGAGCGATAATCCCTGTTCCAGGCTGTCAGAACATCTTTCTGTAGTTGCTGAATATGGGCCCTGGCCCATGGAACTGCATCCAGGGTTGATGACAGGGTGCCCAGTACCTGCATGGCCATCCTGATGGTACATGTAGTATTCTTCAGCAGTAGGGAGACTTGTTTCTTTAGTCTTTGGATCCGATCCTCTGACAGATATAGCCTCTTTTGCTGAGTGTCGATTATGAAACCCAGAAAGGTCAAGACTGCGTAGGTGTCAGATGAGACTTGTCGAAGTTCACCAGGAAACCGTGCTGCTGTAGTAGATGGATCGATTCTGTAACCTGGCAGGACAGCTGGCATGCTGAACTGGCGATGAGTAGCCAACCGTCCAAGTAGGGTACAACACGGACTCCCTTGATCCTCAGAATCGCTGACAGGACTATGCAGACCTTTGTAAATACTCTGGGGGCTGATGAGAGCTCGAAGGGGAGGCAGGAGAACTGCAGATGGTGAATCTTCTCTTCCCAGAGTAGAGCCACTCGAAGGAATCTCCGATGTGCTGTAGCTATCGGGATATGGAGATAAGCATCTGTAAGATCTAGTGATGCTAGAAAATCCCCTTGGTCCACTAGCGGTATTACAGATCTGATATTGTCCATTTTGAAAGGTATCCTTTTCATGAACTTGTTCAGATGGGATAGGTCTATGACCAACCTGTACTTCCTGTTGGATTTGGGGACCGTGAATATCCTTGAGTAGAACCCCTTGCTCCTTTGGGGATTGGGTACAGGCTCCAGCGCATTATTGGAGATAAACTCTCTGACTAGAGGGAGCAGCTGAGGACCTGAGGACCAGTTGAGAAAGTAATGGTCTGGAGGTGCAGTCCTTAACTCTAGAAAGTAGCCGTTCTCTATGAGAGATAAGACCCATTTGTCTGTTGTAGACTCTTTCCATTTTGGAAAGAAAAGCCCGAGTCTCCCGCCTACGCCTGAGCTTAGTAAATTGGCGTCATAATTGAGTCTTTTTTTGACTGGGCTTTTTTGGATGATGATGCACCTGATTGTCTTGGCCTGAAGTTTTTGAACCTATTGGTTCTGTAATCCTTACGTCCTTTTGGTGGAGACTTAGTCTGCCTCCTAGGTTTAAATATTGGCTTCCTGGGGAAGGGAAAAGAAGGACCTTTTTCTTCATGTAAGTCCTTCAAGATGCTTTTGAGTTGAGGACCGAAGAGAGATTCTGGTTGAAACGGCAAGGAGCAGAAGTGTAGTTTAGAGACAGATCCCCCGTCCACTGTTTTAGCCAAAGACATCTCCTGGTGTAGTTAGATGAGGCTAGAATCACACAAATATTCTGCAGCGGCCTTCATGGTCGGTATTTTTTCCAGGATCTCTTCCCGTGGTACCTGTGAGGAATGATGTTTAGTAATATCACTAAGCCATACCCGCAGGGCGCGTGCCACCGGAACTGTAGCTAAGGCGGCCTTGGAAATCGCTGCAGCAGCCGAGTAGGATTTCTTGGACAGAGTATCTGCTTTCCTGTCCAATGGATCTTTAAGCAGGGTAGCTTCCTCCTGTGGAAATTTTGCCACTGCAAGGTCCAACTTGGGAGGAGCTTCCCAGGTAGAGGTGTGTGCCTCCTGCAATCTATATACAGCTTTAAACCTAGAGCCAACATCCAGCTGTTTGTCTGGCTTCTCCCAGTCTGTTTTCATCCAGGACTCTAGCAAGGGATGGGATGGAAAGGTTGGCATAGGATTGCAAAGATTTTACAGTCCAGAAAAGAGACACTCCCTTTTCCGCAAGTGAGGCTATGAGGTTTCCAGGGATTTTAGATTTAGAACTTGTACTTCTTCCTCTCGAAAAATGCACCTGCGTCGACTCTTCCAGCACTGAGAGTACTAGTTGCTGTACTTGTAATAGCGTTCACATAACATCTGATTAAATGGAATGGCCATTTTGGTGAGTGGGATGGGAACTTTGGAAGTAAAGTAATAGATTGGTAGCAGTAGCCTTACAAAAGATAGATGTAGCAATAGTGTTGTCAACAAATTCTAAAAATCTAAAAATTCTAGGGCATTACCTCCTTTCCATGGCCATATTTCCATGAAAAAAGGGCTTCAGAGCCTTACCTAATCACTAAGACATCATCCACATACCTGTAGTATGCAACAATGTACTTGACAAAAGGATTAGCAGTAGCAAAAATGGTGTCATTTTCAAATTGAGAGAAGAATAGGTTGGCATACTGTAGATGCAGGAGACCGTCGTGCCCATGGCAGTGTCAATTTCCTGCCGATACCAAACCCCCTCATAAGTAAAAAAAAAGTTATTCTGCAAAAAAACAAGTAGAGCCTTGACAAAATTTCTTAGAGGAAGAGGCTCCCCCTTGCCTGTGAGGATGCGGTCAATAACCCCCACATCAATGTCATGAAGGATGCCGGTGTAGAGACTCTCCACAATCACAGAGGTAAGGGAGTAGCTGTGCTGGCAATCAGCGGCTTGAAGAGCCTGTAGGAAGTCGTTACTATCTTTCAAATACATGGGATAACTAGCTAATACAAATGCAAAGGCCAGTCTAAATATTGTGAGATGCCTTCTGCCCCTGAACGGACAGCTGAGAAAATGGGACGTGCCGGCGGCCAGTCTAGTGACTTGTGGATCTTAGGAAGTAGGTACCACTTGGGTATTCTTGGTGACTCTAGGAACAATTTTTTAGCTGTGCGTCTATCAATGACTTTATTAGCAGAATGAGTGTGTAAAACAGTCCTCAATAATTCCTTGGTCCGTTGAGTGGGCTCAGTCTTCACAATGGAGTAGGTCCTTGTACAGTATATCGTAGTTGTCATAGAGCTTTGCTACAATAGTACTCTTTGGTCATGACCGTGGCTCCGCCTTTATTGGGCCTCTTCACAATAACGTCTGGGCAATTTTGCAGCCAAGATAAAACTCATCGTTTACTTGCAGTCTTTGGATATATTAAAGGGGTTACCAGTGCTACAAAATCATGGCCACTTTCCCCCTACTGTTGTCTCCAGTTTGGGTGGGGTTTTGAAACTCAGTTCCATTAAAGTAAATGGAGCTTAATTGCAAACTGCACCTGAACTGGAGACAACAGTAGGGGGAAAAGTGGCCATGTTTTTGTAGCGTTGGATAACCCCTTTAAAGCCTTAATGTCAGATTTTTGGAAGAGGTCAATTGCTCCCCCTGGAGTTACCTGTGGTGAAAATGTGGATGACTGTCCTCCAGTAAAGGGGGTGGTGCCACTGCTGGTTGCTTCCAACATATAAGGTGTGCTAGAGGAATTCGTTTCAGCAAGTGATTTCCTGTGTGGAAAAACCTTGGGGGGCAACAAAGCTGCTCGTTGCAATTTCCGATGAGTGAGATGTTTATTAAAGGGGTACCCCAGCGTGGGGGCAGTTTTCCGCTGGGACCGGGGAGGAGGTGGCCGAGGGAAAAGACATCCACTCATCTCCCCGATTCAAGCGACATGACGTCTCAGGTCCTCTCAGTGAAGGAGGGGGGATTTGATCGGACTTGAAACGGATCCCGCCTCCTTCACTGAGTGGCTGAGCAGACCTGAGACGTCACGTCTAGGGCCCGCGTCAGACACCCGGAAGCGGCCGGGCAATAGAGCGCCGCGATGCGGCACCCACCGCTGGAACCGGGGAGGTGATTGGACGTCTTTTCCCTCGACCACCTCAGGTCCCAGCGAAAAACTGCCCCCATGCTGGAGTACCCCTTCAACTGCAAAGTATTTTGTGAGGCTAATCTTACGGATGGCTTTAAACATATGAACTTCAAAAGTTTCAGTCAAAGTCTTCTGTGATCCCAAAATTAAGTCCCTTATCCAGGAGGCCAATACCGAATCGGGGAGGACAGTATTAAAAATCTTAACGCCTCCATATCACCTGTTTCCTTGTCTGTTTGTTAAGGTTCCTTTTTCTACCATTAGTGCTGCCACTGGGAGTTACTGATTTAGTTGTTTCTTCGGTATTGCTAGAATCTGAGTCAGTAGTCCAATATTTGGACAGGTGCTTCTTATCACTTTTCCGCTTTCTTTTACCTTTCGGTTTCCCTTTTAGTATACGACCTTGATCATAATCTGTCTTGTCGCGCAAGAACTTGTTCTTTTTGTATTCCTTGATGTCAGTTTGCATAGAAACCAATCTCTCTTCTAATTTGCTGAAGAAGACAACTGTTTGAGATTCTGATAATCTTGTACTGTATTTATGTTTTGCTCTATTAAGCTCTGCAATTACACGTTCATAATCTTTTTGGCTTTTCCTCAAAACGATGGTCATTAAATAAAGGATTGAGCTAGATGTGCGTTCTGCCATTCCTTTACAAAGTCAGGATCTTCTTGAAATTGTGATGGAAGCTTATATGTACGCAAACCTCTAGGTATACGATTACTCTTATAATATGATTGTAGAGAGTTGACTTCCAGAAAAGATGGATTTCTCCCTCGGCTAAAGATGTTAAGCGGTATTCCAGTGATTTAGGACTAATTACCTGAACCACCTCCTTTGTATTACAAAGACTCTATGTATCCACGTCCTCCCTTCCTGCATTTAAATGCTTCTTCAAAACTCATATGTTCGGAGATCATATTGGCGTCCATGGCATGTAAGCTGTGTGCTTAGGCTTAAGAATAAAACGAAACATGCTGTGGCACAAGAATAAATAGCCGGCACTACTGACAGGACGCTGATGGATATCTACAGTATATGAAGAATGAACACAAAGAAATACTGGAGGTGCACAGATGAAACCAAGAAAGTTGTATAGATGGCATAAGACCAAGAATCCAGTACTCACCAGTGAGCTGCAAAGTCTTCAATTTATTACGGACATCTCGGGCACAGACAGGTAGGGGGAAGGTGATGAGCGGGCACAACTCTAGAGGCACAGAGCTGCCACAACACCGCACAAGCTACCCTGGCACACGGCATCACCACCTAAACACATAACTTGGGAGCATACATTTGTACAACAGTGTCTACATTGTCCTCATCTGTGATTACCTTTTGGGAATAACTAAAAGAAATAGAAGACACCAGGAGTGCACATAGTGTGATACTGCAAAGTGGAAGCTGAAATTCAGCAAAGGTACCAGGGGTGGTCGTGCTATGGGCACAACACCGCCGATCACTTAATCAGATAATACCTCTTGCAGCCATATCACGGGGCCGGGGGAAGCTGGTAGAAGGTCAAAGTAAGGTAGCAGACTTGAGGCACAGCCGTGCCGAAGATCCAGGACTTCTGGTGCTGGACGGCAGAAAGTAGTCCCGACTGTAACGATGGGAGTCAAAGTAGTGGGTAACATAATTGCCTAGATTACGCATTTTGAGGTGTGGCCTATTCGTCAGATCAGTATGCCATACTGATCTGAAGAAGAGTTACACATAAGTCAATGAGACACACAAGATGGAAATGTGGAATGTAGATAATAATGCATAAAGTATTCTCATTTTCTCATGTCTGTAATGTGTTTACTGATGCTTTTTTCAGCTTTCTGACTGTGCATCCAACATATTTTAGCTGGCAATCTTTGCACTCTATTATATACACCACATAATCACTTTCACAATAAATGAAATCCATAGTCTTGTATCGGTCCGAACCATTGCTATTAGTGAAAATGTTGGTGGTGGTCATGTATTTACACATGTTGCATCGAGGACGTCCACACCTATCATTACCCATCGGTTTATGTAGTTTGCTATTATTGAGTGGTTTCAAGGTGCAGGTTGACTTCCTAGAGTGTGTCCTCTCCTGGCAACACAACGTAATCCTTGGTCGATGATATTGCTAAGTATAGTGTCCTGTCTGAGTATACAGTATTTACATTTTTTTTGTAGGATATTAGTAATTTTTTATACGTGTTGGAAAAAAGTCACAGGAGTGACATCATTGTAATCAGTGGAATAAGGTGTTTTCTGTTTCTTACGCAATAAGTTACTTTTAAACTTATGAGACAACGTTACAAGCTCAAGAATTTTTTTTTACTATAGCTACGGGCTTTTATGTGGCACAAGCTTCTTCCATTTGTAGCGAAAAAACTTCTGGAGAGGAGCAAGCACGTTTAATGCCTTAGTTCGCCGACTGGCACTGACCTCACTGTGTGTTTGGGATGGTTGCTATCTGCAGGTAGCAATGGGTTTCCAGAAGTAGTCTTTCTATAGAGTAAGGTATGTACTTTGCCCTTGATGGTGTCCATTGTCAGTTGAATGTCCAAGAATGGTATGAATGTTTTGTGGGTCTGTTATGTGAAAAAAGGTTGTTATCATTATTATTGGTATATTGTAAGAATGTCTTCTTCCTCACCCTGCCATATGATGAGCATGTCATCGATGTAACGACCTTGTGTCAGGTGAGAATGGATTAGATCCAGAAAAAAAATTCTTTCCTACCACCAAGCTACAAAGAGGCCAGCTAACGTTGGGGAGAACTTCACCCCCAAAGGAGCGCCCCTGATTTGTAAATTTTTTTTATACCAGAAAAACAATGAGGCTAATTCCCATTAAAAACACTTTCTTTATTATAGAAAATACGCAAAAAAAAACAGCAAAAGTTCAACAATAGAACAGACCAGGTTAAGGTGGCAGTGTGCAAGGTAGCGTGTAACAATATATTATATTATCATTATTAACCTTTCTGGGGAGTCATATCCAACCAACCCTCATATTAAAGTGCATCAGGTTATTTCCCTTGTATAGCTGCCATCCCAATAGAATTAGTAATACCAGCATAACAATCACCCATGTATTTGCTGTCGTGTATCACTGCCACCAGGTCCCCCTCAACGCACGTTTTGCGTTATCGCTTCCTCAGTAGGGTGTCCATAATGGGGAATTCAGGTATAAGATTTTTAGCATCCTTTGCATATGCCCAAGACGACACCCTCCTCCACCAAGGGGCACAGCTGTTGTTTAACCCCTAGACGACCCAGGGCGTATAGTTACGCCATGGAAGTCTGTCCCCAGACGACCTAGGGCGTAACTGTACGTCCTGGGTGTTTCTCCGGCTATGAAGCGCGCTCCGGAGCGGAGCGCGCTTCATAGCAGGTGGGGGCCGGCTGCAATCAGCAGCCGGGACCTCACCGGTAATGACACGCTGCAGCGATCGCGCTGCCGCGTGTCATTAACTCCTTAAACTTAAGTGTAAGTGACAGGGGGAGTCCCCTGTCACTTACCGATCGGGACCCCCGCAGTGTGACTGCGGGGGTCCCGATCGGTAAAACGGACTGCCGGAGGTCTCTCACCTGCCTCCGTGCGGTCCGATCGGCGATCTGCTACACTGAGCCTGCACAGGCAGGCTCAATGAGCAGATCGCCGATAACACTGATCAATGCTATGCCTATGGCATAGCAATCATCAGTGTATAAATCTAAGTATTGTATGTACAAGTCCCCCAAAGGGACTTCAAATGTGTAAAAAAAAAAAAGTTAAAAACACTAACACACTACCCCAAAACCCCTCCACCAATAAAAGTTGAAATCACCCCCCTTTCCCATTATATAAATAAAACATATAAAAATAAATAAATAGATAAACATATAATATACCGTAGCGTGCGTAATTGTCCAATCTATTAAAATATAACAAGCATCATTGCGAACGGTAAACGGCGTACACGAAAAGAGGGAAAAAAGTGCGCGGATTACCGATTTTAAGTTACATTATATACATAAAAAAATTAATAAAAAGTGATCAAAACGTCCGATCTTCACAAATATGGTATTAATAAAAACTAGAGATCATGGCGGAAAAAATGACACCCCATACAGCCCCGTAGGTGAAAAAATAAAACCGTTATAAGCGTCACAATAGTCCCATTTTATTTATAATTAATTGCCAAAAAAAAGGATTTCATTTAAAAAAAATATATAACATTAGAGAATTTGCGTAAACCTGCATATGGTTGTGTTCGGACTGACCTATAGAGAAAAACGGAAACACTAAGATCAAAATTTGCACGGTCCACTGGGTCATTTTGGGCCTGGTCCTCAAAGGGTTAAACTTGGGTGGGGGATCACTGGAAAGTTTCACATTAATGTTTGGATTATCCAGGGTGTCATTCAAAGTGTTTCAAAAAGATCGAAATGATTAGTGGGTACAAATGACATGCCCTTAGATAATATCTGTATATTTTCTTTAGTTAGATTTACTGAAGATAAATTAACAAGGTTGTTATTATTGTCATTGACGTAAGAAGAAATAGAGGTAACTCTATTTGTCCTCGTCTAGTTCTTGGTAAATCCAACTGTGTTTAATCCGGATCACGTGCACCCTCCAAAGTATTTCTTTATTCTTATATGTATAATGGGTTTTTTTTTGTGTCTGTGTCATTGGGGTTGCCATACTGACATTGGAGACGGTGTCAAAATCCGATTCCTCCAATCTGTCCGATTCTATGGATGGAAAACTTTAACGCTGCCTTGCGTTTATTAGGTGTGGTTTTCTTCAATATGGAACATGGTCTGAAAGGGTGGATGCGTTTCCACGTTCCACGTGTACACTAAATAGTTAAGGGAATAGTCTTCATTATCTCTTGATATATATATTTTTTTTTAATGAGACAATGTAATCCTCTAATTCCTTCAGTTTATCTTTTATTTTGGAATGTAGTGTGTCATATTCACTAGTACCATTTTGCAATAAAGATTTGGTTTCGTCCAATTGTATTTTTAGTTCGTCCAGTTTTTTCTTTTCATGTTTGGTAATTGGACGTATAAGTTTTAAGGAACATTCTGTTAGCGCCTTGTACCATTCTGTGTGGAAATCATCACAAATTTTTGGTGGATTGTTTGTAAATACGTAATCCTCTGGGGATCATTACCTTTTCTAAATAACTTGTTAGTGTACTACAATCCCACCATAATTTTAGTTCCTGCATACATAATTTTTCCCATTTATCAAATAGGGTTTTTCATTCCAGGTTTACATTGCTCAGCAAATCGAAAACCATATGTAGTTTGCGTGTGTGATCATCCTCCATGTTAGAAGTAGTAGGCGTGTCAGTTGCATTAGTTGCGTTAGTGTTAGGCGTGTCCAATACTACTGTGTTTTTGGAATTTGTCAACACAGATGACCAGGCTTGTCATATTTGAAGCTCTTAGTGGGATCATCTGGATAGAAGCAAACTCCTTTCTGCCTGACAATGAAAAAGAAATAAGGTAGATGTGGTTCGATGTTACCATGTTGGTGCAGCTTAAATAAAACCTGCATAGCCATGACACAATGGGGAGGAGGGGAGCTTCACTCCAGAAAATGTTAACAATGACCATATGTAGTTTGGGTATGAAATAAAGTGGACTTTGTCCGAACACTCTGTATCCCTGAACTTGGGAAGACCAGAGCCTAACCTAGGTTTATTACTGCCAAGATGTCCACTGGCATAAACCCCATCTGGTGACAGACACTCTGTCCGACCGCAAACCTGCTATCTTGAAGGTCCTTCCTGGCACCTCTATGCCTAAACCTCTTCACATTCCTCCTTTTGAAGGCTTGGTTTGTGTAGTTGGAGGTAAAAGATGGAGCGTGATGTGAGACTGGTCACAGATTTATTTGCCATCTGCTCCGGGTAATTTTTAAAGGGATCAGGAGACCCTAAGGACTAATGACCTCTGTAGGGCCTACCAAAGCTAAGTTTATCCTACTGCTTCTTCCACCGCAAGAGTAGGTAAATTTTGACTCCCATGTACAAACACATCAGACAATCCTTCCGATGTGGAAAAGACATGACTTTACTTCATATAAGTCTTCTACCTTGAATAGTAATTTCCAGAACTAAGCACCTTCTGATTGATACCTCAGTTAACCTATGTATGGTTACATCATTGGTGTAAAACAGGATAGGAATGCAAGCACTTGGTTCCACAGCTAGTGGCCAAAATAAGGACTACACTGCCATTCCTGCTTTGCCTCTTATAAATGTCCTTAACTGAGTTTCCTGCAAGAAAAAGCATCAAAATATTTTAGATGTTCAATAAACAACTATCGTCTACACTCTAATACTATTTACATTACTGGATGTGGTTGTAAGACTGAAGTCCGCTGTTAGAGCAAAGCAGATCACAATTATCAGAGTGGGTGCGGGAGCGTCTCAAACGGCAGCAGCCATTTCAGGCTACATAGCTTGTTCTCAGGCCAGAGGTGCTTTATATAACAGGTGCACATGTGATACTATTAGACATGCAAAACATACCATGTAAATAACAGAGTATCTAACACAAAAACGACTAGGTCATTGCGCTGGTTGAGCCCTTGGGGCCCTGTAGCATTGGTTTCGCTGATCAGTAGTGATTTTTTAGGAGAATTTGGTGCCTGTCCATACCATTATAGACAGTGTCAACCTAATGCAAGCTCAGAAATTCCAAAACTCCTGTATCCACTCTATATGGGCTTCTTTAACGTGACTGACTCTGGGGACCCGTTTGTGGACAGAATAACAATGCTCTTTAAAGTGCACCCAAAGTGGTCTCTTGGTTTTACCAATATATTTGTGACATGGACATACAATGGCGTAAACTAGATAAGTGGATCTACGTGTAATAAAGTCAGTTATGTGGCACTCTTTACCACCCAGGTTATTGTATGCCACATTTTCCATCTGATGAAAATATTTACATTGGCCACATTTTCTATTTTCCTGTGGGAGTGATTGCTCTAACCAGTTGGTTTTACTATTATAGTCAAACTTAGCAATGATTACATCTCCTATCATTCTACTGCGCCTGTATGTAATCAAGGGGTTTCTTCTCGATATCTCTCTCAGATCTGGGTCTTCAAGGAGAAACCCATGCTTATGGATGGCCTTGGTGATTGTTATTACAGAGGGAATACTTAAACACAAAGGCAAAATGTCTCTTAGTACTATGTTTCTCTGTAGGACACTCAAGTAATTGCGATCTTTTGTAGATTTTTAGCTCTCTCAAGGGCCTCTTGAACCACAACTTTAGGGTAATTACGAGCCACCAATCTGGCTTCCAATTCAGCAGCTTGTTTAGTAAACTAGTCATAACTACTATTACCCGCAAGAGTCTCACCATCTGTCCGTATGGAATGGCCTGGATGTTAACTGGTGGAGAGAATTGCTGGCTGAGTGTTTCCTGAATACAGATGTAGCCAAATGTCCTTCTTTTGCCTCAACTAGAACATCAAGGAAGTCCGGAGATGAACATCCATAATTAAGAGTGTTGACTTGCTTGTTGGTATTTAGAAACCGTGCAAAGTCTTGGAACTGTTCTTCAGTCCCCTGCCAAATGACAAATATGTTGTTGACATAGCTTATATAAGTTTCTCAGGCGTCTTGAGATCGATGACTTTTTTTGGCCACGTATTTATGTAGTAAAATTTGCAAGGATTCTTTTATTTTGGCTGTAGGGTTTTTCAAAATAGAGTAGGTATTCTAGTCCTGTAACTGACGAATAGCTTCAGAGCCATAGCCCTTAATTGTCATCACCACAGTGCAGGGCCGATTCTAGCTTTTCTGCCGCCTGAGGCGAGAACTGACAAGGCGCCCCCCCCCCCCCCCCCCCCGGCCGATATGGCCAAAAAATTAAATCTCGTTTTTGTTTTTTTTAATTTGAGACAATTCTTGATTTAAATCTCGATTTTCTATTTTTATGTTAAATAAGCAGAAAAAATACACCAATACACAGATGAAGCAGTACTAGCAGCTGTACTTGAATGAGCTGAAAAATTGCATTTCAGCATTATATCCCTGTTCCCCCCCCTGCCCTCCTCACATTCCCTGTAATATCACCATGCCCATAGTGCCCCTCACATTCCCCATACAAGAACTCCAGCACTCCCAGGTCCCCCCATTCAACATGATTAATGCCTCAGCTGAGCATCCTATCCTGTGACCTGACAGGATAACAACAATCTGCAACTGCTGACCTCTGACCTCAGGAGCCAAGAAGAGCCATAAAACGGGCTGCTCTGTTAACTCTTTCAGTACTGCAGAATGTAGAGTATTACTGTGCATCACTTACATTCTACAATACAGAAAGAGTTAACAGTAGAGCAGAACATTACTTTTATGCCTCTTCTCCTGCTCTTGCACTGTGCTGAGGTCAGCTCGGAGTTCGGCAGTGCAGAGAAGACATAATATAGCGTCCCCGCTGCTGTTAACTTTTTCTTTTCTACAGTGTGTAAGTGATGCAGAGTATAATAACTCTGCATTATTGAAAGGGTTAACAGCAGGAGACACTATATCTATGTCTTATGTGATGTGAATACCTGTGAATACGAGGCTTCCAGTGCCTCCTCAGCGCTTCTCATGAGGCAACTGACAGGAAACACAGCTGGGCACTGAGCCGTAACTAGTTGTAATGATAAGGACACAGGACGCTTATGCCGCCCCCCTCAAGAGCTGTGTTATCTGCCACCTGAGGCGAACACTTCACCTCGCCTCATGGCAGATACGGGCCTGCCACAGTGGCTCCACCTTTGTCGGTTCGACAGATTTTTAAGTCAGGTCGTGATTTTAACCATTTAATTGCCTCAAGTTCCTCCTTTTGATACTTCCGTAAGATGATTAAAAATTGAAAGCGTGTGCATGGTGTGCTGCTTGCCATTTAGCAATGACCTCACTGTCCTGTTGAAACTGTGAGGGCATCTTGTGAGATCATAGACCTCTGTGAACGCTGCTGACATACAGTAGGACTGCAGAGAATTAACAGTCCAAAACATGCAAATTTCTTTTTCTTCTTATGTAACTCAAGCGATCTGAGTCACATGATGTGAAAAAAGCTCCTGCACCCACCCTGCCCACACTGAAAGCCTCCTGATGATATGTCCCACCTGAACAAACAGCACCAGTCCAGCACCCACCAGTCAGATGAATATAGTGTGCAGTTCCTCTCGTTTAAACCTGATGGACTAGTGGCTTCTAGTTTTATTATCCAAAATGCTTCTCATATGAGAAGCTGTTTCTGTCTATCTCTGCCATCTGGGAGAGGATTAACTCTTCCAAGACCAACAAAGGTCAGAACCTTACCATTGTTATGGACATTCTTAACATGGCTGATGAGACGTGGGACGCCTTTACCTGAGCACAAGGAGTATAAGTACTTCTTGAACCGTGTCCACATGGGACGCTTGGTCTTACCCACATAGTATCTTTTGCAGGGATATACAATAGCGTTTACAACATGTTGTTTTAAAAGTTATGAAGTCCTTGATCACACATTCATGGCCACCTAAATTAACAAAAATGAGGCTGAGTGACCTGATGTGACTGAGAGCATTGTGATCTCCGAACAGTGAGTATCCTCAGTTCGGTGTCTGCACAGCGGTGGTTCTCAGCATGTGTGAGAATACAGTTCATTCAAGAACCACAAGGCTTTGAGTAAGAAAATAGAAGCCAGCGACACTTACCGAATTTTTAGAAGCAGCAGTAGTAGTTTATTTTCAAGATGCCATCATGCAGGTACGTTCAGGGTTGGAAGAGATAAGTCCAAGGGTGCTGTGCACCATAGCTGCAGCCGTTTCGCGAGCTATCTTGCCCACTTCATCTGGCCCCAATCAGGACCAGATTTCGGGCAGGTGTGTCCAGGCGAACAACCATTTTTATGCAGTAGAAATGCAGCTTGTACGAAAACGGTTGTTCACCTAGATCAGGCATGTCCAAACTTTTTTCGAAGAGTGCCAAATTTGATGAAGTGAACATGTGCGAGGGCCGACCATTTTACATGCTACATGCTATATGCTTTATAACACAGGCAGATAATAGCAAGCTGGATACCTGGGGGGCCGTAAAAGTTCGGAACGCGGGCCGCAAATGGCCCTCCGGACGGACTTTGGACATGCCTGACCTAGATGCACCTGTATCCGATTTTTTTTCCCTCCCCACATACATGCATAGAAGTCTGTGAATAAAGGACTTGTCTACAGCATATCGGTGAGTGCTAGCTCTGTTTCTTCCCATTGCATCCATTATTCTCTGCTCTTGCTGTGCACCCTGTTGACTGAGACTATATTGAAGGCTACTTTTGTCTTGACTTTGGTCGTCCTTACTCCAAGGCTGTCTAGCATGCAGCACCATGTGATGGTGCCAGCTCCTTCTTCTCTTACCATTGTATTATAGTAGTTCTATTCTTTTACATAGCAATTTTAATTGTAAAAACTTACAGTAATACAATCAAATCAAACAAAGTATGCACCTGTGTACATGAAATGATCACATTTCCATTACACATATATTCTTTCATAACTCACTATTTCTCTGGCATCTACTGATCTCTACTGTTCTTATCGACCTGAGCTCAGACATGATGTGGAACGTATGGTGGAAAGCTTCTCCATGTACAGACACTCTTGTTCTCAAGTGTCAGTGATAATACTTTGTGACCGGTATTATGTACATTGTCTCTCTGTCAACGTTATTATGGAGGGAACGCTATAAGTGATGTCAGGATGTGTCAAGGACCGTAATCGTAAAATTTTTAACTTGCTGGCAACCTCCCTCCATATTTTCCTTCCTTTCTCGCATTTCCTTATAAAGTGCTGCATTGTCTCTTCCTGCTAACATCCCAGGGAACAATTCCTATCTGACAGACTGAGGTATTTCAGATTACCCCTAACAAACATCCCTCCTTGTAGCGACAGCCAAGCAATGTCAAACAGCTTTGCGGGAAGACATTTTCCATTGAGGAACCCAAGACTTTCTTGTAAGGTGGTGGTGGGGCAATGTACCAGGTACCGGTGAAGGTGGTCACTTGTCCATCTCCTCCTCTTGAGACTGCTGCCTAGCACCAAGGAGTCATCAAAAGGCAATATCCAATAGTCCAGGTCCCCAAAATTTACTTTTAGAAACAGGGCGTCAAAAAACATATCCAGCCCACCCCCTCTCCTCCATAGGTAAGTTATACCCCTTTTTACCATATTTAACCTGTTCCTCCATAAGAACTGGAAGAAGAGGCCAAAGTGCCTAGCTGAGAGAGATTCTGGCAAAGGTAAAAACCACAGAGATGTACAAGAAGACAGGGGCCAGGTAAGTCTTAAACCTTGCAATCCTTTCTCTATAGGTCAGCCTCCAGTTCTTCCATCGCTGAACCTTTGCATTTCCGGTTTCTAACTTCTCTTTCCAATTTAGCCTGGCATTATCATCTCTCCCAGACTTAACCCCTAAGATTTCAGCATGGATTAAGGCCGTCTCAAATTTTGGTAGGTCAAATTCTGCATCATTGTTCAAAGTTTAGACAGCTTGACTCTTTTCCAGGTTGACCAGAGACCCTGATGGCTGCAGACAACATCTCCACCTCACAAGGCTCAGATATAACTACAGTCACATCATCTGTGTAGGAGGCAACAACATCCAGGGGCAGGTAATGAGGGACTAGTACCCCCTGAAAATTACACTACTGCAGTAATCTCAGGAACACACATTCAGCAGCAGACTCAGTGGGCAACCTTGTCGCACCCCTGCCTCAACCCTGAATGTGCCACCCTGCCAACCATTAATCAAAGGAAAACCTCTCAGTCTCACAATACAAAGTTCTTAGCCAATCTATAAATTGTCCGGGAATACCGTACTTTGACAAAGTAGCCCACAGATACTCATGATCCACTCTGTCAAAGGCCTCAGCTTGGTCCAAACTCACAACATCTCCCACACCTCAGAGCTTTACATCTCTCAAACCTCTCCCTGATGGAGAGCACCGCTCCAGAGATGTTCTACCCTTTTACTGTGCCAAACTGACAGCCTGACAACAATGCTGGGGACAAATATACTAACCTAGGGAACAGAATTTTTGCCAGAATCTTTCTGTCAACATTCAAGAGGGCAACTGGCCTCCAGTTCCTGATTTCGCTATGGTCCTTACCTTTAGACAGCAGAATCAATCAGGACACTCTCTTGGATGGATTCATCAGGTGATTTTCCAAATAATTTTTGTACATGAGGATTGGAGCCAAGAGGTCTCAAGTTTTTTTTGTTTTTTTTTTAAATCTGCTATTAACCCATCTGGACCTAGTGTCGTCTTCAGGTTAAACTTATCAATGGCCTCTTTGACCTTTGCCACCGTTAACTCTGCTGTCAAAGGAGAAAAGTTCCATTCATTAGTGTCAGGTCCTGGAGTTGCCTCAAAGAATTGGGCCACCGTCTCCCTGTCCAAAGCCGCCTTTTGAAATAAGTCAGCATAGTAAAATCTCAACACCCCCGAGATACCCTCCCGAGTTTCTTGCAAAACACCCTGAGAGTCAGTGAGGCCAGTGACCAGCTTCTTAGCTACACACTCCTTGCAAACCTCAAAGGGATCAGGGGCCCCTAAAGACCCATAATCCCTTTCCAGAACCAGGGAGGTATACCTGTTGTACTGATACTGACCCCTGTCATATTTCATCCGGTCTATCCTTTGTTGATCCCCATCCGCCAAATAAAGTGACTCCAATTCCTTTTGCATCCTGAGAAACCGGTTATATTTAATCTTCCCTTTTGTAGCAGAAAGTCTCTTTAAGAGGGATCTGATATCATCCTTGACATCCTACCACCAGTCTTACATGTTTTAATAGAAGTCAATTCTCTCTTTTTCACTCTCTAAAAGAGAGGTAACACAAGCCTGAACATAAGGGTCTTCTAGAAGAGTGAAGTTGAGTCTCCACAACCTTCCTGAATCTGGATGTTTCATGGCACCGAGGCAGAATTACAAAGCTAGATGATCTGAATAAGGGACTGCTTTCTCCTTCCTCTCACCAATGACTTCATTTAGACTCACTAGAGCGAAATCTATTCTGCTTTGTACAAACAAAAAAATCATGGGTGGTGTCAGCTCACCTGTCTGATGTCCCGAATTGTAATTGCAAGTGGGGGGTGCACTGATTCCAGGTAGCCAGCCCGTTTGTAACATGCAATCCAAGGAAAAAGAGTGTGGATCCAGCACATCCAAGAAATCAAAAATCTGCTAAAATATTAGACTTTATTCCATTTCCGATTAAAAACGTAAGCTCCTAAGGTTGGAGTGTGATAGCTAGACAACGCGTTTCGCGCATGCGCGCTTAATCATGTCTAAAGCCGTCATTGTGGGTGTTGATTAAAAGACTAAGCATGGCCAGTAGTGATCGTGAAACGAATCACGTGATGTTGAGTAAAGGTTCTAATCTAACAGCTGTGTTGGAACACGAATACTGTATCTTAGTTCCAAAATCTGTTGCTGTGTTTCATAAAATTTTTGCTGTATGATAGATATAAATTGCTCAATCTCTATTCATAAGGGCAAACCCAAACAAAAAATATGTATACATTTTGTATTTTCCATATCCAATGAGAGAGCAAAACAAAAAGAGAAAAGACATCGGCCAAAAAGCCATAAAGTCTGAATATTGTGCATAACTTCATAGGAGTAAACCCAGGAAAGATGACCATATAATATTATGGACTATTTATGTACTGGTCCAAAGCGATTCATATGTTAAACAAGCTAATTTGTATAAATTCAAAAGAAAACGCACTTGGACTCAACCATACAGTAGGTCTGAATGTGCACCAACGCAAAAAATGAAAATAATGAAGGTGAGAAACAAAAAAGAAAATATATAGCTATAAATGGTTATAGTAATTAGATACAGTTATACCACAACATGCCAAAAGATATGTATTATTGACATCATGCATGTTGCATGATTTGTCGCTGAGACAGGATAAACTCAGAACAGTTATTAATCATATTATATGATTAGTGTTAGTATATTAATAATGAAACAATAAATCATTCCTAAAATTAAGACCCTTCGGTGCCCTGGTATCGAGTCAAAAAATGTTTTTGGCTTCGACATGCAGTAATTTTTCTGCCAGTCGCCCCCTCTGGCGGGTCTTTGTACTTTCCTTATTCCATAGAAGTAAAATGAGGAGACTTTCCCAGCATGGACTTGAGAGAAATGCTTTGCTGCCACTGAAGATTTGCAAGTTATGCCTTTTCTGATGTCTGACAGATGTTCATTTATACGATTTTTTAGTTTGCGAATTGTGCAGCCCACATATTTCAGTTTGCAAGAGGTACATTCTGTTACATACACTATATGGTGGGATTCACAATTTATGAATTCCCTAATGTGGCGTTCATTAGTGTATTGCACAGCGTTTGTCCACATTTGTGGGAGCCCATGTATCTAGTTGGTAAACTGTTGGTTGTGGCGGTTTTGAGCATGCTTGGCGAGATCATGTCTCCAAGAGTTTTACCCCTGCGAGACACGAAACGGAAACCCCCCTCTATGATAGAACATAGAGTTTCATCTTGTCTCAATATGTGGACATTCTTATAATCTTGTTATATTGTTGAGAGTAACATGTGGAAAAAGTGATGGATTTGTTTTCCATGAATTCTGTCCCAAAATTAGTCTTTTTCTGATTCCGTGAATGGGAGTCCTCATTGTTTTGTGTGTGTCTGTTGGGATGTTTATGTTTTTCTTTCAATAGATCTGATCTGGCTTTAGATGTTACTATATTTTGTGCTATATGTAAGTTTTTTGCTTTGTAATCCCTCTGTAATAAACTTTCTGATGCACAGTCGAGATGTAAATCTCTGATTTGTGGATCTGAGCAGGCCCTTTTAATGCGTGTAAATTCCCCGACTGGAATTGCTCGTATTGTGTGAGCTGGGTGCTCACTGGTGGCATGCAAAATTGTGTTCCGGGCTGTGGGTTTACGGAATAGGGCTGTGGTGACATGGCCTAATGTTGTGGGGGCAATTCAATTAATATCCAGAAGTGATATCTGAGTGTTTTGTACATCATTAGTGAACCTTAAGTTCAAATTATTATTAATTATATATTGCATGAATTTTGCAATCTCAGATGTCTCAATAGTCCACACGATGAGTACGTCATCTTTGAAATGCCCATACCACCGCATGGACTGGCGAACCGGGTTGTTAGATGAAAAAAATTATTGTTCCTCCCACCACACCATATATAACCCTGCTAGCGTGGGTGAAAAGCGAGCTCGCATAGGCGCTCCTTGCACCTTTAAGTAAAATTCATCGTTAAATGTGAAGAAATTATGTTTTAACAAATAATCAGTGACTTTAATGATGTACTCCCTCAATTCCACACTATACTGGCTATATTTGTAAAGATGGAATGCCAATGCTTGAATGGCCAATTCGTGGGGAATTGAGGAGTACAGGGCACATACATCGCAACTCAACCATGTGTTTGGTAACCAATCAAATTTTTCGAATGCCCTAAGGACCGCCCCACTGTCCTTAAGGGTAGCCAGGTACCCGTTTCACCAAAGGTTGGAGAAGTTTATCCACCCATTCACACAGGCGCTCATTCAAGGAGCCCACGCCAGATATTATGGGGCGTAAGGGGGGAAACGCCCTTGTGTATTTTAGGTAATCCGTAGAACGTCGGTGTGATGGGTGCCGTGGACAATAATTGGGTTGCCTGTTTTTCGGTTAAAATGCCCTGAGATATTCCCTCTTGTACGATATTTTGTATTTTTTCGGAAAACAAAATTGTGGGATTTTGATTTAGTTTTTTGTAAGTAGTTGTGTCATTCAAAATATTATAGGCCATGTCCAAATACATACTCCTGTCAAGAACAACAATTTTGCCCCCTTTGTCGGCCATTTTCACAATGACGTTTGGGTTATGTTGGAGGTCCCGTATGGCCTGTCTCTCTTTAGATGAAATATTGCTTTTTTTGAAAGAGGTTTCTTCCATACTGTATCATGTAATTTACGTAAATCACGCTCCATAGCATATTGGAATTGCTCCAACGCATCCACTCTGGATCTTTTTGGATAATATGTTGGATTTTTATTTTGTTGAGATACGCTATGTATCAGTTCGCTACTAAGTGGAGTAGTTTCCTGGGCTAGGTCCATCAACTGTAGAAGGTTAACCTGGTCATCAAATAAAAGTTCGCTAAACTCATTGGTGAGAGAGTCCTCCGAATCTCTATTCAAAAGGACATAATTTGTCATATTGCTGCTGTGAAAATGCCGCTTAAGAGTAAAGAGCCTTGCAAAGCGATTAACATCCAATATTGTTTCAAATAAATCAAAATTCTTATTAGACGGAACAAAATTGAGTCCTTTGGAAAGCATATTTAAATGGTCACTAGTTAAATGTACAGAAGAAAAGTTCACAATACTCTCGTGATCAACATGATGTGTGGTTGGTATCTGTTCAGATTGTTGTAGATTTGTTTGTCCATTTATCGTCTATGGTAATAAGTTTTTTTGGGAGGATTTTTTATGTATCCTGCCTCCACGGTCCTGGATTATTTCCTTCACTATTTTGGGTGTTTGATCTTGTTAGTCGTTTATATTCTGGGTCCACATTGTTTGTTCTTCGTGCACCCCCCTGTCTTTTGTGATATTTGTTTTTTTTAGGGTTGTAGGGTTGTTGTAAAGCCAGGTTTTCCTGGCTAGTGTCAGAGGTGAATTCACATTCTGATGCCTCCGTTGTCTCTTGGTCGGTGGAATCAAAGCTGACATGGTTATCATTATATTTTCTATGGTGTTTCTTATTTTTAACATTTCCATTATTTTTCAGGATGGGTCGTGGTTTTGAGGGTCTATGAAGTTTCCACGTGTAAATTTGGTTTAATGAATAGTCCTCATTGTCACGTTGGAACTTATTTTTCTTTTTTTTTATGGTGTAATTATCCAATTCCTTAATTTTCTCTTGTGTTCTGGTGTGTAGTTCGTTATATTCCCTGGTGTTAACAAGTGGTTGGAGAGAGCCTTTGACTTCATCCAATTGTATTTTTATTTCTTCACATTTTTTCTTTTCATATCTCACTATTGTTTTTATTAGTTTTAGAGAACATTCTTAGAGTGCTTCATCCCACTCCTGTTGATATTGCTCTGGTAATGTTGTTGCCGGTGTTTTATATATGCGTAGACCTCGAGGTATCATTGCTTTCTCCAAATAAGTTGACAGAGTATTCCGCTTTGTCTTCCAGTGAAGCTAGCCCAGAACCGTTTCAAGTCTGACATTAGCTTGAAGCTTACATCATACCCCTCCCTGTCAGGAAGATTAATCATTGCTAGGATGTTACTAGACAGGAAGCCCATCAGGTCACACAGTAGGTCTCACACAATAAATCTCCTATTGGGCAGATCTTCTTTGGGGCTCTTGTCTGAACCGGACCACATTCCTCCTTTTGAAGGCCTGGCCCGTTTAGGTAGCATTGGACATAAAGGATGGTGACCCTTGGCTCCAGGCATTCCCATGAGGGGCATGACCTGTTCCACTCTCCTGAGGCAATGGTGGACATGGTGTGGGCTGCTGACCACCTGCTCTATGTGGCTCTGCCACGTCTGTGGTAACTAGTGGGGGTAAGTCCTCTTCAATTGATTGTACCACCCCTTCATTCCCAGCAGACCGAACCAAGACTGATTCTGGAACTATTTCCCACCAGACTGCAAGAAAGCATCAGACACAGCGTCCTCCACACCATCAGAACCAGGCATGTCACAATCATTAGTGGAAGCATCCTGCACAGCAGAGTCCCCAGTATTCCGCACAGCAGAGTCCTCAATATCTCGCACTGCAGAGCCCTGCGTATCCTGCACTGTAGAGTCCCGAGTGGCCTGCTCAGATACGCTCTGAGGTGCTGCTACAGTGTTACCTGTAGTACCTCACCAGGGGCTGCTGCCGGACTTGACTGTTGTTGCTTAGATGGATTTTTCTTGTACAAGCTTCTATCTTCAAAAGAAAAAGTTGCTGGCTGTAATAGGCGTCTTACCTAGGACTGCAGGGTGTGAGACCTATATGTTGTGGCAGAGTTCTTGTCTCTATCAAACATCTCCTGGTTCCTTTATGTCTAACCCACTGGTCCCATTTTCTCAATAACAGAGTCTATCTCTGTCAGACAGATTCTTGCCTAGTGGGTCCAGCTTCCCCAGGTTTGCAGCCTTTAGTTTGTATATACAGTCTGTTTGTTTCTGTAAGAGCAGTTTTTCAGAGTCTCCATCCTCCTCACCAGCCCTCGGATATGACTGGCCAGGTGGAGCTCAGGTGCTTGCTGCTCTGGGGGCCTCTGTCTTGTCGGCTGTTTGCCTGCACTGCTGGTCTCTGTAGTTCCACTCGCTCATGGCTCTGGCGTTCAAACGGCAGCATGACACATTGCTGCAGATTTTCCTGCATGGTTTGTCTTTCCAGGGATGTTCTCCTCTTTCTGCCTGGGGTGGAGGTGGAGTGTCCACCTGAGGCCTGTAAAGGAGATTGCTGCACACTCTGCATGTCTCTTTTTTTTGGGGGGGGGGGGTCCAACACTTTCTTGCTCATGTGTTTGCTCACTTACACTGGCAGGTTGTTTCACCAGACTCTCAGGCTAGATTCACACAGCGCAGCGTAAAATCCGCTTTGGATCATTTACATGTAAAGCCACCCTTACTGCTTCTTGCTTAGCACAAACTTTCTTCTCATTACTGGATCTGCTGGCACTCTTTCCATCCACAGAAACTTTGGAATTTACATCCCTTGGTTGAGTTGTCTGGGTATTATTCCCCAGATTAGGCCTTGAAGCCTGGGCCTTGCTTGGGGAAGTTCCCCGCCCAGGATGGCCTCTTCCTGGGCTTACTTCAGACATCTAAAGACTCATGAGCTCTTCAACACACAACCTCTCAGCAAGGAGGCAGTATTATGGTAGTTATATTCTTGTATATAGGGGCAGTATTATAGTAGTTATATTCTTGTATATAGGAGGCTGTATTATAGTACTTATATTCCTGTATATAGTAGCAGTATTATAGTAGTTATATTCCTGTATATAGGAGCAGTATTATAGTAGTTATATTCCTGTATATAGGAGCAGTATTATAGTAGTTATATTCTTGTATATAGGAGCAGTATTATAGTAGTTATATTCCTGTATATAGTAGCAGTATTATAGTAGTTATATTCTTGTATATAGGAGCAGTATTATAGTAGTTATAGGTATAGTGAAGAAGAATAGATGCGGTCACTCACCACAGATGATGCCGTATGAATGCTTTATTGATCTGGGGATGAACACGGCAGGGAAGGGGGAAGGTGGAGGAGCGGGTGCTAGTCAGACAAACGTTTTCACGCGGTCACGCGCTTCGTCAGGTCTGATACAACGTCACACCGGTAGAGGTGTGTTTAAGACAGGTGTGCAATTAATGTAAATACAGAACAAACATTAAAAACAAAGCGATGAAACACTCAAAATAGAAGAGCATTCAGATCTGTCCTTTCGTTAAGACCAGATACACCAGTGGCGTCTAATCTGATGATCCATTTAATTTCGCATTTTAACAATGTTTTAAGCCAGTCCCCACCACTACCTGAGGGGTTAACCCTTTCAAGGCCTATTACTTTGAGGCATCTGGCATCATTTCCATGCACAGTGCGTACATGGTCTATGAGGCGAGGGACCCCCTTGCCAGAGCATAATGAATATAGGTGCTCCTTGAACCTTATCCATAGAGCCCTTTTAGTTTGCCCTACATAATAGCGATGGCAGGGGCATAGAATGGCATATACCACGTGAGTGGTCTTGCATGTGATGAACTGTCTGATGAAGACCTCAGTCCCTCCTAAGATGATGTAAGCTGCTGTAATAAATTGTGGGCAATAGTGACATTGACCGCAGCGTTTATTGCCTACTGGGAGAGTGCGTGTAAGCCAAGATTTGGGGCGTTCAATTGTGTTAGAGGCTAATGTGTCCCCTATAGTGGTGTTCTTTTTAAATGTGAATAGGGGTTTACACAGGGCTGCGTCTTTTATGTCCTCATCTTGTTCGAGTATATACCAGTGCTTTCTGATAATGCTCTTAAGGGTCTCGTTCATGGGGGAATTCTGAAGGGAGAAAATGAACCTTCTCTGATTGCTGTTAGAATTGACGTTGTCATGTGTACTTCTATATTTAGGCTTACGAAGAGCGATCCTACTCATACTGGAAGCCCTAGTGTAAGCTTTGTTAATAGTATCTAGGGGGTAACCTCTAGCTGCTAGACGGTTACGTAACTCCTGAGCATGAATATGAAATGATTCGTCAGAGTTGTTAATACGTCTCAGTCTAACCATTTGGCTGTAGGGGATGGATTTCTTAACTGAGGGAGGGTGAGAACTGGAATAATGTAGGATGGCATTGGATGCGGTTTTCTTGCGGAATATAGTAGTTATATTCTTGTACATAGGAGCAGTATTATAGTAGTTATATTCTTGTATATAGGAGCAGTATTATAGTAGTTATATTCTTGTACATAGAAGCAGTATTATAGAAGTTATATTCTTGTACATAGGAGGTAGTATTATAGTAGTTATATTCTTGTATATAAGGGCAGTATTATAGTAGTTATATTCTTGTATATAGGAGCAGTATTATAGTATCCATTCTCTCCAGTTCGTGTTTTACAGTTCTCCCTCTCTGAACAGCTAGCACTCCTTTATAAGACCCACATGACCAAAATTAGCAGGAGATGCCTGTGCTCACATGTCTGGACCCTATGTCTTCCCCATTCTGTGAGAGCAGCAATGGTAAGTGTAATACCATATCCATACTTGTGTCGTTTGGGGGCAGCCTTCCCCGCCGGTGGTGCTGGCTGGGTTTTGGTGGGGCTTTTTGGGTCTGGTCCTGTGACATTGGGGTGGCAGGGCCGTTCCATGGCCTCCCTTCCCTGCACGTGCACGCTTTGCGGGGTTGGCGGTCGCTGACCGACACGGTGTGGAGTTAGCGTAGGGACCCGTGTGGACCAGAGGACCTGCGCGGTGGTACACGGGGCAATATGGCTTGATCAATTCATATACAGACACTCTGGTGTTGATTTTTAATATAGGCCTAGCGGCATTAGTATCAGCCATAGATGGGATGTGCAGCTGTTCCATTCTCTCCAGTTCGTATTATAGTAGTTATATTCTTGTATATAGGAGGCAGTATTATAGTAGCAATGCAAGAAAATGATTGTCCACAGCTCCATGCAGTAAAAAAGTTTTTATTTCATGTTGTTACAAAACATATACAAAAGGATAAAAAAATTCCTGACGCGTTTCGGAATAACAATTCCTTAATCATGGCAAATACATTGTACAACTTTACAAGCTTATCTACATAATGAAATGAAATCACAAGCCCCTCCCCAAAAGCCCCTCCCCAAAGCGGTGTGTGGGGAATGCAGACACATAATCACTGCAAGTCACATGATACAATCATGATATCATAAATGTATGGTCATGTTTGAAATTCAAACCAAAGGGAATCCTAGTACCTAGACATAGGATCCAAAACGCTTCTCTTTTACGCAAGGTGTCAACGCGGTCGCCACCTCGCTTGGGACAATGAACCTTCTCAATAGGAGTAACCGTGAAACTAGACAGATCTCCTTGATAAAAATAAGCAAAATGGTGTGACAAGCCAGACATAGATTTGGTGAGAAGTTGTAGTGGCATCGGAAATATGTTCCGCAATTCTTATTTTCAATTTCCGTTTAGTGCATCCTACATACTGCATTCGGCATGTTGAACATTCTGCTAAATAAACAACATAAGTAGAATTACAGTAAATAAATGTTTTGATGTCAAAATTTACATTTGAAGTCATGGAAGAGAAACAAGTACGTTTGTTTAAATATGTACATAAATTACAGCAGGGTAAACCACATTTGAAAAATCCACGTAGGCTCAACCAATTATGTTGGGGACCTGACACCTGTGGGAGTATACTAGGGGAAAGTAATGGTCCTTTTACACGAAACGATTGATCATTTTTGCGTGATAACGGTCGAATTCGAAAGATAATCGTACGTGTAAACGCAGCGAACGATCAAACAACAAGCAAAAAATCGTTCATTTTGATCTTTCAACATGTTCTCAAATCATCGTTGATCGTTCTCAAAAAATTTGCAGATCGTTCCGTGTAAACTGTCTTTCAGCGATTTCACCTATGTGTGAGATAGGCTTAACCCCTTTGTGCTGCAGCTAGTTTTGGCCTTAATGACCAGGCTAATTTTTCAAAATCTGACCTGTCTCACTTTATGCTCTTATAGCTCAGTGATGCTTTAACGTATGCTAGCGATTCTGAGATTGTTTTTTCGTGACATATGGCACTTTATGTTAGTGGCAAAATTTGGTCACTACTTTGTGTGTTTTTTGTGAAAAACATCAAAATATCATGAAAAATTTAAAAAATTTGCATTTTATGAACTTTGAAATTCTCTGCTTCTAAAAAAAGAAAGTCGTAGCACATAAATTAGTTACTAAGTCACATTACCAATATGTCTTCTTTATTCTGGCATAATTTGGGAAACATATTTTACTTTTTTAGGGTGTTATGGGGCTTAGAAATTTATCAGCAAATTATCACATTTTCGTGAAACTGATTTTTTTAGGGACCAGTTCTTTTTTTAAATGGATTTAGAAGTCTGGTATCCTGAAAACCCCCATAAGTGACCCCATTTTGGAAACTACACACCTTAAAGAATTAATCTAGGGGTATAATGAGCATTTTAACCCTACAGGGGCTGGAGGAAAGTATTCACAATTAGGCAGTAAAAAAATTGAAAATTTAAATTTTCCAATAATATATACGTTTAGATTAAAGTTTCTCATTTTCAAAAGGAATATGAGACAAAAAGCACCCCAAAATTTGTAATGCAGGTTCTCTTGAGTACAACGGTACCCCATATGTGGGCGTAAACCACTGTATGGGCACACAGCAGGGCTCAGAAGGAAGGGAGCGCCAATTAGCTTTTCCAATGCAAATTTTGCTGAAGAAGTTTCTGAGCGCCAGGTGCGTTTGCAGAGCCCCTGTAGTGTCAGCAGAGAGAAAACCCCCCATAAGTCACCCCATTTTGGAAAGTACACCCCTCAAAGAATTCATCTTGGTGTGTGGTGACCATTTTGACCCCACAGGTATTACAGGAAAGTATTCAAAAGAAGACAGTAAAAATGAAAAACTCGAATTCTTCCAATAATATGTTCGTTTAGTTTGAAATTTCTCAATTTCACGAGGAACAAGAGGAAAAAAGTACCACAAAATTTGTAACGCAGGTTCTCCTGAGTACAATGGTACCCCATATGTGGGCGTAAACCACTGTATGGGCACACAGGAGGGCTCAAAAGGGAAGGAGTGCCAATTAGCTTTTTCAATGCAGATTTTGCTGAAGAAGTTTCCGAGTGCCAGGTGCGTTTGCAGAGCCCCTGTAGTGTCCGCAGAGTAAAATCTCCCAATAAGTCACTCCATTTTGGAAAGTGCACCCCTCATAGAATTTATTTTGGGGTGTGGTGAGCATTTTGACCCCACAGGTATTTGAGGAAAGTATTCAAAAGTAGACAGTAAAAATGAAAAACTCAAATTTTTCCAATAATATGTTCCTTTAGTTTGAAATTTCTCAATTTCACGAGGAACAGGAGAGAAATGTCACCCCAATATATGTAAAGCAGGTTCTCCTGAGTAGAACGGTACCCCATATGTGGGCATAAACCACTGCATGGGCACACAGCCGGGCTCAGAAGGGAAGGAGCGCCAATTAGCATTTTCAGTGCAGATTTTTCTGAAGAAGTTTCTGAGCGCCAGGTGCGTTTGCTGAGCCCCTGTAGTGTCAGCAGAATAGATTCCCCCCAAAAGTCACCACATTTTGGAAAGAGCACCCCTCAAAGAATTCATCTTGGGGTGTGGTGACCATTTTTACCCCACAGGTATTAGAGGAAAGTATTCAAAATTGGCCAGTAAAAATGAAAAACTCGAATTTTTCCAATAATATGTTGGTTTAGTTTGAAATTTCTCAATTTGACGAGGAACAGGAGAGAAAACGCACCCCAAAATCTGTAACGCAGGTTCTCCTGAGTAAAACGGTACATCATATGTGGGCATAAATCACTGTATGGGCACACAGCAGGGCTCAGAAGGGAAGGAGCGCCAATTTACAGGAGCAAAACCGCAGCTAGTAATGGTTATTAGAATAGCGCAGTTACTAAAATAAAATAAAAAAAATGAGATTACAGGTAATGTGGGGTGGTTACGGGCAACTAGGGGTGGTTATGGGCAACCTGAGGTGGTTACAGGTAATCTGGGGTGGTTACGGACAACATGGGGTGGTCACGGGCAACCTGCTGTGGTTACAGGCATTGTGGGGTGGTTACAGGCAACGCGGGGTGGTTACGGGCAACGTGTGGTGGTTATGGGCAACCTGTGGTGGTCACGGGCAACTTGCTGTGGTTACGGCAACGTGGGGTGGTTACAGGCAACGTGGGCTGGTTACAGGCAACGTGGGCTGGTTACAGGCAACGTGGGCTAGTTACAGGCAACAAGGGCTGGTTACGGGCAACCTGCTGTGCTTACAGACAATCTGGGATGGTTACGGGAAACGTGGGGTGGTTACGGGCAACCTGCAGTGCTTACAGACAATCTGGGGTGGATACGGGCAACGTGGGGTGGTTACGGGCAACCTGCAATGCTTACAGACAATCTGGGGTGGTTACAGGCAACGTGGGCTGGTTACGGGCAACCTGCAGTGCTTACAGACAATCTGGGGTGGATACGGGCAACGTGGGCTGGTTACGGGCAACCTGCAGTGCTTACAGACAATCTGGGGTGGTTACGGGCAACGTGGGGTTGTTACGGGCAATGTGGGGTGGTTACGGATAAACTGAAGTTCTTATAGGCAATCTGGGGTGGGTACCTGTAATCTGACATGGGCACCGCAATCTGGAGGGGGTCATTGGCAATTTGGGGTGGTCAGAGGCGACGTGTGGTGGTCAGAGGCGACGTGCGGTGGTCAGAGGCGACGTGTGGAGGTCAGAGGCGACGTGCGGTGGTCAGAGGCATCGTGGCGTGGTCAGAGGCATCGTGGCGTGGTCAGAGGCATCGTGGCGTGGTCAGAGGCAACGCGCGGTGGTTACGTGCAATCTGGGGGGTTACATGTAATCTGGCATGATTACGGGGAACCTGGGGGGGTTATGTGCAACCTGGAAGGGTTACAGACAATCTGGGATTGTTACTGATAAACTGAAGTGCTTATAGGTAATCTGGGGTGGGTACATGTAATTTGGGGTGGTTACGGGCAATCTGGAGGGGGTCACTGGCAATTTGCGGTGGTTACGGGCAACGTGCGGTGGTTACGGGCAATCTGGAGGGGGTCACTGGCAATTTGCGGTGGTTACGGGCAACGTGCGGTGGTTACGGGCAACGTGCGGTGGTTACGGGCAACGTGCGGTGGTTACGGGCAACGTGCGGTGGTTACGGGCAACGTGCGGTGGTTACAGGTAATCTGGGGAGGGGTTAGGGGTAATTTGGGAGTAAACTGCAATTATTACTATAATAAAAAGTGTGTGTTTTATTTTTTGTATGTTTGTCACTTTTTGTACTTTACATATTCATTTTCACTGTATTACTATGATTACTGTGATATTTTCTATCACAGTAATCATAGTTCAGTGACAGAGACCAAATTGGTCTCTGTCACTTTAAATTTTCAGAGCTTGGCTGGTTGTGAAGCGCATGCGCACTTCATAACCAGCCAGGACGTCGAGGAGGAAGGAGCTCCGTGGATCCGGTGAGTAAATGGGGAAGGGGGGGTGACTGGGGGACGGGGGTGACAGGGGGGGTGGGGGCGACTTGGGGGGTGGGGGGACATCACTTTTTATCCCCTGTCACCAATCATTCATGGTGACAGGGGATAAAAAGTGCCGGGAGCACATGGTACAAGCGATCAGCGGTATATAGTATATACCGCTGATCGCTTGTACCGGGACCCCACAGGGGGGTCCCCGATGACTGCCCCATGCTCTCCGCTACCTCCGGTGGCGGAGAGCATGGGGCTTTCATTCATTTTAACTCTTTCATCGCTGTGAACCGACGTTAGTCGGTTCACAGCGATGGCGGCGGCCATCTTGGAAATGATGGCCGCCGGGGGAGGGGGGTTAGTGATCGCCCTACTAGGGGGGGCTGATCTGAGGTCTGGGGGACACTTATTTCATCTCCCCCCGCCGTAGATTCACGGCGGGGGGAGATGAAAGGCGGCGGCAGCACCGGTAATCCTCTTTACCGACGGCCGCCGCTATAACGTTAATAGCGGCGATCGTCGGTAAGGGGGGGGGGGCCGGGACGGACCCCACACACTGCCCCAACCCCTCAGCTACCTCCGGTAGCCGGGGGGATGGGGTGGGGGCCGTCCCGGCCCCGCAGCCTTATTCTCTGCCATCGCCGTAAAAAGCTGATGGCAGCAGAATAAGGCCCATTAGTGACCGCCGTAGAAAGCCGTATCGGCGGTCACTAAGGGGTTAAACGATCGCAAAACGATCGCATAACGAATTTTCAGTACGATGTATCGTTCCGTTTAAACGCTGATCGTTATAAAAAAAAAACTGTTCATTCAAAATCGTTAATCGTGCGATCGGGCGAATTATCGCTCCGTGTAAAAGTACCATTAGTTACCAAGTGTTACTCCTGGACGAGCAACACATCTGACACCTGCCTTTAGGATCTGTTCACATTTCTCGTCCTGTTACAACAGCGGGATATACTTGTTAATGATCTTCTTGATCTCCGTGAATTGTGGACTATATTGAGTAGAAAACGTAAGTGGAGTAGATGATGCATTACCTGAAACATTACAAGTGTCTCCATTAGTAAAGTTATGCTCTGTCCATCAGATGATAAATACAATTACGTTTTTCCGCCTCATGATGAGAGTAACCTCTGCACAAAAAGCACTGCTTAAGATCAGAGCACGCTATCTCATATAAATTTTGGCTAGAACAATTCCTACGTACGCGGACAAATTCTCCTGTTGGTAAATTATTGATAACATGTTTAGGATGGCTGCTTGCCGCATGGAGGATGCCATTTCCAGCACTAGGTTTCCTATACAGCGTAGTACTGATTCTGCCATGATCAGAGGATAGGAGGCTATCCAAAAAATGGATTGTGGGGGAGTTACACTGGTAAGTGAATTTCAGACTGAGATGATTAGAGTTAAAGGGGTTGTCCGGCGATAAAAAATTATTCACAGAATAACACACATTACAAAGTTATACAACTTTGTAATGTATGTTATGTCTGTGAATGGCCCCCTTCCCCGTGTCCCACCACCCCCACCCATGTACCCGGAAATGTGGTGCGCTATACATTACCTGTCACGTGCCGACCACGGTCTCCGATCCTCAGCAGTGACGTCTTCTTCGGGAGGCCGGCGGATCTTCCCGAGTGCCAGCCGCCCTCTGCAGCGTCATCCGAAGCTCAGCCGCGATTGGCTGAGCATAACTGTGCTCAGCCAATCGCGGCTGAGCTGCTGATGACATGGCCGCGTCATCAGCAGCTCAGCCGCGATTGGCTGAGCACAGTTATGCTCAGCCAATCGCGGCTGAGCTTCGGATGACGCTGCAGAGGGTGGCCGGCACTCGGGAAGATCCGCCGGCCTCCCGAAGAAGACGTCACTGCTGACGATCGGAGACCGTGGACGACACGAGATGCGGTGAGTATAATGCACCACACTTCCGGGTCTAGCGTGGGTGGGGGGAAACACGGGGAAGGGGGCCATTCACAGACATAACATACATTACAAAGTTGTATAACTTTGTAATGTGTGTTATTCTGTGAATAATTTTTTATCGCCGGACAACCCCTTTAATAAAAGTGACAAAATCCTGTGCCTCCTGCTCTGTATCAGTCCATATTAGGAGGAGGTCGTCTATAAATCTACCGTACCCAGAGATACCGTGTTTGTAGGGGTTGTTGGCACTATGCAAAACGACATATACAAGTTGGCCAAAGTCGGGGAGAACTTTGCTCCCATCGGACAACCAGAAATTTGGGCAAAAAAATCCTCTTCAAAACGGAAAAAAAATATGGGTCAGCAAATATCCTACTACATGAACAATATAGTCTTGTAGCAGTTTGCCATAATTACTGTATTTACACAAGTGATCTCTCAGCGCCGTAAGAGCCCTGTCATGAGAAATGCTAGGATATAATGCTGTGACATCACAAAACAGCCGCATGTCTTCTGAGCCAACACAAATACCCTCTACGGAGTTCAGGAGAGATTTACTGTCTCTGATGAAACCCATAGTACGGGTAGCTAGAGGCTGTAGTAGATCATCTACCCAAGCGCAGGGGCGTTCAAGGAGTGACCCCACACCCGAGACAATGGGGCGAAGGGGAGGAGGAAATACACCTTTGTGTATTTTGGGGAGGGCATGAAAAATGGGAGTTAAGGGATGTTAAACAGTAAAGTAAATACTAACCTTGTTGCCAAAGATACCCATGAACACGCCTCTCTCCAAAACTTCCTTGAGCCTTTAACGCTGGGTGTAGTATCAGCTGGGAGGGGTCTATCAAGGACCACCACGGACCCTCCCTTGTCTGCCTGATGGATAACAATGTGTGGATTATTGGACAATACAGTCAACGCTTGTTTTTGCCTGACTGTAAGATTATATGTATTATTAGATACTTTCGAAGATTTCTCTAGCTCAGTCAGCTCCATTTCCACTTTGGATTGAAAGACATCCATGGCTTGAACACGGGCATGAAGGGGATAAAAGTTGGGATTAGGTACTTTACAACGATTTATAGTATTGTCCACCATGGATGACTCATTAACCCCACAACATTGAAGATCTAATAAAGATTAGGTGGCTACCTGATCACAAAAAGAAAAACCCAAAGGGGTAACACCTTGACCAACCACATTAAGGTAATTTCTTTTAGTAGAGATTAAAGAAATTCCAGGACTCTCAGGTTCCTCCTGCTGGAAAAAAATGTTTTTTTGACCGTTAGTAACCTGACAAACTTATTTGCATCTTGTAAGGTTTTGTACAAGTCAAAGTTACAATCGGGTACATATGATAGTCCATATTGCAATACCTCTAATTTCGTTTGGGAGATAATACTGGCAGACAAATTATTCATTTGTTGCGTTTTGTTGTGCGTTTCCCGCCTCGGGCGATGTTTTCTCCTTGCCTGGCGGGTCCTTGTCCCTTTTTTGGAGGATTTTGAGGCTATGTTCACACTGCGTATATGTCCGGCCGGAGATTTACGCTACTTGCGGCCGGCTACGTATGGACCGCGAACTTACGCCCGAAGTCTACTTATGCTTCCCTAGTGCCCTACGTAGCGATCTGACAGCGGTCTTTTACTTGGAAAGCTTCGCCTAGCCCCAGACACCCCACAGAACCTTTTGGATCGGCACAAAAAGCTGCAAAAATGAAGAAATCACCACTACGTACGGGACCGCATGTAACGCTACGGGCGTAAGTTCCGGCATTTTTGTACGCAAACAATGGTCTGGTTCATTTTTTACGTCGCCGCGTAAGATCCGGGCGCAAGTTCGTACGTAGTGTGAACTGTGCAGCCGTACTTCGTATACTTTCCATTATACGCAAACTACGTAAGTCTCCGGCCGCTTATTCACGGAACGCGCTACGGCTGGAAACTTACGTAATGTGAACATAGCCTTAGATTGTGTAGGATTGTTAGAATTATAAAAAAGCAGAAGTATTCGGTCTAGCATAGGCCCGGTTAAACCTTTTCTTCCTTCTAACAGTTTTTTGTTGATGGAATTGTTGTGATGAAGTTGTTCGGGCATTGTTTGGATCATCATATTCAGAAAATTCTGTTTGTTTGTCCAACATATCCTTTTCAGTGATACTAAATTTTTGTTCAGTATAGTAGCATTATAGTAGTTATATTCTTGTATAAATAAAGCAGTATTATAGTAGTTATATTCTTGTACATAGGGGCAGTATTATAGTAGTTATATTCTTGTATATAGGAGCAGTATTATAGTAGGTATGTGCAAGGGAAAGAGACAGCCGATCTGCACCACTATCCAATATTCCAGTCTCAATGGGTCCACGGACGTCAGTATGCAGGATACACCGCGGTATGTTTGGCTTGGTGCCAGGGGTGCAAGACAGTAGGGAAGAAATACGTAATGTATGAGGTAGATGAAGACAGCACTCACCCGGTATGAGACAGCTCACTTTATTCCATGGATAGCGGGTAGCAGGGAGGGAGAGGTAAGGACGCGCACTGGGACCAGTGCGCGTCCTTACCTCTCCCTCCCTGCTACCCGCTATCCATGGAATAAAGTGAGCTGTCTCATACCGGGTGAGTGCTGTCTTCATCTACCTCATACATTATAGTAGGTATGTTATGATGAGATGTAGTGACCCGCACCACGCCAAAGGAATACAGCACTGTAGTGGAGAAAGTCTTTTGATAAACTCAGTTCTGATCCTTCCGTGGAGTTAAGAATGCTGTACAGGGGTGCAGGCTACGGAGTGAAGACATACATTTGTGTGTAGAAGAAGCACGTAGTAGCACTCACCAGTAGTTTTCAGCTTGCTGTCTTTATTTATTCCAGGGGAGCAGGGAGAGGAGATAGGTTCAGACGGCACCTATATTCTTGTATATAGGGGCAGTATTATTGTAGTTATAGTCTTGTATATAGGAGCAGTAAAATAGTAGTTATATTCTTGTATATAGGAGCAGTATTATAGTAGTTATATTCTTGTATATAGGAGTCGTATTATAGTAGTTATATTCTTGTATATAGGGGCAGTATTATTGTAGTTGTATTCCTGTATATAGGGAGTAGTATTAAAATAGTTATATTCTTGTACATAGGAGCAGTATTATAGCATAAATTTTAATTACCATAATTTAGCTTTCTTCAAGTCTAGAGGCAGCACAAATGGAACATTGGTTCTTCCTACTTTTTCCTAGGACCGCCCACCTAAAACAAACCTGAACACAGGTTAATCAATCACAACACAAGGTACATCATAAGTGAGCATCTGACCCAAACACCGTTGTGTATAAATGAATAGACTCCTATAATGCTCAACAGAAAAAAATTTATTGGGTGGGTATACATGTGCTGCCTCAAGACTTGAAGAAAGCAAAATTATGGTAAGTAATTAAAATGTATGCTTTCTACTTCATCTAGAGGCAGCACAGATGGGAGCTAACTAGCTAACTCAAAAAATGGGGGTGGGGGGGATAATTATACCGCAGCACCTAATACTCCAGTGCTAAAGGCAGGACTTCTGCTTATCCTGTCAAGTCTGTAGTGGATCACAAACGCCGACACTGAGGACCAGGATGCAGCATTGAAGATATCAACCAACGGAATTTGCGCTCTTTCTGCCCATGAAGTCGATTTCATGGAATGCGCTCTTAGGGGCATAGGTGGTTCTTTCCCCACCAAATTATAGGTCTCCAAAATTGTGGTCTTTATCTGGCAAAGGTATCTTTAGACACCTTCTTTCCTTTGTTGGCTTCTGCGAACTGAATAAAGAGGTTTTCATGTTTTCTGAAATCCTCTACACGATGTAGGTAACATGTCAAAGCTCTGCCCACATCCAGTGATTGTAGTTTCTGCACTTCCTCATTAGCTGGGCTTGGGGAGAATGACTGGAGCAGGATTTCTTTATTTATATTTTGGACAGAGGCTACTTTCGGTATGAAGGATGGTACAGTTTTCAGTAGTACACCCTCGGGTACAAATTGAATGAACAGATCCTTCGAAGAAAAGGCTTGCATTTCTCCCAGTCTCTTAGCTGATGTAATAGCCACCAAGAAGATTACTTTAAGGGTAAGCCATTTTAGTTCTGCTTCCTCAAGTGGTTCAAAAGGAGCATCCATCAGTTTTTGCAAGACCAGGGGCAAATCCCAGGAAGAGATGGGAGGCTTTTTCACAGGTCTAAGGTTTCTTAAAGCTTTAAAAAACCTCATAATTATGGGATTTCCTGCATGAAGTCCATCAGTAAAAGCATTAATCGCCGTCATGTGGACCCTTAGAGTATTGGCCTTTAATCCCTTTTAGAAGCCATCTTGCAGGAATTGCAATATTGCTGGTAATGAAACCTCTGCATGATTATTTTGCTGTCTCCACAACGTAAATTTTCTGCACAATTTTGAGTATAGCTTATTTGTGGATTCTTTACGGGCAGCTAACAGAGTGTCAATAACCTGATCTGACAGTCCTTTCAGTCCTCACATACTCCATGCCGTAAGATGTAGATGCGATAGGCGTGGATGTAACAGGCCCTCCTGAGAGAGCAGATCTTTGTGGAGAGGTAGAGTCCAATATTTGCCTTTGGACAGCCTCAGGAGTAACAGAAACCATGTTCTCCATGGCCAAAATGGCGCCAACAGTATCACCTTGGGCTTGTCCTGTATGATTTTCTTCAGAATGTTCACTATTAGCACTGTTGGAGGGAATAGATAAATGAATTTGTGACTCCAAGACCCTGAAAACGCGTCCAGAATGTGTGGTGTGTTTGTTGGATTCAGAGATGCAAATCTGTGCAGCCTGCGGTTCCGTCTGGTCGCCATCAAATACCAGTCAGGCACACCTCATCTCTGCGTTATCTGATGAAAATATTTCTGATTCAAGACCCACTCGTTGGGATTCAGCTCTCTGCGACTCAAGAAATCGGCTTAAACATTCTCCGTCCCTCTGATGTCAATTGCCGCTATTCTGGACTGTGATTGTCTTCTGCCCATGTCATCAGTAACCTGCATTCTCTCTCCAGGGCAGGACTTCTGGTTCCCCACTGCTTGTTGATATAAAAAAACTGTTGCTGAATTGTCCAACTGTACCAGGACTGACTTCTCTCTCAGATCTGACGCAAAGTGGAGTAGTGCTAATCTCACAGCTTCTCACATCTCTCTCAAATTGGAAGAGAGTTGGGTTTCTACAGTGGACCATCTGTCTTGAATTCACCGATCTCCCAGATGTGCTCCCAAACCTCTCTTGGAAGCATCTGTAGTTAGGACTGTAGACTCCAATAGTTAAAAACTGCTGCCCCTCGATAAGTTTTTGTGCACTAGCCACCATTGTAGGTCTGTCTTCGTTTGCAGGGAAATCTCTAATGATGCTTTTAGAGACGCTGGGTTCACCCTCGCAGGCTGAAGGTCTAACTTTTTGTGGTTTATAATGAATCATGCACTCTCCAATAGTTGTATCTGGAGATGACTGAGAAGAAGTTGTTGGGACGCTGCAATGAGTAGCCAGTCGTCCAGGTAGGGGATTAATTGAATTCCCTGTAGACGAAGATTTGCAACCAACTCAATGGGTACCTTTGTTTAAATTCTTGGAGATGAGGTGAGGCCAAACGGGAGGTGAGGCCAAACTGATAGTGATGAATTTTTGTGCCAATCTGTACCGCTACCCTCAGGAACCTTCTTGACACAGAGTGTATAGGTATCCCACGCCTCTGACTCAGCGGGATCAAGCCGATAGACCGATCTCAATCTCGAACCCAGCTGCAACTGTGTATCCGATATTTTCCATTCTCTCTCTATGATGGTTTTCAATACTTGATGACCAGAGAGTACATTAGACTTTTTGCGTGGGAAGTAATAAAGATTTTCCTTGTCGTGAGCAGAGGACTTATCTATCTTGACTTCTATGAATCTTTTAACTGCTTTAATTAACTTATCAGCATTTTCTCTCATAAAATTGACTCATCTGAGCCTGAATCTCAGCTTGAGAAAGGCTGAAGTACCAGCCAAAACGTTGTGTTTTTTTCACAAGAAGTGCTGTCTCCTACGTTTACTATTGAATCTGAATCTGACTCAGAATTGGAATCTGTATCCACAGACGAGTCGTCCAACTCTGAAAAGTCCACCTCCTGAGTTTTGTTCTCTCTCTTCTGTCCAGAAGTAGAAGGGGCCGGATTAACAGCAGACACCGATGCCATGGGCATATGGGTTTTAAACCAGGAAAAAAACGCTTTAGCTTCCAACATGAAAGCTGAAGTTTCATCTTGTGGAGTACATGACCGATGCTTTAAAGGGGCCACATGTATAAGCCAGAGTACCCAAAATGGCATGGCAACCCTTTTATTCCTGCTTTTACGCAGCGGGCACTCTGGCCAGGGTTTAGCACTAACGGTGGGCTAAGCAGGTGAGATACAAACCTCACCGCCCTCCTGAGATAGGAGGACAGAAAAAAACACAATGGTGAACAGACTCCTAGGGTGGTGCACACAGTAAAAACAAAGAGATGTATGGCACTCACCCAAAAGTAGTGGGGTCTTCTATTTATTCATGGACACAAAGTGCAAGCAAGGAAGGGGGAAAATGGCAAGCGTGCACGTCTAGAGAGGCAACGGTTTTGCGGTACAAGTGTGCTTTGTCAAGCCCAGTGCATGCCGAGTAGTGAGGGAGGTGTGCTTAAAAACAAGTAGGTGAGACAAAATAACAGGTACAACATAAACATGTAATTATGCAAATGCTAGTACAAAAGAGAACACAAATTGTTACGTTCATTTAAACCGATGGGGCCAGTAGCATTCAGGCGAGTGATCCAGGCAGACTCTCTTAATAGCAATTCTCTGTGCCTGTCACGACAGCCTCTCGCGGCATCCACTCGTTCGAGACCAAGAAATCTCAAACACTTTGTATCACCATAATGAGCAGTGCGGACATGGTTAATGAGTCTGGGAACTCCTTTCCCAGAGCGAATGGAATATAAATGCTTCTTAAAGCAAACCCACATAGGACGCTTGGTCTTGCCTACATAAAAGAAATGGCAGGGGCATAATAGGGCATAAACCCCACTTGGCGTTTTGCAGGTCATAAATTGTGTTATATGACAGTCATTACCACCGATGTTCATATACGCTACATTCAGAAGTTGGAAACAGTATGTGCATTGTCCACAACGTTTGTTTCCAGCTGGTAGATTTTGTTTTAACCAATTAGTTTATGATCATGTTTACAGTTCTTGAGGACGTCTGCAATAGTTTTATTTTTGCGGTATGTTATTAATGGTTTGTGTATGGCTATATCTTTAGGGTCCTCGTCTTTCTCTAATAAGATCCAGTGTTTTTTTTATGGAATTGGCTATGGTATTGTTCATGGGGGAGTTTTGTAGGGCAAAAGTGAAATGTTTATTCAGGCTATGATGTGGATGTCTAGTGGGTGCTCTGGCGGCAGATATACTCGTATTGCGGGCTCTATTGTATGCAAGGTCAATAGTGGAAGCTGGATAGCCCCTAGCTAGAAAACGTTTTTTGAGCTTGATAGCTTGCTGTTCAAACCCTGTGCCAGTGTTGTTCACTCTCCTAAGACGCAGCATTTGGCTAAATGGAATAGCCTTTTTGGTGTGTTCTGGGTGGGAGCTGGAGAAGTGAAGCAAGGAATTAGTAGCAGTAGCTTTGCGGTATACAGTGGTATTAATACATCCGTCTAATATCTTTATGAGGACATCTAAAAATTCCAGACTGTCACCTCCAAAATTATAGGTAAAGGCCATGTTCACAGTGTTGCGTTCGTTCAGATACTGGATGAAATCATCCAGTATCTGAACGAACGCAACCTTAAAGGGAATGTACCATCAGGCCTGGGCTGAAGCACTGGAGGCGGGCTGACCCACCCCCAATGGGAGGAAACCTCCTCCCCTCTATGACACTGCTCCATTAGAATCAATGGAGCTGTATCATAGAGGAACGGTGTTTCCTCCTTTTGGGGGTGGGTCAGCCCGCCTCCAGTGCTTCAGCCCAGGCCTGATGGTACAGTCCGTTTAAAGTGACTGTACCACCAGGCCCAGGCTGAAGCACTGGGGGCGGGCCAACCCATCCTTAGTGGGAGGAAACCCTAGCCCCTCTATGATAGGGTTCCATTGATTCTAATGGAGTCAAGTCAGGGAGGGGCTGGGGTTTCTTCCCACTAAGGGTGGGTTGGCCTGCCTCCAGTGCTTCAGCCTGGGCCTGGTGGTACAGTCACTTTAAGGACCTATAATCCCGTTCAACAACCAGGGAGGTATACCTATTGTACTAATACTGCCTCACCTCAGATTTCAGCCGGTCAATCCTTTGTTTGTCATTCCCACCCGCCGAATAGTGACTCTAATTCTTTACGCAGCTTGAGATACTGGCCATACTTACTCTTCCCTTTCTTAATTGACAGTTTCCTCGAGGGAGCAGATCCTCCCACCAGTCAGCCATATTATCATAGAAGTCCACCCGCTCTAGATGACACTGTATAAGGGGGTGAACACATCTCTGCACATAAATGTCCACCAAGATAGTGGAGTTTAGTTTCCATAGCCCTCTACCTATATCTGGACGCTTAGCGGCCCCTAAAAAAAAAAAACACAAGGCCATATGGTCCGAATAAGGGACAATCTTCTCACTTCTCCCGCTAATTGTTTCAGTCGGATTCACAAAAGCCATATCTATCCTGCTGCTACTGTCAGAGCAAGAATAAGTTAGTTTTGGCTTTCTACCACCCTGCTTAAAGACATCGCTCAAACCAGCCTGCAAGATGATGTTATTTAGGACCTTGGAGTCCCTGGCCACGGCTCTGCCTGAAGATCTGTCACCCGATGTTCTAGTGACATTAAAGTCCCCAGCCAGTACCACAGGAACAGAAGAGATACTGCTTGATGTCATTGAACAACTGGACTCTTTCAGCCACCGTCTGTGGGACATAGATATTTGTGAGCCGGAGCCTCCTACCATGAATAGTGACCTCCAAGACCAAGCACCTTCCCATGCTGACCTCTGTCAGCTTATGTACTGTCACATTGTTGGTGGTAAATAGCATGGCTACCCCGGCAAAAGGCTCCACAGACAGTGACCAGAAAGAAGGACCAGTTGTCTATTCTCTCTCAGCCTCATGTAACAGCCCGAATGTTGTCAAGTGGGTTTCCTGTATAAAGATGACATCTGTGTCCATATAATTAAGATGGTCATAGACTGTGTCCTCCTAACTTTAATGCTGTTCACATTACTGGAAACAATATTTAAAGTGAACCCAACCATCATAAGATATAACAAGAAGAGCAGAGGCATGACCCCCATTATCATAGGTCAGAGTCCGAGTCCTCCTCTCTACCACCTGTCTCCATGTCTGACTCTACCTGGGTTTCTACAGCTGGGTGTTTCCTTTTTGTTGGGGGATCGTGCCCTGTGTCTTCTTCAAATTCATCCTATATTCTTTTTAACTCTGACTCTGAGAGGATCCCATACCTATTGGACACCACCATCACTCCGGATCCATTGTTAACCCTTTTCTTTGCACTGATGTTACACTCACTCTCAGGTCTACGAGAGGACGTGTCTTTTTCCTCCTTTTATTTTGGAGGGACTTACTCTCCCCAGACACAGGTGTATATTCAGAGGAGGATAGCCCTGGCTGCTGCTGGTCCTGTGGAACAACCTCCATGCCCCCCTGTGCACTCTCTGACTGCTACGGTTCTGGTACAGTGATACTAAACCCCTGATGGACGTCTTGTCTTGTCTTTGTATGGCCCCAGACATAAAAACCTCTTCTACATCCTCTGCCCCTCCACAAGGTCCTCATCAGGAAGAGCCCTACAGATGTTTTGCCAGGCGTCAGGACAGTCCCTGTGAGGATGGCCAATCTGTCCACAAAGGTTACACCGAATATTATGGCACTCAGCACTTACGTGGTTAGTCCCACCACACATATTACATTTCACCCCAGTACAGGAGCTGGCTAGGTGACCAGGCTTGCCCCATTTGAAACACTTCCGGGGCTGACCAGGATAGAAGCATACGCCTTTCTCTCTACCAATAAAGAGTTTGGCAGATGTTGTGTAATATTACCTTGTTGGCGCAGTTTAACCAAAACCTTCCATCCACCAGTCCAGATCCCGTCATCATCTCTGTTTTTTGTGAGGTCAGACACCAGATCACAATGCCTGCAGAGCCACACAACAATGTCCTGGGGGGGGGGGGCAGCCTCATTCCAGATGATGATGTTAACAATGACAGTATCTGGTTTGGATATTGGAATGAAGCTGAATTTGCTCCAACTCTCTGTGCCTCTGAACTTGGGAAAATTAGACTAAAACCTATCCAGATTAGACATGAGCTTAAAGCTGACATCGTAGCCCTGTCTATCTGGTAGGTTAGGTAGGTGCCAGGATGTTTGCTGGCACAAACCCCATCTGGTGGCACAGGCGCTCTCACCACAAACCTATCCGGGAGGTCCACCTTGGCACCTCTGTGCCTAACCCTCACTACATTTCTCTGATTGAATGCCTGACCTGTATAGCCGGCACTGAAGGTAAACAATGGAGCACCACAGCTCCAGGCATTCCTACAGGTTTGGGGTCTACTGTAGAGGGGCCTGCTGTATCTGATGTATTTGTGGGTAAAGGGGGATAACTTAAGAACATTACTCTGTACCACATCTCCCGTCCCATCCACCTCTATATCATCATCAGACAATCCACCCCAAAAAGACTGTGCACCCCCACCAGCCACCGATCCCTCAGGTCTATTGTCAGCAATATCACCATCCCCAGTCCGTGCCCCAGCATTAGAGCTCTGCTCCATCACCCTGTCACCTTCACACACAGGTACGTGTCCACTGTCCTGTTGTTGTACTGGCCCTTCTGGGACTTGTAGTACCTCTGCTGCTTTATCCTCTGGCACAGGGGCAGCTGCAGGTTCCTCTTGCTCTCCATACTTGTAAATGTCCCCATCTTGAAAGGAGAAACTTGCGGGCTGTATGACGGGTCTTGTCACCTGCTGGGGCTCATCAGGGATGTCTGACTCCATACTGGACTCTGTATCAAAGTTCAGTTTATACCGGGAGGAGCATTCCTGATTTTTATAGGTCTCCGCCAGTGGTCCCATCCTCTACAGTGCACAGTCTATCTCCTTCACCACCTCAGCCAGCTCCATACTCAGTGAGTACAGTTGCTTGTCATGCATGGCTTTATGCTGAGGACTAGCTGTCTTTAGCTTGTACTCACAGTCTATCTGGGATTGTAGCATGAGTGTCCTCTCAGCTCCTCCATCTTCCTCACCAGCGCAGGGATCTCCTCTGCCAGCTGTAGCTCAGGTGCCCGGGTGGTCTCGTTGCCCTGCGGTCTGGGTTTGGGCAGTGTCTCAGGCTGTTTGAATACAGCAGACCCATCGCTAGGCACATGTACTGGGGTCCGGTCACAGTCACCAGGGTTAGAAGCAGACACAGTCTTACAAACATCAGGTGTTTTCCCCATAGATTTAGCAGGAGATACATGCACAGACCCCTCAGCATGGCTATGGCTCTCACCTCCGGTCTGGGATCTTGTGCGGCCTGAGCGGGCCATGCTGGTCACCACATCATGCTGCTGCAGGTTTTCTTGCAATGTCTGCCTCTCCAGGGACGTTCTCCTCTGTCTGTGTGCTGGAGAGGTGAGCTGCACAGCTGATGCATGGAGGCCGCTCTCCTGTGCACCTCCCTGGATCAGCCTCACCTCCTGTGCACCTCTCTGGATCAGCCTCACCCCCCGAGCACCTTACTGGCTCTGCTTCTCTGGCTTTGGTTTTCCTACAATGGATTCCTTCTGGGAGACGCTTGCTCTGCACGCTGCATACCTTGGCTGGTAGACCGTTTTACTGGACTTCCTTCAGATGCTTTTTCTGCTTCTTTCTTTGCTTTAATCACTTCTTATTTTCATTCTTTGCACTTGCAGTGCTGCCATGCTGGATATTCCTCTGCACAGGAATCACTTTGGGATTTGCATCCACAGTAGAAAAGGTCTGGGAGTTTTCCCCCAGTGTAGGCCGAGAAGCCTGGGCCTTGCTTGGGAAGCTTCCCTGCCCAGGGTGGCCCCTCCCTGGGCTTACTCCAGACATCAGGAGAACCACTGACACACAACCTCACAGCTAGGAGGCAGTATTATAGTAGTTATATTCTTGTATATAGGGGGCAGTATTATAGTAGTTATATTCTTGTATATAGGGGCAGTATTATAGTAGTTATATTCCTGTATATAGGAGCAGTATTATAGTAGTTATATTCCTGTATATAGGAGCAGTATTATAGTAGTTATATTCTTGTATATAGGGGGCAGTATTATAGTAGTTATATTCTTGTATATAGGGGGAAGTATTATAGTAGTTATAAACAACGGGAAGACAAAGTAGAGCGCACTCACCGTATCGGCTAAAAAAACTTGATCCTTTATTGCATCGTAGACATGGTGCTCATGGAGGAGGGAGGTGCAGATCAGCATCCTAGCAGCAAACGTTTTCGCGACACATGACGCTTCTTCCGGCTGTAGACGTCACAATGGGGGAGGGAATGGCTATTAGTGCAAGGGAAAGCCCATTAGTGCAATACAAAAATGTGAATACATACATAAAAACAATAAACCATAAATATTTCAGATGTTGGGTACAAGCAAATGATCATATGAAAGGGCCAAAGTCATTTCTTTCATTGAGACCACTGGGTCCTATGGCATTAAGCCTACTGATCCAGATGGTCTCTTTACGGAGTAAGGACTGGTGTCTATTGCCCCCTCCCTCGGGTGTGAACCCCCTTTCAAGTCCGAGGAATTGTAGCCCTTTAGTCTGTCCTCCATGTGTTTCACGCATGTGCGCTATAAGCCGGGGAACACTTTTCCCTGACCAGACTGAATAGCAGTGTTCTTTGAAACGAGTGCACATTGCACGTTTGTTCTTACCAATATAAAATAATCAGCACGGGCAGATAACAGCATAGATTACAAAACTGGTCTTGCAGGTAATAAATTCGCGTACTTTACACTCCACACCGTTCAAGGAGATGACGAAGACCGGGAGTAACTGCGAACAATATGAGCACTGACCGCAACGTTTATTGCCAGATAGCGTGGTGCTGGTCAACCAGTTGTGTGAATGAGTCGGTGTAGCTGGCGTATTTTTGGGTTTGATGGTGTCCCCTAATGTATTATTCCTTCTGTGAGTAATGAGAGGTTTTCTAATAGCCATCTCCCTAAGATCAACGTTTTCGTGGATGTAGTGCCAATGTTTGTGAATACAATTATGGATATAGGCATTCATGGCAGTGTTTTGGAAACAAAAAGAAAACCTCGCTACACTCTTATCTTCTCTCCTTCTCGGTTTGCGCAGTGTGGTAGATCTGTCCACTTGAAAAACTCTAGTCTTAGCTTGGTTGATGACCTTTCGGGGGTATTCTCTCTGTCTTAGTCTATCACTCAGCTCTTCAATTTGGCGCTGGAAAATATATTCAGTGTTATTTATTCTCCTCACTCTGAGCATCTGGCTGAATGGGATAGACTCTTTAGTGCGCTGGGGGTGCGAGCTTCCATAGTGTAAAAGAGAATTAGTGGACTGTGGTTTACGATATAAAGATGTCACAATGTGTCCCTCACTGATATCTATTGAGACATCTAGAAAGTCGAGCTTATTGCCACCATATACACTAGTGAAGGCCATGTTGACCCAGTTATTATGATTAAGGTAAGCAATGAATTCATCAAACTGCGTGTTGTCGCCTTCCCACACCACGAAGATGTCATCGACATATCTCCAGTAATGGGAAATGTATTGTATTTAGGGATTCCCAGAGGAGAAAACAACGTCTGACTCCATCTTGGACAAAAATAAATTTGCATAGGTGCACCCATAGCGGTACCGATGTTTTGACCGTACCATGCACCCTGAAACTGAAAAAAATTATTATGCAAAATGAAAAGGAGGGCTTCACTGACAAAAGCACGGAAGGCAGGGGACCTGTCAGTCTGACAAAGAAAGTAGTCGATGCGGGTGTAGAGGCTCTCGACGTCAATGGAGGCCAACACGGAAGTAGGAGACAGATGTACCGATTCAAGGGCCAACAAAAACTCGTTAGTGTCCCTAAGGTGGACAGGGGTACTATCAATGAGTGGTCTCAAAGTCCAATCCAGGAACTGGGAGAGACCTTTCCGACACCGACCCAATAGCAGAAACTATGGGGCGGCCCGGCGGCTCCCCCAGATCATGGATCTTGGGAAGATGGTACCACTTAGGGGCCTTAGGCGTCTTGACTAACAGCTTCTCAGCTAATTTTTCGGTGATAGCCCCCGTGCAAACATGTTTGGTCAATAGGGATCTAAGTCTTCTTAAGAGGGTCATGTGTTAGTCTGGAATACACAACAGAATTACCCAATTGTCTATGTGCCTCACCAATGTAGTGTTTAGTAGTCATGATAACCGTGGCCCCTCCTTTGTCTGCCTTAGTCACCGTGAGGTCAGGTCTCCCTCTAAGCCACATCACTGCTCTCTTTTCACTAGGTGTCAGATTGTCCGGTGTGGTGGGGTACACAAGTGCACGCATATCATTCATAACTGCTTTCTGAAAGCAGTCCACTGCACCCCTCGGGGCAATAGGTGGGTTAAAGCTAGACTTGTTGCCACCCATAAAAGTCTCAGGCTGTCCCTGTACATCAGATGGGACACTCAGCTCACTGAGTAGCTGCACACATTGTCTTTCTTGTGTATTATGCTCGCTAGCAATAATAAAACAAAGAGGTCCTATTCTACACCTTATCTGAAAGACTAGACTGTTGTTTCATATTTTTATTAGTGGCAAAAAAAATTTTTTAAGTTTATTCTGCGTAGTGCTAGTTGAAAATCTATCTCAAATTTGGTCAAAGAGAATTGCTCAGACACACCGTAGTTCAAACCCTTGGCCAGCAATTCAGTGCATTCAGGCGGGATAGATTCCCCTGAAATATTGACCACGTTGGCTTTTAGTCCTTCCAAGTGACCTGCTTCGCTTTCTTCTTGCCCTTCTAAATTCCCCTTCCTTTTCCTACCGCCCCGGTGGGTTCTTCTCCTCCTAAAGGGACACTTGCTGATGCGGCTTGCGCTCGAGTGATTCTGGCGTTTTTTGGTAAAATTTTTTCCGATGCGCTGCTATCTGAATCGGTCGTCCAAAAATCTGATGGCGGTCTCATCCTCGGTCTCATGGTTCTTCTCGGTTTCCTGTTGTTCCAGTCAAAGACTTTATTGTTGTCATAATCAGCCTTGTCCCATAAGAACTTGTCTCTCTTACGTTCTTTGATCTCACTCTGCAGGACAAGCAACTTTTTATCAAGTCTTTTGTAGAATGAAGATACATTAGCCTCCAATTGGCGTGTGCGTAATTCTGTCTTAGCAAGACACAGTTCTTGTGTGATATCTTCATACTTCATGCGATTACGCTTAAGTACGATGTTGAGGAGGTTCATGGAGTGTTACAGATGGGCTTCTTGCCACTCAGCCATAAAAGTATCGTCCTCGAAGTATTGGGCTGGGGGCTTGTACGATCTAAGTCCTTGTGGCACTCTCTCGCTGTCCACATAAGACTGCAACGAGTTGATGACACAGAAAAACTTAATCTCTTTCTCGGCTAGAGAACAGATCTTATACTCTAACGATTTAGAGCTAATCAATTGCAAGTCTCTTTTATGGTTGCATGACGTGAAGAACGCCTCTGCATTTTCCCTCCCCTCATGAATAGCCGCGTCTGGCGTACTTGTTTCTTGCTCCATAACTTCCTCCATGGTGCAGAATAAACGCAAATATCTGGCGCTGTGATCCGGTGTGCACAAAACCCTAGAGCAAAGCACTGGTGTAAATTATAGTAGTTATATTCTTGTATTTAGGGGGCAGTATTATAGTAGTTATAGTAGTTATATTCTTGCATATAGGGGGCAGTATTATAGTAGTTATATTCTTGTATTTTGGGGGCAGTATTTTATAGTAGTTATATTCTTGTATATAGGGGGCAGTAATATAGTAGTTATAATAGATATATTCTTGTATATAGGGGGCAGTATTATAGTAGTTATATTCTTGTATATACGAGCAGTATTATAGTAGTTATAATCTTGTATACAGGAGAAGTATTATAGTAGTTATATTTCTGTATATTGGAGCAGTATTATAGTTATATTCTTGTAAATAGGAGGCAGTATTATAGTAGTTATATTCTTATATATAGGTGGCAGTATTATAGTAGTTATATTCTTGTATATAGGAGTAGTATTATAGTAGTTATATTCTTGTATATAGGAGCAGTTTTAAAGTAGTTATATTTCTGTATATTGGAGCAGTATTATAGTAGTTATAGAGCTGGAGAGTGCAGTCGGCACTGCCGGCAACGCTAGCAATAAAAGGACGTATGATAGAGCGGACCAGCCTGAAGTGCTTGTACTAGTGGTGCTCCCAGACAAAAGGCAAACAGAAGTATGCTATGTAGTGGCGAGAGGAAATAGAGACTGGGGCACTCACCGATGCTTCCAAGCTGATAACTTGAATACCGATGTTTACAAGTCCATGGTGGAGGGAGGACAGATGGAGTAGCGGGCGCCTATACCCCGGAACGACGTTTCACGCCCACTCGGCGCTTCTTCCTGCCGGGAAGGTCACCTGACCTCAGAAGGGGGTGTTTTAAATACAGTCACCAAAACCAATAACAAATTGCAAAACAAAAACGTGATAAACAATAAATAGAGTATCACAGGCAGTTGTTATAATCATTGCGCTCGTATAGTCCTAACGGGCCAGTGGCATTGAGCTTGGATATCCAATACACTTCTCTAGATAATAGCTGCTTATGCCAGTCTCTACCGTCCGTGGGAGGTTTAACTCTTTCAAGGCCCATGTATCTCATACAGCTAGTATCTCCCTTGTGTACAGTGCGGACATGTTCGATCAGGCGTGGTACGCCTTTGCCAGTTCTTACTGAGTACATGTGTTCCTTGTAACGAATCCACATTTTCCTCTTGGTTTTGCCCACGTAAAAAAACATACAAGGACAAAAAATAACATAAACCACAAAAGTGCTTTGACACGTAATAAATTCCGTAATGTTGACGTCAGAACCATTGGCACTCACCGCTTGGGGTCGTGAAAGTCCTTTATTTAGAGGAACGTGGTACACTCAGCTAGGAAGGGGGAAGGTGGTAGAGGCAGGGAGCGTCTGGTGCAACGAACGTTTTCGCCCTATGTCGGGCTTCGTCTGGTTGTGAACACGTCAGAGGAAGGGGAGGTGCTCTTATAACAGTTGAATGCAATACAAATCTTTGCTATAAACAAGTTAACAGAAAAGCGTTAAATACATTAAGGCAACAGTACGTTCAAATCATTTCTCTCATTAAGCCCCAAAGGGCCAACAGCAATCAACTTTGTAATCCATAGAGTTTCTCTCACTAGTAAGTTTTTTAACCAGTCGCTGCCATCGTTTGGAGGGTTAACCCTTTCTAGCCCGATGTACTTCAGACATTTAGGGTCGTTAGCATGTACTGTGCGCACATGATCTATTAGTCGGGGGACCCCCTTCCCTGTTCTAAGGGAATAGAGATGCTCTTTAAATCTGACCCATAGTGCCCTCTTCGTTTTACCCACATAGAAATGGGAACAGGGACAAATTATGGCGTATATGACATGAGTTGTCTTGCACGTTATCATTTCTTTAATGAAGCACTCCTGATCTCCCAATCTAATATACGCTCTGGTGAGTAATTGCGGGCAATACTGGCATTGCCCGCATTTCTTATTGCCCTTAGGTAGAGAGCGCTGTAGCCAGGTCTGATTACTTTTAGGGGAGGTGGCTTTGAGGGAATCGCCTAGAGTTGCGTTTTTCCTAAACGCGAGTATCGGCTTTCTCGCGGCCACGTCCCTAAGATCAGTGTCCTGTTCCAAAAGGAACCAGTGTTTGTAAATTACATTACGGATGAACTGGTTCATGGGCGAATTTTGCAACGCAAATGTGAACCTTTTGCCAGTTACATTGTAATTGTTAGAACTTGTTTTGCTGTGTGGCTTGCGAAGGGAGGGGCGACTACGAGCTGCAGCTTTCTTGTATGCAATGTCTATTATATTCTGTGGATAGCCTCTAGCCAAGAGGCGTAACTTGAGTTCTTCTGCTTGCAGGTGGAAAGCCTCGTCGGTATTATTGATCCGGCGGAGGCGAACCATCTGACTATAAGGAATAGATTTTTTAACTGTGTCGGGGTGGGAACTGGAAAAGTGGAGGAGAGAATTTGAGGCAGTGCTTTTGCGGAAGACTTTAGTGCAAATCTTATTGTCAATGACGTCAACTTTTACGTCAAGGAACTCTAAGGATTGACCCCCAAAAGAAGAGGTAAAAAACATATTCTCCTGATTAATGTTGTTAAGAAAAGAAACAAAATCATTAAATTGCTCTGAGGAACCACTCCAAATAATAAAAATGTCATCCACAAACCGAAAAAAAGAAACAATGTATCGTATAAAGGGGTTATGGGCAGAAAAAACATATTTGTGTTCAAACCAAGATAGAAAGAGATTGGCGTGCCCATTGCAGTGCCGGTCTCATGACGGTACCAATCTCCCTCGTATAAAAAACAATTGTTGCGCAAAACAAAAAGCAAAGCCTCTTTAATGAACTCTCTAAAGGGCATGGGTTGTTCTGTACGCCCGAGGACGTGGTCAATAGCCTCCACACCCGCATCATGTGGGATGCGGGTGTAGAGGCTCTCCACGTCCACGGACACCAGAGAGTATCCGGGGAGCCATACAACTTCATCCAAGGCATCTAAAAAATCATTTGAATCTTTCAAATATGTTGGAAACAAAGGAAGGAGGGGACATAGAGCCCAGTCAAGATACTGGGATAGCCCTTCGGTCGCAGACCCGATAGCCGAGACGATGGGACGTACCGGCGGCCAGGTCTGTGACTTGTGCATTTTGGGCAAAAGGTACCATTTAGGGAACCTCGGGGAAGCCGGTATAAGCTTCTCAGCCGTTTTTATGTCCAAGACCTTATTGGACACAGCAGAATGCAGCAGTGTTCTAAGTCCCTCCTTTATTTTAACTGTAGGGTTGCGATCCAATTTGGCATAATTCCCACCATCTTGAAGTTGTTTGTTTGCTTCTTCCTGGTAAAGGACCCTTGGCCAAATTACAGTTGAGCCACCTTTATCGGCTCTAATGGTGATTAAGTTGGGCCGATTCTTCAGCCAGATCAAGGCTCTTTGTTCTTTAGCCGACAAATTAGCAGGGGCTGTAGGGTAAAGTAGTGCCTTGGTGTCTTTTAGTACGGACTTATAGAAAAGATCTATTGCTCCTCCTGGTTGAATCTGAGGTGCAAACGTTGAATGGTTGCCTCCAGTGAAAGGTCCAGGCGGACCTACGTGGGTAGTGGCTTGTAGTTCATCTCAGCTGTTATCCAGTGTTGCTAATGTTTTAATATTTTGCAAATCTGTGGGAGATGCCTCTTCGGGGCCAAAGAAGCCCAATGGTCCGATTGTATATTGAGGTTTAGTAGATTCCTCTGTTGCTCCACTAAAAGTATGAATGAAGAAATATTTATGTAGGTTAATTTTGCGGACAGCTTTGTATAAATCCGTCTCAAACTGTTCATATGAAAAATCTTCGTTTAGCCCGAAATTTAACCCCTTTGACAGGAGTGATAGACAACCGTCTGGTACCTTTTGGGGTTCCTTTGATTTTGCCTGTTTCCTCCTCTTCGTGCCCCCCCCCCCCCCGGCGGATCGGGCGTCTAAAGGGGCCGACTGTGGTCGATTGGACTGATATTGTCCTGTTGTGTTATCGGACTGACTGGAGTCTGAATCGGTAGTACCGTAATCCATTGCTTTTTGTCTAAAACTTGCGCTTCTCTTGCTTTTAGCCTTTTTGTGATTCCAGCTGAATATGCGATTCTGATCGTAATCAGTTTTGTCACGGAGGAATTTAGATTTTTTTATTTCTTTAATTTCCTCTTGGAATCTTGCTAAATGCTTCTCTAAATTGTTGAAAAACGTTGCAGCTGCAATGTCGCCGACTCTAACTCGATATTCACACTTTGCTTTACCTAGTTGTTCGTTCACAAGTCCATATTCAGACCTGTTCTTTTTAAGAACGATTGAGATTAAGTTCATAGCGTGCTGGTGATGGGCCTCCTGCCACTCTTGGACAAAACTTTCATCTTCCTGATATTGAGAGGGCATTTTATAGGTGCGTAACCCTCTGGGCACCCTTTTACTGATGGCATATGACTCAAGTGAGTTGATAGTCCAGAAAATTCGCGTTTCTTTCTCTGCCAGAGAGGAGATGCGATTTTCTAAGGATTTCAAGTTAATGACTTGAACTTCTTCCTTTGTATTGCAATTGACAAAAAACGCTCCTGCATCCACCCTTTCAGCTATTAGTGAATCACTTGCTACTGGTGTGCTTATGTCCATGAGAAATCCGTCTTGTGCACTGCCATGTGCCAAGGCAGGAGAGGTAGTCATTATAATCTGGAGTAGAGAGAGCAGTTTTATTCTTGTACACAGGGGGCAGTATTATAGCAGTTATATTCTTGTATATAGGAGCAGTATTGTAGTAGTTATATTCCTGTATATACAGTATGAGCAGTATTATAGTAGTTATATTCTTGTATATAGGAGCAGTATTTTAGTAGTTGTATTCTTGTTTATAGGGGCAGTATTATAGTAGTTATATTCTTACATACTGTAGAAGGCAGTTAATTTCTTCTCAAAGTCCGTCAACATACATCTAACGGGAGCTTTACTCATCTTTCCAGGCATCACATGTCGCTTATAACACATAAGAAAGTGGGTGCAATCATGCAGGAGCCTGAGGAAGGTCAGAAACAATCATGTTAACTGTATCAGCGGCCATATTGTTCTTTACAGAAACAGATAAAGCCGATGAACCGCAGAATAGAACCTTAAACAACTATTTTACGCTGGATTTATTAAAATAAATGACAAACTTTTCTACAACTTTGAAAGAGCCATGGTCATTCTCCCGGCTGTGTTAATCCCTTTCACCAGCACTGTGTATGATATCGGGTTTCTATACTATAGAAATTAAGCACTTATCTGTAATTCCAGGTTTCATCCCAGTCTCTCGGCAGTCCCATTTCTGTGTATGATAAGGAGAGCACATTCAGCCGACACGCTGCTGATCGAAGTCTAGATGGTTTAAAAATAAAAATAATTGAATTGCATTTTTTATTGTGGAGTATTCAATCCGCAAACAAAATTATCTCCATCCTCTGCCGGTACATGCACATTATACTGGGCCGAGCATTTAGCTTTAAAAGCTGGTAAGAAAGGACAAGGTAGAAGAGCAATGTAAGCTGAGGATTTTTTTTTTTTTTTACTATGTTCTATTTTCTTTTTATCAAATCATATATATCAGTGTTCTTTGAATAGGAGTTTATAATGTAACACCTACTTATAGTTGTCCAGGGCAGTAATTTATTATACTGCAATTCTAGTAGCTGTAGTACATCATAAATTAGTATGTATAGACAACACACATTATAGTGTTAGTCCCTCATAGTAATATCCATAGAGGTAAATAAGCACAAACGAAGAATCTTACAAAAAGGTGGAGACCGCTCAGACTCCCAGAAAAGCAGAAAAATAATCTTCTACATAAATAAAAAATACTGTACTCACCACTGTGTCAGTACACCAGCGTAAACTTTTAGGCTATGTTCACACTATGTATTAATTTAATAAACAATGGCCATTCTTTTCAGTAAAAACAACGGCCATTGTTAATTGAATCAATACATTTGCATTGATTCCATTGCAACAACGGCTGTAGTGTATACACACAGTATACACTAAGGCCGTTGCTGAACTGCGGCTGCAGAAAATAATGAACATGTCTATTTTCTGAGACCGCATTTCAACGGCTGCCGGCTATACTTTACATTGTGTGCAATGCTTAAAGTTATGCAGCGAAAATCTTAAAATAGTTTCAGAAAGTTACACAGATTTGTAATTTAGTTCTATGTAAAAATCTCAAGTCTTTCCATACTTATCAACTGCTGTATGTCCTGCAGGAAATGTGTTCTTTCCATTCTGACATATTGCTCCCTGCTGCCACCTTGTCCGAGACAGGAACTGTCCAGATCAGGAGAGTGTTTCTATGGGGATTTCCTGCTCTGGACAGTTCCCGACATAGACAGAGGTGGCAGCAGAGAGCACTGTGGATTGGAAACAATACACCACTTCCCGCAGGACATGCAGCAGCTTATAAGTATGGGAAGCCTTGAGATTTTTAAATAGAAGTAATTTACAAATCTGTATAACTTTCAAAAACCAGATGATTTGAAGCAAAATGATATTTACTGGACAACCCCTTTAATTGGAACACAGGCACACTCAAAGGTGCCTGCAATCCAAATAGAAATAAAATAATGTTCATCTAGCTGATACTGCAGTATCGGCCGGGTAAACATACAAGACAGCGGCTGTTTTTTGACACTGCTAACAAGGGCCGTGTCAAACAATGGCTGTTGTCCTCACACTGTGTGAACATAGCCTTAAACTGTTTAGGAGCTCCTGATATCATTGATCATGATGCTGGTCCAGTTCGCAGAACACCGTCCGTGTACATCCGGAATACTACGGACATGTGACCCCTTATAGTTAAAGAAGAAAAATCATTGGAAAAGGAAAGGAAAGAGAGATGGCACAAGGTAGGCAATCCTTCAAAATCTACATTGCCCACACATACTGTATATAGCATATCTTCTGGGTTCGATGTAAATGGAAGATGGGAGTAGGTTTTTTTTAACCCTTTCACTACCTTCGTCCACCTGGGATTTTGAACATTCAAAGACAAACTAACTGAATATGCCCAGTGATCATCTCGCTCTATCCTGGGTCCCATTTGCCACATAACCCTCTCTTCATGTCCAGAACCTCCAGAACGTTCTCCTCCTAAATATCCAAATACTTAATCACCACAATAAAGATCTCTGAATTTCATTTTTATTGCCCGGTGATAAAGGGAATAAGGTGATTTGCCGAAGGTCACAAATAATTGGAGCTGATTTCAGACCAGGGTCTCCCATTTCACAGACGACTGCCTTGACCAAAAGGCCACTAAATTAAAATGACGGCACAATTGGAAGCTGCTGCTTTTATCGCTTATCCGGCGCTGCCGAGGAGAAGTGTCAGGAGAAAAAAAAAAAGTTATAAAAGGAAAAAACACTGATGAGACAATGAAGCGCTGAGGCTTCATCCTAAACAGAAGGGGCTGTAAATGACCTCCAAATATTGAGGCTTTATGAGGCAAGAAGTGGAAGGACGGGAGGAGGGGGGTTTATGAACAGCGACAGTAAGGAGATGGGCTTCAACCTGATGGAGACCTTAAATATACTGTAACATTTATTAGCACAAGTGTGGCGGAAAGTGTCAGCAGTTTAGATAAACCTGGAGGCGATGCTTGTTATGCTGAGCCCAGGACATTATGTGGAGGATAGAAGACCTGACTACGGGAGGATCCATCTGACTTTTCAGTAATCATTACCTCCTTAAAGCACATTTCCATTACAAAAAATTGCTCATGCGGGGGTTGTAAGAGGATTTAACCCCTTACTCTTTGCCGAGCTTGTATGAGGCAGCCGTAATATTAAAATGGTGTATCTATCTGCATATTGTACCCACATAAAACCAAAAAAAGAAAACTACAAATGCAAGACCAATATATATATACAAGTACTTATTTTTATTTGAAATATCAAAGAAATAATTATTTCAGTTAAAAAATACATAATACATAACAAAGGGGCTGGAGCAAATACAAAACCCCATAGAAACGGTGGATTAACTGGGTTCTTATATATAAGATGCTATATCACAGAATAAATAACAGTAAAAGAGAACCTATATATATATATATACACGTATACTGGGCACTGGGTTGGTACTACATACAATATATAAATACAACTCAAAGTGAGTACATAAAGAAAGAACACCATTTAAATGTAGTGAATATTACCCATACATGTCTTAAGTATACGAGTCCACCTCACCATACACCCGACGCGCGTTTCGCGTGTTGCTTTATCGAGGGTTATCGAGGAATCACCCTCGATAAAGCAACACGCGAAACGCGCGTCGGGTGTATGGTGAGGTGGACTCGTATACTTAAGACATGTATGGGTAATATTCACTACATTTAAATGGTGTTCTTTCTTTATGTACTCACTTTGAGTTGTATTTATATATTGTATGTAGTACCAACCCAGTGCCCAGTATACGTGTATATATATATATATAGGTTCTCTTTTACTGTTATTTATTCTGTGATATAGCATCTTATATATAAGAACCCAGTTAATCCACCGTTTCTATGGGGTTTTGTATTTGCTCCAGCCCCTTTGTTATGTATTATGTATTTTTTAACTGAAATAATTATTTCTTTGATATTTCAAATAAAAATAAGTACTTGTATATATATATTGGTCTTGCATCTGTAGTTTTCTTTTTTTGGTTTTATGTTGGGTAGTTCTGGGTGCGCATAGACCGCACTATTTTGGCCTTATATAGGAATATTGTACCCACATAGCAACTCTGAGCCAGCAAAGCGTGGACTCCGGGGGGGGGGGGTCTCTGAAGGTGTGTCTGATGGGGGGTCTGGCAGCAGGTCATGTGGAATGGAAGTAAAGGGAATCTGACAGCTTTCAGTTTGGTGAGGTCACATGGGGATTAGTAAATAGATGCCTTTAGTGCTGCTGGAGGACTTTCACTAGCATGCCTTGTCCTTTTGGAGGATTGTTGTACAGGACCCCATGTCCGTCAAAAGGGCAGGCTGAGGAATGGGTGGGAATAATGTCCTGGGTAGTTTTTTAAAGCATTAGAAAATGATGATTTTCTTAGGAGTTGAAAGATGCTCATCAGCACTAAAGGTATGGTTCATTTAGTAGCCTTGTGATTTTGCTGTCCCGGTAAGGACCTGACAGATTTCCTGTAAAGGGGGTTATCCTGGATTACAAAAAGTAATGGTGCGTTTACACATAAAGATTTATCTGACAGATTTTGGAAGCCAAAACCAGGAATGGATTTGAAAAGAGGATAGATCCCAGGCCTTCCTTTATGACCTGATCCCTGTACATAGTCTGTTTCTGGTTTTGGCTTCAAAGATTTGTCAGATAAATCTCTCTGTGTAAATGCACCATAAAACTGCCTTCTTGCAGAAAAAGCACCACCCCTGCCCTCAGGCTGTATGTAGTATTACTATTCATCCTTATTTACTTCAATGGAACTGCTCTGTAATACCCCACCTAAACTGTTTTTATTTTACGGTGTGGCTGGGACATTATCCCGCTAAAAGAGGCCACTGCCATTGGGAATCCGGCTGCCACAAAGAGGGGGACTTTGTGTGTACAATGGTTAGATAGATGGTACATATCACAGAAAGGCCAAGTGATATCAGGACCCAAGGTTTACCAGAAGAGTATTGCTCATCACACTGCCTCTGTCAGCTTGTCATTTTCCCATAGTGCATCCTGGTTCCATCTCTTCCCCAGGTGAGCAAAGCATATGTACCCAGCTGTGTACAAGAAAACCTGATTCATCCCGCTAGGCTGCTTTCTTCCACTGCTCCTTGTTTAGACACTTTCTGCAGTGGATGGGGGTTGTATTTGAACAATAATTTGGGATTTATTCTAAAAGCCAATTTTTTGTGGGACTGAACCGGTTCAATGAGCCTTGGGAACTCATCATTCAAGTTTTCCTTCTTTGGATCACTTTTGATAGATACTGTAGAACGACTAGGAACACCCACAAGACTGGCCCATTAGGAGATACTCTGATCCAGTCTTCAAGACACCACAATTTGTCAAAAACACTTGTCGTCCCATTATAATGAGATAATGGCTGATTGGTGCAAGAAGGAACCAAAAGTTCATAATACTCCTCATGCACCTCCATTTCCATATTCTGAACTTTCAGCCATACTTACTATAAAAGAACATCAAAACAGATGAAGCCACTGATCTTCATGCTTTACACCCAGCACAAACTGCCTGTAAAATAGCCAAGCAAACTCAATGGTGACCTTCACTTTATATCCCTCTTTCTACAGATGTTTTACATACAGACGTCTTCATTCTTTATGTTTTTAATACATTTTTACTATTGTGGTGATAATAATAGACGTAGATGCTCCTGGCTGCTCTGGCAATCCATTACTCCTTCCAGTATCAAGCCACTTAGATGCTGCAGACACTATGGGTTAAAGCATTCAAGGGTTAACCAACAAGGGCTGGAATTATCTCTGATCCCAGCTGTTGCTGTAGAATATAAGCCGTATATTACAACCAACACATGCCACAAATGATGCAGGTATTAACCATAGTCACCATATTTATAGCACAAGCCGTGACCACCAGTGGACTAGAGGAAGATGAAATATACTGTAGCTGTCTCCTACACTTTACATATACATTGTGAGGTGAGGGACATGTGAAGCCCTCTTTAACATGGGCGAACCTTACCTAACATCACCCCACCGCACCCCCGCTGAAACCTTAGTCTCTATGCTTACTGACTAATACAACATTAAAACAAAGACAACAATACTGTATTCATCATACAAAATAATGCAATATAATGTATTTCAACTAATGTATAATTTTCAATGTTATGCAAATTACCTTAAGTGCACTTTATTACATTTCAACATATCACTAGAAAAGCAAAAGGAATCCATTTGCCAACATTAAGGTATTTGTTCGATTGCATTGTTATTAGGCAATTCTAAGATTTTAGATGTGACATTACAGGAGCTCCACTGAGTGACATTTTTTGTACATTCTCAGTTTTTTACATTTTTACAGAATATAAGTTATAGGAGAGAGGGAAGGAAAAATGTAAAAAAAAATTCCTCCACAAGTCTATAGGATTCCTTACAAAGACAAAGGAAACTGAATTCTTTATTGGAAATTACAGCATAAAACCAAAGCTTCCTTAATCAAGAGAGAGATATACATGCCATGGCCCGGGGTGCTTAGAAGGCAACAGCAGGTGGGCTTGTGGTGTACCACCACAGGTCTTGCTAGTCTGTATACCACTTGCAAAAGCCTGTACTCAAAAGCAAAGTGGTAATGAAGTCATGTCTAAATTTTGCCACTAGATGTCGCTAGTATGTTTATGTATACTTGTATACTGCACAGCTGTAGTGAGCAAGGGGTTATTGTTTGTTTGTCATATATGCACCAATGAGAACTATTCTTCTTCACCTCTATTTTCCTTTCCCTTTTCCTTTTTTTCTCCACCACTCACAGGTGTCGTACACACCTTGTAGGAAGTTGTCACATGGGGAGAGGAAGTGTACACCGCCGCTAGTCAAGTTCTTCTCTGGTTCTCGAAGAGGCAAGACACACAGACCACAGTCTCCTGCAGAGTTTAGCCAGGAGCCTGGCTCTGCCAGGTTTCCCCTCCGGGACAGACCAGCTGTAGTGTACCTACATGTGAAACACAGAGACTCTTTTCTTCCAAGCAACACTTATCCCAGCTATGCAGTGCTAAACGATAAGAGACGACAAGTCAGGGATCACCTCAACCCACACCGTTGAATATCTCTAAAGGTGCAGTATCTAAAGCTAGAGGAACTGATCCGGATAGAGCAAAGTTGTTACAAGCCTACATCTCGCAGCGCAGATGTAACCAGATAATTTTGGCCACCTTGCCTAACTCATGTAACAAAGACTGGGGCTTGTGTCACCTTGTTAGGACGGGTCACCCGACACTAGGGAAAAAGGTGGTATAGCAACAAAGGTCGAAACACGGGCACATGTATTCTTCTACTCTCAAGTACTCTCAAATATTCTATTACTTCTTCTAAAGTTCCAGCAGAACACAGTACTAAATTGGGTCAGGACTCTCAAGACAAACTACTCTCCACTCTCACGACCTACTCCTCTCCTCTATTCTGAGTTCTCTCTACTTCTTAGCACGCAACCAAGTAAACACTGTTACTTAGCCTATAAAGTTCATAGCACAGATTTTGTCTAGTCAAGTCAAAGGCCTATTGTCAGCTGGTGTACTAAAGTGTTATTACAGTAAAGAAGAGTTTATTTATTATAACGGGACTCAGTGGTTATTGCTCAAGCACCTACACAGTAGTTGCAGTAGTCATCTCCCCTTTCTGTAGGTGGCGGTACCGACAGTCCGGGTGGGACCCATCACATCCCGGCAGGTTACCGACCACAGGGGAAATGATATAGCCAGCCACACAAAATCAAAAGCAGGTGTGCCTCCATACCTGTGTACTGAGTCAGCACTGGCGTCACAACAAACTACTACCTGGTTGGGCTATATTCCACTGACCAAACACCACAGTAGTGGCGTCATACTGTACCATCTAGCAAGTGACTGTTCGAGCACACACCACAGGCTGCTGGTGTTTTACTAGGGCACTTGTCATGGTGGGCAGGAGTGGTGATACCCAGGCCCAGACACACTGGCACTGGGCTTTGTAAAGGGGAGCACAAGTGTGGGTGCAGGTGCGGTTAACTTTTTACTTGAGAACTTCAGTGCAATACAGCTGAACAACTTTAGTAGGTTTAGGTACAGGTACTGGTAGTGCTTGAGGTAGTAGCTGATATTAGTAGTAAGACGTAGAAGAAGTGTTGATTGACATAGATAGGTTTAGGGACTGTCTTGAGGACCTTGCCTAATTAGTGCAGTACTCTGATGGGATAGTGTGAAGAGTGAACTCATGAGAAGAACTCATGCTCACGGTTATAATAAGTAGTGAAATTAAAATTGTCTTTAGCTGTGGCAAGGTAAGATTGTTCTTCATCTCTAACATATTTCTGAGTTCCAATCCTGGACTAATAGCTTTTACTACAGCCTCAAGAATTTCTCCCTCCTGGTATCCCTTGTGTATCCCCAAGTCTATCTGGTGAATCAGGTTAGTATAAAACAGTTTCTCTTTTTGTTCTCTTTCACCAATTTGGCCATTTATTTTGAACTCTTTGCGGATGGATATCTCTGAACTGGTCATCTTTACTGGTACTTCTGTCTTGGGGGAACATGGAAATTTGTCAGCACTAATCACCTTCACAAATGTCTTAGCTGATTCCTGTACTGTCTTTTGTAAGGCAAGGAATTGTTCTTTTAACTCCTGCAGCTGAGTCTGTTAGGGAGATACCTGACTTTCTGTCCCCTGTACTGATTCTGGTTCCACAGCCTGCACACTGTCAATAAATTGAGTTAGTCTCTGAAGAAATACCAATAGAGTGTCCTCCTCCTGACTGTCCTCCAACTCATCCAATAATCGGTTCAAGGCTGCCAAAAGCTGTCGGCGATTATGCGCCTGAGCAAGATGCTCCTCTGGTAGCTTCATGAATCTGGCAACTGTCCCCAGTTCTGCATAGGACAACTGCAGCAGCAACTTAAAGAGTCACTGTCGTATTTTTTTTTTTTGCAGAAATCAATAGTCCAGGCGATTTTAAGAAACTTTGTAATTGGGTTTATTAGCCAAATCTGCCATTATCTGCATGTAAAAAGCCTTTTCCCAGGTCCCCCCCTCCTTCCTCTTTTTCATCCACTCTGAAAAATCTGAAAATTGTGACTTGTTGCAGGAGACGTACCCTGTCTGCTCTAGGGAGAGGGGAGGGGGGAGGAGGAAGGAGGGAGTTAGCCGGCAGCAGAAAGCAGATAACAGAGGATTACAGGCACGGAGCTGGGTGACAGCTGTAATCTGAGCTCAGACAGGTCACTGGTGATGGTCAGAACAGATAACGAGTGAGGGATTTGTAGATTAACTCTTTGTTGTCCTGTTTTGGTCTTTTCTTTAGCTCTCTCCATAGGAGAACAATGAAGACAGGGGGGAGAGCTTCAAACTGCTTTTTCATGATAAAAATGCATTTTTTGGATAATAAACCCAATTACAAAGTTTCTTAAAATCGCCTGGACTATTGATTTCTGCAAAAAAAAAAATTCACGACAGTGACACTTTAATAATAATAATAATAATAATAATAATAATAATAATAATAATAATGCTTTTATTTGTATAGCGCTCACAGATTCCACAGCACTTCACATAGTTTTGCCAATTATTGCTCCCTGTCCCCAATAGGGCTTACAATCTAAATCCACCCATCTGTATGTTTTGGGTGTGGGAGGAAACCGGAGTACCCGGAGGAAACCCACGCAAACACGGAGAGAACATACAAACTCTTTGCAGATGTTGCCCTTGGTGGGACTCCAGTGCTGCAAGGCTACAGTGCTAACCACTGAGCCGCCGTGCTGCCCAACTTACTGACCTTATTGATGTGTCCCTCCACATCCATGGTTGGAGATCTATTTGTTTACTTTAAACACAGTTCTACTGTATTGTTGGATGGTGTACTGTCTCTTCAAGACTGAGTGAACATGCTGGCTTATGCTGACATTTTCTGTGTGCTGCAGATATAACTGGGTTACCCTGTGTCTCAATGTGGCTGTTGTATCCCAGGTTATGCTGAATGCTGTCCCCCTTAGGCTTCAGATTCCTCTCATAATCTCCACCAGAATTGTTATCCACACACCACTCTTACTATATGGCAGCTTGTGGTGTTGTGAGTTCTTTGGGATTCTGAGGGAATTGAATGGGGTGCTGTGTCAGGTCTCCTAAGTGTATCTTCTCTCTAGCACACTTGTTAGGCAGACTCCATTGTAGTGAGGTTAAACAGGTTTTATTCTGGTACATTATCCATACAGTCAGGGCCGCCATCAGGGCAGTATTGGCAGTACAGTTGTATGGGGCCCGGGCCCAAACTAGAATTCAGGGGGCCCGCTGAAGCTCCTCACAACTGTACTGCACACACACACACACACACACATTGCTCCTGCTGTCTGTCAGACGCTCACTATCAGGAGCAGAGCTGAGAGAAGACACAAGCAGGGCCCCCTCCTCACTCCCCCCCCCCCCCAAACTGTACTGCAACTGTACTGCACACACACACACACACACACATTGCTCCTGCTGTCTGTCAGACGCTCACTATCAGGAGCAGAGCTGAGAGAAGACACAAGCAGGGCCCCCTCCTCACTCTGTCTTATCTGTGTCCATGACTTATAAGTAACGAGCTGGTAATACTGCAGGATTCCAACTCTAGATATAATTAAAAAACCATCCTTTACCTGGGTTTTTGGCTTCTCTCCATAGAGAGAGGTCAACATATAAATTTAACCTTAACATTTGGCGCCCGAACAGGGACTCAGCCTCTTGCAAACTAGAACGCAGACAGACGGGATGTGGTGATTTATCCGTCATCGGACGCGCAGATATAACTGGCCAGGTAAGAAAGACTTTCCTTTCTTACGTACTATCTGTGCCTCAGGGGAACGGATCTAATGAGATTCCCGTCACCTGTGTTCTCTATATATGTTTGTAAAGCTGAGTCTAATTGTTAGACAAAGAACTCTGTAACCCAGGATAGGACAAGGTTAAAGTGCTGCATTGCCGTCGCAAACTGTTGTGTGATTGAGATAAGCTGTTGCTGTATTTATGCTGAATTAAGGAAAGGGATTGCCGAACATGATCACTTCTGCGTCCTTACGGGGAGGCTGTGATTAATGCTTAACCCTTGTAATACAGCATGGCATCGAGAACAGCTGCGAGGTCACAGACAGCAGGCACATAACTTTTGGAGTGAACGGGTTCCTGATAAGTGATATCTGTCTCGAGCAGCGGGAACAATACTTGTATTGATCCCATTATTTGTGCTTGTACTGTGGTAGAGAGCAGGTCAGAAGATCTGTGACTTACCCCCTTGCCCCCTAGGAGGAATTAGCAACGAGGGACAGTAGGTTGCTGTAGTGCGTCGCCATAGTGTGTCACTGTGACGGCTGGGCCTATAGCGGCTGTGCTTGTTAAAACCTAAGGTTTAGGTTTCGTTCCCCAATACGCTACCTAGGGATTAGCTGAGCAAGGATGAGACAGTTATTCTCTAAAAAAAAGGGATCACCAGTCTCCACAAGAAGTTTATGTGAAGCTGATGTGAAGCTAAGGAAGATAGCGATGGGCATGTAAAGATGCAGTGCAAGATCTAGAACAGATCTTTAGGAGGCTTGATATGAAGGCAGATACATGCCTTAGCCCCACCAACCTCTGGCTCTCTGACCAACACCTGGGAAACCACTCACACTCCTGTGCACACTTATTTTTGCCTTGTGGGTAGGTAACCAGACCTACATGTAACATGCAGGGCAAATGGGTCCTTGGAATTTCCAGGAATCTTAGGGGTTAATCGAAGTACTATCCCTAAGGGGGAATCAAGGATTAGAGTTCTAAGAGGGGAGGGTGGGAAGTAGATAGAGAGATGAGAGCCAGAGGGTCAGACAGAAGGAAAACATTCAGGATAATGGGTGGGAAGCACAGGTCCAGCTGGGTGGACATGTCATGTGCCGGTGACCAACAATATCTAGATAAGACAGAATATTGTAGTGTGTGTGGCAGACCCAAGCCACATCATTATGTTACACCATTGTACCCAGTTTATATCTGTATACAAACCCCAGATCCTGCGAAAAGCCAACCTACGTCCAATGGTGGCTTATAGACCCTTTGTTCTGCAGGAATCTTCCCCTTGGTCGGCTGTTGAAGTAGTTACTTTGATTTAAAGTGCCCCTTACCTGATAGTAAGACCAATGCCTTTGTGGAGGTGGGAAGCCTAACCTCAAATAGTGTATAGTGCCATATAAGTGTCTGAGTACAAAGCCACGTACTCAGACAAGGAGAACAGTCCAGCTCATTGCTAGATACAGTACTGAGAGAGCTGAAGAGGTTAATTAATGCTGCGTAGTGAAGCAGCATACAAAGTTTTTTTTGTGTGTTATTTGTTATGTTTTGTACAAGGTCATCAACCAGCTCTGAGGGCTGCAGATCACATGCAAGCAGAGTTAGGAAAAAGAATCAGAGCTGTTAGTGTAATGTAATGTACGCTCCTACATTATACTGTATTTCAGCCAGTCTTACTAAGCTGGTGTTCCCCTTTAGAAGTATGTTACGTGTTACAAAATGTTGATCATTTTCTGTTGTCCCGACCGTGGAACATTTGCTTATTTAGCTACGCCACTTTTCTGTAATCAGCCCTCAAAGATGGCGACTGAAAGCCAACCACTCCCACATATCATCCACGTCTGTATTATAATTGTGACGTCTCAAAACCATGCCCTAAGCCAACACCCCTATATCCGGTTATCTAGTCCGGTGGCCATTTTAACTCCTGGCATTTCTGTCCTCCGCCCATACTGCTTAGTGTCACTGAGGGGGCGGGCACAGGATTCTCCGATAGAGTTTAACAACTGTTTTGCACATTTATTAATGAATATTATTACCTGATGGTGAAGAAAGTTAGACAAAGGTTTGTTGGAGGGAAAAGCAATGAGACTGTTTGAAGGAGCTGGGTCTATTAGACCTATTAGTGTATACGGAAGTGTCAGTAGGAGGAGTCAGAGAGAAAAAGTACGTTTTATTAGGAATGTCAAGAGAAAAGTGATAATTGGTAAAGATCAAACGCAGAATTTTGTGCACTTATTAAGAACCCAATGGTATAAGGAGCCTGTAGTAACTTATTACTGTAACTTACACATTTGTATTTAAAAAGTAGGTTGTAGGTATATATATGTATCCCAATATATATTGTAAGCAGATTTTCTTTAAGTGTGTGTCCCCAACGTATGATATTTCAAAGAAGAAGTAGTTTACTATAGTAAAATATATATACTTCTAAGGAGTAGTAACTTACTACTGTAATATATATTTCTATGTAACTTTATTTAACAAGTCTTTATATATATATGTGTATATATGTGTACACATCTATCCTAATAAGTTCTACGCAAATTGTTTTTTTTCCTACTAAGTTATAAGTATGTGTGCCACTGTCCAAGGTTACAGTCTGGTGCATAAGAGCACAGCGCTGATATCTTCTGTAACTTCAAGGATGTTAGAAAAAAAAAGAAAAAAAAAAAAAACTTCCAAGAAATTTTAACTCTTGTATCTATGATTTTACTGCTCACTGCTCAAGGTTAGAAGTGAGGCACAGAGCGTTCTGTTTACTGATAAGAGCAGCGTATGGAAGGAATATTCATTTCAGCGAATTCATTTAATTTTTTTAATGTTTTTATTTTTAGGGGTAACAGTTTTGTGATGATTATAGCAGACTTAGCTCATGAATATATATGTACTTTTATCCCTAGTAAAAACCAAACCCATGTCCATGGCTCCAGTCTGCACTCCTTATGCCCCCCCAATATATATATATCTTGTGTTAAGTGCATTGAATCCAGCATCTCTGTTGCCTATTGATGTAGATTCAAATGGGGGAGGGGATAGAGGTGAATGGAAATGGGAGCAGCCCATTTTGATGGAGTAGCCAATTTTGATGTTTTAAATTTTTTTTAAACACCGTACAAATTTTTTATTTTTGAATAAGGATGTTTTTGTTACTTATTGTGTTTGATATTTTAAATTGTGAAAGATGAAAATGTAATTGAAAGCCCAAATATTAATGAAAGTTTAAAAGTTTTCATTGTAGATTATCCCAGACTTTTCAAAGATGGATGACACAAGACGCAAGGATATATGGTGACCGCCATGCAGCGTGACGTTCCACTGCAGAAACCGCTCCTGCCATAAGCTGGAGGTGAGGACAATCACTGAGACATGTAGGATGGTTGAAGGTAACTGTGCAGATGTCTATATGAAGCCCACCATTATGGGTTAATTGGCAAATTAGAGATTTGTTTGGTCCCTGGGCTTACCAAAAACACTTGTAGAAAAAAAAAACTGTTCAAAGAAGAAGAAAAGCTGCCATAGAGCGGCTGACGCAACGTTCACGCTGACAAACCCTGATGCCAAAAAGGGTGATGGATGATGGATAAAGCTGGTGATGCGGTGGTTTCCGGTCTCTTCCTGAGGTAACCGTACATAGTGTACAGGTGGATGGGGAGATGTTTCCGGTCTCTTCCTGAGGTAACCGTACATAGTATACAGGTGGAGGGGGAGATGTTTCCGGTCTCTTCCTGAGGTAACCGTACATAGTGTACAGGTGGAGGGGAGATGTGGATCTGTTTGTTTTTAAGTCTTTTCCAGAGACAATCAGCAACAAGCTGAGAGACCAGCGGATGGAGAGAAGGTACAGGGTAAAGATGGCATCCAATAACTATTTGCCGACAGCCTTGTATCCCACTGTAAGTTATCTGACAAAACCAGCAGAAGGAAGCCATGTGTAATGTGATGTAGTATCCTCACATTGGGCGGCCCAGGGGACAACAAATATAGAAGAGAGGGTTGTGTACGGCTGTATTATCTACACCTGTCATAACCTACTGTAAGTAACACCGTAAAGTGCCTGTCTGCATAGTCTGTCATCTTCCTGCCTGTTTCAGGGAATGTAAGTGGACGTCATCCAGCTGCCACAGGTGGCCTATATAGGTATGTCCTTGTCTGTACTGGTGTCTTCTTTACAGGTCAAGCCAAAACTATGGGAGACAACAAAGCCAATGTCTGAGGTGATACTAGTGGCCTTAAAAGAAGCGATATAACTGAGGCCAAGAGTCCAAGTGTCTGTAAAGAGGCCTGTCAGTCAAAAGATGGGTTTAAGGATAAAGGATCCATACCAATGCTACTATTACAAAAAGGATCATATGATATATTATTCTCATAAAAAGGCTTTGAAACCTTAGGTGATGTATCGTTTACACTTTGCTTTATTTCTATGGTGGTTATTTTATGTGTAATATGTGATGATCTCAGTCAGACAAGAGACAATTCAGTAGGATCCAAATATTATATCGGTAATAAGCGCCCAGTTACCTCATATTATTGGTATATGTATTATACTATATGATTATGTACAGGAAGAGATGTGACCATGCGACCAGTCATTACTCCTGTGTGATCTAATCATAAAGATGTTTTCTAGGTACAAAATTACGTAAAAAGACTAAAAAGAAGTGGAAATTTTGAGAATCCGGTACTAAAGATTGTGAATTCACTAATTGGTTATTATAAGTGAATCTAGTGGTTACATAGTAGGTCACATTGTGGAGATTTTATTGCATTTACCTGTTATGCTGTTTTTGGTTTATGTATCAATGAATTTTTATTTTTTGCTTTTGCCATGAGATAAGATTTGTTCACATCTTAACTTTTCTTTTTCAGAAATTTTTTAAAGTTAGTTGTTGTGATTTTCCAATATCCACATGATGCCTAAGTGGTAGAGTTTTTGTGATAGAGTCACATCTGTTATATACAGTGAAGAACTTATTGTCTGATCACTCAGTGTCACAGGGAGACGTAGGAGTGACAGGAGACTAGTTAGGTTCGGGACGGAGGATTGTCTTACCTTTAAAGCAGTCCTACGGTAAAGGGACCTAGAGAAGGGGGCTACATCTGTAGTCAAGATTAGGGACAAATCTTAGGGACAGGAGTGATGAGACAATAAGGTTTGGTTATTTTGATAAAATCCGGAGAGGTATTTGTCATATATATATATTAGTTTGGGTATTGATAATAAGCTTTTATTTGTCTTGTTGTAACTAAGCTGTATATTGATGTATACTGTACAGACTCACCCATTGTTTAGTATTTTCTTTCGGTTATTGCAGATCTTACTACCACATCTGCTGTAAGTTTGTTCCGCCATCTATAACTTTCAATAAAACGTATGGTACTATTTTTGTCTATCCTATGGTGATGCCCATAAACTAATGGGAGTCCTTCAGGGTCTCTTCCAAGTGGTCTTATGCATAATACTGATCTGTTTTTCAGTAAAAGTGTTCATGTGTATTTTCTCTCGTATAAAACCTCGACAAACAGGAAGAAGCTTCACCCTCATATAAGAGACTAATGTTACTATGCTTTCTTTCTCTTATCGGTTCTCTTGAATCTGTGCCGCCTGGACATTTCTGGAGGTTGGATGCTGTACTAGTACTTGGAGGATGTTTTCACCTGTGGTCCCTTGATCAACCTGCGGCTGAGGGTAGAGTCCTTAAAACCTCCGGCTACGACCCAACCACCAGTGATGAACCATATCCATGCTCCACGGATGTCAAATGGGGGAATGATAAGGCCAGCCATACGATTTTACCTACCTGCACCGTACCTATATGACTACACATATATATAGGCCTCTTGCTCAGAAGCTCCAGCACATTAGAGAGTCCCTGATAGGGTTAACTTATAGTTGGACCATTTCTTACCTTGGAAAACTTCTGATATGACACTAGAAAGAATGTTTTGTCTCAAGAACTATTTCCCTCAGAGACATGTTTATCAGCGTCCAAGGCCATTCTCAGAGGAAAGTTGCCTGTCTGTTACAGTGGGAATAATGTGAAAGTATCATTGCACAGAATGTATTGTTTTAACCTTTTTGAATAATAATAATGAATACTAATATAGATGCCATTGCGCATGACTGAATATCTAAATCACTAGCACCGCCTCATCTATGCCTTATTAGCATTTGTTACCACCCTATATTTTATCTGTCTATAAAATGTGATTACCATAATAAAACTTGGGCCATTTTCTCCAGGCTTATAATCATGATACATTGTCTTATCTGTGTCCATGACTTATAAGTAACGAGCTGGTAATACTGCAGGATTCCAACTCTAGATATAATTAAAAAACCATCCTTTACCTGGGTTTTTGGCTTCTCTCCATAGAGAGAGGTCAACATATAAATTTAACCTTAACAAGATGATGCTTGGTTCTTTATAAAGAGAGAGGCTTATGAAGTTCTGCAGCAGCTGAGAGGTGTGTATTATGATGTTCTGCAGCAGCTGAGATGTGTGTATTATGAGGTTCTGCAGCAGCTGAGATGTGTGTATTATGAGGTTCTGCAGCAGCTGAGAGGTGTGTATTATGATGTTCTGCAGCAGCTGAGATGTGTGTATGATGAGGTTCTGCAGCAGCTGAGGTGTATGATGAGGTTCTGCAGCAGCTGAGAGGTGTGCATTATGATGTTCTGCAGCAGCTGAGGTATATTATGATGTTCTGCAGCAGCTGAGGTGTATGATAAGGTTGTGCAGCAGCTGAGGTGTGTGATGTTCTGCAGCAGCTGAGGTGTATGATAAGGTTGTGCAGCAGCTGAGGTGTGTGATGTTCTGCAGCAGCTGAGGTGTATGATAAGGTTGTGCAGCAGCTGAGGTGTATGATAAGGTTCTGCAGCAGCTGAGGTGTATGATGAGGTTCTGCAGCAGCTGAGGTGTATGATGAGGTTCTGCAGCAGCTGAGGTGTATGATAAGGTTGTGCAGCAGCTGAAGTGTGTGATGTTATGCAGCAGCTGAGGTGTATGATAAGGTTCTGCAGCAGCTGAGGTTTATGATGAGGTTCTGCATCAGCTGAGGTGTATGATAAGGTTCTGCAGCAGCTGAGGTGTGTGATGTTCTGCAGCAGCTGAGGTGTATGATAAGGTTCTGCAGCAGCTGAGGTGTGCGATGTTCTGCAGCAGCTGAGGTGTATGATGAGGTTCTGCAGCAGCTGAGGTGTGTGATGTTCTGCAGCAGCTGAGGTGTATGATGAGGTTCTGCAGCAGCTGAGGTGTGTGATGCTCTGCAGCAGCTGAGGTGTATGATGAGGTTCTGCAGCATCGCTATCCAGGAAAAAAATGGTTTGATACACAGATTTCCTGGTATTCGATAGTTCATATTAAGCTACATAATAGCGCAGTTTAACATAAAAGTATTAGTACAGAGAACACATCAGGCGGCTTGCTAAGCGACGGCCATGTTCTCTGTGCGACCCTTGCCCATTAGTGTCACCTTCGCTGCCCGGCCCACTCTCCGCTCCCAATGGCCCCAACTTTAAATAGTCGGCACTTAGCGAACACTTGTGTCGGCTGTTTTACAGTATATGGTCCTGCCCCCCATCCTCTCCCTAGGACCCGCCATTGCAGTGGCCCTTCATCTCCCCCCAGGGATGGCTGGTACAGTGGTACAGCAACTCCCAGCATACCTCTTTGTGCACAAAAAGGTATGCTTGTAGTTGTAGTGCACAAGAAGGTATGCTGGGAGTTGTAGTGCACAAGAAGGTATGCTGGGAGTTGTGTCGGGAGGCTGGTGCTGCAGCATATCTCCTTGTGCACTAGTATGAGGTTCTGCAGCAGCTGAGGTGTAATATGAAGTTCTGCAGCAGCTGAGGTGTATGATGAGGTTCTGCAGCAGCTGAGGTGTGTATTATGTTATGCAGCAGCTGAGGTGTATGATGAGGCTCTGCAGCAGCTGAGGTGTGTATTATGTTATGCAGCAGCTGAGGTATATGATGAGGTTCTGCAGCAGCTGAGGTGTGTATTATGTTCTGCAGCAGCTGAGGTGTATGATGAGGTTCTGCAGCAGCTGAGGTGTATTATGTTATGCAGCAGCTGAGGTGTATGATGAGGCTCTGCAGCAGCTGAGGTGTGCATTATGTTATGCAGCAACTGAGGTGTATGATGAGGCTCTGCAGCAGCTGAGGTGTGTATTATGTTATGCAGCAGCTGAGGTGTATGATGAGGCTCTGCAGCAGCTGAGTTGTATGATGAGGCTCTGCAGCAGCTGAGGTGTATGATAAGGCTCTGCAGCAGCTGAGGTATATGATGAGGCTCTGCAGCAGCTGAGGTGTGTATTATGTTATGCAGCAGCTGAGGTGTATGATTAGGCTCTGCAGCAGCTGAGTTGTATGATGAGGCTCTGCAGCAGCTGAGGTGTATGATAAGGCTCTGCAGCAGCTGAGGTTTATGATAAGGCTCTGCAGCAGCTGAGGTGTATGATAAGGCTCTGCAGCAGCTGAGGTTTATGATGAGACTCTGCAGCAGCTCAGGTGTATTATGATGTTTTGCAGCAGCTGAGCTGTATTATGATGTTCTGCAGCAGCTGAGGTGTATGATGAGGCTCTGCAGCAGCTGAGGTGTAGTATGCTGTCTGCTTACCTTCATAATACACCTGAGCTGCTGCAGAACGTCATAATACACCTGAGCTGCTGCAGAACATCATAATACACCTGAGCTGCTGCAGAACCTTATCATACACCTCAGCTGCTGCAGAACCTCATCCTACACCTCAGCTGCTGCAGAACATCATAATACACCTGAGCTGCTGCAGAACCTCATAATACACACCTCAGCTGCGGCAGAACCTCATAACACACCTAAGCTGCAGAACATCATAATACACCTGAGCTGCAGCAGAACCTCATAACACACCTCAGCTGCTGCAGAACATCATCATACACCTCAGCTGCTGCAGAACATCATCATACACCTCAGCTGCTGCAGAACATCACACACCTCAGCTGCTGCAGAACATCATCATACACCTCAGCTGCTGCAGCTCATCATACACCTCAGCTGCTGCAGAACCTCATCATAAAACTTAGCTGCTGCAGAACCTCATCATGAACCTTAGCTCCTGCAGATTATCATGCTACACCTCAGCTGCTGCAGAACCTCATCATAAACCTTAGCTGCTGCAGATCATAATACACACTTCAGCTGCTGCAGAGCCTCATCATACACCTCAGCTGCTGCAGATCATAATACACACTTCAGCTGCAGCAGAACATCATAATACACACTTCAGCTGCAGCAGAACATCATAATACACACTTCAGTTGCTGCAGAACATCATTTTAATTTTAACCTCAGGCACCAAAAAAGCTAGAAGTGGCCCTATGTATGATGGATGTAAATATAAAATGTACATACGTGTGTTCATATCTGTTTAAAGTGTGTGTTGTGTGTATATGATGTATGTAATATATACAGTGTGTTTTGTGTGTGTGTATGATGTATGTAATATATACAGTGTAAGTTGTGTGTATATGATGTATGTAATATATACAGTGTGTGTTGTGTGTATATGATGTATGTAATATATACAGTGTGTGTTGTGTGTATATGATGTATGTAATATATACGGTGTGTGTTGTGTGTATATGATGTATGTAATATATATGGTATGTGTTGTGTGTATATGATGTATGTAATATATATGGTATGTGTTGTGTGTATATGATGTATGTAATATATACAGTGTACGTTGTGTGTATATGATGTATGTAATATATACAGTGTAAGTTGTGTGTATATGATGTATGTAATATATATAGTGTGTGTGTATATGATGTATGTAATATATACAGTGTGTGTTGTGTGTATATGATGTATGTAATATATACAATGTGTGTTGTGTGTGTATATGATGTATGTAATATATACAGTGTAAGTTGTGTGTATAAAATGTATGTAATATATATGGTATGTGTTGTGTGTATATGATGTATGTAATATATACAGTGTAAGTTTTGTGTATATGATGTATGTCTTATATACAGTGTGTGTTGTGTGTGTATACGATGTATGTAATATATGTGGCATGTGTGTTGTGTGTATATGATGTATGTAATATATATGGTATGTGCTGTGTGTATACCATGTATGTGTGTTATTATAATGGGGGTCATCTCTTCATGGTAAGCCAGGATATTTTGTCAGTCTGTTATTTTACCCAGCAATGACGTCACTCGGGAAATTACAGGTGTAAATAGAGAAGATATTTTTGTGTGAACCATGACTACTTCGCCACTGAGGGCCGCCCACATGACTACATGGGGTAATTTACATATGGTTTTTCAAAGTTGTTTTTTGGGGACGACTGCAGCACAGTCACTCCCGCTCTGTGTTTGAAAAAAACACAAAAACAGGCTTATAATGTTAGTCGTCTATGGTGTCTTTTTTATATTACACAGAGCGGGGGAGAGGATGCACTGCAGCAGTCTTCTCCTGATTGGTATGGGTCTGAATACTCGGACCCAGACCGATCAAAACTTTTGATATGTCTCTATAACATGTCAAGTTTTTTTTTTAAGTAACAGGTACACTTTAAAGGGTACCTGTTACAAAGTTGATGTTTCTGGAGTGGTGTTCAGACGCAGGTGCTGCTGGGAGATTGGGTAGAACTAGTCTGGTGTGGGACATATCGAATTAAACCCAATCCTCTATAGGCAGCTGCGTCTGCACACCGTACCAGAGACATCAGTCAAAGATATGTCCCGGATTTTTTGTTAATGGGGGGCCCAGACACTTTGAGTGTATGGGGCCCAGAAATTCCTGATGGTGGCCCTGCATACAGTAAAACGCCATCAGCCATAAACATCAGAGTGAGACAATGCTGAAATGATTCTTCACATAGGGAGGATATGTCTCAGGTACCTGTATTTATCAGTCCTATCCTGTAACACCCTCTGCTGCTTCCCACTGGGCTGGAGCCTCTCTCTCTGTGGTAAATCCTGGTCTCTCTCTCTCTGTGGTAAATCCTGGTCTCTCTCTGTGGTAAATCCTGGTCTCTCTCTCTGTGGTAAATCCTGGTCTCTCTCTCTCTGTGGTAAATCCTGGTCTCTCTCTGTGGTAAATCCTGGTCTCTCTCTGTGGTAAATCCTGGTCTCTCTCTCTGTGGTAAATCCTGGTCTCTCTCTCTCTCTGTGGTAAATCCTGGTCTCTCTCTGTGGTAAATCCTGGTCTCTCTCCCTGTGGTAAATCCTGGTCTCTCTCTGTGGTAAATCCTGGTCTCTCTCTCTGTGGTAAATCCTGGTCTCTCTCTCTGTGGTAAATCCTGGTCTCTCTCTCTGTGGTAAATCCTGGTCTCTCTCTCTGTGGTAAATCCTCGTCTCTCTCTGTGGTAAAACTTGGTCTGTAATGTTATTTTCTGGCTCTTTAACCCCTTAGCGACCCATGACGTATCTGATACGTCATGGTGCCGCAGGGGGTGTTCATAGCGGGGTCCCGCCGGGACCCCGCTCTGAACGGCACCGATCCCGGCTGCAATCTGCAGCCGGGCAGTGCCTCTATTAGCCGGCGCGGGTCCCGTTGCCGCGCCGGCTAATTAAGCCCTTCAATGCAGCTGTCAAACCTGACAGCTGCATTGAAGTGCTTTCCTCCGTGCATCCCTGGTGTCTAGTGGCACGGATCTCCCCCCGCGATGCGATCGCGGGGGGGAGATCTGTTCTTCTGCCCGTGCTGGGCCTCAGCGTCGGAATGACGCTGATCCTGGCTCGGCAATAGATTGCTGTGGCCTGCAGCAGGCCATAGCAATCTATGACCGATCTAATGGATCTTTGCTGTGTATATACACAGCATTGATCTCTATGAGAGATCAGTGCTATGTATATACAAGCCCCCCAGGGGGGCTTCTAGTGTATGTAAAAAAAAAAGTAAAAAAGTGTTTTTATTAATAAAAAATCCCCTCCCCTAATAAAAGTCCAAATCACCCCCCTTTTCCCATTTTATAAATATAAATTAATAAATAAATAAATTAATAAACATATTTAGTATCACCGCACACGTAATCGCCCGAACTATTAATTAATCACATTCCTGATCTCGCACGGTAAACGGCGTAAGCGCAAAAAAATCCCAAAGTGCAAAATTGCGCATTTTTGGTTGCATCAAATCCAGAAAAAATGTAATAAAAAGCGATCAAAAAGTCGTATATGCGCAATCAAGGTACCGGTAGAAAGAATGCATCATGGCGCAAAAACTGACACCTCACACAGCCCCATAGACCAAAGGATAAAAGCGCTATAAGCCTGGGAATGGAGCGATTTTAAGTGACATATATTTGTTAACAATGGTTTGAATTTTTTACAGGCCATCAGATACAATATAAGTTATACATGTTATATATCGTTGTAATCGTAACGACTTGAGGAACATGCATAACAAGTCAGTTTTACCATAGGGCGAACGGCGTAAATGCAAAACTCCCCGAAATCAAAACAAATTCGGTTTTTTTTTCAATTTGACAGCGCAAATGATTTTTTTCCGGTTTCACAACATATTTTATGGAAAAATTATGCCTGTAATTGCAAAGTACAATTGGTTTCGCAAAAAATAAGCACTCATATAAGTCTCTAGGTGAAAAAATGCAAGCGCTATGGACTTTTAAACATAAAATGGAAAAAGCAAAAGCGCAAAAACGAAAATTGGCTTTGACCTTAAGGGGTTAAATAAATCTGACTTTCTCTGTGTGTTTTTACCTCACAGTACAACAGGATCTCTTGTTCATTTCTGTCTTTTTCACACAACAGAATCCTGCTTCTTTTTACCTCATAGCACACACACTGACTCACAGACTCTGACTGAATCTCCACACAAGATCCTTCTGAGCTCCTCCCCTTTGTCCCAGCATGCACAGCACACATCTGCCTGTTAACTGCTTCACTGCTGGACAATTACCAATATTATGTGCTGGCACCACTGGCACTCTCTAACTGCCAGACAGTGGTCATTATTACCCTTTACAGTAATAGTCAATATTACCCTGGGCCACACAGAAGACTGCCTTTTTTCCCAAGAAAGTCTAGCAAGTGTCAGGTTTGGTAGCATGAGACCCAGGCTTGAACTAGTGGGCAAAGCTAATCTCTCAAGATTACCCAAGAAGGCCAAGCAAGTATAAGTGCAACATGTCAGCTTAGGCTCTTTGTTCCACTGCAGATCAACCTCTGACTTCCTGAGATTGTCCTGACTTTTTAGAAGAATCCCTGGTGTAGGTAAGGTTAAACCCAGGTGACAGTTACCCCACCTTTGGGCTTAGAACTGCATCATATCTTTCTTAAAGTCGCTCATAAAGAATCTGTAGGTGGGGTGGTTCCTGACAAGGGCTCTGGCCCTGGGCCAGGCCCTGGTTACAACTGCAGCAGGAACTCTTTCTCTTTATCTTGCTATCTCCACCTTCCACTAAAGAAGACTCTCCCACCAGGAACTAACACACTTATATAGAGGTGACCCAGTCTAACTTCCTATGATGGGGAACATACTGGAAAGAGGAGAAAGAAGAAGTGTAATAGGTCAGAAGTGTGTGTGGTACCTGCACCAGTGATTGGCTGAAAAAGAACAGCGAACAAAGCAAAGTTAACCTTTTACCTTCAGCTGTGCACAGCAGATAGGGAGAGTGAGACACCAAGTGGTGATAGTGTGGAAAGGCACCCTTCATCTCAGAATATGATACCTGACAGAGTTACCTTTAGTGGAACATCCATACAGATGGCATAGAATTAGTATTGATACATAAACATAGCATGAATTAGTCAATAATAAGCAAGTCAGAAAAATATGCCTGGGCTATGTTCCTGCAAACTGAGTTAGTCTGCTTACTGAAAATGATGCATACTGTACATGAAAGGTAAATTAAGGTTTCCCCCTCATCTGACAACCCATAAAGCTCTGAGCAGCTGGCCCTTGTGTATATACCCACTGCTTTCTGTCCATAGTGTTACAATATCATCTTTGCTGTTTAGTTCTTGGTGTAACCCCTTCCTTGCTACAGTGCTTTCATAGTACCCTGCAAACCAACCATGTAAAGAATAAAGAAGAAATACAAAGGCTATACAAAATCTTATAACATATAAAATATCCCCAGTCTATGTCAAAAGTTTAAATAAATGCTCTGGACTGGATCCTTCCATGGGATTCTACTTCTAGTAGCAATGAAGAGGAAGCTGAGTAAGAGGGATCGAAATTTTGATGCACCAGAAATTACGGAAAGTAATAAAACAGCAGGATTATTGGGTATGGTACCTGTGTGTGTTTTCTAATTAAATCCACTATTTTAGCCCCAAAATACCTAAAGATAAGGGCAATTACATGTGTTATCCTGCCTCGAGCCTAAGATAGTTGGGAATAGTGGGTGTAATACAGCAGGGACTTTGAACCACCATGTTAGGATTTTATAATTGGTCTCCTGAGCTTTGCAGGAAATAGAGGATTCGTGACAAAGGGTGAAAGACGTTGCCCATTCCTTCGAGGAGAAAGTGTGGCAATGCTCTCTATCTCAACTAGATAGGAAGGTAGGAGGGGCATACAGTACCATATTAGTCAAGTTCTAGATAGAAGATATTGTTTTAATCGAGGATGTGTGTCTTAAAGGGAGGACACAGTGTCTTAAAAGGAGTAAAAGACTGAAGTTACAAGGAAATATTCCCAATATTTACTGGTCCATACAGTGTATAAGGTCACAAGGAAGTGTAATGATCAGGGAAGTGTTGAGGGGAAATGACAATAGTATGGATGTCATCCTTGGGATAAGCTCCGGATTTAAAGTGATAGAAAAAGGGGTTACCCAGAACATTACCTTTAGCAGTCACTTTCCCTGGGTTCTAACTATAGCTCCCAGTTCTCAGATATCCCTAGGACTTACAGTACGGTCAAGCTGTATGAGAAGCGGACAGGTAAAAAATAAATTAATAAAAACAAAAACATACAGCTATGTATCAATATTGAGACGTAACAAGAATAATAAAACCAATTAAACAATAAATGACATGAAACACAATGGTGGAATCGGTGATGGCACAAACAAATAAAGATGATGGCAGACAGGACAAAGTACAAAGAACCAGCCCTAGCTTCTGATCCCTAATCTTTTCTGAACACTAAGCATAATGCCAGACATCCCTAAGCCTCACATTTCCTACAACAATCCCTATGGAAACTCTAGTCTAAAACTTAGCATGTACTGTAAGTCTGAGCAGAAACCATGAACCGAAGGAAATAGGTAGAGTTTTACAGCAGCAATGCTGATAAAGCCAGTCAGGGACTTGTTAACATCAGCTGTCTCAGAAGGGAGAGGGGGGAGACAGAGAGAGAGGCTCACACGCAGATTTCTGTGTCTTCACCAGAAAGCAGCAGCTGAGAACTGGGGAAAGGAGACTGAATAGATAATAACAAGTATGGAAGGGATTGTTAGTCTCACCATGGGCAGCAACATATAATAAGTTATAATGAGGTATAAAAGAGAGAATCCAGCACTCACTGATACTCGATAGCAGATTTCACTTTATTGGTTGTCACGATGGTGCAGGGAGGGGATAAGGGGGGTACAGACGTGTCTCCTAAGCGACATACGTTTCTGGCACGAAGCCTATCTTCTCGGCAAGGAGTACGTGTCAGTAACAGGAAAGGGTGTGACTTATGTACAGGTGCGTGCACGTGACTTTAAATAACAAACCATATAACAACGTTACAAAGTCTTATAAAAAGACACTCAAATTGTTTCTTTCATTAAGCCCTAACGGGCCAGTAGCTTCCAGGGCTGATATCCACAAGGACTCCTTTTGCAACAAGACCTGGTGACGATCCCTCCCATCCTGTCTAGGGTTAACCCTCTCCAGTCCAAGGAATCTAATCTGTCTGGTATTGCCTCCATGCTCCCAGCATATGTGGTCTTTTTAGTGTGGGATTCCTTTTCCTGTTTTTATGGAGTACATGTGCTCCTTATACCTTTTCCACAAGGGATGTTATGTCTTCCCCACATAAAAACGCTTACATGGACACACTATGGCATACACGACATAATTAGATTTGCAAGTAATGAAATCACGGACATAGCAATCCTTGCCTCCTAACTGAGTATATGCCACATTCATAAACTGCGAACAATAGTTGCATTGGCCGCATTTATGGTTACCCTGTGGCAACGAAGCTGGTAACCAATTGGACTGTTTATCCTGCTGAACACCCTTATTTAAAACATCACCCAGGGTACTATTCCTCCTATATGTGATGCAGGGTTTGCTGGATGCAATCTCACCTAGGTCAGGATCGTTCTCCAACAGGGGCCAGAGTCGGCACATGGCAGCTCTAATCGTGTCATTTAAAGGGGAGTTTTGGAATACAAAAGTAAAACGTTTTTCACCTTGTCTCTCCTTTTTCCTACTAGGACATAATAGAATGGATCTGTCCTGATTGGATGCTCTATTATAGGCATCCTTCATCATTTGTTTAGGGTACCCTCTGGGCGCAAGTCTCCTCTCCAGATTGCCAACCCGGACCCTAAACGGGCCTGGCCTGTATTGGCCCAATTCAGTTCACTTATCTGATACCAGGCTGGAGTTTAACTTAGATCTTTTAGGCTATGGTGTCCTGTATACTTATTATTTATTTATAAAATAGGTTATAAATAGATATGGTTGGGATTGTTTTATGATTCCCTTTTCTGGCTGAGCCAGACTCTATCAGCAGAGACTCTTTGGCAGCATTGGAAGGTAAGTATGGACCCTGTTCTTGCTAAGCGACCCATTGGCACCCCACAATTATGTTGCAGAGGTGCCGATTGGACACCTGACTGGTTCAGCAACTGTCATTCAAACCATTCAATATAATTACAAGGTGGTGTAAGGTATTAATGACTGCCACTGGTCTATCGCTAGTGTCAGTCATTAGCTTTGGGGTCGGCTACACATAGTAGCCGACCTCAATGGCTCAGCTCCTGAGTCCGCTCAATTCATCCCTTGACGTCAGCCGACTTATATTTATGTATTGTTGACGTAAAAGACATCATCAAAACATTTATTGCTACCCCTGCAAACACCTCGATATCCAGTCCCCATCCCACCACTTTTGGGTGGGGCTACATAAACGTTTCAACCTACATTTTCACAATAGATAAATACAGGCTATTGTTTCCTGATATCAGACATCTCTGACTCTGCTGTTCTTTGATGGCATAAAAGAGGGAAATCACTAGCCCTGATGTCCACATGCTTATCCTCTTATCACACTGCTTCCTATATTATAAGGTGATGGCTTTATGGTTACTGCTCCTTTAAGAGGATGCTCTCTAATAACACTTTAATTCAATCAGACAGAAGCATCAGTGCCTTAGGATGGATGACCTATTCACTCTTTTGATTATGGTACAAAGAAATCCTTCCTGGGGGCGGTGGTGGTGGGGTGGTCTGCTATTTACAGTCTACATCTGTTGGGAGAGACGGAAGATTATCCAAGTATCCAACCTCAGCTCATCTGTTCCTGTCTGAACATTTATTGGGAAATACTAAAACTACTGATTTCTTTAAATTTGTAAAAAATTTAAAATTGCATTTATTTTGTTTAGCACTTTAAATCATGATCTGTGGTTTCCTATAATGCAGGTAATGGATCCTATGGCACAATCTTAATTCAATGAATGCAAAAGGTAATTGGAAGTCTTCTTGATCCATTTGGCACTGGTATTCAGTCCAATAAAAAAAAAAGAATGAGTAGGAAATAAGTTTTCAGTATAGAATGAATGGATAAGAGTTCAGATTCTTGCATTTTCCATATAGAATGCTGCCTTAGATATTTCTATATACCGGTTAATCCTACCCATTCAGGCCTGGACCCCACAAGACCTGTGAAGGGGTTATGTGGTATACAGTATGTACCAAGAAATTAGCAGCCGATCCTGAGCGCTGTCTGGTGCGGCCTCCGTGGATTGGACTCGTTTCTCCAGCATATCCCACAGACGATCCATTGGATTGAGATCTGGAGATTTTGAAGTTCCCACCTTAATCTCCTTGTCTTGTTCCTCATACCTGACTAATGTCTGCAGTGTGGCCCCCAGGGCATTATCTTATTAATAGAGGCCGCTGCCATGAAGAGGAGGCCTTGGCCTGTACAATGAATCAGTAGATTGATCCGTATGATGCCAGGACACAAGGTCCCTAGCAGAACATTGGCCATCACACTGCCCCCGCCGGCTTGTCTTCTTCCCATAGTGCATCCTGGTGCCATCTCCTGTCCAGGTACTTGACACCCATGGTTACCCACATGATGGGAAATATGATTTGTCAAACCAGGTCAACTTCTTCCATTGCTTCATGATAATTCTGATGCCCATGTGCCCGTTGTAGACCCTTTCCTTGGTGGCCAGGGGTCAGTATAGGTCATAGTCCCACACTTATTAATCTGTGATGCCTTTTGTGTCCAGACACCTTTCTATCATAGGTAGGAGGAACCTTTTACTTTCTCAACACTTTGCTTTTATAGCAGTGGGTGAATAGAAAGCCTCCCCCTGCACACACATCAGTGACTCCTTGAGTTCCCATGAACCTTTCTCAAGTTTACAAGTTGTCTTTTCCTCGAGCACCCACACAGCCGGCCATTTTTTGAGATGCTTTGTATATGGTGACTTGTGTACTGTGATGTTGTGGCGTTATTTCAGTAGTATACAGTGGGATGGTGTTTATTACATGTAAAGTATATGGTGATGTTTTGCTGCGTTGTCTCGTATATGGTCACATTTATCGCTGTTATAGTCTGGCATTTTGTTGCTTTGTCAAGGCCTTTACTAAGCGCTGGAGGGTGTGAAATGGACGTAGGCCAGTAAAGGAGCGCTCCTCGTTTGTCCTGCTATGCGTTTTATGCAGTAAGGGTGCGTTCACACCTACAGGATCTGCAGCAGATCTGCAGCAGATTTGATGCTGTGTTCAGTTATTTAAATGAAATCTGCTGCAGAAAATCAGCTGCAGATCCTGTAGGTGTGAACGCACCATAAAGGTGTATTCATGGTGAGTGCCGCAAGCACTTTCTTCTTTTATTATTTCTATGGACTATATGCACAGCTGAGCACCACCAACACCAAAAAATCTGTTGTGGGACACCTTACTTAAACTGCTGGGTCCTGTATTGCCGGTGTTATAGTATCCTGAGGTTTCTACATTTTGATGTGTAGTCACTACTATATGGTGCCTTTTTGCAGCATTGTAGTACTTTGTGCTAGTATTTTGTTGTATGGTGATATTCTGGTATGTCCCACTACATGTTCTCTTTTTCTTCTTACAACTTGGTAAAAGTGTCTCACTCTAGTGTCACAGGATAGGACAGGAGGCCGCGGTTCTTTACTCCAACCACTAGATGTCAAACTCACACAGAACAGCTGCAGATAACACTAGGTCTAGCTACACAAACTCAAGACTGGACCTGCAGTAGAGCACAGTGCCAGAAAGCCGTTCTTTACTGAAAGACGCTCAGCTTCATAGGATGGACACTACAAGCCAGCTCCACCCAGACCTGGGAGACCTGGGACTCGTCCTACCCCAGTAGAATGAAAACCCGACACTGTGGGGCAGAAGGCGATAAAGTGAGATAACTGAGACTTATTCATACGTGTGTACGATAATATTCTTCTTCAACACTCTAGAGACACAACCACATCCCAGCAGAGTATATAGTACATTAGGCAAGGGCCCTCCTATCAGGTCCCTGACACCTGTTACTTTACCGTTTCTTCTATCAATTCACCTAACTATTTTGCACTAAGAAACGTTTTTCAAGTAAAGTTATAAAGTTGCTTACAGTGAGACTCTGTCGTCCTTGCCGTCTCACTTGCACCTACACTCCGCATCTCACCTTAGTCCTAACCAAGGTCCGGCTGCCATGTGTCCAGGGGTTAGTGTTGCGGCTCCTGGCCACCATAACAAGTAGCCTCCAAAACACCAGAACCCACCAGCAGGCCCAACATCCGTACCAGCAACCAGGACCACAGCAAGTATTGTTATGGGGCAGAGCACATCAGTGCCCATTAGAACTGAAGAATGGATACCCGACCTGTCCTTTATCCACAATGTCCCCTCAATATAACATACCACAAAGTTTGTATAAGTTTACTTTTTTTTTTTGTTGCTAAAAAGTGATAGCTAAGATAAGGAAGCTAATAGAAAGCAATCCACTAGTCGTATCAGTAAAATCAGGCTAGGGATAGGAGAATTACAGCGGAATCTATAGCTCGTTCATTATCTCTGAATAGCTCCTGAAAGAAGTTTATACTCATTGTTGTGCGTGGCTGGAAGCGTTGTATTTTACATTTTATTATGGCTGCTCGGCTCATTAATAACTGCCAGATTGATTAAACTATTGGAGGTGGCAGCAGCTATTGTAAATTAGAGGAACGTGCCCAGGTAGATTAGTCATCCCCCAGATGTGCTCGGAATAAACCATTGCCGGATAAATGGTCTTTTTAGTGATTTTCTATTAAATATGCTCCATTAATGATCTTTGTTTTATGTAGCTGCGGGTGAGGTGATAGGAAATGGCGTGGAGCGAATACGTTATTGCAAACCCTATAGCTACCGCGCGTTGTGTAGACTCGGAGATGAATGTATGTATAAATCACAAGTAGGGAACTTTTGGCGTTTGAAGTGAATTCTCTACAGGGGTTTAAGGCTTCAAACTCTGGCGTAGTTCTCCTTCGATTGATGTCTGATATGCATCAGAAGAGGGGACAAGCGGTGGAGCTGGGAAGCTTATCCTCTGAAGACGGTCAGTCAAAAATGATGGAGGAGATCATTTCGCCTGACACTGTATCATGCCATGATGCCGTCATATTCCATAGCAATGTGCTTAGAATGTAACCTCTCCGATGCTGGGCTCTGGGCACCATGGTATTATTTAATGACATTGCGTGGCACCACCATGGGTTGTATAGCAGTTGTATTTATTGATATTGTGTGGAACCACCATGGCTCTGTTTCGTGAATAAATTTTCGCATCAGGCCCCTCTACGCCGAATGCTCTGCTTGTGATTACTGAAGGCTGAAAAAGTTGGATGTAGCCCTCGGGAGTCCTGGAAACCATCAAAACATGGATATGCCCAATGGCTGTATCCATGTTTTCCAGACAGCAAGCCATAGGGTTGCATCCAACTTCTTCAGCCACCAGTAATCAAATGCTGAGAGTTCGGGTTCAGACAAACCTGCACGTTCTTGAGTTCACTCATCTGTAGTAGGCTGTCAGGTAGGGGTCTGGGAAGACAACAGACGAGTGCAGCCCTGCCACTGGCACCCGCCCCAGCTGGCCCTACCTACTTGCCACAACAGTTTTAGATAACTGCGGACAACTGGGCGACGTTCCCTATGCTGTAACAAGTGCAACACAAAACAAGAAAAGACAGACTAACACAATAATAGCAAAGTCAGTGCTCAGGGTCAGCAACAAATGGGCAGTAAGGTACAAAATCAGAATCCAGAAAGCGAGGTCGAGGTCACAGAATGCAGAGGTCAGGATCACTAGGTAACACGGTCGGGAGATTGCTAGGAACTAGGCGCTATCACAGGCAAGGGGGAAATGCTGGGGACAGAAACTTATAGTGAGCAGAAGGCTAAGGGCTGAAAGGTAACTGGCCAGGTCAGCTGTCTGTCACTGTGCCCTTACACATAACACCTGATGCCGATCGGCCGGGGACCTCGGCTACAATCAACACAAATGAAGTGCAGCAGGCCGGCTGCCAGGGACGCCGACGGTGCGCCGACGGTGCGCCCCCAACAACCAGCCCTGCTGACAACTAAGGATGCTGGCGGCATCTCCGGAAGAGCAGAGCGGCTGCTAGGGACACTGTCGGCGCGCCCCTAGCAATCGGCCCTGCCTGCAGTGAGGGGCGCCGTCGGCATCTCTGACAGCGGACACGGGCGACCCACTTCCTAACATAGGCACTAGTCCTGAAACAACCTAAATGGCCCCCAGAGGGTAATACTTGTAGCAATGAGATACTCACAATACTTAAGTTGCGATGTCCACTGCATGATGCAGGTATTGGAATAGGTGCGTGACGTGATAACTACAATGGCTCTGGGCCTGGCCTGAAGCTCTTCCAGTCTCAGATATGTTATGATGTTTCAAAAAATGAATGGATAAACTGTTCCCATTTTACAGTCAGTTTTATAGTCCTATACAAAGGCTGATCTCTGGTTGTGCTTTTACTAGAAGGACAGCTGTACTTTGTAACATAACCTGGCTCTGAGTATTCAGTTCCCCTACAGCGCCACCACAGGTGAAATGAAGTATTTCGGTTCTTTTCACGGTTCTTTAGAAATTAAGTTACTATAGAATGAACATATTGGCTAATTGTCAGGAGGGGGAGGCAGGGACCAGACACGGCAGTCAAGCCAGAGGTCAGGTAACAAAGTCAAGCAAGCAGAGGGATTAGGTACGGGCATCGCAGGAATAGACAGGGGAGCTGGGACCAGGGTATGAACCTAAATAGGCAGCAGGGAAAGACTGGCTTCAGCTTTCATTTATTAGGATCAAGAGCCCCGTCCGAATCCCCATTGGACCGACGCTCTGACCCTCCAGTTTCCAGACAGGCAGAGAGGAACATCAATCAACCAGACTTGTTCAGCTGCGGCAATCAAGACTGGGAGAGTTCAGTGGTAACCCTTGTATTGCCGGAAGCTGAGAAGCAATCAGTCGTGTCACACAGAAGCAAAAACCAGGTCCAGTTCACACCAGGTTACTGCACATTCTTGACAGTAATTCAGAGAAAGAGTGGCTTCACACTACGGAATTCTCGCGGATAAACTCCGCGGAATTCCGCCGGCTGTCCGCGCGCCTTTCCGCCGGCTCCATAGACACCATTCTATGGGCTGGCGTATTCCGCTATCCGCCGAAAGAAGTGACATGTCAGTTCTTTCGGCGGATAGCGGAATACGCCGGCCCATAGAATGGTGTCTATGGAGCCGGCGGAAAGATGCGCGGCCATGCGCGCGGACAGCCGACGAAATTCCGCTGAGTTTATCCGCGAGAATTCCGTAGTGTGAACCCACCCAAAAAGAGAAACACTTTTTAGGTGCTCTCTCTTCTGGCTCAAGGTTACAGTTAGAGATGAGCGAGCCGGGACAAGGTTTGGGTCTGTAAGATCCCAAACCCATTGGCATTTGAATCCCGCTGTCTTTCCGATCCATGGGGAGTCCCACCTGGAAAACATAGATACAGCCTCGGTCATAGAATTTATCTCTGTTTTCCAGGTGGGATGTCTCCACCTTCCCTAAGGACCAGGAAGACAGCAGGATTCAAATGCCGATGGTTCGGGTTCATATGAACCTGAACCTTGGCCCGGTTTGCTCATCTCTAGTTAAAGGCCATGACTAAAGAAAACTTTTTTGTATTTTTTCCTAACCACACGACCCCTTTAGGCTATGCTCCCACCACAGGATTTTGGGGTAAAACGACAACTGCAATGTTCACGATCATCTCATAGTGGAAACATTGCCTCAAACAGATTCTATAGTTTTAAACTCTCGTTCCAACAATCCTTCCCTATCCAACCTCACGTCCTCATATTGAGTACAAAGTGACTTTCCGTCTACCTCTACTGTCTCGGCAAGTTTATGCTATCCTTTAAATACATCTTTGTTGCAAAAAAACACAGTATAATTGTGTTTCTTTTGTATGCTTTAGGAAGTGTCAGGAAGAGTTGTATGCATTGTGAGGCTCGGTTTACATTCTATTATTCAATTGTCAGAATATCAAGAAACTTTTTCTTTGTGCCAAACTCTGGAAGACCGATGAGAAATCAGGCTGCTGTGCGGAGCCTCATTCTAAGGCTGAAAGAGAAATATAATTTCTCTAGTTTTTATTCTTCTCCCATGGAACGTAGTTAAAAATAATACCACAAAAAAACATCAGCTATTCTCAGGATGAGCAGTCAACAAGACGGCATCAATATTTATAGCTGGCAGCCACTGTTGGCCATACTCCGGTTCTAGCAGTCATGCAATGGGCACTGCGTATTTTAACCCTTCTTTGGGCTTTTTCGTTGCCCCTATTCCAAGAGCTACAACTTTTTACTTAGTTATATGATGGCTGTCTATTGCAAGATGATGTAAGTTGTAGTTTTTTTGTGTAGTTGTAGTGCTATAGCGTCCAGATTTCCTACTAATTTTCCTAAGAAGCATACGAATCTTTTGAAGGATCACCACAAGGTGGCTTATGGATTAGTACTGTGTATTAGTGATGAGTGATGAGTGAAATATTTGAATATTCGATTTTCGTACGAATATCTCCCTGATATTCGACTATTTGATCGAATATTCGATCCCATTTAAGTCTAGGGGAACAAGTATTCGATTATTGAAAAACATCTATTCGACCACTTGGAGGTACACCAAGTCCACAATGACACCTAAGGGAAAGGGGATTTGAACGCTTATCAAATATTTATCGAATATTCGGCGTACTATTCGATACTATCGAATACCTTACTATTCGATTGAATATCTATTCGCTCATCACTACTGTGTATACTGTTATGTCTGTGAATTTTCAGGCCTCATCGCAGTTCTTTGCCCATATAGTACTGCAGAAACTGCACTTTTGGCCATGATTCAGTGCCTGAATTGTATGTTTTCTTTGTACTAGTCATCTTTGTCTGATTCCAGTCAGAACTCTGTCTGATTCGAGTACTTGCTGTCTAGTGATTGACAGGTTCACCACCACACCCGCCTGGTTTCGTCGGCTAGCCTTAGGGTATGTTTACACATTTTTTTTTTTTTTTTTTGCATTAACACCACATTGTACACTACCTTCACCGTCCATTGCAGAGCAGCTGCATGCAGGACATGAAGGTCGTCAACTGCCACTTCAACACCAATGTTCTTTTCTGCAGCCTTCATGCAAATGTGCAGGCAAGGCATTAAGAGGCCATTGCCTGCCTCCATCCTCGTTGTCCCCTACCGCCAGATGTAGCGCTGCACACTGTCTGTAATTATCCCATCGTTTGCCGTCATGCCACACGCTGTCCCTGCTGTGCTGTACAAGTGTGCTGTGATGAGCTCTCTCTGGTGGCCGTACACTCTGTTCCTGCTGTGCATGTGACCTGTGAATTCTTCTTCATGGAAAAATAAGACATCCCCTGAAAATAAGACCTAGAGCATCTTTGAGAGAAAAAAATAATCTGAGGAAATTAGGATAAGCATAAGCTGTATACCTCCTTCTCAATGAAAACTTGTGTAAATGTGTATGTGGCGATGCATACAGGCACTTACCTCCAGCTGGTAACCATTCATTGGGCTGGGGCTGTGTATGCAGCCACCCCAGGAAATTCAAGGGCAGGGACCATGCAGTTAACAGGGGTCACTGCACCTGTGTTGGATTTTTGAGCATAATCTATTCTAAACAAATAGCATTATTCCCATAAGAGGTCACATTTCTTCTACGACAGTCTCTTATGTTGTCCAACATGTTTGCCCTGTATCTGTCATTTCATTCAGGCTGTCAGTGATCATCACGTCTGGTGAATCATCTGGGACCTTAGATGCCCCTTGGAGTCCCATCTGACTAATATGTATTCATAAGAATGACGTGAGTCTTGGGGGCATCCGAGGCTCTGCTGTTTACATCTAACTCTAAGAACACAATTAGCCTAATGTTTCCTTCCCCAACCTCCAGATTATTACAGGTATACTGATCTTCCAATTAATCTATTTTCGAGACATCCAGACAAAATTTATCATCATCTCTTCTGTGGTCACTTTGTTGTAAAACACTTCGTTCCAATGCCGCAAACACTGACATTTCAAAGTTTTTTCCTTTTCATTCAAAAAAGTTTCAAATGTCAATGTCAAGTGCAAATAAAATAAAGCCCAGCTTAGAGGTGGTAAATTGACCGTCTTGGACTTATCCTTGAAATGCCAGTCAAATGATAGCATTAACCACATGACTTTGCCTTTCTTTGCCCCGTGCTCTAGATATTAGATGATAATCTCGCTTGGACTGGGTTACTGCTCACATTCTTCTCTTTGCTTTATATTGTGCTTCTTGGAAATTCAATATAAAAAATCAATACAAAAAAATCATTACAAAAATGACTGATTTAAAAAATATATATTTTCTCATTTATTTTCCTGGCAGCTCACAGTAATGCCCTAAATGTACCAAGACCAGAAAGTGTGACGTGGTCAAAAAAAAAGTCTAGCAAAACTAGCAATCTGGGATTTTTGCGAAAACCTTTTGAAAAAGCTTGCCATATACATTATAAACATATCAGCTTAACCAAACAGCTCATTCTCTAATGTGTTTGGTGTTTTTTGGACTCTCTCCTGACACTAGGTGGCTCCCTTCCTTTAAAAATGTTGTCCACTGCCTGTTGTCAGAGGATTTCTGTCTCTAGTAACAGCTAGATCAAGACAATTTGGAGGAATTTGAGGGTGGGCCTTAGCATGTGCTCTGTACAGGAGAGAGAAAGAAATAGCCTAAGAAAACCTGGGCTGTATAACTAAAAAAACACGAGAAACTATTATATTACTGAAATAGTAGTTAATGCTTGGGGAAAACTTTCAGCAGATGTGTTTGGTCCTTAGTAAATAAATGTTACTCTTCCTGATATAATTATATATCTATCATAAGATAAAAATAAAGGAAATAATATGAAGGTAGAGTTGAAGACTAGGTGATCTTTTTCTGCTGATAATCTATGTTTTTGCCTAAATGCTGTCAGTCTGTCTGCTGAGAATGATCCACAAAGGTAAATCAGGGCTTTCCCTTCTTATCTTTCACCAATAAATAAGTTTTAGTGCAGATGTCTCCTATTTGAAAGGGATTACCCAATTTAGTATTACTTGTCCACAGGATAGGGGGCAAGTATGAGACTGGCCCAGCCGAACCCTCCCTTACCAGTATACCTACACTATATGGTCACAGTGCTGCAGAGTAATTTGCCCCCCCCCCCATAGTTACTGCTGCTGTTTCTTAAATGGTTACTGACACAATACCCTGCAACTCCTCTTCTCCCTTCCACATGCCATCTATAATTTTGTACTAAAAAATATATGTAGAGTTGCCAAACGGCACTGTGTGGCTCAAGGCTCAAATAGGGTGCTCTGCCCCACGGTTCCAGACCCAGGTCCCGAAGGTAACTCAAAAAAGAAGGCAAGAGGCGGCACTCCAAGATTATAGTGAATAAAACGTGGTTTAAATTTATTCACCCAGTATGCAACGTTTCAATCTACTCAATGAGATCTTTGTCAAGCTCATTGCTTGACAAAGATCTCATTGAGTAGATTGAAACGTTGCATACTGGGTGAATAAATTTAAACCACGTTTTATTCACTATAATCTTGGAGTGCCGCCTCTTGCCTTCTTTTATAATTTTGTACTATATAGATGATCTCCCAACACAGCCTGTCCGGTGCATTTTTGCTAGCACTATATCATGGCATAGTAGTAACGACTGGGTGTTGTGCTGGGATAGGCAACTATAAGAAGGAATAACTGACAAGCTCCGCTCTGGTTCAGTATTACAGCGTTTCCCAACCGGGGTGCCGCAGCACACTGGTGTGTCGGGAGAACCCGCCAGGGGTGCCGCGGGATCCCGGTGGGAAATGTGCGCTGTCTCTTTAAGCATTCCGAGAAGCTGCGGCCGCGCAGCTTCTCGGGATGCACAGATCACTTTCATGTTCCGCCCGCACTATGAGCGGGCGGAACATTAAAGTAAGCAGAATATAGGAGCAGGAAGTGTCGGCATCCTGCTCCTATATTCACTCCCATAGGCCGCCGGCACTTCATGCCAGCAGCCTATGGGAGGCCAGGACGTGACCTCTCACGCCTGCCGGAAGTCCCGTCCCCGCGGCTCGCAAGATGGAGTCCGAAGAGGAGGAAGAGAGCTGCTTCCTGCAGCCACAGTGCGGATTGGATGAGAAGGATGTTTGTTTGTTTTTAGGGGCAGAACAGGGGGCATTATTAGTTCATGGGGGGAACCTCTGGGGCATTATTAGTTTATGGGGGCACCTCTGGGGAGATTAGTAGTTCATGGGGGCACCTCTGGGGGCATTATTAGTTCATGGGGGGCACCTCGGGGGCATTATTAGTATATGGGGGCAGCTCTGGGGGCATTATTAGTTCATGGGGCACCTCTGGGGGCATTATTAGTTCATAGGGGGCACCTCTGGGGGCATTATTAGTTCATAGGGGGCACCTCTGGGGATATTATTAGTTCATAGGGGGCACCTCTGGGGGCATCATTAGTGTATGGGGGCACCTCTGGGGGCATTATTAGTTATGGGGGCACCTCTGGGTGCATTATTAGTTCATAGGTGGCACCTCTGGGGGCATCACTAGTGTATGGGGGCATCTCTGGGGGCATTATTAGTTATGGGGGCACCTCTGGGTGCATTATTAGTTCATAGGGGGCACCTCTGGAGGCATTATTAGTTCATGGGGTCACCTCTGGGGCATTATTTGTTCATAGGGGGCACCTCTGGGGGCATTATTAGTATATGGGGGCACCTCTGGGGGCATTATTAGTTATGGGGGCACCTCTGGGTGCATTATTAGTTCATAGGGGGCACCTCTGGGGGCATTATTAGTATATGGGGGCACCTCTGGGGGCATTATTAGTTCATGGGGGCACCTCTGGGGCATTATTAGTTCATAGGGGGCACCTCTGGGGGCATTATTAGTATATGGGGGCACCTCTGGGGGCATTATTAGTTCATGGGGGCACCTCTGGGGGCATTATTAGTTCATGGGGGCACATCTGGAGGTATTATTAGCTCATGGGGGCACCTCTGGGGGCATTATTAGTATATGGAGGCCACCTCTGGGACATTATTAGTATATGGGGACACCTCTGGGGGCATTATTAGTTCATGGGGCACCTCTGGGGGCATTATTAGTTCATGGGGCACCTCTGGGGGCATTATTAGTTCATGGGGCACCTCTGGGGGCATTATTAGTTAATGGGGGCACCTTTGGGGGCATTATTAGTTCATGGGGGCACCTCTGTGGGCATTATTAGTTCATGGGGGCACCTCGGGGGCATTAGTAGTATATGGGGGCACCTCTGGGGGCATTAGTAGTTCATGGGGGCACCTCTGGGGGAATTATTAGTTCATAGGGGGCACCTCTGGGGATATTGTTAGTTCATAGGGGGCACCTCTGGGGGCATTATTAGTTCATCGGGGCACCTCTGGAGGCATTATTAGCTCATGGGGGCACCTCTGGGGGCATTATTAGTATATGGAGGCCACCCCTGGGGCATTATTAGTATATGGGGGCACCTCTGCGGGCATTATTAGCTCATGGGGCACCTCTGGGGGCATTATTAGTATATGGAGGCTACCCCTGGGGCATTATTAGTATATGGGGGCACCTCTGGGGGCATTATTAGTTCATGGGGGCACCTCTGGGGGCATTATTAGTTCATGGGGGCACCTCTGGGGGTATTATTAGCTCATGGGGGAACCATTAGCTCATGGGGGCACCTCTGGGGGCATTATTAGTATATGGGGGCACCTCTGGCGGCATTATTAGTTTATGGGGGCACCTCTGGGGCATTATTAGTTTATGGGGGCACCTCTGGGGGCATTATTAGTTTATGGGGGCACAGCAGGGAATCCTACATACAGGGGGCACAGCAGGGGATCCTACATACAGGGGGCATCCCACATTCCTACTCGCTTTACTGCACATAACACCAAACAGCGCAGTTACTTTGGGAGCCGACAGGAGGGAGAAGGGGAAGGAAGTTGCTAGAAATCTGCGGAGCCTAAATTGTTTGTCTCGCAGGTTCTGAAGAGATGAAAAGTAGCTGGAAGAAATCATCATGGAGGTCTGGGCCGGATGGAGAGGAAAAGGGAAAGTGACTCCTCAGATCAAAGAAGACGTCACCTGTGAGTCACTGTATGACGGTTTTCTTATTTTGTAGAACATTATTTAGTAGGGGCGCCCCGATGAAATTTTTTTTTCCACGGTGTGCCCCGAGGTGGAAAAGGTTGGGAAGTACTGCAGTATTAGAAAAGCACAGCTACTTTCTTGCAAAAACAGCGCGACCCTTGTCCTCGGGTTGTGTGTGTTATTGCAATTCAGCTCCATTCACTTCAACGGAACTGAGCTGCAATACCACTCCCAAACTGAGGAAAAGAGTGGTGCTGTTTCTGGAAGCAAGCGGCAATATTTTCCTAAACCTGCATAAGTTTTGCTATGGAACCAATGATTTCTTTCCACATCCTTGACAGATATGTTATTACACAGAAGAAACAACAATGGCGTCAGACATCACGATGGGAATTCACGTAAAGAATTCTGTTTTTCTACTGATTTTCCCTTTAATTCAAATGTTCTCCATAGTTTCACTCCCGTCTTTTCTTTCCTAGTGTAAACATTATTGCTGTAAGTCTACCCGACTGTCAGGACAGCTAAAGAACGGGAGACCCCGACCATAAATCCATCCCTGGTGGAGCTATTATATCCCTGTCTTGTAGGTCATAGGAGACATCAATAATTAAATACTGTAAACAATATTATACTGTACCAGAGGTCATTGCCCTTGAGTCAAGTACATAGTCTTATGTTTGCACTGTAAATTCAGTATGATCACCTTATGGCCTAAGGTTCAGATTTTATGAAATGTTTGCAGAACAGCCACGGGTATACGACTTTACATACTGAAGGTCACCGGGGGGTTTGTAAGTGATTCACGTCTGCAAATGAATAGCTACAATGTTGCGATGTCAAGGATACTGTGTAATGATATTCAAAATGAAAGGTGAACGCCAATGACAGATGCAGGAAACGTTACTATGTATCCAAATCGCTCAGCGGGAGGTTTAGATATGTAATTTGTGTATACAGGGAATACTGTAGAGAAACTCTACATTTAAAGGGGTACGCTGGAAAAAATATTTTAAATCAACTGGTATCAGAAAGTTATATAGATTTGTAATTTACTTCTATTTACAATTTTCCAGTCTTCCAGTACTTATCAGTTGCTGTATGCCCTGCAGGAAGTGGTGGTTTCTTTTCAGTCTGACACAGTGCTCTCTGCTGCCACCTCTGTCCATGTCAGGGACTGTCCAGAGCAGGAGAGGTTTTCTATGGGGATTTGCTACTGCTCTGGACAGTTCCTGACATGGACAGAGGTGGCAGCAGAGTGTGTCAGATTGGAAAGAATACACCCTTTCCTGCAGAACATACAGCAGTTAATAAGTACTGGAAACTTGAGATTTTTAAATAGAAGAAAATTACAAATCTATATAACTTTCTGAAACCAGTTGATTTGAAAGAATAAGATTTTCGCTTGAGTATCCCTTATATATAATATTTTCTCTTTATCTATACAGATGTCTACACAAAGAGATGAGGAATAAAGATGAGCGCTACTTGAGCATGCTCGAGATCGGTCGTTAAGCATTTGAATATCAGTGGCTAATGAAGTTGGATGCATCCCTGGAAAACATGGATACAATCTATCCAGGACTCTATAGGGCTGCATCCAACTTCCTTAGCCACCGATATTCAAATGGCGAATAACCTGTCTTGAGCATGCTGCAGTAGCGTTTATCTCTAGTGAGGAACTACTAAAGTAGTACTTGGGACAAGCTTAAAAAAATCAGAGAGCAGTAGATGGTAGGAATTTAACAATGAAGTGATACTTACCTGTCCCGGTGTTCCTGCAGCAGCACCACCGGTCACAGTCACCCACTAGTCTCTGGTATCTCCCGATTCCTGTGTCATCCCAACACCAGTGAAAAGTTATTACTCTGGTGATGAAGGAAGAAAAATCCTTTGAATAAGATCTATGATGGGCTTCTCAGTATTTGGTGTTAGGATAGTTTAATCTGGATTAAAGGGGCACTTCAGTGGGGGGGGAATATATATATATATATATATATATATATATATATATATATATTTTTTTTTTTCAAATTAACTGGTTTTAGAAAGTCATATAGAATTTTAATTTACTTTTATTTAAAAATCTCAAGTCTTCCCATAATTATCAGCTGCTGTATGTCCTGCAGGAAGTGGTGTATTCTTTTCAGTCTGACACAGTGCTCTCTGCTGCCGCCTCTGTCCATGTCAGGAACTGTCCAGAGCAGAAGAGGTTTTCTATGGGGATTTACTGCTGCTCTGGACAGTTCCTGACATGGACAGAGGTGGCAGCAGAGAGCACTGTGTCAGACTGGAAACAATACACCACTTCCTGCAGGACATACAGCAGCTGATAAGTCCTGGAAGGCTTGAGATTTTTAAATAAAAGTCAATTACAAATCTATATACAGTAACTTTCTGACAACAGTTGATTTGATAGAAAAAGATTTTCGCTGGACAACCACTTTTATTCCAGAAGAAAACAGACAAAGAAAAGTATAAACAGACAAAGAAAAGTATAAGTGCAGGATCACTGTCTACCTAGTTTACTTGAAGTTTGTTACCATGGAGAGTTGTATGTCTGTATACTACATAAAAACATTTCTTTACCTGCAGTTAGTTAAGTTTCTATTCTGAGGTCCTAGAAAAAGTTTGATTTCAGCTCTGGAGTGTAGCTTGGGATCTGATCCAGTATAGCTAAGAATTTCTTTTACACAAATGTCCCCTCTCCCCTTCCCCCACATTCTGAAATAACTCTGCAAAGCTCAAATTCATATATAAAGAATAAAACCCGTTCGTGTTTAAGTCTCTTTGGCAAAAGGAAATTGTCAGACAATCGTCTTCATCTATTCTCTCAATCTTTCCAGCGAGACTGTTAACAGCGGAATCCAAACCGTTGTGTATTACAGCCGTCACTCTTCAGGGACCTCCTTGGGACCCTTATCATGTGCCGTTTGCAGCACCATCTCCCAGCTGTCATGAAAAATTCAGACGTCTTGATGCACTTAAGACGTTCCTGTGTGTCAATTGTGGAGGAAGAGGATGAAGAAGCTTCTGCATCAGCACGATTAGGCCGAGAAAATGTCACTTCATTTACATAAGAAGTTTTACTTCAACCGTGTGTTCATATATATATATATATATATATATATATATATATATATATATATATATATATATATCTGGAGAGAGAGGACTGCAGCAAAATTGACATGCAAATTACAGCCTGTCCACTTGTACTGTACATAGCTGAACCTCTAAGGTTCTCATAATTTTTCTTTACATTTGTAATTTAATTGCTCAGATGCATCTAATATTATATTTTAAGCAATTTCTCAAATAGTCTTGATTAAAAATCTGCTACCGTTCAGTCTCCATGGTAACAGACTACATAATGTAGTCATGGAGTCATTTTACTTTCTAATCAACCCCTGTACAAGCAGTATATAAGACTCTGGGTTTCTGCTTATCACCACTTCTTCCCTGTTCCCGTGATGTGTGTTTCTCAGAAAACCGCTACTACTCTAAACAATCCCAAAAATCGGAGTGGCTTTACCGCTTGAGGCTACTGTACATTGCTTCCTCCCACAGCCACTGCCTGGAGAAGAGCCACACTCCTCTCCTGGCAGTTAACCCCATAGATGGCTTTCTATGGGGAGTACGGAGTGAGATATTCTCCCCTCCATCACTCCTCTGAGCTGTCCGAGCAATTGCACAAGCTCCGAGATATCTTTAGTACTAAAGTGTTACTTGTACTCACGTTTAGACAGTGTCTGACCGACTTCTGCCCCCTGGTATCGTAGAACCCATTCCAGTAGGGTAGCACGAGCCCCAAACTTGGTTATCTGGGTGTAGCTAGGTGTCCCAGTTACCTGCACTGTGGAGTAGGATACGTATACCTTTACGGTAGCTTTGTCCTATTCGGATCAGCTCCAATCTCTTCAGGAGTCTGTCCTGCACTTTCTAGATGTGTTCCTGGCATGTGCTAGGGTGTTCCTTGGTGACTACTCTCCCTTACTTGTGCTTAGCACGGCATAGTGTAGGTAGTAGTTGCTTTCAAAGAAATATGGGTCTCTTGCTGCATCTGTTCATACTGAATGCCCTAAAAGAGGTCCTGGCATTAGCCAGGCCCGGGCTTGGCTTCTGCAGGAGCGGTTTTGTTTAGTTTCCTCTCTCACTGAGAATCTGACTACAACTGAACTAGGGAACCCCCTCCAGATGAAAATATCTAGTGGTAGTGGGTATAGTCTTTGTTTCCTGTCCAATCTATAAGCTCATAAATGTGTATTCAGAGGTTAAAGTGTTCAGTGTTCTGGTTATATGGTCGTAATTTATATCTGAACAGTACGGTACATTGAAAAGAAAAAATCCAATCCATTCACCAAGCTCCTATCACAGGGCCACCAAGGAGGTGTTCAACGAAGGGAAACTTTCTACAGCACCGGTTGTAATATTGAAACACACCTCCTCACAGACGACTTACCGTGAAAATGAAAAATGTCAAACATAGACGACTACGAAACAACAGAAAAGATTTATTACTATGTAAATCCATTATTACATTCTGGCTTTTTAAAATCAAACCATACTGGTAGCCGACCGCTGCGACTGTGGATCTAAAGGCTGATTCATACCGGTAATTGCCGTCACAGAATATTATACTAGATTGCTTTGTGGTAGAACACTTTTCTATACAAAGAAGGGATTTCAGATTTATTTTTCATTTTTTATTTTCTTTATTTTTTTTGTATTATTTTAACTCTTGTGTTTTTGTAGTGACAGAAGAGCACAAGAAGAATTGAAAAATGTGCTTTGTCTGACAAGGGGGCATAGCTTATCTGAAAGGGGCCGAGACAATGGAAGAGACAACAAGTACGCTGGACGGGCAACAACAAGACAATCTCTTTATCTGTTCTGTATGATTCTCCTCTAGTTGGTGGTACCCGAAGCCTATTTGAATTGCATAAGTAGCCCTGCTCCTCTAAAATGGTACATTTATACAGGATGTGCTATCACAAGAAAGTTTGCTATATTTCCCAGCATACTTAAAAGCATGGTGTAGACAGTAGGGCGCATCACCTGACCTCCTCAGCCACCATTTGGATAGTTCCTGTTCTTGTGATAAATCATCCCCAAAGTCTTAAGTGCATAAAGCAGATACCAGAACATGGGCCGTTACACGAGGAGAGCTGAACATAAAAGTAGAAGACCATCAACTCAGCCACAGAGCTGGAATCTACACCACTGTGCAAAGATGAACGGGAAGAACACGGCCAGAGCCCTACAGAAAAACCTCCATCGGGCAGTGGCGTAGCTACCATAGAGGCAGGAAAGGCGGTTGCTATGGGGCCCGTGGAGGGAGGGGGCCCAGGGAAGATAAGAGCCTCCTGTGTCCTTTTGCTTAACCCCTTATTTACTGCAGTGTGTAAGTGACCTAGTGTTCTCTAACATGCTACAAAACAAAAAAAGGGTTAATACAAAAGACAATTAGCTCTCTGTCTGACTACCCTGATAACCTCTGACCTCTGTTCTCTAAGTTCCTGCAGAGGTCAGGGGTTATCAGTGCAGGAGTAGAAAGGAGAGAGCTAATTGTCTTCTATATTAAGCCTTTTTTGTGTTGTAGCATGTAAGAACACTGGGTCACTTACACACTGCAGTAAATAAAGGGTTAAGCAAAAGGTAGTCTGCTCCTGCACCTATGTATATAACCATAGGATTCTTCATCTGGCCAAAAGAGAATTTTTTTTTTGGCCACATCACCGAGTATTAGGGATGGTCCGAAACTGCCGAGGTTCGGGTTTGTATGAACCCAAACGCTCTGCATCAGATTCCCGCTGTCTGCCCGCTCCGTGCAGCGGGTGGATACAGCGGGAGGACCGCCTGGAAAACTGGGATACAGCCTATGGCTATGGCTGTATCCCAGTTTTTCAGGCGGTCCTCCCACTGTATCCACCCTCTCCACGCAGACATCGGGAATCATTACCGAGAGTTCGGGTTCGGACCATCCCTACCGAGTATGTGTGTATGTATGTATATATACATGTATATAGTGTGTAGGGGAGGTTTTTTGCTATGGGGCCCCTATGAATCCTAGCTACGCCCCTGCCCTCGGGCAATAGGTGTACATGATAAATTGTCACATGGACTTAGTCTACCTTTCCACTCATGCATTCGGAATGGGTTCTCAATGCTGCAAAAACCACCCCACCCCACGTTCACCCCCAATAGCCAATAATCCCAGCAACATTGCGCATGGTTCTGAACACTGTGGCATGGTTTCCACCGTGTTCAGAACACATTTTGAAGGCATATGTAGAAACATAGAATTAGACCAGAACCCTTGCTGATCTGCTGATTGAAGGGGCCCCAGCACAAGCACCTATCAGTTTCAGAAGTAGCAAGAACAAATGGTCCATTCACCTTTAGATGACTGGAGATTATCTTTCAAACTCCATAAATCGGAGAGAATATCATAAAGACAAGACATGATGGGATCCAACTTTCTCACTTACCATGTCCTAAACCAATATTTGGCTTGGACTGTCCGGACATAATAGGAATTGTAGTTTTGCTGGAGGGTCAGATGTTCCATATCACTTCCTAAACAGAGGAAAAAGATGTCCCTATGATATCCCTGCACTAGCCCTAAAATAAACTATGCACTAAAAAGGAGAAGGCACTAAGACCTAGAAAATACTGAGTTTCAAAACCCCACCCAGACTGGAGACAACAGTAGGGGGAAAGTGGCCATGTTTTTGTAGCGCTGGATAACCCCTTTAAGCTTTTTAATTGAACTGCACCCCAAGCATCCAGACATGAGCAATCAAGATACCAATAGACTTTTGTCTGTCGCTATTTTTTTTCTTTTTAAGAGAAGTCTTCTATGTTTATATCCTTTACAGTGCGACAAGTGATTAGTGAAGTAGTTTTCTTTTTTACATAGATTTTTTTAAATTAAAAATTATTTAATTTATTTAAAATAAAAATGACATTTTTGTACCAGTAAAATGGTTAATTAGATATTTTGGAAGAAAAACTCTTGGAATTTCATACTTAGAATCTGGAGAAAAGCCTTATTGTTTCCTTCCTTCCTCCTCAGGAATAGGATTTATTAGTCCTGATATATTATCCAGTCAGTGTGTTATTTAAAAAACATTTACAGAGAGATTGACGCGAGTCCATGCAGCAATACGTTATAAATAGACCCTGTACAAAGAAACTCAAGCCAGATCCTCTGATGGAAGATATTGATTCCATCATCCCTCCATCGCGAGATGATGAAATAATAATTATGTACACTGTAGATGACTAATGATGCCATAGCCTTCCCATTATTTTTCATTTCCATTTACTTTGGCTGAAAAGTCAATAGTTGGCTGTGATTAACATAGGTGCCGCTTGTTTATGGGCTGAGACTGTAGCTAGAGGTAAGAAATATTGGAATAGCAATGCGAGTTGATCGGAAAACCAAAATCATCCAAATCAACCTTAAGGGCTATAGACACCTTTCTAACGGAATTTATTTTATCGTTCATTTTGTTTCTTAAATGTAGAATTAAAGCGACTTTGTACCCACAATCTGACCCCCCCAAACCACTTGTACCATCAGATATCTGCTTTTAATCCAAGATCTGCCTGGGGTCCGTTTGGCAGGTGATGCAGTTATTGTCATAAAAAAAGTAATTTTAAAATTGCAGCCCTGTGCCCTATGGGCATATCTGTGCTCTAACTTTGCATCACCCCCTCCGTCCCTCCTCACCACCCTCTTCATCATTAGGAATGCTCCTGGAACATTTACTCCTGTTTGAACATTGCACAGGTGCCTTAACAATCCAGCCCATGTGCCGTGCTGACACAGGTGGGGAATAGGAAGCAATCTGCCTGGAGCATTCCTAATGATGAGGAGGGTGGGAAGAAGGGACGGAAAGGGTGGTGCAAAGTTAGAGCACAAATACTCCCGTAGGGCACGGAGCTGCTATTTTAAAAGTAATTTTTTATGACAATAACTGCATCACCTGCCAAACGGACTGCAGGACAGATCTTGGATTAAAAGCAGCTACCCGAAGGTACAAGTGGTTTGGGGGGGTCAGATTATGGGTACAGAGTCGTTTTAAAGGGTTTTTCAAACATAAAACTAACTTGTTCCCTAGCTACAGGATTGGGGACAAGTAAGAGGGGGGGGGGAGTCTGACCTATGTAACCCCCAGCGATCTCTAGATCAGCTGCCGGCTCCTTAGTTTTGAATTCAGCCATAGGTTCGGCATGTGACCTATGTTCTCTATGGAGGCGGTTGGAAAACCTCTTTAAGTTACTGTCTAAATAGTCTTCACTTATTATTTCTACCATTGTCGTCCTGCTGAATCTATGTAAAGGTAGCAATACACATATGATAGTGTTCAATCCAACACGTGTTTGACCAACAGATATCTCTCCTGATATACCAGTACACATTGACGCTTGGCTCAGGTAAATGTTTATGCGTGCAAGATAAAAAGTTGTAGGGTAAGTATCTCCTCAAGAAGAAAAGGATCAGCAAAAAATCCAGCATGCTCAATCCTTCTCTCCCGTGACCGTCCCTGTCTATGAAAGGTCTCTGGTCCACTCCTTTCTCAACAATAGAGAGAGCAGAAGGGAGGTGGAGATAGTTTTAACTACAGACAAGTGTGTGGGGAGAGGATACATGAAGGGCAGCTCACATAGGCTTCTGATAGGGAGAAAAGCAGATACAAGGCAGGATATATGGAGTATGAAGGGAGGCAGAGCACCCATAGCAAACGTCTCTTGATCACATAGATCTCATATCCAGCTTGTGAAAAAAACACTTACATGAGAAAAAAAAAATCGAAATCAAGGATCTGGCTGCAAACTGTAAGGAGGTCTTATATCTTAGTACAGATAGCAGAGGACTCCTTAAGGGCCCTTTTACACAGAAAGATTATCTGACAGATTATCTGCCAAAGATTTGAAGCCAAAACCGGGAACAGACTATAAACAGAGACCAGGCCATAAAGGAAAGCCTGAGATTTCTCCTCTTCTCAAATCCAGTCCTGGCCTTGGCTTCAAATCTTTGGCAGATAATCTGTCAGATAATCTTTCTGTGTAAAAGGGCCCTTAGATCTCTCAATGGGAGCATCAGGGGAACTACATGATAGTAGACAGATGGGTGATTTTAACATTGTAGCAGATTAGAGCAGAAACAGGTGGAGCAGGGATCAATTATTAATGCAAGTAAGGGTCCATTTACACAGAAAGATTATCTGACAGATTATTTGCCAAAGATTTGAAGCCAAAGCCAGGAATGGATTTGAAGAGGATAAATCTCAGGCTTTCCTTTATGACCTGTTCTCTGTTTATAGTCTGTTCCTGGCTTTGGCTTCAAATCTTTGGCAAATAATCTGTCTGATAATTTTTCTGTGTAAATTGATCCTTAAGGTCAAGGTAGGTCAGGAATCCAATAAAATAAATAAATAAACAGGAACATAAGATCATAGAGCCTGCAAAACTGATCAAGGAGTGGCTTGCTTCTATTATCGCTAGAAGAACTCTGTGCAGACACTGAACAAGCAGGGGATGATGGCAGATTGCAGAGCTGCAAAATTGTGAAGAAAAATCATTAAAAGGGTACTCAAGAGAAAATTAATTTCTCTGGTGCCAGAAATCTATACAGAATTGTAAATTCTATTTAAAAAAAATAAAATCTTCCAGTACTTATCAGCTGCTGTATGTCCTGCAGGACGTTGTGTATTCTATCCAGTCTGACACAGTGCTCTCTGTTGCCACCTCTGTCCATGTCAGAAACTGTCCAGAGCAGCAGCAAATCTCCATAGAAAACCTCTCCTGCTCTGCACAGTTCCTGTCATGGACAGAGGTGGCAGCAGAGAGCACTCTGGAAAGAATAAATCACTTCCTGTAAGTCATATAGCAGCTGATAAGTACTGGAAGGCTTAATTAAAAAAATATATATATACATAAGGAAGTATTTTAAAAATCTGTAAATACCCCCACACACACACCCAATAGGAGTATCCCTTTAAATAAAGTTTACAGATGGAAAAACCTCTCCTAAGTACATGTCTTATGTATAGAAAAGAAAGTTTTAACGTTCAGGATAGTTCTATTTTATTTCAGATCCGAGTTGGGTTTTATGTTTAAAAACAATAAATAATTAATTCAATGAATGTAATTTTGGAAGTTGTGAATATGGTAATTACCAGCGCTCTAAGATACATACAAACAAGTCACTGTGTCTATAGTAACTAATAGAAAAGTCCACTGCTGGAATTTTATCAACCCTAGACCATAAATAATTAACCTGAATAACTCCAGAAAAGTCACTTGAAGATGTAAAAAACTCTCTTAAAGCAAAGAAGTAAAAAATTGACTGTGTGTTGCTTCCTCCTGATGCTGATTTTCTTCTGCAAGGTATGAGAGTGGGAGCTTAAAGGAGACCTGTCAGCTCTCCTGTGTGATGTAGTATAGAGAATCTGTCCTGTGTGGTATAATATACAGGATGTGTCCTGTGTGGTGTAGTACAGAGGATGTGTCCTGTGTGGTGTAGTATATAGGATCTGTCGTCTTTCTTGTGTAGTGTAGTAAAGAGGATCAGTGGCACATTATAATCCGCCCACGCCGCTGCGGCCCGCCACTGCACTCTTGTGACCGCAAGCATTATTTCGCTTGCGGTCACAGGAGTCCCCGGCTGCCTCCGACTGATGTGCGGCTGCCGGGGGTGTTTTGTCCTCTCCCCGGCAGCGCGTGCATCACACAGCTCACTGTGCCACCTAAGCCCTGACTTCCGGTATTAAGAGCGCACGTTAGAGACGCTCAGGGCCCAGGCGGCACAGTGAGCTGTGTGATGCGTGCGCTGCCGGGGAGAGGACGAGACACCCCCAGCAGCCGCATCATCAGCCGGAGGCAGCCCGGGACAGGAGCCGAGAGGATTGACGGGGGAACGGATGGCAGGTGAGTTGTGTTTTTTTTTTTATTTACTGACTGCTGTGCAAGGGGGGGGGGCATCTATAAGGGGGGGGGGAAGCAGAGGGGGACCATCTATAAGGGAAGGGAAGCAGAGGGGGACCATCTATAAGGGGGGGGCGGAGCAGAGGGGGACCACCTATAAGGGGGGGGAGCAGAGGGGGACCATCTATAAGGGGGGGGGAAGCAGAGGGGGACCATCTATAAGGGGGGGGGGAAGGAGAGGGGGACCATCTATAAGGGGGAGGGGAGCAGAGGGGGACCATCTATAAGGGGGGGAGCAGAGGGGGACCATCTATAAGGGGGGGGGAGCAGAGGGGGACCATCTATAAGGGGGGGGAGCAGAGGGGGACCATCTATAAAGGGGGGAGCAGAGGGGGACCATCTATAAGGGGGGGGGGAGCAGAGGGGGACCATCTATAAGGGGGGGGGAAGGAGAGGGGGACCATCTATAAGGGGGAGGGGAGCAGAGGGGGACCATCTATAAGGGGGGGAGCAGAGGGGGACCATCTATAAGGGGGGGGGAGCAGAGGGGGACCATCTATAAGGGGGGGAGCAGAGGGGGACCATCTATAAAGGGGGGAGCAGAGGGGGACCATCTATAAGGGGGGGGAGCAGAGGGGGACCATCTATAAGGGGGGGGAGCAGAGGGGGACCATCTATAAGGAGGGGGAACAGAGGGGGACCATCTATAAGTGGGGGAGCAGAGGGGGAACATCTATAAGGGGGGGGGGGAGCAGAGGGGGACCATCTATAAAGGGGAAAAAAGAGGGGGACCATCTATATAGGGAAAAAGAGGGGGACCATCTATAAAGGGAAAACGAGGGGGACCATCTATAAAGGGGGGAAAGAGGGGGACCATCTATAAAGGGGAAAAGAGGGGGACCATCTATAAAGGGGGGAAAGAGGGGGACCATCTATAAAGGGGGGAAAGAGGGGGACCATCTATAAAGGGGAAAAGAGGGGGACCATCTATAAAGGGGAAAAGAGGGGGACCATTTATAAAGGGGGAGAGAGGGGGACCATCTATAAGGGGGGAGAGAGGGGGACCATCTATAAAAGGGGAAAGAGGGGGACCATTTATAAGGTGGGAGAGAGGCGGACCATCTATAAGGGGGGAAAGAGGGGGAACATCTATTAGGGGGAAAGAGGGGGGCCATCTATAAAGGGGGAGAGAGGGGGACCATCTATAAGGGGGGAAGAGGGGGACCATCTATAAGGGGGAAAGAGGGGGACCATCTATAAGGGGGAAAGAGGGGGACCATCTATAAAGAGGGAAAGAGGGGGAGCATCTATAAGGGGGGGAAAGGGGGACCATCTCCTATAGGATTAGCACCCTCCTCTCCTGACATCCTCTGTGGTGCTGGGACCTCCCCTATAGACCAGCACCCTCCTCTCCTGACATCCTCTGTGCTGCTGTGACCTCCCCTATAGATCAGCACCCTCCTCTCCTGACACCCTCTGTGCTGTTGTGACCTCCCCTATAGATCAGCACCCTCCTGTCCTGACATCCTCTGTGCTGCTGGGACCTCCCCTATAAGACCAGCAGCCTCCTCTCCTGACATCCTCTGTGCTGCTGGGAACTCCCCTATAGATCAGCACCCTCCTCTCCTGACATCCTCTGTGTTGCTGTGATGCTGTGACCTCCCCTATAAGACCAGCAGCCTCCTCTACTGACACCCTCTGTGCTGCTGTGACCTCGCCTATAAGATCAGCCCCTCCTCTCCTGACATCCTCTGTGCTGCTTTGACCTCCCCTATAAGATCAGCACCCTCCTCTCCTGACATCCTCTGTGCTGCTTTGACCTCCCCTATAAGATCAGCCCCCTCCTCTCCTGACATCCTCTGTGCTGCTTTGACCTCCCCTATAAGATCAGCACCCTCCTCTCCTCACATCCTCTGTGCTGCTGTGGCCTCCCCTATAAGATCAGCACCCTCCTCTCCTGAACTCCTCTGTGCTGCTGTGACCTCCCCTATGAGATCAGCACCCTCCTCTCCTGACATCCTCTGTGCTCCTTTGACCTCCCCTATAAGATCAGCACCCTTCTCTCCTGACATCCTCTGTGCAGCTGTGACCTCCCCTATAAGATCAGCACCCTCCTCTCCTGACATCCTCTGTGCTGCTGTGACCTCCCCTATAAGATCAGCACCCTCCTCTCCTGACATCATCTGTGCTGCTGTGACCTCCCCTATAAGATCAGCACCCTCCTCTCCTGAACTCCTCTGTGCTGCTTTGACCTCCCCTATAAGATCAGCACACTCCTCTCCTGACATCCTCTGTGCTGCTGTGACCTCCCCTATACGATCTGCCCCCTCCTCTCCTGACATCCTCTGTGCTGCTGTGACCTGGGGGGGGGGGGGCGCAACATCAGGGTGAGTTGGCAATATGTTTATTGGGGGCAGCGGAAGTGGGGTGGGCAATGCTTACTGGGGGTAGCAGCAAGGGACCAAACATTATGTTTATTGGGGTCAGCAGGGAGGGGAGGCAGGCAGTGTTTTTTGGGGACAGCGTGGGGGGGGCAGTAGCGGATCATAATGTGGGCAGATTGACTGGGGGGGGGGGGCCAGGTTGGGTGGACAGCCCAGGGCCCAGGGTACATTTAATCCGCCACTGAAGAGGATGTGTCCTGTGTGGTGTAGTATATAAAGGAGGTGTCCTGTGTGGTGTAGTATATAGAGGAGGTGTCCTGTGTGGTGAAGTATATAGAGGATGTGTCCTGTGTGGTCTAGTATAGAGGACGTGTCCTGTGTGGTCTAGTATAGAAGATGTGTCCTTTGTGGTCTAGTATAAAGGATGTGTCCTGTGTGGTGTAGTACAGAGGATGTGTCCTGTGTGGTGTAGTATAGAAGATGTGTCCTGTGTGGTCTAGTAAAGAGGATGTGTCCTGTGTAGTGTTGTATAGAAGATGTGTCCTGTGTAGTGTTGTATAGAAGATGTGTCCTGTGTGGTGTAGTATAGAGGATGTGTCCTGTGTGGTGTAGTATAGAGGATGTGTCCTGTGTGGTGTAGTATATAGAGGATGTACTGTATCCTGTCTGGTGTAGTATAGAGGATGTTTCCTGTGTGGTGTAGTATAGAGGATGTGTCCTGTGTGGTATAGTAATAAGGATGTGTCCTGTGTGGTCTAGTATAGAGGAGGTGTCCTGTGTGTTGTAGTATATAGAGGATGTCTCCTGTGTGTTGTAGTATAGAGGATATGTCCCCCAGTGTGGTCTAGTATAGAAGATGTGTCCTGTGTGGTCTAGTATAGAGGATGTGTCCTGTGTAGTGTAGTATAGAGGAGGTATCCTGTGTGGTCTAGTATATAGGAGGTGTCCTGTGTGGTCTAGTATAGAGGATGTGTCCTGTGTGGTCTAGTATAGAGGATGTGTCCTGTGGAGTGTAGTATAGAGGAGGTATCCTGTGTGGTATAGTATATAGGAGGTGGCCTGTGTGGTGTAGTATAGAGGATGTGTCCTGTGTGGTGTAGTATAGAGGATGTGTCCTGTGTGGTGTAGTATAGAGGATGTGTCCTGTGTGGTCTAGTATATAGGAGGTGTCCTGTGTGGTCTAGTATAGAGGATGTGTACTGTGTGGTCTAGTATATAGGAGGTGTCCTGTGTGGTCTAGTATAGAGGATGTGTCCTGTGTGGTCTAGTATAGAGAAGGTGTCCTGTGTGGTGTAGTATAGAGGATGTGTCCTGTGTAGTGTAGCATAAAGAATGTGTCCTCCTGTGCGGTGTATGATTGTAAAAAATCAAGTGATACTTAAAGGGGGTTTTTCCATCTCAGCTAATATAGTTACACTTGTAGGACTCATATACATATTTTTTCAAATCCAATCATTTAGCAAAGGTGCCTCCTTCTCCTGATATGCTGCTCTTTTCCTTTCATTGTTGACAGCTCGTTGTCTAGGTTACTGACCACCACTCACTTTTGATCAGGTTGAAGTGCGCTGTAGTTAATTTAACTCCTTCATTCGCAGTAATCTCCATCCAGACGGCTATTATAAATCTATAGGATTGCTGGATGGAGATGACTCACAGTGAGAATGTTACCCCGCTTATCTCCCCAATTTTACTCCTGGTCAGTGGGGGAGTAAGCAGTGTCCCATCAAAACTTTTGACACGTCAGGTGCCTTTTTTATTACAATCACAAAACTTGTAGCTGAAGAAATGTCCACGTCCAATCCTTCATATTCTTCTATGATTCCTGCTATTAGACTTGTCTCGGTTCTGCTTGGAAAGTTGGAGAAAGTCAGAAGGAGTTGATATATCTGCTATTTTTATGTTCGGTGTCAGGAGGATCCAGGTGTTCAGCTTCTTACTGTACTAATTTGTGTCTTCTTATTACAGCATAGGAGCGCAAGATTGTCTGTCTACTGAGATTCATCCCCTAGCCAATTATTGCTATGCAGAGAGCAGTTGTCTCCGTACCTTACTGTGTGATTTACAGAGGCATATATATCATGCTGTACATTTACATACTTACCATCTGTCCTTGATTAACACCAATGGTTTAGGATTTTAAAGCAATGGCAATGAATAGAAGCGTTTATTTCATTTAATTTTTTAACTTTTTTCTTTCTTTTGATCTTTACTAAATTAAACCATCATGTTTTTTTTTAACATATTGTTTTTATACCTGGGGGGTGCAGAGGGCACCATCACACCTGTGTCTTTATGACTGAAGGGGCTCGACGGGGTCCCCCATCACATATGAGAACAGCTGTCGTAGGAATGAGCCTTATGGAGGTGTGATGACATCTTGTGTTAATTACATGATATAATTATACTAGACGGAGCACTACACCAATTAGTCCTTTTTTTTTTCTTTTTTTTTAGTATGTATCATTGTATGGTGTTATACAACAGATTGAACCAGTGAAGCCTGAAAGATGTAATAGGTGGATGGTAATGTAAACTATAAAAATAATTTTTAAAAAATTCAAAAAATTATGTTTTTTATTTTATTTTTTAAAATTAAAAGTATGCATTCTCATCAAACAACAACCTCTTACAATTGGATAGCAGAGCTTCAATATTCAAGAATGATTTGAGACAAGGCCCCACAGGAACTACCTGCTCAGCCAGTACATGACTGCAGAGGTGTCTTGCCTCAGTCATTGATTGGCTGAGCGGGGCTGTAACGTTATAGGATTGGGAGCCCAATGGGAGACGGAGAGTGGTGACCTTTGTCTAGAGTACTCCAATGCAGAACGGGTTCACCAGCACTACCTACAGTAGTTTAAGTGGATTTGTGCTGTATGGAGGTGCTCCTCATATGAAACCACATAATAGTACATATGCAAAAATGGATGAGAAAAAAGAGATTGAGGGCACTCACCACTTCTTGTGCATTGTATTTATTTAACGTGTAATATACAAAAGAGTCGGCAGGTAAAATTCATGTCGGGCACGGACATCAAACACTCATCAGTGCTTGCAGTAACTGTTTGGTGTCCGCGCCCGACATGAATTTTACCTGCCGACTCTTTAGCATACTACACGTGGAATAAAGACAATGCACAAGAAGTTGTGAGTGCCCTCAATCTCTTTTTTTCTCATCCATTTTTGCTTTGTCTAGAGTACACTTTAAGGGTGGGTTCAGACTGAGGAATTATCACGGAAAATGTCAGCGGAATTCCGTCAGCTGTCCGCCCGCACATCTGGGCGCCTTTCCGCCAGCCTTATAGACACCATTCTATGGGTCGGCGTATTCTGCTATATGACGAAAGAAGTGTCATGTTACTTCTTTCAGCGGATCGCGGAATACGCCGGCCCATAGAATGGTGCCTATGGGGTTGGCGGAAAGGCGCCCAGATGTGCGGGCGGACAGCTGACGGAATTCCGCAGACATTTTCCGCGAGAATTCCTCAGTCTGAACCCACCCTTAGGCAGAGAACCACTTTAACCCTTAGAGGACCCGGACAATTTCAATTTTTGCGTTTTCGGTTTTTCCTCCTTGTGCTTAAAAGGCCATAGCAGTTGCATTTTTTCACCTAGAAACCCCCATGGGCCCTTATTTTTTGCGCCACTAATTTTACTTTGCAATGACAGGCTGAATTTTTTCATAAAGTACATTGCAAAAACAGAAAAAAAATTCAAAGTGTGGTGAAATTTATTTGTTTTTTTTCATTTTTACGCCGTTCGCCTTGGGGTAAAGCTGACTTGTTATACATGTTCCTCAAGTCGTTACGATTACTATGATATGTAACATGTATAACTTTTATTGTATCTGATGGCCTGTAAAAAATTTAAACCATTGTTAGCAAATATATGTTCCTAAAAATCGCTCTATTCCCAGGCTTATAGCGCTTTTATCCTTGGGTCTATGGGGCTGTATGAGGTGTCATTGTTTGTGCCATGATGTGTTCTTTCTATCGGTACCTGGATTGCACATATGCAACTTTTTGATCGCTTTTTTATTACAATTTTTCTGGATTTGATGCGACCAAAGATGCGCAATTATGCACTTTGGGATTTTTGTGCACTTACGCCATTTATCGTGCGAGATCAGGAATGTGATTAATAGTTCTGGCGATTACGCACGCGGCGATAGCAAACATGTTTATTTATTTATTTTTATAAATCACTAGTCAGACCACATATGGAATACTGTGTACAGTTTTGGTCACCGGTATATAAGGACACAGCTGAAGTGGAGCGGGTGCAGAGGAGGGCAACAAAGGTCATTAAGGGAATGGGTGGGTTACAGTACCAGGATAGGTTATCAAGCTTGGGGTTATTTACGCTAGAAAAAAAGACGTCTTAGGGGCGATCTGATCACAATGTACAAATATATGAATGGACAGTACAGAGATCTTTGTAGTGATCTTTTTACTCCTAGGTCTGTAACCATGACAAGGGGGCATCCTCTACGTCTAGAGGAAAGAAGGTTTCACCACCAGCACCAAGGGAGGCCTAGATGCTTTTCTTGAAAAAATATAATGTTACAAGTTATGGGCATTAGATTTTATGTGATAGGACACTGATCCAGGGATTATTTTGATTGCCATTGGAGTCAGGAAGTAATTTTTCTCCCTGTGATGGAGCAATTGTCATCTGCCTCATAAGGATTTTTGCCTTCCTCTGGATCAACACGGTAAGGTTATACTGTAGGTTGAACTTGATAGACTCTTGTCTTTTTTCAACCTTATTAACTATGTTAACCTATGTTATTCCCCTTTTTTCCAACTTTTTATCAAAAATGTTAACAGGGTTGCAAAAAACTGAAAAACTTTTTTTTTTTCTTTCAGGAAGGCTGGGTTCACACTACGTTTTTTGCAGTTCATTCAACATATCCTTTAAATTGGAAAAATTGGTAAAAAAAACAGGTGCATTTGTGTGCATCTGTTTTTCCATTATAAAAAAGGATCAAAACTGTTCCATTCTTTTTTAGTGTACACTAGGGATGGTCCGAACCCGCCAAGGTTCGGGTTTGGATGAACCTGAACGCTCGGCATTGGATTCCCACTGTCTGCATGCTCCGTGCAGCAGGCGGATCCAGCGGGAAGACCGCCTGGAAAAATGGGATACAGCCTATGGCTATGGCTGTATCCCATTTTTCCAGGCGGTCCTCCCGCTGGATCCGCCCGCTGCACGGAGCGGGCAGACAGCGGGAATCATTGCCGAGGGTTTGGGTTCGTACGAACCCGATCCAAACCCGGTTCGGACCATCCCTAGTGTACACAAAATGTGGTTGATCATGTTTTTGTGTATTGCAGCTTAATTAATGGGCAAATGCTGCAATACTAGAAATGTTCTCTGAAAAGACAGCAGATTTTTTTTTTTTTTTTGTTCACAACAACCAATCACAGCTCGTATTTAATAGGAGCAGTGCGGCGTTTAACATTTATTCACTAAAAAAACACACATTACAAAGTTAGACAACTTTGTAATGTGTGTTATTTAAGTGAATGGCCCCCTTCCCCGTGTTCCCCCCACCCCGGAATTGTGGTGCATTATACTCACTGACCCCAGCCGCCATCTTGGGTCGACAACGTCATCTTCGGGAGGCCAGCCGAACCGCTCCAGCCGTCCCTCATGCCGCACCCCTCTGCCGCATCATCAGCTGCTCAGCCGCAATTGGCTGAGCATAACTCGTCGACCCAAGATGGCGGCCAGGGTCGACAGCAATTCAGTAAGTATAATGCACAACACTTCCGGGGTGGGGGGAACACGGGGAAGGGGGCCATTCACTTAAATGTATAACTAAATGTGTGTTATTTAGTGAATAAATGTTAAACGCCGCACTACCCCTTTAACAACCTGAGCTGTGCAGAAAAAAAAAAAAAACAGTGTGAGTATGAGGCAGCTTGATAAATCAAATCAAATGCACCAGATCCTGAATGTTTTCTGCTGTATTCTCTTTATATTCATACTATACTATATAGCTTTATAGTAGTTTAGTAGTGTGCTTGTGTGACATGGAATAAGAGCTACATTAATCAGGCCTGGCATCAGAGCCAACTGCTTAAGGCCCCATTGACAGCACAGACCTGGCCATGGCAGCCCAGCAGGACAGTTGACCGGCAGGGGTGCCAGCTATTGGCACCCCACCAGTCAGCATTCGAGAATAGCCCATCAATCATTTTTGGACAGAAAACCTATATAAGACAACACTGCAGCTTTACGTGACCATTTCTTGCAGAAATGTAATCTCTGAGCCCCATGCAAATTCTGTAACAGGGCCCTATGTCTACCATGTGCCATTTATAATACTGGTGTCTTACTATAGGACATATAATGTACATTCTTCATCCATGTAGACTCTTTACTAGAAGACAGGTCTGGCAGTAGGAATAACCTGGTTTATGTAGATACAAGTAGGAACTTTAGGTCTAAAGTTTGTACGAAATACAGTACATAAGGCTCATTCCCAATGTCTCGTTGGAGTCGTAATGGCGGCCCAAAAGGCAGCTTGTTCTAGGGAACAATTACGTGCATAAACTCTGGAGGACCAGATTAGAGTGATGTTGTCGCCCCCCCTTTGCTCTATGTGTGGTTCTCCACACCATTCACAAACTTAGATGCTGCACATTCAATATTTACTTGTCTGTGTCTTCTTTCTGCTCTAAAATAGTTTAATTTCATTGGTGGACAATGTCATCTAGGCAGGGATTCACAGTAGTTGGGCCCTAGTTCCAGCCAGGAGATGGGGTCCAAATGCCGTGAAGCCCCGCCTAGGTGACACTGTTAACCAATGAACATGTTCATTCTTCAGCGCGGACAGGGCAGGAGCGCGCGCCTCCCATAGACTCCCATTATGAGCGGGAGGCTAACGGCATTCCGCGGCGGACAATTCCGCCGCGGAATTCTGCTAGTTTTGCTCAGTGGGAACAGGGCCTAAGAGAGGTGATAGTTTCCCTTTGAAGTAATACTATCAGCAGGCTAGACAAATCTAACCTGCTGATATGTCCCTACTGCACCGGAGATGCTGAGGAGGCAGGTATGTGTCTTATCTTCATCCTCTGCGGCGTTCTGGTGCAGTTAGTCATTTGCTCCATGGTCCGTTGAGACCGTTAGGAGCACTGCCCGCATCCGTAGTGCCGATCCGGCCTGGCCCTATTCATTATCAGTAGAAAGGGGCCGGCAGTGCCCCTAACTGTCGCACCAGACTGTGGACTATCTGCACCCGAATAGCCTTGAAGAGGAAGGTAACAGATATAGCTTCCTCCTCGGCATCTCCTGTGCAGCAGGGACATATCAGCAGGTTAGATTTGTCTAACCAGCTGATAGTCCCCCTTTAAGGTCCCAAGCAGAAATCTGTTTAAAGACCATGGTAGATTTATTAAAACCCATGCCCCACGCCAGATCTGCTGAGATGTGCACACATGCAGCAGCCTCAAATCTATACCAGCTTCGGTAAATTGCCACCATGATTTATGCCCGCTAGCAGACAAAAAAAAATCTGGACCTTTTTGCGGATATATGACGAATGTAGTCATGATAAATCCCCCTTTTGAGTCTTTTAAAATGGCAGTCAGAAAACTGGTAACAGGTTGGTCTGCAGAAAGGCATAGGCCCAGATTTATTAAGCAGCCTTACAGTGGAAATGATGTTTGTTGCCAATAGCAACCAATCACAGTTCAGCTATTAAATATTTCTAAGTCATGGTAAAATGAAAGCTGAGCTGTGATTGGTTGCTGTGGGCATATTAGAAAGCATTCCTAAGGTAAGGGGGCATTCACATGTTCTGCAATTTATGGTCTGTACACAGACTGGAATTCGGAAATCCCGGCATCATCATTCCGCATTTATGTCTAGAGGCCATTACATCAGTTGCAATTCCTATGGACTGGTCATAGGTGTTTACTACAACTTCTGTTCTACTAGGCCCTGTAAGCCTCCAAGATGTCAACCAGGGCCTCAAGACATTTGGACAAAGACAGGTGACCTGGAAGTTTGTGTCTCTGTAAAGTGAAAGAACTGACCCCAACTCATCTGGGAAAACCGGAGTAAGTGGTGAGTAAGGAATTGCCACAATTATTGAAGCTGGGCATTTTGGTTAGAACTCTCTGGATCATGGATATTGGAGGAAATACATGAGCTATGAGGAAGTTCCATAGGATGACAAGGCCTGCACCACCACCAGGGAACAAAATGGTGGACACTTGGCTCTGGAGGCTATAACCATTAGAATTATGTTTGATATCCCCCACTGAGACACAGTTCTCTATAAGAATGGTATGTTCAGAGACCACTATCCTGGGACAGCCAAGCCTCCTCTCAGTCTGCCGGCCGGCCTGGTTGTATCCAGCCTCCTGGATACAACCAGCTGTCTATGAGAAGCTATTGAGGAGCTGAAGCATCGTCCATTGTTTGCTTATGGGTGAGCTAACACTTTATGACTGACATTGGAGGGCTGCAGTCTAACCTGGACGAGCTAAAGTATCTCCCTCCTTCTAGAGGATGTAAGGCTGAGCCAAACTGAGCCTCCCACCTACCAGACCCTTGTCTATAAAAGTGTATGGGACACTGTAGGTAATAGGGTGGTAGAATAATAAAAGTCAATGCATAGACACAGAAAAACAAAATCAAGCAATGGCTGTGTCCTAAAATCAGCAAAATACCTTTAGATCATGTTGGGAGTGGATACAGGTGAGACAGATAGAAATATAGGAGATAGATAGATAGGATATATATATATATATATATATATATATATATATATATATATATATATATTAGAAGATAGATAGGAGATAGATAGATAGATAGATAGATAGGAAATAGATAGATAGATAGATAGATAGATAGATAGATAGATAGGAGATAGATAGATAGATAGATAGATAGGAGATAGATAGATAGGAGATAGATAGATAGATAGATAGATAGATAGATAGATAGATAGATAGATAGGAGATAGATAGATAGGAGATAGATAGATAGATAGGAGATAGATAGATAGATAGATAGATAAATAGATAGATAGATAGATAGATAGATAGATAATAGATAGATAGGAGATAGATAGATAGATAGATAGATAGATAGATAGATAGAAAGTGATGACCAGCGGCACACCAGTTGTGTGAAAACAAAACGTGATGATTTATTCGTCAACACAGTCTAGCACGACGTTTCGTCGGGGATCCGCCACTTTCAAGAAAATGGCGGATCCCCGCCGAAACGTCGTGCTAGACTGTGTTGCACCTGTTGAGATGTATTGATTCACGAATAAATCATCACGTTTTGTTTTCACACAACTGGTGTGCCGCTGGTCATCACTTTCTATTTGGATCAAAGGTTCGTGGTCAGAACCAAGCCAACTGGCACCCGCATCGCTGAGACCTGTAGTGCCACTCGTTTCTACAGCATAGATAGATAGATAGATAGGAGATAGATAGATAGATAGATAGATAGATAGATAGATAGATAGATAATAGATATGAGATAGATAGATAGATAATAGATAGATAGATAGATAGATAGGAGATAGATAGATAGATAGATAGATAGATAGATAGATAGATAGATAGATAGATAATAGATAGATAGGAGATAGATAGATAGATAGATAGATAGATAGATAATAGATAGGAGATAGATAGATAGATAGATAAATAGATAGATAGATAGGAGATAGATAGGAGATAGATAGATAGGAGATAGATAGATAGGTAATAGATAGATAGGAGATAGATAGATAGATAGATAGGAGATAGATAGATAGATAGATAATAGATATGAGATAGATAATAGATAGATAGGAGATAGATAGATAGATAGATAAATAGATAGATGATAGATAGATAGATAGATAGATAGATAGATAGATAGATAGATAGATAGATAGATAATAGATATGAGATAGATAGATAGATAATAGATAGATAGATAGATAGATAGGAGATAGATAGATAGATAGATAGATAGATAGATAGATAGATAGATAGATAATAGATAGATAGGAGATAGATAGATAGATAGATAGATAGATAGATAGATAATAGATAGGAGATAGATAGATAGATAGATAAATAGATAGATAGATAGGAGATAGATAGGAGATAGATAGATAGGAGATAGATAGATAGGTAATAGATAGATAGGAGATAGATAGATAGATAGATAGGAGATAGATAGATAGATAGATAATAGATATGAGATAGATAATAGATAGATAGGAGATAGATAGATAGATAGATAAATAGATAGATGATAGATAGATAGATAGATAGATAGATAGATAGATAGATAGGAGATAGATAGATAGATAGATAAATAGATAGATGATAGATAGATAGATAGATAGATAGATAGATAGATAGATAGATAAATAGATACCATATTGCAAAACTTTTTTGTAGCTCAGGCTATGACTGTTATCTAATCTTCTTGCACATTTGATGATTATACCCCTCCATATAATATATTCTCCAGCACTGGCTGTGATATAACGCTGTGTATCCCTCCTGTCACCGCTGTCACTATTACACAATACACATTATACTCCCGGGGGATTAAGGATACACAGAAGGACCTATAAAGTGACGACTCCATCTCTTCTATTGATATATGCAAGCGGCAACCAACGACTTAAAGGTAGGGTAGACAATAACCCATTGGAGCCGGTGCAGTGATTTATATGACTACACCGCTCCTGTATAGTAGCGTCTCATGCCACAGATGGTGTCTGCGTTTCAATAAAGCTGATTAAAAAAAAAAAAGGAAAAGAGAAAGCGTAGCTATTGAGCATAGAGGGGAGTGGTGGAGCTGAGCTCAGCTGATGCTGGTTCCTAGAGACCAGAGCTCTCACATACAACACATTGGAGCTGTCACTGGAGAGGAGAGCAGAGCCCTGCTGCTGCCACTGCTGCCGCTGTATACACTCACCCTGCCAGACCATACACACCAGACACCCTACAATATCACTGCCCTCTGCACCCTGTGGGATTATACTCTTATAATACACCAGGAGGAGGCGAGCACCGGCGAGGTGAGTAGTTGTGTGCATGCATCCATCCTACTCTCAATGCAAATGTCAGATGTCTGGGTACCAGGGCATCTAACCAATGAAATGGAATTTTTGAATTGAAAATTTAAACCGAAAATTTTGCAATTTTTTTGAAAAATTCTTTCCACTGTTGCAAGCATCAGCCGGTCTCCATGAGCACAGCACTACACTCAACAATGGTCCTCTAGTAAGCTTGCCTGGTGTGATTTCATTGCAGGCAGGCATGTTGGAAGGATGCTGATCTGATGGGAGGGAGGCTGGAGGAGAGGGGGGGTTTGGCTGCTGATGTACAGGGAAGAGCGCTTTTCCTTTCTTTATTCCCTCGTGTTCCTCCTTTGTGATGGGAATAATATAATAGCAGACATCTGCAGGTCCCTTTCCCCTTTGCTTCTTCCTGTAACCCTCCTTGCATGCCCTGCCATATACTGACCAGCTGGCGGCGGGCAGTGTGGGGGGGGGGGGCTATATTTTGAATTGTGCATGCTTATATAAAATTAGGCCTCTCAATTTTTTATTTTATTTTTTTGAAGCTTTTAAACCACCTGCTTTGTAGGGTTGCTTAGGGACATCTTGCATTCTGGGGACTGTAGGGTCAGCAGGGGACAAGAGGATCTTGAATGACTTGGCAAAAGATTTAAATTCAATGCAACTTTTTATTAGAATTTTTCCATTTTTTTTCAACTTTAAAAAAAATAAAAATAATAATTTCTATAAGAAATTCTATGAAAAATCATAGATGGGATTTTAAACTTCACACATGCCGACTCAGGTTGTGTTTTATGGACTATTAGACGGCAATTCCCATTCATGTTTTTTTTGTTCTTTTTCTTTGTTTAATGCTTCATTTACACTTTTATATTCTCAAATTGCCTGCTCGGTGGTATTCTTCATTGGTTAGTGCCACCTCAGCACTTCCAAGAGTTTCCCTATGTGCTGGATGCTGTGATTCCTTATGTGAAGTCTTCTGGTCCAGGCTGGGGCTAAGTTTACAGGGAGCCAGGAGACCAAGAACAACTTCTAGTCTGCAGAGAAATACTGTATATACCAATGGCTGATGCTGTAAGGAATGATGTATTCATTGCAGGCAAATATTCTATATTGATAATAATAATAATAATAAATATTACTACAGGTTTTGATTATTTTTAAGTCATGATAATATTTTTTTTTTTTTTTTTTTTTTTTTATTGGCATTACTATTATAATAGTAGATGTAGTGTAATGGTATTATCTGTCTTTGATTTTTTTTTTTTTTTTTGGCAGTATATTATTGGCATTATTGTAACTGTATAATAATAATAATACATAATATTGTTATTTTTTTATCATCTGTCTTAATATTGGTAAAACATGAGGTAGTATGATCTATCCATTTATTGTTATTATTATTACTATTGTTGTTATTATTATTATTATTATTATTATTATTATTATTATTATTATTAGTGCACTGGTAATCTGGTAATTTCTGTCTGTTATTATCAATAATATTATTTTTTCTTTTATTAGTGGCATAGAATTATGTGTCTGTTTATAGTTATTATTATTATTATTATTATTATTATTATTATTATTATTATTAGTGGTAGATATTATTATTAGTAGTAGTAGTAGTAGTAGTAGTGGTATAGTGTTTGATATAATTATTATTTTGAGTGATATAGTGTTTGGCAATAATAAATGTCTATTATTATTATTATTATTATTATTATTATTATTATTGGTAGACATTATTATTATTATTATTATTATTATTATTATTATTATTATCATTATTATTATCATTATTATTAGTGATATAGTGTTTGGCAATAATAGATGTCTAATTATTATTATTATTGTTACTCACCTATTTATCTGCATTGTCTACCATAGTATAATGTATAATATAGGAAGTGCTGAGTTGATGGGGATGTCCAGGGTTGGCTCCTCTCTTCTACACGTTGTCACTGAGTGAATCATTGCCCTGTGTAACAATCCTCCTGGCTGGCTCTGTGGTGGGTCACTACTGTGAATCCTCCGGAGGGGGACTATAATGTGATTGCTGATGTAGATGCCATCGCCTGCTGCTGCTGCTGCTGCTGAGGATGTGGATGTTGCCTTTGTTATATTTCTTCAGTATGTGTTACTGGGACTGTGACACAAACTCTATTGTCTATGGATGTTTTTCATTTTTGGGCTTACAATGTCCATTTTATTATTATTTTTTTCCAATTTTGCCCTTCATCTATTGCACTTATTAACTTCAGTGATGTGATTTGCTTGTTAATTTACACAATTGATTGTTAAGTTGGGGGATTGGTAACTTGGGCCAATTGATTTGTTCACCTCTAATAAATGCATGGCTGCTTTTCCTATGTTTAATGCTCACAAACCAAATATATTGGAGGGGTAATCGGTATTTATGGATTGGTTTAGGCTATTACTATGAATGCAATATCGTGTGTTGGTTTACTGTAACCTTTCTGTTGCTCTGGATACTTTTCACCCCTCATCTGCGGTAATTATGAGATACCTGAGGTGTCCTGATTTACTTGTTGGACGATGGCCTGCGGCATGTGGATCTCCAGCTGTTGGGTAACTAAAGTTCCCATTATGCACATGCTGGAAAACCACAGCTTGGATCAACGTGTATAACAGTGTAACGTTAGGATGGACACATTCTATAAAGAGCCTAGGGTTTGTTACTGGTGCGGAACGTTTGCACTTGTTGTCCCTGACAATTGCTTATGACTTGGTGACTGCCAAATCAAGAGGCTTCTAAAGTCTACAGTATGTTGGTTGCCTTAAAGGGTTTTATCACTTGGTGATAAAAATAAACAAATAAAATTATTATATGTATGGTTCACTTTATGGTAGAAATGGAGAAAATTATAAAGGGGGGGGGGATTTTTCTTATTAGGTGGCAGTCTAACAAGTATTTTATGTAAAGTTTTTGTAAGTGTTACCAAAAATATTCGTGTATGCTGGTTACATGAAAAGCTTTACATAGGACTGGGCTTTCTTTCTTCAGATATAATGTAATTACCAGGGTTAGGCTATGGTCATACATTGTAAGAGATCGCCCGTTCCGTGACCCGGCCGTCTCAGAAAAGATCATCCTGGCCGCTACCGCAGTACTGGCTGGATGGTCTTTAGGACCGCAGCGTTCTGATGGGGGCGCATCCGTGCGCGCCCGCATCGTAACTCTCCACTGCACACTATGGAGCGAGCGGCCGGAGCTGCTCACTCCATAGTGTGCACTGACAGGGTTTTCTGCGGCCGCTATTCAATGAATATCGGCCACAGAAAACTGACATGTCAGTTGTTTGTGGCGCCGCTAGGGATCCTGGGCGGAGTGTATATTATGTGTATACACTCCGGCCAGGATCCCATAGAAGGCAAGGCAACGTATATTTTCGTACAAAGTATGCATACTTTTACGAAAATATAAGTTGTGTGAACATAGCCTTACCATGTATGTGACATCAGGCATTGAGATGAGATTGCAGCTGTATAAAGAGGCCACAGAACTCAATGTAACCATCTTGTTGGATAAAAGAAAGAAGTGTATCCAGCAAGTGACATCACCATGTTATCCAGGAAGTGACATCACCATGTTATCCAGGAAGTGACATCACCATGTTATCCAGGCAGTGACATCACCATGTTATACAGGAAGTGACATCACCATGTTATACAGGAAGTGACATCACCATGTTATCCAGGAAGTGAAGCCTTGATGCAGTAGTAAGTGCAGGGAAAAACACTTTATAAGCATTTCCTGTAGTAAGTGTATATACAATACTTTAATAAAAATTTTCCCCAGACTTCTCCTTTAATTTTTTTTTAAATAAATATGACATATCTACACCTGGTGACAATAAAGCTTTGGAACTATTGTCGCCTATTATCTTAGGTGCTTATGTTCCTAGGTCTGGGTCTGTCTGCTTGCACTGCCCAATTTAACAGATTTGAATATAATGTCACATTAATGCATTTCCAAGCAGCGCAGTTCCTATATCCCATAGTCTTCTACATTAAAAAGCTTTCTGACCATCTGACTCGTACATTAAAAATGCAAAACTTTTCTATTTTCCAGCTTAATCAAGACTAAGCACTCTAGAGAGCGACATTTGTTACTGACCAGACTAGAGTGATAGACTTGTTACAAGTGCATGTTGTGGTGTCCCTAGAGAGTAAGGTCTGTCCTTCCTACTAAATGGTTATATTGGCCTTTGAATATTGTGAACATTACATGTTGACCTACGAGTTGGCTCTAGTAGGAGTTTTGTAGAAATGGAACCAATGTGTCGTTGTAGGTGATTAACCATAAAGGCAGAGAAGACTCTTACTTCCATAGGGGAAGTTGTATAATAAATCCTGTTCATAACTACAGATGATCAAACAGCGCTGATGGTCAAGTTTGTACGAACTCGAACCATTGGTATGTGACTCCCGCAGTCTTCCCGTTCCGTGGGGAAGGTGGAGACAACCCGAGTCCCGTCTGGAAAACAGGAATACAGGAAAACAGGAATTAGAGATGAGCGAACCTGGAGCATGCTCGAGTCGATCCGAACCCGAACTTTCGGCCTTTAATTAGCGGTGGCTGTCGAAGTTGGATAAAGCCCTAAGACTATGTGGAAAGCATGGATATAGTCATTGGCTGTATCCATGTTTTCCAGACAACCTTAGAGCTTTATCCAAGTTCAGCAGCCCCAGCTAATCAAATACCGAACGTTCTGGTTCGGATCGACTAACAGAAACCTATGGCCCAGGCTGTATTCCTGTTTTCCAGGTGGGACCTGGGCTGTCTCCACCTTCCCCTCGGAGTGAAATACCGATGGTTGAGTTCGTACGAACCTGAACATCAGCGCTGTTCGCTCATCTCTATTCTCACCCAGGTGCCACAGCATAATTTCTTATATGGCTCAACTTGATTTATAAGTGTGATAATTGGTCTTGGATAGGATTTTCCATTTCTTACCCTCTTGAATGAGTATATGTGGGTCTAGCCTGGTGAATTTAACATTGGACATTTTATTTTGGCCGAAAATGTTCATACAGTCGAGTAATAGGGACATTAAAGGGGTTATCCATTGAGAGAAAAGTTTTTATATATTGTTGAAAGTATATAGAAAACAATAAAGAAGCTATGCTTACTAAAGATGAGGGAAATTCTAGGGATCATTTAGCAGGGGACCTGGAGACCCTTAGGAGGACTCTGGGGGAGTACGGAGAGGTAAACATTAGAGATGAGGGAATCTTGAGCACGCTGGGTTTGTCTAAACCTGAACGCTCTTCATTTGATTAATGGTGGCTGAAGAAGTTGGATGCAGCTCTAAGGCTGCCTGGAAAACATGGATACCTCATAGGCTGTAGGTATGTTATCCAGGGCTCCCTGGGCTGTATCCAACTTCGTCAGCCACCGGTAATCAAATGCAAAGTGTTCAGGTTCAGACAAACCCAGTGTGTTGTTATTTCTGCATAAGTCTCCCAGTGTCCTTCTATCAGTCTCCAGGTCACCTGCTAATTGATCTCACTTCCAAGATGGACTTGTCTCAGTGATGGCAGCCTGCTCGGCCAATCACTAAGACGGGACCGCATCATGGCCAGTGATTGGCTAAGCAGGGTATCACTGCAGAGATAACCCCTTTAGGGAAGTTATTCCAGCATTATTTTAGTGTTAATTATAAGCCACCCCATGACCGTACCACTTCCAATACCTTGTTGCTGAACAAGATAGTGTCCCTTTGTCTTTTGCTTTCATAGTCAATGCTGTGGTGCTAGAAGATGGGAAAAGCCTTTTGGTTCTATGCAGGTGACTAACCGTAATAAAGTACAGTTAAAAGCCGAGAAGCCTCAGAGGACTCAAAAAGTCCCCCTGCCCCATATGACACGGATGTAACAAAAAAGGATGTAAAGTCGAGATAAGCGAACCTTGAGCACGCTGGGATTGACCAAACCCAAACGCTTAGCATTTGATTACCGGTGGCTGAAGAAGTTGGATGCAGCCCTACAGAGTTCTGGAAAACATGGATACAGCCTATGACCCATATTTTCCAGGCAGCCTTAGGGCTACATCCATCTTCCTCAGCCACCGGTAATCAAATGTGAGAATTCAGAAGAACCCAAGCGTGCACAAGTTTTACTCATCTCTAATGTAGAGGTAATAGTTAGATCTGGGCCAAGTGTCAAGGGGGTGGCTTTATTGGCACGTTGCTTTGGGGAACGCAAAAGCCACAGAAGACACCAGGACTACAAAACATTAGAGGTCATTAGAGGTGTCCCCCCAAAAAAAATCAAAGGAAACAGATGCTCTCTTCCCGCCTTTAGTAGCTGTTGTTTTTAGGACTTATATATCTTCTCATAGGCATGTTTTTAGCTCTAGAAGTCATTTACAAGTCTTCCAATGACCAGTTGAGCTTCCCGTAAGGAAAGTATGTGGGCATCCATCTAAGAAGCCCTTGACTTTGCTGTGACTTTGCCAGCTGTATAAATCATAGTAAATTTATCTAGTCCGCTGCCAAGTCATCCCGTATCAATGCTGCGTTAAATGTCACCTACTAGAGCTGCAGGTATCCACAAATAATATACCGTATAGTATGTGTGTTCAGTATATAAAATCTTACCTGCTCTCTTTATACATTTGTACCCAATTTTTTTTTTACAATTTTGTAACCTTTTTTTTTATTCTGTAAAATTTTTACCATTTCGTTTCAGTTTTTGTTGTCTATAATTACCAATAAAAAAGACTCCGGAGTGGATATGTGAATTCTAAATGCCGTAATAAGAATCCGCCACCTGTTTTTGAAGCATTGAATTTATCACAATTTTCCGTACATTGGATAATACATAGATATCACACTGGGTCAAATGCACAAAGCGTATCCAGCAGAGAAATCCTTACTCCGTGTTTTTTGTGTATGGACCCAAAAAAATGATGTGTTGACAGATCCATTGTTTAACTGGGCCAAATAACAGCGTGTGCTGCGTTGTAGCTCAGCAAAAAAAAAAAAAAAAGGAAAGAAAATTGATTCTGAGTAAATTGATAAAAATCGATGCAGAAATATGTATTTCTTTGAGTTCCTTGCAAATGAACAGAATCCATTGAAAAATATGTTCCGATACAAGTTCATAGAAGGAGAGCGAGAACTTCTTTACGTCTTAACTTCTTAATCTTTCAAGAAATGGAATTATAGCCTCTTAATAACAGTGGCTTGGACAGAAATATTTGGGGGTTTGCGTCTGTGGGTACATATAACGTGTAGTCCTTAGATCAGACTTGAACATGCTTGAGTTGTGCTCATCTCTCGTAGTCATCTGGTCTTAGGTGGTTTCTCTCTGAAGCTGGGTCTAACACTTGAGCAGTACAGTGAGCTCAAGGCAGGGGGGTCTGGTAAGCGTGTCCTACCTCTATGGGGCAGTTCACACTGAGCAAGATCGCCACGGAATCCCGCCGTGCTCAGTGTGCTGCTGTAAGTAAATGGAGACGGCCGCTCGCTCGTCCGCTGCTGCCGCTCTCCACTCAATGAACTAACATGTTCATTCTTTGAACAGAGAGGAGAGGAAGCGGACGAGCTAGCACTCTCCCATTCGCTCAAAGCAGGACACTGAGCGAGGCGGAGAGTTTCGCCACGGAATTATGCCGTGTTTCCTGGCCCTATCTCTATTCCATCAGTGTTGCTCCAATGTTGGGATTCTAAAAGCTTGTGTCCCTGGTCCCAGAAATGACATTACCTGCAATGAAGTCTCTGTGCCATGCTGCACTAGGTCTTGCCATGAAGCCCTGAAAGCTCCTAGTTTAGTCCTATGGGGTGTGTGCATTGGACCCAATCGGCGTGCAATCTGTTTGCCACCTGAAGTTTGGTAATGCTCATGACCCCAATTGGATCAGAACTTGGGTCGTGCCCAGTACCGACCCAGCATGGTCACCTCCATGGATACCCAAACTTCTGGCTGCAGATCCATTGCACTCTGATACTTTGTGCCAGTTTCTCTATTTTTCTCCTTCCCTCTGGTTGCAGAAGAGGACAAGGGTAAACTACAGGCTATATAATATCCTTAAAGAAGCCAGGTTAGCCTCAGATGATTCTGGGTTTAAGCCTTATACAATGGAATCTGTAACTAGGTTTATGGCATCCTAAATGAGGGAAGCATAAACTAGTGACAGAAATGCTGAACAGATCAGTGTATTACTTACATCATTCTGTTTGGCCGTTCTCCTGATATGCAGGAGAATGGGATTTGTGCTGCGCCTCTCTCTCCACCCTCCAAATGTTGATTGACAGCTACCTGCCTGCATACAGTATATATATATATATATATATATATATATATATATAGAACACTGCCAATCAGCAGCCGGTGGCGTGTGCTGGTGCTCAAGAATATCCAGGACTACTGACGTGTGTGGTCCGCTCAGCCAGTCAGCAACTGTAGCGGGTTCCCGTTTCGGCCGCTGACTGGCTTAGTGGACTAAACACGTCACGACCCTGGTCTGGCTAAAACCAGGAAACAGCAGGGGACCAGAGTGGTGGTACACGGCCACCAACACAGGAACGGGGGAGCTAAAAGCACTTTACTTTTTTTTCTTTTACCTTCCCCCCTCCCCAGCACTTGTTTAAAGAAATAAATATGCCCAGACTTTTCCTTTAACTAGTTTTTATAAAAATGTTTTTGTTTTTTTGTTTTGTTAGACTGGATAACCCCTTTAAGACCTGTTAAGGCTAGACTTTGGTCATGTAATAGTGATGAATTTTTAGTCGCAGTTTGCAAGCCCTATGCGGTTTTGCTACCACTAGCCTTAATGCAAGTCATGTGCCATTGTGACTTGCTTGTGACTACTTTGTGATTTGGCAATTTTGTTAGCAGTCATAACTGGCAACATATGCTTCATTTCTCCACAGAGCCCCTACAGGAAGGAGGAGGCATTACACTTAGTGACTTCAATGGGCTGTAACTGTAATGCAGGTCCTCCAAAGTAAGAGATACTATTTGTATCCATTCTCTACTCTTGCTTTCAAAGATGGCCCTGAATGTAGACCCCCTCCAGCTGTTGAGTAGAGTTCCCCTTTAAGGACAGAAAACTGGACAAAGCTGATCTCATATAATAATCATATAATAAGGGAAACTTGTTTCATTGCAACTTTTTTTTTACTGTTTAAATGAGAAGGTTCTTCCTGGAATGCACACATTGCATTATACCACACGCTTATTACTATTATAGTTATTATTATTATGCTTACATTTGGATCTCTACTGCCTTGCTCTGCAAATCCTGTTAGCATACGTTATTACTCAAGCACAACTGCAATGTTGTTCGGACTGCAATATCCTGTTTAATAGTCATTGGATTTTCAGCATATTACGCCTCTTATTTGTATAATAATTGGCTATCTAGAATATTATGATTATCAGAGTGTTGGTTTTACATTGTGGATTATAACAGAATTAAAGAGTTAGTACAGTAGTAGATCAACACCATCCAGAGGCAAAATATAGCTGTAAATACTGTACATACATACTCATGGGGGCGGTATTATATTCTTGTATATAGAAGCAGTATTATAGTAGTTATATTCTTGTATATAGGAGGCAGTATTATAGCAGTTATATTCTTGTATATAGGAGGCAGTATTATAGTAGTTATATTCTTGTATATAGGAGGCAGTATTATAGCAGTTATATTCTTGTATATAGGAGGCAGTATTATAGTAGTTATATTCTTGTATATAGGAGCAGGATTATAGTAGTTATATTCTTGTATATAGGAGCAGTATTATAGTAGTTATATTCTTGTATATAGGAGCAGTATTATAGTAGTTATATTCTTGTATATAGGGGCAGTATTATAGTAGTTATATTCTTGTATATAGGAGCAGTATTATAGTAGTTATATTCTTGTATATAGGAGCAGGATTATAGTAGTTATATTCTTGTATATAGGAGCAGTATTATAGTAGTTATATTCTTGTATATAGGGGCAGTATTATAGTACTTATATTCCTGTATATAGTAGCAGTATTATAGTAGTTATATTCTTGTATATAGGAGCAGTATTATAGTAGTTATATTCTTGTACATAAGAGCAGTATTATAGTAGTTATACGAACTGGAGAGAATGGAACGGCTGCACATCCCATCTATGGCTGATACTAATGCCGCTAGGCCTATATTAAAAGTCAACACCAGAGTGTCTGTATATGAATTGATCAAGCCATATTGCCCCGTGTACCACCGCGCAGGTCCTCTGGTCCACATGGGTCCCTACGCTAACTCCACACCGTGTCGGTCAGTATTATAGTAGTTATATTCTTGTACTGTATATAGGAGCAGTATTATAGTAGTTATATTCCTGTATATAGGAGCAGTATTATAGTAGTTATATTCTTGTATATAGGAGCAGTATTATAGAAGTTATATTCTTGTATATAGGAGGCAGTATTATAGTAGTTATATTCTTGTACATAAGAGCAGTATTATAGTAGATATGTAGCACTGTCATGGTATTTTCTTTAGTGGTGAACTATACAATACTTTAATTGACGTATATTCCTGTTAAAATAAACATAATGCAGGTAACACCTTTCTTGTTTATACTGTAGCAATGTTTTTATACATATGATAATGTGTTTATTTATTGCTTATGATGCTGCTCTTTTTAGCAAGGACACTGCTCTTTGTGTAACTTGTTTGTTGAATAAAATAGACATTACTGCAGATGTATGAGCCTGCCTTTATATTTATAGGGAAATAATGCTTATCATTTGTATAACATTGTAAAGGTTTCTTTAATTTAGAAATGTATGATGTATGGAGTCTTTTTGTAAAATGCACTAGTAGACTATTGGAGTATGAAAAGTGCGAAAATGCATTGACACCCACTTTGCACTTATGTAGATTGTATCTGCCTTCCCCCTAGAGATCCATAGTAAAGATTAAGATGTTTGTTTCCCTTTCTACACCCCTTTTCATGCTTCTGCCAATGTCTTCTCACCTCGTATCCATTCAGTTCCTCTGGGGCGGGGATTACTAAAGGATTTTCACTACCTGATATCTGGATGTCTTTCTTCAAGTCCTCTATTTCAGCAGCATGGGCCATCTACCCAGAGCCTTAATGGCAGTAGAATTCAGTTTTGCTACTAAGTGTTTGGTGTATAGACATCTACTGTATGTACAATCTATTCAGTTCCTCTGGGGCGGGATTACTTAAAGGGTTTCACTACCCTATAAAACGGATCTTGAAATCAAACTACTCTACATATGAAAGCCCTTCTTCAAGTGCTTTATTACAGCAGCATGGGCCATGTACCCAAAATGTCAATAGCAGTAGAATCCATAGGTTTCTTTACTAAAAGTATGACCCTATAGAATTTTATGTACAATCTATTCAGTTCCTCTGGGGCGGGGGTTTTATTAACCTATTACAAAGATCTTGGGATTAAGCTACATCTGGATGTCCTTCTTCAAGTGCTTCATTACAGCAACATGGGCCATGTACCCCGACCTTAAATACATGTAGAATCCCTAGGTTTCTGTACTAAGAGTATGATCTTCTTGTAATAGCCTTCTATGTACAATACAATATAAGGGTATTACGCCATCTTCCACCTCTGTAGGACCTATTATTTTTCCATTGTGACAGCTAATTTTCTGTGATGGGAAATCTACATCTTAGTTAGTCTATATGTTTTTAGGCAATAGAATATACGTATGGCTTGTTTGGGTATCTCACTTAAATTATGTATACGTTATATAATTCTCTGAAGAAAAAACAGACATGGCTGCACATGCATATACTTATGACTGACCATCTGCTTCTCAGCACCATATACTACTAACATCAGGAATTATTCACATTTTGTCAAAGTGCATAAGCCCCCACACCACCTAAAGGTTTCTGATAAAGTGTGGTCCCTAACTAAAAAATGGCGGAGACCATCACCGCAAAAACATCAGCGCCAGGGGGAGGAGCGACTCAGAAGCCCAGCAGCCCCAATGCTGAAAGACATCACCACCCTGGGCTCTGGGCTGCAACACCCGCAGACACCATGCCGCCACAGCAATGACCGCTGCATGGGACCAAACCACACAGGACAGAAGCAGAGTGGAAAAAACCTTTACCCTGTGCTTTCCACTCTGCTTCTGTGCCATGGGGTGTATCTTTTATGTGACAGCCATTGCAGTGGTGGTGCAGTGTCTAGGGACGGTGTGGACCAGAGCCCAGGGGAGGCTATGACCAACAGAATTGGAGCTGCTGGGCGAATTGGTTGCTTCCCCCTCCAGCACTGTTGTTGTTATGGTGGCGGCCGCTATGTGGGGCTGCACCATTTTTTAGTTAGGAACCCACACATATCAGTAACCTTGGCGGTGTGTGTGGGCTTATGCCCTATAATCAAAAGGTCACTAACTCCTGATGTTAGTAGTATATGGTGCTGAGAAGCAGAGTGATCATTTAAAAGTATATGGATGTGCAGCCATGTCTGTTTTTTCTCCAGAGAATTATCCGTATACAATGCATGTTTTCCTTCTTCTGCCTATATAGCGACATTATTTGCTTACTTACGTCTTTTGGCAGCACATATCTGTAGCTTATTCATCACCCGTGTTATGCAGATCCTATTTGGTGAGCTCAGCTGGAAATCTGAAACCGAAAAAGCTTTCATTTCTTTATAGCAATTCCGAAAACGCGCGCCTCTCTAAAAAAATCCGAAACAGGTCATTTTTCTGGCATCCACTTAGAATAGTTCATACATTGTCGCCAGGAGGGTACTTGTGCTGGAATTGATAGGACAGAGAATGCCACATATACAGATGATTGTGATATTATTACTCCCAATGGTCTTTGTCAGGTCTTTAATAAGCCATGCATGGTAAGTGAGACTGCGCTCCTGCTGGGTAACAGAGTCCTAGCCGTATCCTCAGGATCTGCAATGGTGGCTGTGTACGGTAGATAGATGGGTGCTCGGAAAGCAGCAGCCATGAAGCCGCCTAATGTGAAACATCATAAAATATATTGTCCTTTTATGTAGGAATCCTTGCAGATTATGTCACTACAAAGCTGTACAGAAATCAATCAAAACCACTTAAAATTGTACGCCGAGAATTCAGGACAGAAAGTAGAAATTGTAGAGTAACATAGCCAGACCTTCTATCGGGAAGGAAGAACCAAGCCAAGGGGGTCTCCAGTCAGGGACGCCACCTTCCAACAGGCCAAATTCAAAAATGACAGGACTTGAGAAATACCCAATCAAAGTATCCATCCACAGACAGCTGTTTCTAGGTATTTGCCCCTCATCAGTGTGGAGTATGATTCTGGCTAGTGTGAACGAAGCCTAGTAAGTGCATTCAAGAGCAATGATGGTTGACCTCATGGAGATCAACCAAAACACCACAAGGACACTATCGTGTTTTTCAACGTCAGTGAATCTAGGAACATTGCCCCTTTACTAGGCTTTGCTGCCACTAGCCAGAATCCTACTCCATGCCGATGAGGGGCAAATACCCCAAAACAGGTGTCTGTGGATGGATATGATTGGGTATTTCCCAAGTCCTGCAATTTTTGACCATGGTTTGTTGGAAGGAGGTTTCCTAACTGGAGACCCCCCCTTGGCTTGGTTGTTCTTTCCCAGTAGAAGGTCTAGCTAGTTTGCTGGTGTTAAGAAACATGTGATGGTGTGTCTGCAATATTGTTGCATATTTGATTTCCCAGGAAGCAATGTTCCACCATTCACTGATGTTTAGAAACATGTGATGGAGTCTCTGCAGTGTTTTGGTTAATCTCCCTGAGGTCAACCATCATTCTCATGTGTGATACTAGAGATTTCCCACTATGGCTCTGCTGGACTCAAGCTGTCCATGGCCATGCGCAAATGAACCTGTGAGATCCTTAAAGGGGTACTCAAAAGGGAAAAAAAATAGTGGTAAGGTTCTAAAGATCGGTGTGAGCTGGAAGATGTTAAGTCTTATACGGCGAGTGGTTAGGACTCTGAAGGTGGTGTTCCTATAGCCTTATAATACTTGATGGGGTTTGACCTCTAGGACTTATGATCTGACCTGACTGAGGCAATATATGTAAGAATGGGGCGGGTACCACTTAAGTATAATGGTGCTACTATCCTTGCTTATTAATACCACATTGAAACAAAGAGTATGCAATAGCATGAAAGTGCACTCAAACAAATGAAATTTAGGAGCCAAATATTTATTTATTCCAAATACGCACATGAAACATTTCTCTGATTTCCACAATGAAGCTAAAAACTATTAAAACCTCAAACATATCACTGGAGGATAGTCTCAAATTCACTGTCCCCCAAAGATTCTGTCCAAAGCCATCGCAGTATAAATTCCTGTAATAACTACATGAATAATAAAATTCTTGTTTCGTAATAAACAATGAAGTACTAAAGTGCTACGTGCTACCACTAGAAAGGAGCACAACTCGAGCATGCCCTAGTCTGATCTTTGGTTTTTGAATAACGGTGGCTGAAGAAGTTGGATGCAGCCCTAGGGATTCTGGGAAAACATGAAAACAATACAGACAGCTCCCTTACAGCATGATTTGTCTTGTGCTCAGTTTATTGGTCTCTATTGTGACTCTACTCCATTATTTTTCAGAATTAGCATAGAGGTATCCCTAGCTGCTACCATAATAGTTCAACTTCCCCTAAACAACTACGACTGATTTAAAGGGATAGTCCCATCTGAACTAATATACTTATAGGACTCGTCAAGTTAAATATTTTTGCGTGTACAATCATTTATCCTCCTCCCGATATGCTGCTCGTTTTCTTTTGCTGACAGTTTGTTGTCTAGGTTACTGACCACCACTCTGCTCTAAAAGCAGTGGTCTGGCCGGTCCAATACATATCTATAGAATACATATTTATAGTTTATTTATATAACATATTTTCCGGCGTATAAGACGAAGCCCAACTTTTTCAGTCACAATATAGAGTTTGGGATATACTCCCGGATAAGACTACCCCTCTTCCAGCCTAATTAATAAAAAATATCAGACATCAGCGAGATCTGAGAGGCAGAGAAGGAGGTATAGTAATACCGGTAGGATACAAGGGCGGCCCGACGGGTGAAAGAGCACCACTCTACTGTATCTCTTTTTTTTTTACATAATAAGGACGCCTGCAGCTTGCTCTGCCTTTCATACAGTCGCCGCATATGGCAGAGATGAGGCCGTTTTTTAGCTCCCCCCACCGTATGCAGTATTGCAAATTCTCCAGTCCGGTTCCAAAGATTTTCAGCACCTGCCCTATAAGACGACACCCGGAGTATAAGGCGATCACTGACTTTTGAGAAGATTTTTCTGGGTTAAAAAGTAGTCTTATAGCAGAAAATGCTATATATATACACTCACCGGCCACTTTATTAGGTACACCATGCTAGTAACGGGTTGGACCCCCTTTTGCCTTCAGAACTGCCTCAATTCTTCGTGGCATAGATACAACAAGGTGCTGGAAGCTTCCTCAGAGATTTTGGTCCATATTGACATGATGGCATCACACAGTTGCCGCAGATTTGTCGGCTGCACATCCATGATGCGAATCTCCCGTTCCACCACATCCCAAAGATGCTCTATTGGATTGAGATCTGGTGACTGTGGAGGCCATTTGAGTACAGTGAACTCATTGTCATGTTCAAGAAACCAGTATGAGATGATTCTAGCTTTATGACATGGCGCATTATCCTGCTGAAAGTAGCCATCAGATGTTGGGTACATTGTGGTCATAAAGGGATGGACATGGTCAGCAACAATACTCAGGTAGGCTGTGGCAATGCAACGATGCTCAATTGGTACCAAGGGGCCCAAAGAGTGCCAAGAAAATATTCCCCACACCATGACACCACCACCACCAGCCTGAACCGTTGATACAAGGCAGGATGGATCCATGCTTTCATGTTGTTGACGCCAAATTCTGACCCTACCATCCGAATGTCGCAGCAGAAATCGAGACTCATCAGACCAGGCAACGTTTTTCCAATCTTCTACTGTTCAATTTCGATGAGCTTGTGCAAATTGTAGCCTCAGTTTCCTGTTCTTAGCTGAGCGGAGTGGCACCCGGTGTGGTCTTCTGCTGCTGTAGCCCATCTGCCTCAAAGTTCAACGTACTGTGCGTTTAGAGATGCTCTTCTGCCTACCTTGGTTGTAACGGTTGGCTATTTGAGTCACTGTTGCCTTTCTATCAGCTCGAGCCAGTCTGCCCATTCTCCTCTGACCTCTGGCATCAACAAGGCATTTCCGCCCACAGAACTGCCGCTCACTGGATGTTTTTTCTTTTTCGGACCATTCTCTGTAAACCCTAGAGATGGTTGTGCGTGAAAATCCCAGTAGATCAGCAGTTTCTGAAATACTCAGACCAGCCCTTCTGGCACCAACAACCATGCCACGTTCAAAGGCACTCAAATCACCTTTCTTCCCCATACTGATGCTCGGTTTGAACTGCAGGAGATTGTCTTGACCATATCTACATGCCTAAATGCACTGAGTTGCCGCCATGTGATTGGCTAATTAGAAATTAAGTGGTAACGTGCAGTTGGACAGGTGTACCTAATAAAGTGGCCGGTGAGTGTATATAATATATATAGTGTATATGTGTGTGTGTCTGACCCAAGGGCGGATTACTTTTACTATGGGCACTGGGCTGTTCACCAAGCTTGGGCCCCTCCAACCCACTGTAACTATGGAAACACTAGCTTTAGTCTTTTTTTTCAATAATGCAGCCTGTAAAGGACCTGTGGTGACATCATTGTCACATGATAAGGTCCTTCAGTTTGTTCTCTACTGTTACTCCATTGTCTCCTGGTTGCAGTTTTGCCCTGATTTGTGCAAAATTATGGTAAAAAGCAGCGATTGTTATGCAAATCATGGCTGAACTATAGCCTGGAGATAATACACCACTGAAAGTATAAGTCTGTATTATCCAAGGTAACAATTTTAGCTTGCACGCCACTTGTCCCGTAAAATGGG